>NC_141391.1:159486004-160111004 GCF_034619465.1 Leptosomus discolor
GAGTGCAAAAATTATAGGGAAAACTAAGGTGGGGGAGGAGAGAAGAGCAGATAGATGTGGATCCTTGTGAGCACGGACTTCACTAGCCTTTTGTTCTCTGAAGTATATGAACTGCTTTGTTGGTAGCTGAGGCTGACGCAGTGTCCTACGCTGTGTCCTGGGTAGCCCTGTCGCTGATGTACAAGTCTAGTCGAAAGGCTTTAGAAGAATTAGCTGGGCACTGAAATGTGTCTGATGAAACGATAAGAGTCCTCTGGCTCCTCTTCTTCAGAGAACAGAATGGAAAAACATTTCTGTCAGAGAAATTACTTTTGCCGGCATTTATGACATAGGTGCATGTTACACATGAGCTTTGAATCTGACAAAGGAAGCTCTGACAGCTTGAGAGTCTGTTTCTGAAGAACTCAAGTATTTCTCTTAATTGTGCCTTTTTAAGGCCAAAGGAAAGCCTGGGCTGACCATGGAACTGGTCTGTAGTTTGTCTATGAATTACTTACTGTATGATCCTTACACTCCAGCTGCAGAGCTGCTCCCATGAGGATTACAAACAGATTACAGTTCTGCTTATAAGAAAACCATAATTCTTCTGCTCTTATATAATTTTTGCATTATAACCCCCTGAAGTTTTTTACCTCTCTTCTTTGATAGAGAAAGTTGCAGGTGTTTACAAAGACCTTCAGAAATTATCCCGTCTCTTTAAAGACCAGCTGGTTTACTCTCTTCTGGCTGCTGCCCGACAAGGTGAGACAAAATATTTCCAGTTAGATGGTACTTCTTTTTGAGGGTGGAAGGAAGTGGGGGTTATCTAAAGCCTTGTAGGAAAAGTGTTAGAAACAGCTGTTCAGTAATGGGTATATAAAGACTAAGTATAAAGTAATTTATACATTCTAAAGAAACTGTGTTAATCTTTGTAGCTCAGAAAATGTTAATATAATGATAATTTCCTGGGTTTAATTTTTGATTGCTCTAGTCTCACTTAAGAGACCAGAGTGGCTGTTTTTCACATTTAGTGGTGAGAAAATCGTACCACAATAATTCTGTGGCAGTAGTTGTGTAGTTCTGATCCGTTTCTTTGTTGAAGCAGAAAAATTAATGTAGTATCATATTTGGAAGTCTGATGCCAGGAATGTTCTTCTCAGTAACTGGTCATTCAGGGCTTGGAAAGGATGGTGGGCAGTAACCCAAGCTGGTGTTTGTGGAGCAGGAGGAAGCCAAGCTTTCTTTTCATAGGTATTGCCATAAAAGGTCTTAGCTTTGTGTTCTGAAGACTATTCAATGGAATTCCCTCTAGACTTGAGTGCAGGAAGGTTTTTATGTGAAGCATGTGCTCTGTTTTTAATGTGGTTTTTGTGGGCTAATGAAATCGGACGGGTCTATTTTTCTTTACCTATTCCTTTGTTCTGTAGCCTGTAAACATGTTTAGGGACATGGAATGTTTCTTAGGCTTACAGTGGCCAGCAGTGGTCAGTATAAAGTGCCATTTGCCCTATTTTGTGCACTCGGTAAATGTACTTAAGAGTTGCCAGAGATCTGTTTTATAAGAAATCATGTCGCAGTCCTTTCCGAGAAAAGTGATGTAACTCGGGCATCAAAGGGAAATGATTTAAGGGAAAGATTACAATGTCCTTTCTTTGTTTTAGGGTCTTTAGAGATAGACTAAACTCTGCAACACTTAGGTAATGCTTCTATTTTCTCCACTTTATAGCTCTGAACTTGCCAGATGTGTTTGGGTTAGTGGTCCTTCCTCTTGAGCTCAAGCTTCGGATTTTCAGACTTCTGGATGTCCGTTCACTCATATCTCTCTCTGCTGTTTGCCGTGATCTCTACACAGCCTCAAACGACCAGCTTCTATGGAGGTTTATGTATCTGCGAGATTTCAGAGGTAATGTTGATACATGTTTTTCTAATTACATTCTCAAGTGAACAGAGGGATTAAGTCTGGATTTTGATGAGAGGCTCCTCAGGCAACCACTTCTGATTTTTAAACACTATGAGTAAATACAGTCATTTATGATGCTAACCAGTACAGTTGGTCAGGTGTAAGGCAGTCTTCTGCCATGAAAACTAATGACTATCTGCTGAGCCATTACTGATGGACCTCATAGTTCTTACCATCGTGTGGTGCAGACTTCCCTTTTTTCATCTATTTCCCTGGCTACCTTGGTGTACTGGCTATTGCAGATATTAGGAAGTGGAGCGAGATGTTCCTGCTCTCGAGAGTGAAGAAATAAGATGATCAAGGGAAGTTCTGTCAGAAGTCCAAGATGGGGACAGTGTTTCTGGGATTTCTCTACTTGTTCAGTAAATTTTGCTTTACGTAGAGTGGGTGTGGAAGTAGATGACCTATTGAGTGGTCCTGGAGCTTTGTATTTTTTAAGATGCATTATCTTTATGAAAAATATATTGACCAAAAGTATGTTTTCATCTCCTAATTCTTCTGCAAGTTCTGACAAAACTGAGCATCAGTGGCATGAATGCTACTTAAAAATAAAGAGAGATTGCTCTCTAATTTCTTGCTTCTCTTTGTAGATCCCATTGCAAGGCCTCGTGACACAGACTGGAAAGAAGTAGGTGGCTTTTCTAATATAATCTCTCTGAGGTTAGTCTCTGTGGGCTAATTTGAGGATAGAACATAGATTTTGGGAGGCAGTAACTTGGAGTTAAATTTAGTGTAGAAGTGCGGTGTTCTGTGTACACGTGTTGAGTTTGGTCAGAGTAGGAGAAAACAGCATCAACAAGCTACATGGTGTGTGCGCAGATCGCGGGTTAGAGGTCTTCCAGAGATGCTGTGTTTGGTCTTTGGCAGGCAGGGGAGTTGCTGTTCTGGGTTTTCAGTCTGAGGAGGAGTGCTTTTCTGAGAAGTGCTGCAGAATGAATGCAACTGCTGCAGCTGGAACACAAAGCACTTAGAGAGCTTTAAAATGCCTTTGTTTCTGTCTGCAGCTATACAAGAAAAAGTTGAAACAGAAGAAGGAGGCCCTGAGATGGAGGCACATGATGTTTCTGCCCCCTACACCTCATCCAATCCCCTTTCATCCCAACCCATTCTATCCTAGTCCTTTTCCTCCCAACCCGTTTCCAGCAAACCCAATCTATCCCCCAGTGATCATAGGTGGAGAATACGATGAGAGACCAACACTTCCATATGTTGGAGACCCAATCAACTCACTCATTCCTGGCCCAGGAGAAGCACCAGGCCAGTTTCCTCCCTTCAGACCACATTTTGACCCAATTGGTTCCTTGCCTGGAGCAAACCCTACGCTTCCAGGACGAGCTGGTCCCAATGACAGGTTTCCACCTCGACCCAGCCGGGGCCGCCCCATGGACGTTCGCCGTGCGTTCATTTGATTGCTGCTTTTACCTTCAGTGAGTTTTCTAGTCCCTGAGCTTGCTTTCTAACTGCAGGAGATTGCAAATCCCAGGCACTAACATCTGCCTTCTGTTCAGATTGTGGCAAGAACATGTGTGCATGGTAATGTTTCAGCCTCGAAAGCTGGGTTTGCTTTACACTCTGGTAGTACCGTACCACCTGGCACTGAGGTCTATTTCACGAAGAGCTACAACTTAAAACATTTTGTTCTGCTCCCTTAACCCCCGCCTCCCCCCAATCATCTGTGAAGTGCTGTGTAGAGACCAGAAGGATACAGGCCAAATATTTGCTGCATCAGATAAAGAGCACTTTAAATACAAACCCTATACTTGTCTGTCTTATTTGAAGAGTTTTATTAAATTGCCAGGAAAAATGTTGTTTCAACATAATCTTTATTAACAAAAAATCTACTGTGTTCTACATAGAATAGGATGCTCCCACTGTTATGGTAGATGTGAGTTTGTAGAAATTTTCAAAGATGACATTTCCTTTTTCCTTTAATGTTTTATTAGGTAAAAAGCATTTTTGTATTGTTACTTAATACACAAAGAATACAGGGAAGGGATTTTCTTTACAATGGAGATATTAGAACACAAATCAATTCATTTTACAAACAACTGAGTAAAGTCATGCTACAGTGCAACTCAGAAGTCTGAACAGAAGCAGAGCAAATTTACAAAGAACCAGCAGCAAAACTTTGTCTTTCTCCTTGACTTGACAAATAAGGAGCTGTAGCACATGGCTGTGTTTACTGTGTGTGAACTAAAACTGATGCAAAAATGAATCTTTCCTCCTGACTAACTTACCGAAGGAATTAAATAGGTTGATCTGGTTGCAGTGGAAATGAGATCACAGCAGGAGAAGCAGAGTGAATTCTCACTTTACTGCAGCAAATTCCATTTTAATTCCATTACTTAAGTTTCAAAATACATCTTGCCAAGAGGAAATGTGTTGTAGCATGTTATGAGCACCTTTCAAGTGTTATCTTACTAATGAGCAACTAACAAGACCACTGGTAAAGTTTCCTGATGAGATCTGCAGGCTGATGCTGGAGCTCAGTTAAAGGAAGACTGGAATGATGAAACTTTGCTCGAACTTTTCATTTCTTACATATTTTTAAGATTGATTGATCTCAGTATTTCTATAAATGTAAATGGTACTGATGACTGTTGTGACAGCTGATACTGTTTTATAATATCTTTTTGAAATTCCAGCGGTGGAAATGGAATGATATTTACTGTTAAGTACAGGCTGTTTAATCAGTAAAACTATGTGCTTTTTCAGTTGATATTTCAGTAATTCATCTTATTGTTTTGTATAAAATCAGCTGACTTAAGTAGGGTCAGGAAGTTTTGCCATTAACTCCAGTGGAAGTAAAATATAATTATTTTGCTGTCAAAAGTTGTATTGCTTCTTTCTTCCCTTTTCTACTTCACAGCAATGGCATACCAGTGCAAATCCTGACGTAATTAAACACCTAAGAGTATATATTTATAGAGTCCGGGGACAGTCATTTCCCTTCAATATCAAGATTAGCCTTAATTTGTAACACTTGCCTGCAGTGGTTGAATTGCCTTGTTCCAACAGAATTTTCACTTAAGTAAAATGTATAATCAGACCTCTTGGAGCTCACAGGATTCTTTATGTTCCACTGAGTATAAAAAGGAAAAGGTGTTTGTCTTGCACCACTTTGTCCTTGTGATGAGTGCTTCAGAAATGCATACGTAGTATTCAGATAAGGTTATACAGCTTTAGCTGATAAAATAATTAACTTACTTTTTTCACTTTCTTGAAGCTCTTTCTCGGGGTAGTGATCTCTGTGTGTGATACATGTTAATTTTGCGGTGCCAGTGGTACTCACGTTACCAGCACCTTGATGACAGTCACGTTGCTTGCTCTGCTGGCATGCCACATGCTGCTCTGGAGTTGGGCCCTCCCTCCTGTGAGTTCAACCTTATGGTACTTATGCCAGGCTGATGCCACGGATTCTGTTTGTCCTGGGTTTTGTCACTTGAAATTTGTTTGTTTTTAAAGGAATGAACTCAGCCATTTTACAGATCCACCGCTCAGTGATCTGAAGATATTCCTTCTCTTTCTTCATTGTTCCTTCACGTTGTATTAAAGGTGTAGCCGGCCAAAGGTAAAGGAACCTGACTTACCCTGAACTGTCTAGTTCCCTAAAGAGGGGTTCCCTTTATTCATAAAACAGGATGTGAAATATGAAGTGAATATCTCAGGACCAACAGTATAAAATTAGGAGACAAGACAGGAAATATTTGAAACATAGCTGCTGGGTCATACTCAGGGTGTAAGGTCTTGCGTACCTGCCTCTGATTAATGGAAGACAAAATACTGCTGCAGTTATGATCAGGACTGCTATTCTTCTGAACCTTAGCTTTATACAAGACTTAGTTGCATGGGAACGTAAGTTACACTCATCTTGAAATAACCACACCTAGGTGTTACAAGAAAGTCAAAATGTTTCTCAGTCTTTATCTAAACAGCAAAATGTAAGCTAATTTTGCAGGTGGTGGATATGAATGGGTGTCATAGCTGTATCCCAGCTTCTTCTTGGGCTTGATCCAAATACACAAATCTATTCATGTTTCATGGCTTCTATGTGATGAAGATTAAAGCACTCAGGGCAAGAGGGAAGCTCTGACCAGGTGCTCAGTTTTCACAGCTGTGTGAGAAAGATCCCAAGGCATGTCTGTCCTGTGATTTAAGTGTAACTTTTATTCACCAACTTTTCTGTTGCCTCTTGCTGCCCCTAACTCCAGCTGCTCTCTTTAGGTACCTAAATACCTCTTGGGTATACCTTAGTTCCCCATTCTATATAAATCGAGAATATACCCCTTGTATTTGCTGTCTCTCTCTTGCTTTGTTAGATTGTAGGGATTTTGGAATAGAAACCCTGCATCAAAGGTGATAACCTGAGTATGGGGTGATGCATTTGTTAATCTCCTGCTAGCCACAACATTTAGTATGTGAGCATTATAGTTGTAGATTGTAGTGCACTGTTGGGAAGTTTATAGGAGACACTTAAACATAATTTTAACTTTGGAAATCAACTCAGTGTTTTCATTAAAGTACTTGTGTGAATAGAACTGAAGATACTTTTCAGGAACTATAGGAGTAACCAAGTTAAGCTGAGAGCAGCCGTTGCTTTTACTTGGTTTTGCCAGCTGAAGCTAGGAGGGGGGGGGCATGCCATTGTGTTTGCTTGTCCCTTGAAAGATGGCAGCTATGAGATGTAGGCAGATGAAGAGATCTGAGTCGCTGCTGGCTATCAAGTCAACAATGCTATCCTGTTACTGGGGTCCAGTTGGAGGACAGCCCTGCTCTGTTCAAATGCAGTGTCAGGAAACGATCCAACCGTTGTGGTTTCATTGATGAACTGGAGTTGATTTATGGGGCCGTGCCATGTTAGTCACTAGTTACTTATTTTTTGTGTAGGCTGTGTTGGTTAGAGAGACATAAAAAAGGTTCAGGGGATAGAGCAATTGAGGATTCTGGCAGTAAACTTTTATTTCTGTCTTTGTATCTCTGGTGACCATTTAGTAGGGAAAGGCATAAACCATGCTGAGGGAAGTGTTATAGGAGGAAATCCTCTCCCACCAGGGCTGTATTACCTCCTCTCCATATAGTGGAGCCTGTTAATCTGCTATTGTTCTTGCCAGTGGGACAGTGCTTGCTCAAGGCCATTTGTCACTCTCTTGTTGCTCCTGGAGACTGCAAAAGAGCAGGGTCTGGTTTTGTTGTTTTTTTTTTTTTTTCTTCTCAGACAATGGCAGGTATTTATGATGCTACATTGTAAACTGTTTAGCAAACCTGGAAGGACAACACATAACTGAAAAAAAAAAAAAAAGTAAATCATCAGGGAATAGGGTGGTTCTATAATATTGAACTTGAGGTATAAATCATTGATCCAGATGAGTCTCTCGAGAGCTTTCCAACCTGGAAAAGCTATGCTGTTACTTGCCTGAAAGTGTACAGGTCACAAAAGCCATTATATGTGTGAAGGCCTGCTCAGGGGTATGTCGTACAAGGTCCAGATGACTGCACTGGATTTAGATGTTCATTACAGGTGCTATGCAGGAAGGAATTGCTTGTTTGGCTTTATTCCCACCAGTGAATCGTAAGATCCAAGATGGCAAATGCTGGTGTTGCCTTTGCTGCTCTGGGGATCTCCCTGTTTAAGGGGCAGCAAAGATCAGTGCCATTGGCTCAAATGTTTTTAGCTTACTGAGCTCCCTGCCTCCCCGAGCATTCCTAAGTGTCATCAGGGTGAAGTTGCTAAGGGAAGCACAAAGACAAATGTCTAGCCTTGAAGCTGTATGCACAGTTTGTGACTTGAGTACTTGACAAAACTCAAAGAAAAGTGAGGAGGTGGGATGGGGACTGGCATCTGCATTAGGTGTGTCATGAACAGAACTAGCATGGTGCAAGGGGTAGGTTCTCAGCTAGTAGAAATCACAGAATGGTCAGGGTTGGAAGGGACCCCTGGAGATCATCTAGTCTAACTCCTCTGCCAAAGCAGGTTCACCCAGAGCAGGTCACACAGGATCACATTCAGGCAGGTTTTGAATATTTCCAGAGCAGGAGACTCAACGACCTCCCTGAGCAGCCTGTTCTGGTGCTCTGTCACCCTCAGAGTAAAGAAGTTGTTCCTCATGTTGAGGCGGAACTTCCTGTGCTCCAGTTTGTGCCTGTTGCCCCTTGTCCTGTCACTGGGCACCACTGGAAAGAGCCTGGCACCATCCTTTTGACACCCGCCCTTTGGATATTTATAAGCGTTGACAAGGTCCCCTCTCAGCCTTCTCTTCTCCAGGCTAAAGAGCCCCAGGTCTCTCAGCCTTTCCTCATAAGAGAGATGCTCCTGTCCTCTAATCATCTTAGTAGCCCTCTGCTGGACTCTCTCCGGTAGTTCCGTGTCTGTCTTGTGGGGGGCCCAGAACTGGACACAGCACTCCAGATGTGGCCTCACCAGGGCAGAGGGGAAGAATAACCTCCCTCAACCTGCTGGCCACATTCTTCTTAATGGATCCCAGGATACCATCGGCCTTCTTGGCCACAAGGGCACATTGCTGGCTCATGGTCAACTTGTTCTCTACCACAACTCCCAGGTCCTTCTCCACAGAGCTGCTCTCCAGCAGGTCGACCCCCGGCCTGTACTGGTCCTTGGGGTTATTCCTGCCCAGGTGTGGGACCCTACACTTGCCCTTATTGAGCCTCATTAGGTTCCTCTCTGCCCAACTCTCAAGCCTGTTCAGGTCTCGCTGAATGGCAGCACAGCCTTCTGGTGTGTCAGCTGCTCCTCCTAGTTTTGTGTCCTCAGCAAACTTGCCGAAGGTGCACTCTGTCCCTTCATCCAGGTCATTGATGAATATGTTAAATAAGACCAGACCCAGTACAGATCCCTATGGAACACCACTAGTCACAGGCCTCCAAGATAGTCACAGATGATAATGTTGATTTACCCAGGGTGTTGTTTTCAATTGTGAATGTAGCTTGTGTCATTCCTGGGTTTTGTCATGTCCCAGTTCTAGTACATGTGCTCATACACAGCTTCATTCTGTGTTGCAGGCTTAGAGGAAAAGCACACCTGGCAAAGATCCATCTCCGTCTTCTCTGGAAGAATAAGTCTTGGGGGGTGGTTGGGGAGGACTGATCCTGATCATTACCTGCTTGAGGCAATCCCGTACATGTCCTCCCATGGTTTGGTGTCTCTGGATGGGCCCCAGCTCATCTTACTTATGAAGGATAGTTTTCCTGTTCTATAGCAGGTTTGTCACCTTGCATTCATTTTGCACTCATCCCAGTGAAGTCAGTGGGAGTTCAAGTAGGGAGACAGGATTTCACTCCATCTCTCTGTCCATTCGGTATTATGGAACACTCAGCACACAAGTGTGTGCACTTCATCAGCTCTGCTATTAATTAAGCATGTTCCTAGGGGACATACTTGGCCAGATGTGACCAAGTCACCAAAGTGCTTGGAGTTTAGCTGGGTTTTGTCTGGAATTTGTGTGAACTGTGAATGTGAACTCTGGTGTTTCCAGGGGCAGGGGAAGAAGTTGTTTTTTGTGTGGAAGGCCCATTTCTCAGGTTATTTTTGAGCTAAGGCTACAGGGTTAGAACATGACATTTTTCTCTCAGAACTCATGAGTCACGTGCAGGGGACATAAATGCAAGGCATGAAACAGAGACCTTTTATCTGCTATGAGCAGAGTGATCTGGAGCAAACCAGCAGTCCATCTGGATGACCTGCTTATGTGATCTTTGGCGCTTACTGATGCCTGGTACCGTACTTAACTTGAATGTAGTTTTGCTCTGAAAAGTGACTTCTTATAAAGTTGGTATCATGAAGTTCCATGGTTCACTGTGTTTCCATGCTCAAGCATGCTCACTTTACCAGTTAATGAATGCTTATTCTTGACTCCCATCTTTGCACATCTGTTTTTGAAATAAGCATATTTTCTTTAGCTCGACCACAACAAGGATTCGGTAATTGGAAGTTAGCAATTGTATTGACTATATACAAATAAAAATAAAGTCTAGTTTGCACTGTTATAACTCTGTTGACTCCACAGGGGCTAGCAAGAGTAAAATTTGCTTTACAACTCAGTCATTTGAACAGATGTGATTCTGATTATGCACAAAAAAACGAATGAAAAAGTGCCACTTTTATACAGTCACTTTTCAGACCGTTATTAGAATATTTTCTTTGTATTAAACCAACTATAGTTTTCTAAACTCCCTTTACCCAGGTGTTAGTTGTAAATTGCTGGGTACCATTGAGTGTATTCCAGGATGACATCAGGTAGGCTGGTATGAAGAGTGGGGGCTGACAAAAGCACAGATCCAGCTGCAGGGCTGTTAATCAGAAAACAGGCTAGCAAATGATTTCCTCAGGTTGCGGATGGTCTCAGCTTTTGCTTCGTCTTCATTGGCATTTCCCCGCTGAGATGATTCAGATATGCTGAAGGTGTTTGTCAGGGACTGCGATTTGCTGAAATGGAAAAGGAGTTTAGAGTTAGCAGGAGAAGGTGGTAGTTCAAAGCTGGTTACTGATGCTTTGTGTTCAGTCACAGACAAATTCAAGGATGAAAGGAGAGGGTAGCAAGGAGAATCTCCACATGCTATGACATCCAGGCATAGGGGAGGTGGGGGAAGGTAGAAGAAGATGGGACACAGGCAGGTGGCTCCAATATCACAGTCCGGACCAGTAAGTGTTTATGAAAACATCTGACTAAAAGTATGCATTGCCATTTGGTGCGACTGTTGTGAGGAACAGGTAAGTCATTTCACTGCTAATACAGAAGAATGGATTCATACCGAGGCTCACCTGTCTCTCGTCAGCTGTACCTGTCCTTTCAGATGTGAGAGCATGAGAGGTTTGGCGAGTTGGTAGCCGTGTCCCCTGCAATGTGTGCTTGTTGCCTGTCCTTCCTGGTATGTCTGCTCTACTGTTAGCTGTGTTATGCGGGTTTTCTGGTTGGACACACTGCTCCTGCTGGGTGTGCATCTGCCAGTGTTTAAGTTCAGATCAGGACTGCGCTTTTGAAGTGAATCTCCCAATTTTCCCTGCTACCATGCTTTGTCACCGAGTAGTTTCTTCCTGTCAGTGGTAGGCGTTCAGCACAAGACCGTGCTCTGAATTAAAGTACCTGAAATATGTATAGTGTGGTGACTGCATCCTTAGCACCAATGTTTTGATCCTTAAGTACACTGCCCTTGGTTTGCCTTGCTAATGTAGACATCATCAATGAAAGCAGGTTCCAGAACATCACTCCTCTGCTGCCTAGAAACTGTCTTCCCATTCCTAGCCTAGTTTTGTTCTGGCCTGTTCATACCAATTTGCTCTCATGTCAACTTTTTGTCAACACTGAAACTTTTGTGTCAGTCTTTCCTGCTGTGGTGCCAGCCAGATAGGCCCTGTGAATGGTGGCAGTAAAGACTGTTACCAAAGATCCACAATAATTCGTGGTGTGCTGTGCTCCAGAAGAGCACTTCAACATATAGTCACCATCTGGAGTTTTATATATATGAGTAGTGCCACTTCTATTCCCCATCCTCCCTCCCCTTTTTGCTACCAATTGCAAAAAATTGCCGGTAGAGAACCTTGTGTGGCTCTTGCATTCAGGGGATAGTGAAGGAGTTACTTTTGTTGAGTTTTCTGGCCAATAATGTGCTGATTACAGCCTGTAAGGACTGTACACCCTGCTGGGAAGGTAGTAGCTATGTTGATATGGCTGGGGTGGAGCACACAATTAACAATGAGCACATGAACAAGAGGAAGAATGTGAAACCTTAGAGATGTCAAGTACAACTTGTTCTTCCAACAGGTCAATGGTGGCCTGTTATGCACAGGCCTATATGCCTCTGAAGTTATTCACAGTTGTCCAGGCCTTTGTCCCTGGGGACTAATGCCTGACAACAGGTAAGATGTTCATGCCAGCTTGGGGTGCTTTTTTGACAGCCTTATTCTAGTATCTACAGGTATTAGCAGTTTAACAGAGCACCTACTTCAGATGTGGGTGTGGGGTAGCTTGCTGCTTGGACGTTTCAGTGGGGCTTGGCTGGCTAGGAGCCCGGCCTTGAGCTGGAGGTCTAGGCTGCTGTGGAGGGAACATGCCTGCCTTGGGAGCCTGGACTGGAGAGGACCCAGTTGCTGATCGGACTTGCTGTGGAGATCCAGGTGACCTTTGCTGCTGAGGTGAAGTTGACTGGGGACTCTGGGGCTGCTGTCCTTGAGGAGAGAGCCGCTGCTGTGGAGGTGCATTTGTCCGTGGAGGCTGAGATCCCTGAGGCTGGCGTGGTCCACCTGAAAGGGACACATAGACATAAACATGAGGATGTGCATGTGGTAGACAACAAGCAAGGTGCATCTGTATGAAAGAATGGGTTTTGCCAAGGGGAGAGACTTCAGAGGAGCTTCATGCAGAAGGATAAGGGAAAACCTCTCTTACAGGCCTAAAACTGGTGTCATGCCCATGTCTCTAGAGTTATTGTCCATTTCTCTACCTCCTTCAGCACTGAAGAAGCTCTGCCACTCTCCCCAGTGGGGAGTCACTTCAACATTCTGTACTTTTCCATGTAACTAATATTTCTTAGCCTTGGCAAGCAATTCCTGCATTGGGAAGGAGGAACCACTGGAGAACCAACTCTCTGCAGAAAATAAAAGATTAATCTGCTGACTTGGGTCAGCAGTTCCTTCATAGGCCCTGCAGTTTGATGTAAGACTGTGCACCCTATTACTATCCATACATCTGTTCCGGCTTATCAGCAGGTAGCTTCAGCTGTATTGGTAGCAGACTCTCAAAACTGGAGACGATATGGAAAACAATTGAATGTGGCATGAGAAATTGCTGGACATGTCAGATAAGTGTGAGAAGCTGACAAAAGTTAGTGTTGTGAGGGCTGGTTGTGTTTCACAGGTGGTCAAGGGGGAGGTATGTGAGAAAAAAACTTCACAGAGAATTGAAGGGGAGTACTGGAGACAGATGGGGAGTAGTATCCTGCGAGGCCAACAATTCATATCAGTGATACCATGTAGCGCCAAGATTACATAGATGCATTTGGTATCAGAAATCCTAAACTTTGGATACAGCGAAACTGTGACCGATGAGGAAAAGATAATTAGAGGTGAGTGTTAATTTGGTAGGAGATTGGAATGAAGAAAGGACAAAGGTGGCAAAAAGGAGAGTCTAATTGATTATGTCAATTGAGTGGTTGGTGTGGTCTCAGTGCTCAGGGGCAGCCCTGTGCTTCATCACCTCAGCGTAAATCAGGACAATAAACCATATCTGTTGTTGTGACCAAGCCACGTGAGTCAAACCTGCTTCTGCTGTCAGAGCGAGCTGGGAGTGTACTCTTGCTGACAGTGGAACACCTGAACAGATCAATCAAGGATCCTGGCATCACCATGTTGGTGTCTGTTCCAGGCCTGACAGCACTAGCATCTTACCATCACTTCATAACACTTGTAGCTGCTACAGCTTTGTGCAAACACAAATACACTCTGTGCCCATAATCCTGTGGCAATGCCAGTTCAAGTGGCCTTATTTTGCTGAGCCAAGTCCTACCAGCAGTATAAAGTGTATCTGTATCAAACTTTCATCGGACTTTCTGAGCTGCTGTGGAATACGATGGCAGCTGCTTTAACAGCACACTGAATTTTCCGCCAGCTTGTCACTGAATTGGAGCAATGAGTGAGATCTTTATCCTGATTGTTTTTACTTAGAAGGCAAACTGATAGGTCTCACAGTCCACACTATCATGGGACCCAAAGAACTGTACCTTGGGGAGGAGGCCGTGGTTGGGACAGTTGTCCCAGCTGAGGTCCAGTCTGAGTTTTCATTGATGCAGGCTGAGCTTGTGGAGGCTAGAGGAAAAAAAGCCATTGCAGTTAATACAGAGTCCCCAAAGAGAAGCCCTGAGGTAATACAGGAACTGCAGAGTCATGAAGTGTTCCTTACACACATGTGTGCGCATGCACCATCTGGCTGGTAAAATGTCATGGGACTGAAATGGAGACCTAAGCAATAAAGAGCACAGAAGTTGTTTGCTCACAGGGAATAACAAGTTACAGTTTAGAATGTTTTTTAGGCAATCAGGAGTTACCAAATGTATTGGGCCAGGGGGGGTCTCTTAGTCCCATCTCCCATTTTGGACAGTTGCCAGCACCAGATGTTCCGAAGGAAGGAGGAATGAACCAGGGAAACATCTATGGAGTAATCATCTGTTTACCCTAAGGGGTCTTCTCTTGATTGATAATAAGCAAGGGCCAGCTTCAACCCTGAAACATGAAGCTTATTATCTGTTCCACAAAATCTTTGCAGCAGTTCCACATATTTTGTTTACATTGTTGTTACACCTTTGAGTCTTGCTCAGCGCAGCCCACTGCCTTTCTCATTTCTTAACTCCATTGCTTTGTTCTGGGTTTTGAGACTAGTTCTCACAACCTGCACTTTCTAGGCCATTCATTATTTCACGTCATTTACTGCCTTCTCTCTCGTTCACCTCCTTTCTAAAGCCAAGAGACTGAATCCCTTCAGTCCCTCCATGGGTATGTTTCCAGGCCCCTAAATGTTTTCATCGCCCACTTCTCTTTCCAGCTTTGTGATTCCTTCTGCAGATGCCAGAGGTAGGTCTGCTTGCATTATTCCAGATGAAGCAGTATTTGAGTTCTCTTTATACGTCACCAGCTCATTTCCGCATCCTAATTTCCTGCTTCTCCCTTATCAACACAACCTGAGGCTGAGCAATGGTTTTCATTAGCCTGTATGTGACAAAGTTTCTCTCAAGGGGAATGGCTAGTGCCAGTTGCAAGGTGTATGGATTGTTTATGTTCTCCCTCTCTCTACCCCTAGCTTAGCTTACCTTTCAATCTTCTACATGGAGTTTCATTTGCTGGTGTGGTGATTTAACATACATAGCTCTGTCAGATGTTCTTCACTGCCATCCTTGGTCCTCACTAATGCAAATATGTTGGTGCCATCTGCACTTTCTTCTTTCTCACTGTTTACTCTTTTTGACAGATATTTTAATAAACAGATTAAGCAACACAGAACTGTTGCACAAAGGGCTGGTCCAAAGTTAACAAAAGTCTAAGTAAGGCTATTGCACAAAATTGTTTATGAAAGCAGGGGAGGATGGAGACAGATAGGCTGGTACATGCCGGGTTATTTACATGGAGAACACGATGATAAAAGGGTCTTCAAGGCTTCTGGAAGGTCAGGAGAATGAGCTAAGTGATTCTGGAAATGGGAAGAAATGTTTCATAGTTGGAAGCACTGAAATACATTTCAACTGACTAATGTAAATGCCATGCCATGATGTTGCCAGCCCGTATTTTACACTATCTGCGACTTGCAAATGGACAGGGAGGAAAATCTGTGAATTTTCCATTCATGGCTTCTAGTCCTACATAGTACACTATGTACCTGGTACACTAAACCTTGCCTTGGTATTGGTGGGAATTTACTGTCCTAGTGCCATGAGACATCCTGATTAGACCAGCCGAAGAAAGGGAATCAGATTTCATATTGACCTCTATGGCCTTTGCCTACAGCCAACCAATGCTTCTCAGAGATGAAGGCAAAACAGGATTTTGTGGCTCAGAGATGAAGAGTGAGGGCCAGCCCAAGGTATTCTGCCTTTGGAAGAGAAACAGTGAAGGGAAAGGATGGAGGTGGGGCAGAGAGGCAAGGGGAGAACCACAGCTGTAGCCATAAAACCAGGTTTCATGTTGCAGGCATGAAAACAAGTTCGTCATTAACATCTTACCCTGTCCTGGACTCAACCAACCCAGTTATCAACATGATCAGGCTTAGTATCCTTTAAGTATCCTCTCTGCTAACTGTTTGCAAGAAGTAAAATATCTCCTATCTATGTCTTTATCTGAGGCCAACTTCTGCTCCACAATGAAACTTTGCCTTTTAGCCTCTCCCTGCTTGGTTTCTTTAATAGCTCTTTTCTGTTACCTTGCCTAAGACATTTTGACAGTCTAGTTACATTATTTTGACTGATTGCCTGTTATGTACCACTTTATGAAAGAATTCTCAAAGAAATGAAGGAAGAAGAATCAAAACAAAATTAATGGAATGATTTTCTTCCAAAAAACCAATGTGGTAGATGCTCTTAAGCCATGGTTCTATTGGTTTATTAGTCTTCTGTATTATTCTTTAAATTGTTGCCTGAGATAATTCATAAGGTCCATGACTTGTCTACATTTTTCTAAGGTACTCTTACAACTTTTTAAACACATATTTTGTATTTGTTTTACACCAATCCTCTGGAGCAATAACTGTTTCTAATGAAATTGCACATTTTTTCCTGGCAACTTAGTCAGTTCCTAAATTCAGTTCATTGGATGCAACCATCTGGGTCTGGGGGCTTAATTTTTTTAAATAGGAGTCATCACTGATTTAATCACTGGTTTTGTTTGCTAACCTGTCTTTCTGATCAGGAAAAACTCTATCTAGTTTAAGAAGTTCCCTACTTTCAGCAATTAAATTTGCTAGAGTTACAACACTGTCCCTGTTGTCTTCCTTTTCTCTCTTGGGTGATCCATAGAGCTCACCAATTCTTTGGTAGGATTCCATCTTCTGAGGAACATAAAGAATTTGTTTAATTCTTCCCTCTATCTGATCTTCAAAATAAATTTCTATCCTTTTTATGTTTCCTTTTATTACTTGCATGATGGAGCATAAATGTCCTCTTAAATGTTGGATTTACAAATTTGGAAGATTTTTTTTTTCTGTGGGTTTTGAATGTCCTCTATCACTTTGCCACTTAAGTCTAGAAGTTTATTTCTTGCATTCCTTGCAGATCAGAAATGTATACATGCATTCTGGAAAACGTCCATACAGTTTTGCTTTTAATGCTACTTCTGATTTTCTCATTTTATTAAAATCATCTTTTCTAACTGCTTGTGTCATACTGTTACTTTTTGATACCATATCTGTCTCTTGGACATCAAACCTAATGGTACATATTCAGTTTCTGAATTTGTACCTGGGTGTTTCTTAAGGCAAGGTCAAGGTGTTGTTTTCTATTGTGCTTTGGTTTTGCAGTTCCAGGAAGCAGACACCTACAAAGATGGGGAACTGAATTGCTGTCCCACTGTGCTCTTTGACTTGCTTCTTGATAGCTGCAGTCTCACATTATTATGACTTGTTTCTTCTTCCACCTCTGTCAATGCTGTGCACTCAGTTTCATAATTTCTCGGTTTTGCTTGATCCAGAGACTAGTTTAGGCAGCTCCAGTAACACGTGTAGATAGTCTATGCATACCCCTAGGATATCCAAGGGTTCATATTTCTATGTATTCAGTACTGCTGTCCTTGTATTCAGAATTGTTATTTTTCTTTGTTCTGTGGAAGTCTTCACCTGTAGCTTTAGTTCTGCATCTCACCAGCCTCACATACAATCATAGAACAGTTTTGGTTGGAAGAGACCTTCAAGATCATCGAGTCCAACCTTTGTCCTAGCTCTATCAACACTGCTAAACCATGTCCCTAAGTACAACATCTACCCGTCTCTTTAGCACCTCCAGGGATGGTGACTCCACCACCTCCCTGGGCCGGCTGCTCCAATACCTGACAACCCTTGCAGTAAAGAAATTCTTCCTGATATCCAGCCTGAACCTCTCCTGTTGCAGCTTAAGGCCATTTCCCCTTGTTCTATTGCTTGTTACCGGGAAGAACAAACCGATCCCCTGCCTCACTACAACCTCCTTTCAGGTAGTTGTAGAGAGCGATAAGGTCTCCCCTCAGCCTCCTCCTCTCCAGGCTAAACAGCCCCAAAGCCCCCAGCCGTTCCTGCTTCTCTTTGTACATTTGTAACTACATGTTACAGCATTATGCCAGTAATTGTAGCTTGTGCAGTTTCTGCAATGTTTGCTGTACCAAGGTCTTTCTCTATAGCAAAACACTATAGTTAACATGTTTGTGGTTTTAATTTTCTTGATTTTGTATACAGATATTTGTAGGTTGTATTCTTGATGAAGACCCTTTTCTTGTTTAACTCTTTTATTTGACATTCTATTTCTCAAAGAATGTGGGGGGTTTTTATTCTTATTTTGGCCCTATTTTAGGTCTGTTATAATCCAGTCCAATCTTATACCAGTATATTACAGACATAGAAAACAGATGCATCTGTCCATGTTCTCAGTTTCTTTTGGCTTCCCCTTTGCTCTTAGTTTATACACTCTATATCTTGGTTATTTCAGATGGCAGTTGTTGATTCCTCTTTGGCCAGAGTAAATCCTATCCCTTCTGTATTCTTTTCCCTTCCTCAAAGCATTTTTAGTGTCTATTAAATGTTTACCCCCTCACTTTAGCTAAAACTTGATTTGGAGTTACCCCGAATACCCTTCATGCTGGGGACCTGGTTTAGGAGGAGTGGGCTGACAAAGACAGAGAGTCCTAAAGTGCTTTCTTGTATTTTCTGTATCAAGTGGAAATGGGAACTGTTCCAGTGCGTTGCAGTCAGCATTATCCCTCAGCCTGTTTGCTCTCTTGTCCTTTCTTTTGTACAGATTTGTTGTCCTCAAACCTTCATGCTTGGCTCCCTTCTGAATACTGAAAGAGGTGTAGCACATACACCCAGAGACACAGATTATGTCCTGGTGTGTTTCATTTATACAGAACTGCCACTGGGAAATGTGGCACTAAGATTAGATGCATTTGATACTAAAAATGAATATACACGAGAAGCACCAAGGGGTCAGTTTAAATGCAAAAATGACAGATTCATGCATGAATTCAGCATTAGTCAAGCCTCCTCCTGATGAAGGGGGTGAAGGGCATCTCCAAAGAAGAAAGGCTGCATTAAGGAATGGAACATCTCTTGGTGGAGATTCCCACTTTCCATTCTGGGAAGCATAGATTTTCATCAGGGTTGCAAAAACTGGAATGAAGCCTATCCTGAGGGATAGTGTTAGATGGAGATGAAGTTGGGCATTACAAGCATCTCTAAAAATGGCTGTCTTCAACATGAATCTATGAATTTAGCAAGCCAGAATATCTAGATGCATGGCCCACACTACTAATGTGATGCCACAGTTATATGGAAGGAGAGAAAGGGAGAGAGAGGTGTTTCTTAGGGGCACACACTTCAAAGAGTCTATGAGACTTCTTTGGAAGAACAGGAGTCAATCTATCCAATACACTCCCATATGGGACTGTTGAACTCCCTGGGATGTCTGACTGCCTGACACCTACAGGGAGGAGAGAGAAAAAAAAGAAATTCAGGGAAATAACTTGGCCATAAGGTCTCTATTTGCTCATACCCAAGGCCTCAGCGGTGATGGTGTAGATCCACCAGTGATGACAAGCTGAGTCATTCTGGAAACAACCAAATCGGCTATAAGCTGTCTGTCCTCTTCCACATGCTCCCCGATCAGGGGCATCGAGCTGTCCATCACCTGCCACAGGAGGGAAAAACAGCAGTTAGTAATGAGGTTTCCTGGTGGCAGATGCCTGTTTCAACTCACCTCTCACACTAACCTGCTTTGTGTCTTCACATCCTTGCCAACACCTCTAGTCACCACTCCCCTCCATGCTGAAACATGCTTGACTTTTCTAGGTGTGGGATTTCGCTTAGGTTTCTTTGCAAATGGCATGTACTTCCACCCACTCCACATCTTCCTTCCTTTCACAACTTGGAAGCCAAGCCAAGACTTCTGGTGGCTGGAGGCTTTCTAAATCGACTAAACACAAACTTGCTTCTTCACATGTCCTGAGCAGATGCCTCTGATGGGTGAGGCATTGTCCCACAGCATTTAGGGGTGACATTGCAGCAGAAAGGGCCAAAGGAGAAGGGAAACAACATGTACCGAGGCCTGAGGAGATGAGAGCAACAGGGTCTGGAGGAAACTAGGACACATTTGGGATTAATCAAAGCAAAGCACTGCACCCTGAGAGGGGAAATAAACACCACAGATGTGTAATAATAGGATGTCACCAAAACAGCAGCACCCAATGCAGGAAAGTAAATTTATTCTCTGCTTGTCTTCTTGATACTGTTGTAATATGACTGCTTCCCAAGTGAGTACTACAACTGTGCTGGGGAAAGCTGGGAAGCAAGACTGTGGTGATGGGGAAAGGAGAACTGTCAAAGGGTCTTTGAGGTAAGAAATAGTCTGACAACAACAATAATAATGAAAGCACAGAAGACCCTCAGCTGTGTAGCAGCCTTAAACATCTTTTTCAATAGTTGATCATAAATCAAGTGCTTCGCAAACATTAGCTAAATCCCACAGGAAGAACTGCCCTATGATGAAGTTAAGATTCAGCTGGAGTAAATATAATTGTACCAAAATATCAGGGTTGGAAGAGTTTATTTTATTTTCCTTTTATTTTTAAACCAAACATGAGAAACCCTGGAAATGCAGAGTTAAAGGTTGCATTGCTCAAGAAAGGCACTGACTCACACTCCGATAACAATCAGAAGTGCACTCCACCCTGGCAAGGCTGCAAGAGTCCACTCTTGGAGTGAAATGGAAAGTTTTGCACGCTTTTGTTTTAGATTTAAAGTAGGGGAAATCAGTGAGGTGAGTTCGTTGTGTTTGTATTCCAGTCTTTTCTTGCAGAATATTAATTGGATTAATTTCTATAGGTGTCTTTTAGGAACACTACAGAAGCTGCCTAGGAAGTTTTAACTGGGGTTCGCATGAAGAGTGAGTTGGTGTTTATATCCATGGCCTGCTTGACCCAGGGGGCTAAAGAAGGAGGTTAGCAAATTAGATGGCAGCGCTCAGCTAAATACACAAAGCGGCTTTTCATTCCACTGCCCACTTCACTCTCTGTTAAAAAATGGGGTGGGGAAAGGAGATGTTTCCTAGCAGTGTAGGGGAACGGCCAGTTCCCGTCTGTGTCGCTAGCCAGGGGCTGCTGGGGGCCCTCCGGCAGGTTCCTGCACAGGTTTCCCTCCCCTCCGCTCCCACCTTAAAAGCATTCCCATTTCATTTGGCAATTCCAGCTCACTCGAGAAAAGAGGTCTCCCAGCTCCCTGCCACGCACCGTGCAAGGGAGCTGTCTGACCACCAGATGATGCCATTACTCTACCCGCCATTACTGACAGGCCAGCCAGCCAGGCGCAGCTCCCGGCTCCCTGACCCTCCCTGTGAGTCACTGAGGTACAGCTCGGGTCAAAACACCCCAAACCCCTCGTTTCCCCATCTTAAGGATTTCTTTCCCCATCTTAAGGATTGCTTTCCCCTATTTCTGTGGCAGCAGTGGCTGGAGAGGAAGGCGAAGATGCTGTTTTATAAAACAAAGGCACCTGGGGAATGAACTTGGAGCAGGTCCCACCTGAGCCAGTGAAGGTGCACCAGGGATGGGGGTATCTGCTGTCCTGCAGCGTACTGCGTGGCAGGGGAATGTGAGCTGTGGGAGACTGTCCATTCCCATATTTCCAATCCCACGCATAAGGGGACGTCTTTGAAAATGGCAGTGATTTCTGTGGGCAAAATGACACAGCTGGTTGCCACTGAACTGAAAAGGAGCATGAGATGTCACCTTGTCTGTCCTCCGGGAAAGGGGAATTGCTCTGGAACTGGGCAAATCTGAATGCTAATGCTGAAATAAATCAAATGGCTGAGAGGAATATATGAATCACAGGCAGATTGCACTCATCTCCTCCCGGGGAGATCAGAGAACAGCTGGACAAGACAAGAAGATGTCGGCACGTATGGACCCGGCCTTTGTAGCTGCCCAAGGTCAGTGGTTCCTCCTGATGCAGCTGCTGTTGCCTGATAAGGTGTATGGGTGGGGGCGGGGGGAGCGGAAAGTGGCCAGGCAGAGAAAACACTCAGGAAAACCCCATCCCGGTCCTCCCTGTGCCTATCTGACGCTAAGGCCTGAAGGCTGGACTTGTTGCTCTGATGTGCAATCGCAGAGTGTTAGGTGATTTTTAGGGAAGGAAGGAAGGAAATAGGTGATTAGACTTATCAAAAGATATGGCAGCGCTGAAGGCATGGGCAGGGCTTCTTGCAGGGCAGCAAGGAGAACGTCTAGCAACTCAGCTTAGCTGTATGGCAAGTAGGGCTTAGTTGATCCAGGAGGAAGAATAAATCACATGGATCATTTCACTTGCCCTCTATTTGCTCCATGTTTGTCAGCATAGCAGAGATGTGGAAAAGGGTTAGATTACCAAAAAAAAAAAAAGGGAGGGGGGGAGGTTATTAAACCATACAGGCTACTGAGCTCTTTTGAGAATCTGGCTGCTAACAGTGGTACTGAACTTGCACTAGTTTGAGAATCAAGTGCTAACTATTCATGCTGAATATTTCCTTAAAGTGACAAAGTTCTTTGAAGCAGAGGAAAAGGAAGTACCAGCATTTACCATTTAATTCACAGCTGTTTTAATAGAATGAAACTTTAAAGAAATCTGTTGATTTCTTCAAAGTTTTCAATATGAACCATGAAAATGGCATGTAAGTGTACTAGTGCTTTAAAGGGCAGAAACGTACTCGCTTCTGCTCTTTGCCATGGGAAAAGAAAAGGCGGCAAAGTTCAAGTAACAGCAAATACCATGGGTGCAAGATTACTCTTGTGCTGCGTTGATAAGTCATCTATCTTAATCTGATTCTGTTTGCAACAAACCACTGTGATAAATCTCAGTTCACAGAACTGCCCATCACTACCTCTGTGAATCTTTCCTAGAGAACTGCTTGCACTGTGAAAATTAATTACTGCCTGCAATAGCATTGTGCAAATTCCTTATTTGTTCAGCCCATTTAGGCGTGCTTTCTTGTAAAATGTCACAGCACACTGTTCCTTCTCACCAAGAAAAATACAACTGTCACACTGTCAAATAACTTCTTTTTCCCACTATCAAAAGAAAAAAGCCAAATAAAGGATCAGTTTCAGACCAAGAAAAGTACCCCAGGAAGTAGTCTGGAGGCAATTAATTACTTGTCAGCATCCCCCTCAGATCTGCATAAAGTAGAAAAGGTGCCTGTTTGGCTTTGTTCTGCTCTTTATATTGCACTGCTCTACTCCTTTCCTGACAATGTCCATCAGCCTGGCATCTGAATGCCTGCTAGAAGTTGGTACATCAGGCCTGCCCGATCAGGTTCTCCGCTGTGATAATTCATCGTGACCCACCTGAAGCTGTTGTGTTTCTTCTGATTTGTGTCATATTAGATCCATTGCTTTTTACCTTGTCCTCAGAGAGAGGAGCATGAGTGTGCATTTCTCTCTGTGTGTAAGCTAGTGATGGCTGTTAGCATATGGATGTGCTTTTCATCCAGTCAGTCAAACACGGGGGCAGATGTGAAAACCCAGAGGTATATCCAGATAGAGGCATATAATCCTTAAGCACAGAATTAGCCATGTGTGCACGTACGTAGGCTTATGTGCAAGAATAGATGCAGGGATATGAAAACCACATCTTGCTTCTGACCATGTATGGACACAGTCCAAATGTCCTTACAGTAGTTTCTAGCAAGAATGCTTTCTTGCTCTTCCTTTCTCAGCTACATGTGCATAGAGACATAAAAGCGCATGGCAGGGAGACACTCTTCTCTGGGGGATGCTCCTCTAGGTGCTGATGAATTGCAGACAGGAGCAGACCCATCAGCCATGGCCACACCACATCAGGAAAGATGGGGGGATCGACAGCACTTGGTTGCTGGCAGCGTGCTTATATCACATGGCCTTTGACAGGTCACTGCTCCCCGGAGAGGAGATACATAATGCAGGAATTCGCAGTCGCTGGAGGGCTCATGTGGTTCTCATCAGCATCCCAACCCTCAGCGGGTGGGACTGCTCTCCCACACATAGTTTTCCAGTGTGTCAGCACCCCTGCATGAAGCCATAGGCTGGCTCTGCTCATCTTCCTCGGCTGGCCTGTGTTGGTGGAGTTTACAGCAGGTCAGCTGCTGTGCCTTCTTGAGTCACATAGTGACAGAGGCACTTGCTTACTTGCCAGATTTTCTCTCCCCTAGAGTGTCTCTTCAGTTTCCACTTTGATTTTCTGGCCAGCTTTTCCTTCTCTGCCCTGTTAGGATGACCTGAGTGTGCTATTTACCCCACTCCCACATCTGCCTCCTGGCCTGGCAAGGAGCACGTTGAACTTTAGCTCTCAGAGCCACAGTCTGTCCAGCTCTGAATACAGAAGTTTGTAGTTCACATTGCCCACAGTAACTCTGTGGTGCTTTGCCTTGCTAGCCTGTTATTATGATGAATGCTACCTGGGCAAAAGATTTTAGAAAATATATCTGGTCTTCTTCTTTTTTTTTTTTTTTTTTTAATTAAATTATTCCTGCTATTTATGGACCTTTTTGCTACACTCTCACAATTTATTTTACTCTTTTAAATTAGAGGCAGCTAGGATTTTTGTTGTTGAGATTCCTTTTAAAGTGATTGGAGAAAGACAAGTTTTTTTCAGAGAGAAACTGAGGTTTTTAATGGATGGAATCACCTGCTGGACCTCTGTATCCCTGTGTGAGTAGTGGGGGGAGGTTAACATGACTAATATGCTAGCATCATCTAGCACCTGAATTCAGGCTGGGCGGAATATGAGCATTTTTCTTCATGATGTTGCTGATCCCTACTAGCCGCTATGAGAGATGCGCTCGCTTTGCCAGTGCTTAGCCTAGGAAGGATGGAATGGGGGCACTGGTACACTGAGACACACCAAACTTTGGGTGCTGCTAGAAACACTTGCAGGCAGGTAGATGCTCGATAAGGAGGCAACTTGACATCTGTCCCGCACTGGTAAGGTTCTGTACTGTGGGGATTTGTCAGCTGGAAAGCTGGGGTGGCCAAGCAGTCTGTGGCTCTCCATTTCCTTTCACAGACCACACTGAGAAATGAAGGCACTTCAACCCTGACACCTTCCTGTATATCTGCCAGTTTAGCTGAGACTCTAAATCAGTTTCTTGCATATCAGTGGGCCACAGCTTGGAGGATACAGGTGGACATGGAGGAGTGGCGACTGCTGGACCATGCACACGGGGGTAAGTGTGCACATTGGTGCCTATGAACTCCGAGGGAGCATGTTTCAGATACACTTCCCAAAGGAGACTTGCATTCGGGTTCCCCATGCTCTCACCTCAATGATATAGTCTTTTCCATCTTTGCTATGGACAGCTTTGACAGCACAGATGTCAAGACCTCCAAACATTTCTGCGCAGGCATCTGCCCAGAGTCTGTACCTGCAGAAACCAGAGAAGCATGGCCTAGGATTAGCAGTCATTGAGTAGTCCAGCAAATAAGGCCACCTGTCCTGCTACCCATAGGAGCACAAAGAAATTCCAGAGCCCTTTTTACCACAAGGCATACTTCATATGCTTTGCTGGGTCATTGTCTCCCTTTCTTGCACAGGACATGGAGCAAAAAAAAATAAGATTCTTGCCTAAAGTTTCTCCTCATTTCAGTTTGTTTCAATTCCACCCTCAATGTCACCGTAAGATGTTTCTTTCTCTCCTTGGTATTTACATCAGATCTCCAGTCGGTTGTCATTTAGCCAAGCTATAAATATTTAGCTCATTTAATCTCCCAGTAGTGTTGGCCCCTTAGCGTTTGTATTGGCTTTGGCTGAAAGCCCTCCATTATGCAGGCAGCTTTCACCTGATAAGATGTCCTGCACATTGGGGCTGGAATAGGATGGGAAAGTGAGTGCAGAATTTAGCAAGGAGTAGCCCTCCCCTCCCTGATCTGTAACCCATTGGCTCCTGCTTTTTACAATTTAGTCTTTCAATTTCATCCTTTTATAATCTCCTGCCTCCGTTCTGTCCCCAGGGCATTGTTCCTAGCCAGGCGGTCCCATCACATGGACCAAGTACTGTTTTGTTAAAGGGAGAGCTGCAGCCCTTTTCTCTAGCTGTCCCAGGTTGGGAACATGAGCTGGTGGCCCCTTAGCTATCCTAGTGTTGGAGGAGGAGAGAGAATGACAGGAGGCTTATTATGGGGGGACTGCATCCCCCGGCTGTGGAAATGAGAAGGGAATGAGGCGGCCTGGTTTTATTTCCTGTGCAGCTGCGCCGCAGGCCTGACCATTTCAATAAAAATAATTATCTCAGAAGAGCAGATCTGTAAGCAGGACTATGACAAGATGCATAGAGGGGAGGGAAGGCCACAGTCTTGGGAAAACACTGGGATTTTGCAGACCCTACAGGGACTGAGAAAAGAACTGTTCTGGCCAAAGAACAAGTTTACATCCTTGAAGCCAGCCAGAGTCCCCATAGCTTGACAATATAATGATCAACTTGTGTGAACACAAGGTCTGCAGTAAGAAGCAAAAATATGGCTTATACGACTACTGGTGCTCTCTTATCCCTAATGAGGAGACCAGGCACGTTCACTCCAGTGCCCCTGAGGAAGACAGTGCCTGAGAAGGAGTCAGTAGCATAATGAGGAGGAGAACTATGGACACCATGAGCCAGGCAGGAGGCACGGCAAGCCCGCCTTGTGCACTGCTGTGGCCCCACACCCAGGGGCACCGTTGTGGAACCACTTCTCTTCCTGAGGTAAGTCTCTAGGTGTCTGGATTCAGCAGCCAGCCTCAGGGAATTGTTGCCCATGCCAGAGACCCTGATAGCTACATGTCTTCAATGTTGCTGGCCCTAGGTGAGCACTGGGAGGCATCAGGGCTGCTGGGGTGGAATGCTAGTGCTATGGGACAGAAGCATATTTATGCAGTATTTATGCATATGCATCAGGGGTAGTATTTGCAGAGCATTTACTACCGTTTTGCCTCGTATTACCTGAACATGCAATCCTTTGGGCTACTGTACAGTACAGTAGGTACTTCAGGTTGCTCCTACTCATCCAAGCATATCAGCACACTCCTGCCTTGTTGTATGCACTGATGGCTCACAGATTTCAATGGAATTTGTTGCATTTATGGCTGGATAAGGCTAGAGTGGTGAATTATGGTACTACATCTACAAAATGAACATTCAAAATGCAACGTGGCAGGCTGGCAGGAATCTGGGTTTTAGTCCTACAACACTGCCGTGCAGAATGTCTACCCTTTGTCTCTCTAGCTTCAGCTGTGCCATAAACAACCAGGATGCATAATAATGTCCAGTTCACACAGTCCCTGTTAGGGTCTGGCAGGGTCACCTTTAGCACCTGATTTGGGGCTTGGCTTCCCTGTTTCACAGAAATAAAGGTACAGAAGGGACCTTACATGATCACTTTCACGACTCTTGTACCCCAAAGAGGAAGCATTTTTTTAATCTAATCTGAAAGAGTACAGAGATTCCCCACCTTCTCCAGGCAATTAATTTCTGTGCTATGCTATCCTTACTGTTAGGAAATATAGGAAATGTTCAAATGAACTTTTCTGCTATAATTTAAGCCCGTTATTTCTTACAGTATTGTACTGGTAATATAAAGAGCAAATGATGCCCTATCAGCGGGCTTTTACATATTTGAAGAGCTTGTGCCCTTTAAGTTTTTTCATCTTTAGGATGAAGAGGTGTCCACCTTGTGGACAACCTCTTCTAGCTCTGTGACAGCTAATGAAGGAAAGTGAACCTTTGCACTGCAGGCATAGATTCATTATGGATGAAACTACACCTCTACTGGAAAAATATCAGTGGTCTGCTGACTGAAAAAGGTGGAAAACTACATAAGCAATTGTTGCATGCTTTTCTCATAGGTTGATTATGTTTTCTCTGAGTGTTTCCTTTATTGTCCTTTGGGCTCTCTGCAAATCCTTACTATCTCTCTTCAAATGTGGTGCCCAAACCTGGACAGAGTCAGAATTAATCATGACCCTGACAAGTTGGAGGTCCAATCTGAAAAAATCATAGATTCACTAGGGATGAGTGCCTACCCATAATCTATGGATTCTATAAAACTCCGAATAATCTACTTACATAAGGTGCAGAACAAGTGACTTGATAGCAGTTTTGCAGAATACGGTTTGGGAGTTACAGGAAAGCATAAGTTACCGTGAGTAAACAATGTCATGCAGTTGCAATATTAGCAAATATCACAGTGGTTTGAATACATGGAAATATGACCTGAGAATTTTAGTCTATAAGATGCGTGAGGCAATTCCTTCTGTTCTGTTCAGCAGTGAGAAGACCTTATCTAAACCAATGTCCACTTTTGGGAGACTAATGCGAAAAAGCACTTTCAACACTTCAGCTGAAAGATTTTTCTCTCTGTTGAGCAGAAGAAAAATACTTTTCTGTGACTGCTTCTCACTAGTAGTGTGCTTAAAATAACTTCTTGTTACTTCTTGTTTTCTGCTGTGACCTTTCTGATTTTATCCTACATGTTTGTGCTTGTGTGCTTGACCTGAGCATTCTGGTCTTGTTTCCTGTGGCTACATTCACTAAAGATCTAATGATTTAGCAATGTTTGTCTCTAGCTATACTTCCAGTCTGTTCTCCAAAATAGGACAGTTTGCCTTTGTGCCCTGAGTATTTTTTTAAGGAAACACTTGGCCTTTTAAACTCATTTATCCAGCCTCCTGGGAGACGTCACTTACCAGTTCTCTCAATTAACCAGAGTCTGAAATACAATTCCTCCCTTCTAACCCAAGAACAGCTAATACTGTCTTGAAACCCTCTTCCTTACCTCTCTGTCATGGCAATCTGTTCTAGCATTGCAGAACCTGTGTTTGCCTTCCAGTTTCCAGAGATGGACGTCCTCCTAGGAAAACAAACCAAAAACATAACCCAAATGTGAAAATACGCTCCTGTCCCATCCTCCCTCGTACTGTAGTCCTTTTTCTTGACTCAGTGCTTGTACAGGAGGGGATGAGGTGAGGTTCTTCCTCACAGAAGCCTTTCCAAATCCTGTTTCAACAACACTCCATACAGGTTATGTTGTTCAGACTCGTGTAAAACTGAATGAGGAGTCAGACAGGGAAAACTCCAAGGAACCTTGAGCACACATCAGGCTCTGTGAGTACTTTCTTTCTTTATACATCAGGCCTAGGGGAGCTGAAATGTCTGTAGAAGATCTCTAGGTAATCACTCTTGTGTTCTGCAATGGGTAGCATCCCCCACCCATGGAAGAGCAACCCTCCAGGCAAACATCTACCTAAACAGATTCACAAATGTCAGGTCTGACATCCTGGATCTCCCCAACTTTGATTTCAATTGTACTGGTGTCATAGACTATATGATTATACCCTCTTTTCACTGACTTTTCATTGACCTTTCCATGGCTCACTGTGTCTGGACTTGGAGAATTTATAATTGCAAAATTGTTGGAGTCTCATTAGCTGCAACTGATGGTTAATTTCCGAAAAAGGTGCTGTGGCTGGCAGATCCTGGGTTTCACCATCATCCACCAAGAGGTGAAAACTTTCCTTTTCTTGACCTTAGGCACAAGGCAGCCCTTGGAGAGCCTGCTGTGACAACACTGTGCAGATAACCCTGGCATAGTGTACAAACTGGGACAAGTCAACAAGCTGGCAGGATACATCCAGGGAGCATCTCCATGCTGAAGAAGATTGAAGTAGAGATTTATGAGGGGAGTATGGGGTGTGATCCAACACTTCAATATGAGGTTGTGGGAATCCTCACTGCCAGTTCTCTCACCTTTTCAACATGATGTGGAAAAGAGATTCTGAACTTGCAGAACTATGTGAAGCAGCAGTAATATGGATGTCCTGCTAGAGTATAAACTTGGATCATTATAGCCGACTACCTAAGGTTCTGCTTTACACTGATGAGGGACAGCCTGGAGTCCATTTTTTAAATTATCTTCTAAAGTGGTATGTACAGTTGCTGTGAAATTAAATGGTCTTTGTAACCATATTTAAAGGGCGGGGCAGGGGTCAAAGGAGCATGATTACTGTGTTGAATAACTGTTGTTTCCATATAGGTGACTCTTGTCCCTTGTTCCCTTCACCTAACATCCATCTTCCTGCCCTATTCTCGAAGCAAAAGAATGGATTCCTTCTCAAACTGTGGCTGTTATGAGCCCTTTGATGGACTGTAAGGTCAGTGTTCAACCCTCATCCTCTCTTCTTCTTTTGACATGGGATTCTTACGATTACATTTTTCAGTTCTGCAATAGGAAGAACCACTCTTTATTAACATTTAGGTTCAGAAAATTACCCTGCTGTGGCAGATGGTATCCAGAATCCCATTAGTACTGATGAGAACTCCTGGAGTTTGATTAGTAACAACATGATTGGATAACCATGTTTAGAAAATGTACCTGGCATACCAAATGTAAGCAGCTGTGTCTTCCCTGAGTAAACCAAACCACAGCTATATGGTTTTAAAGGAAATTTGATGTGGGAAGACTTCCAAAATAAGAACTCTGCTCTAGCTGTTGGGCTGATTGGTTTGACTTGTTTATGCCTATCCATCTCCAGCCAATATTGGGCATAAGATATAAAATATTTCTCTCAGCTGTATCCCTATCTTTCCTGTTGGGAAAATTTCCTGTTTTTTAAATGGAAGATCTTCATTTGAAGCCCTCTGGACCAGACACCAAGTCCCTACACCACAGCCTCTGTCAAGATCACTCCCTTGGCAAGCATGACTGAGCAGTTTAGGTGTCAAGCGTGCCACCAAATTATTCTTGTTCTTGTTCTTGTTCTTGTTCTTGTTCTTGTTCTTGTTCTTGTTCTTGTTCTTGTTCTTGTTCTTGTTCTTGTTCTTGTTCTTGTTCTTGTTCTTCTTCTTCTTCTTCTTCTTCTTCTTCTTCTTCTTCTTCTTTCTTTCTTTCTTTCCCTTATTGTATTCAACCTGAAGTGGAAAAGGAGACTGAAGACAAAAATCTTTCCCTAAGGATGCCCTGCCTCAAACCCCATTTCTCTCAGGGACTGAAAGTCAAAGTGCTTCCAATCATGCCAAACATCAGGGGGCCACAACAGTTACAGTCAGTATCTTAAAGGTGAGGACCCTAGGCTTTTAGGGATCAGTTGACCAAGCAGATCTGCGACCAGGATACCTTCAGCGTTGCTTAAGATAAATGGATATACTAGCAGATCATGGGCTGTTGGTGTCCTGTACTCACCATCTCCAACCTGGACCATTTCAGTCTAAAAGTAGCTCTAGTTTAGACACAGTTGATGTTGTATCCCCTGCAGAGCACATTGAACTGCATTTGAATGACAAGATCAGAAGTCACACTCATGAAACTAGAAAGGAAAGCATATTACCCTCTTACTGAGAGCTGGTTGCAAGGAATATCCCACCCCTGAAAGCTAGCAGCTGCTGGCTTCATTCAAAGTGAACAATATTTCATGAGTCTTAACTGGAAATGATCCCTCTGTTTGCCCCTAGTTGCGGTGAGGGGGGAAGCATAATTTCTGCCCCAATTTCTCCATCACATGAGCAGCATTTGTGTTTTCTCTTCACCAGCATTACAATGAGAGTCAAACACATTTGGTGGAATTTTAGGCATGTATCACATGCTGCTTATCTGCTGTTTTGAGACTGGCCCAAAGCATGGGCTAAGTAGGTGTTTGTTAGTAGTGTAAATCTGGAGTCACTGCACTGAAGTCAATGGGAAACTGAACTCAAGCCTTGGGTCATGGGCTGGAAGGAAGTGCATTGAACATCTGGGGCGGGGAGGAATGCATGAGTCACCCTGCAGCATCCTCCCTCTGGCAGATGCTTGGTGCAGAGTAAACATATTCTGGAGAATTTCAGTACATGGCCTTTTCTCAGAAGGAAGGGGTCTTTTAAAGCCTATATGTGTGGGTGAAGGTATAAAAATACTGGGGAGTTTCCATGGCTCACAGATCAAAGCAATTTGCTTAGTATGATGCTACTGCAGATGCTGTAATTGCCTTTAAGGCTGAGATTTGCTAGCATGACTAATGATTTTGAGTCTGCTATCTGAGACACCAGTGAGAGCTCTGATTTTTGGGTTCTTTTACCTCTGTCCTATATAGTAAGGACTTATTTATACCATAGAAATAGCCTTCTATTCTGTCTGATGCTGGAACAGAAGGAACAGACCCTGATGGGACTGACTATACTGCTTTCCCAAGCTCACATCCCTAAATGGTGGTCTCAATATAAGTCAGCCTTCTGGGTTAGCAAGTTGCTGGGTGAATTTTGCTGTTTGCTTTCTTTGCTAATAAGTTTCATTTCTCGTTAAGGTGTTTCCCATTCATGGCTGTTTTCATGTGAAAACATTTTTCACTTAGCAAACAATTGTTTGCGCAGCTATGTTCCCAAGTGGGATTAGCTCTTAGTGTGACTGCTTTCTTTCCTCAGTCGTCTGGTATTATTTCTGATCCCGGTCTGGATGAGTGTGTGGTAAGTGCAAATAATAAATGAGGAGAGGATATGGTCAGGCTAACTGGGCCTTTGTTTCACTTAGAGACAGGCTGGGAGCAGACTTTGGAGCCAAGGCTGGGTAGGTTGGCAGGAATAGGGAATTTTAATTGATATTTTAAACCTTCCTTCCTTTGGCCAATTTGAGCCAGGCTCCCTGAGATATTAATGTAATATCAGGCAACTGAGCTATTGTTGACCTGATCAGATTTAAAACAAATTTTTGTCATTGAGTTCACATAAAGTAGCGAAGTGTCCCACAAGTCCTTCCCATGAAGAATGTCACTCAGTTATTATCTAGTTACTTAAATACCTCTGTGCTAGGAATCCAACCAGGAATTTTAGGCAGCTATAGCTGAAAAATATGATCATGTACATTTGGTTATCTTATTTAACTGTGTTTCGCCAGAACTATGGCCTCGGGGTTTGTAAACATGGATCTAAAACCCACAGTTTTGTGGGTGTTACATAACATGAAGTTTATCTGGCAACCTGAAGAATGTACTGCTGGAGCTGTCTACTTGCCCAGAATTTTGTGGCTGGATAAGGAGCTTCTGGAGAAGCTGTGCTATTTGGCTTTTCTCATCTACTGGTTTGCAGTAGGAAGAAACAAGTGTCTTACTGACTCATGTGGTTACATCTTAAATTAAGCTTGATGACTACTAAGTTCAGCTGAATGGTTTTTGCTATTTTTAAACATACCAGTGTTGAGTCTTGCCTTCATGCCCCCTCCCTCACTACCCCACAGGGCAGGGAGGAGCTTTGGGGCACCTCTCGAGTACTGTGTTCAGTTTTGGGCACCTCAATACAAGAAAGGCATTGAGGTGCTGGAGCGTGTCTGGAGAAGGGCAACGAAGATGGTGAAAGGTCTAGAGAATAAGTCTTTTGAAGAGCAGCTGAAGGGACTGTGGCTATTTAGTCTTAAGAAAAGGAGGCTGAGGGGAGACCTTATCACTCTCTACAACTACCTGAGAGGAGATTGTAGAGAGGTAGATGCTGGTTTCTTACAGGTAATTAACGACAGAACAAGAGGGAATGGACTCAAGCTGTGCCAGGGTAGGTTTAGGCTAGACATTAAGAAAAATCATTTTACTGAAAGGGCTGTCAGACAGTGTAATAGGCTGCCCAGGGAGGTGGTTGAGTTACCATCCCTTAATGTGTTTAAAGGTGGTTTAGATGTGGTGCTGGGAGATATGGTTTAGGGGTGTACTTGGTAGGGTAGGGTTGATGGTTGGACTTGATGATGTCAAAGGTCTTTTCCAACCTGAATGATTCTGTGATTCTGTTCCATGATTCTATGTCTCTTCTTCTTCTTTCCCTCCTTTGTACGCTTCAAGGAGCACACATGCAAAGTGCCCACAGAAACCCTGCATGCTGGCCAGGCTGAGGCCGTCGGTACGCAGTGCTGTGTGCTCCTCGTGTCTTCATGTGATTGCGGTGCCGTGAGCTCCAGCTGGGAAGATGAGGGGGTGTTGCTATGGTTTGGATACTGCAAGACTTTTATATTGTTTCCCCCAGGTGGGAAGGAGGTGGGTTCAGTTCCCACTAGAGGGTAGTGGGAGCTGGAGGATTTTAATGGGAAAGATGAGCCCTTCATGAGGGACAGGTGATAGGTGATGGCAGAGCACAGTTGCTTTAGTGAAAACTAACTGAGTCTCAGAAACAGGTAGAGAGAGATTTATGTTCCAGAAACAGTGAGCTGATGGTGAGTAATGGAGAAGATGATCAGTGGATGAGGGATCTGGGTTCAGAGGTAGGAGGAGAACAGCAGGGCTATTCTTCAAGGAAATTAAATCAGCTTCCTACTCCTGCCCAGAGGAGACACCAACTGAATCACATCCACTGCACTGTCTGTCCCCCCCCCCATCTCACTCCAGCATAGCCATGCACTCACATGTAAGCCTTGTAGTTGCTGCCAATTTTCTGGATTCGGATGTCGTACTTGGAGTCAATGAACGGCTCGCTGGTGGCATACGTTTTTGCCATGGCTACTATGCTGGCCATGTCCCGGAAGTCATGCTGGTTCTCAACTTTGACCTTGATTGCCAAAATCCAGTGGAAAAGCGACAAGAGCAAAAAGAACAGGAATACTTTGTGAGCAGAAGTCATCTCTGTACCTGAATAGCACAATGCCAGTTAAAACCCACACAGATGGAGCTGAGGAGAGAGCAGGGATTGTGTGATTTAAAGACACAAGTTCCCCAGAACAACCCAACCCAGAGCAAACCAACCCCTTTCTCCTTCCTCATGCACAAGCCCTAGTAAACCTGTCAGGAGGGAGGCGGGTAGACCTTTGTCCAGATAGCTCTTGCTAATGCTCATTGCTTTTATGATACTTCAGAAAATGTTTGATCTCCTAAGTGACATTACTTCATTCAAACATTGGAACTGTTATTTCCCATGTTGGGATGAATGAAAACAAAGTATTTTGGATGGTTGGGAAACAGAAACCAGTGCCAGGAAATCAACAAGAGAGCTGGTTGTCTGCCACCTCTAGGCTTCAGTTCCCTGGCATTTCACATTACCCCCTCCAGACTGAACAAGTAGGAAATGAGAACATAGTGGACAATTTCACCTCACTCATAGTATCAACCCTGGCCTTTAGTCTATTGTCAAAAACTTGTATGGTGCATCAAAGAAACCCGTGCATGTCGTTTTCCTTTGAGATGGACGGATGCAGAAAGGGTGGGTTAATTGGTGGAAAAAAGATCAACACTGTGTGAAAAGAGTGAGTAAGTGAGTGACTTTCTTTATGTATTACCTACACTTTGTATTTTGGTAACACTTCGACACCACAGTTGGGAATTGCAACCCTACTTTGCTAAGTGTCTGCTCGCTCGTGACAACTGGTCAGTCTCTACCCCAGAAGAGTTTCCCAGCTGCGTCAGTGTGTGTGTGCTAAAGGAGGGTGACGCCAGACTTTGTGGAGCCATCTGAAGGAAATGCGTGCGATGGTATTTGGTGTTTCTTCGCAAAGAACAAACAAGTGCTTTTACATATCTGCCTTCAACCATGAGAGGGCAGGAGCCATCTTCACTAGAGAACAGAGGACAAGCTTGTTGCTAACCTGTTTTACTCTGTTTAGATGGTTTTGTGCAAGTGCCAGCCGTAACATAAGCCAAAGATGCAGCCACATCCTGGTGCAGAAAAGCTCTTGAGAACTGGACAGGTTGTGGGGAAGGTAAAAAGTGCAACTAGTTTGACCTGTGACCAATTCTAAATGCCTGAATAATAAGAAAAAAGACCTGGTGTTTGCTTCTCCTTTTGCTGAGTGCCAAATACCCCATGTCATCCTCCCTTTTGCTGTAGTGAGGGCTATGCTCTTGCTATTCAGGGACCACTGAGAAAAGGAGCAGAGGAAGGTGGCAGTCGTCTGTGGGGTGGGAGGGTAGGAAAAAAAAAAGGAAATAACAAACACAAAGGGGAAATGTAAAGGCGACCACTGCACATCATCCAGGAGGAGCAGCCCTGCACTGGGCTGTGTTGTTCCCTTCTGTGTCTGAGTGGGCCTGAGTGCAGTGCTGGCTGCTCCTGGTGAGGCAGGGCAGGGTTAGGTGGTGGGAATGCCCTGGAGGCAGCGGGGGGAGTGGGAGAGGGGAGCACCTCACATGGTGGCAGCCCCCAGCCTGGGCATGGCTTGCAAAATACCAGGGGGAACAATGCAGTCTGTGTCCTGGCCAGGTATTTTTGTTGCACAGGTAAGAGCTGCACTGGGCTGAATGACATCAAGTGAGAGAGTCCCACCCAGACGAGATGATTGCAGGAAGGACTGCATGGGCAGGCGATGCATAGTGTTGTGACATTTTCTATTGGACACTTTTGGCAATGGGAAAAGACAAAAGCCATTATATAATGACCTACTTGGAACAAGGACACTTGTGGGATCTGAAACAAAGTGCTGTGCTTGTGCAACAGACGTCTTTGGGCCCCGGCTGAAACTTTTGCATCCCCAGCCCAGGAACATTTGTCCCAGAGGCAGAGGAAGGGATGCTGCTTCCCCCCCACCCCCGATTTGAATTAGTCTGTATTATTGCTAGAAAGGAGCTGTATGTTCATCTCGTAAAATGGGATTTTTCCTCAAAAATATGGCATGTTATGGAAAAGAAGGGTCCATTTCTTTCCCCTCTCCATCACCCCTCCCTATGGGTAGAGAGGGAAAGTACTTGAAGGTGTTTTTTCCAACAGGCCTGAGGATTTTTGGCTGGGTAAATAAAGAGTGGGGGGAGTCACTGAGGACACAGAGTAAAAAAAGAAAAACAAAGAAGATGATTCCCACAGTGCTACATCACTTCACATCAGGAAACAGCTCTGTCATCTTCCCTGGCCTGTGCCAGAGCCCTTCCCATGGACTTTTCAGAGAAAGCACCTCACTGAAGTCCCCTTTTAGGAGATCACAGCCTTATTTCCCACCAGGCTCCAAACTAATCATCACACTAAAGCTAAAATCTGAGCCACCATTTGTAAATTGTTAGAGCCAGCCAAATTTGACAGAGTAACAGCCATGTCCTGGGTTAATGCTGGTTTAGCCCAGGGTACGGTTATTACTTCATGAACAGGAAGCACTCGAGTTACAGTCAAATTAGATTTATTTTCCTGCCTTATCTATCAAGTCCACCATTTTATTAGCTTTCTACTTTCAGATTTTGTATAATTCATTTCCTCCTGACTTGTAACCCTTTTACATTTCAATAAAATATCCATTCTCCTAACAAGAGAAAAAACCCTAGAGATAACCAAAGCCAGGGTGGGTGTAGCATGACACCAGAGGGCATTATTTAAGATGGGACTATTAAAAATCATTCTAAAGCAAACATTTACCAATTTACCTAATAAGGGATAAATCTATCTTCTAAAATGGCAGGTTGGTCAACGCATGAAACTGAAAAAAATTGTTGGAAAGAGATCAACAGGAAGCCATTTCTCTTTCTTTCTCTCTCTTTTTTTGCAGACTTCTTAGGATGAATGCAATATCCCATTAGCTGCGTAGAGGAGTGCAAACAGCGAATGCAAACATGGCCCCTGCCCTGGTGGCCTGTTTGCTTAGCTGTGCTGACTGTTTGAGCAGCAATAGACTCATTCTGGAGCCATCAGCTGCTGTTTGCTGTAGTGTTTTAGTGACCTGTTGTGAAGAGTTTGGGACAGTGTATTGACAAATGCCTTTTATGAGTAAGAAAGCTCCCTGGGATAGTCTCTGCTTCCCTTCTGGCTCTACTCTTAAATCCAGGCACTGGCCGTGCCCTAGCGTGCTCCCTGTTGCTGCATTAGGGAGGGGAGTCTGGCTGGATCCCTGAGGACATGCTCACACAGATGTGACCATGCCTTTGCCCTGTGGTGGCATCTCAGAGGCTGACACTACTGGTGCCCGTTCCCATCCTCAGCCTGCCCAAGAGGCACCGGTCTTCCTGCCCGTGGCTGGAGAGCAGTCTGAGGGACAGATTAGGAAGAAACACTTCTGCCCTATCCCTGCTATAGACCTTCTTTTGAAGTCTTCCTGCTAGACAGAATTTTGGAGGGTGGGTTAAAAACCCACCATGGATATTTCTTGGGCAGTCTGTGCCACCCTTGAGATCTGTGTGAGCACGGGTTCCTGCAGTGAGGGACATGGGTAGAAATTTCTGCTTCCTCTGTCTCATAGTTCCTGAATCTACCGCCTCTTGTATATCCCAGATGTTCCTGGACACCAGGGTCCCAGGACTACAGCACTCCTCTCTCATCTTTAGCTTAACCACTACAAAGTACTGCCTCACAGTCCCCTTTTGCTTTTGCTAGTTACATGGCCACATGAAAAAATAGACAATCAGCCAAAGTGGCATAATTAGTAGTCTGCTAGGCCTGCCCTAGCCTTGCCTCTCTGAGTGTCATCCAGAGTTAACTCTGCCTTATAGGTAAGGCCCACACACTTTCGAGATGGCTTGCAGGAGCAGTTTTTGTGTCCAAACTGGGCTTGGAGGCACGTTCAGCTGGAAGGTAAGTGATGAGCCAGGGCCAGGCTTGGCAACGTGGTGTTTATCTGAGCCCTGGTAGACCTGTGAAAATGCATGGTCTGAGCATTTTCCTCTAGAGGAACTGGCATGGCCACACAAAGCTTGTCATTTTTCGTTCATCTTGACTTGTGCTTAGCCTTTCTGTAGCGACTACCATTTTGGGACAGTGTGTCTTCAGGAATGGCTCTGCACAGAGGGTTTCCTGAGTCTATCCTTCCCTCTACCAAATTGCATTCCGCTGCTCAGAAAATACCTGATTCAAGTAACACACGTTCAGTTTAGGCCTAACTTTGACCCACCTCGAAACAGTAAAGACACAACAATCTGCATTTCCTTATTATCCTCACACTGAAGTTCTCCAGATGTTACGGTGCCTTTGATGCACTAAACCTTACAATCTCTACTAACTTCCTAACAAAGAGCTTCTCTCAGCCCCAGGTCTTGGCAGCTTTGGTCCTCAGAGCCCTGGATCAGTCACTGTTTTCTGTGTCCAGCAAAAGCTTCCAGACTGCAAGAAATGGGGATGCTTTTGCTATTTTCAAGATGGGTGGTACCTCCTTGCTCATGAGTCAGTGGGAATGCGCTGATTGGGCTGCTCTGTTGTGAATGTTACATGTCAAGTCATTATTTGTCCTCTGTAAAAGAAAATATTTGTTCCTTGACAAACCGAAGCAGCCCTTTCCCCTTCCTTTCCTCCTCAGCACACTGGATTTTCAAAGCTCTCACTTTTGGAACATTCTATTTCCAGTCCCAAGAGAGACAAGGTGACGAGCTCTCCTTCCTGATAAAAAGCTTGCAGTATTTTTACATTACAGAGTGGCTCTGTTCAGTTTGTGCTATATTTATACCAAGGGAAAAAAAAAAAAAAGTAGAGAAGTTTTTCCCATCCAGTAAGAGAGAAAATAACTCTGACCACATCATTATGAACAACAAGTTTTTCTTCTACAATATAGTAAATTCATCTGAGCCAGGATTTGTACTGGGGAGGTGTTTTCATAATTATGGGGCAGGAGGGGACAGAGGTGACTCTTAAACTTCCCTAATTAGAGAGGTCTAAAAATAAAGTAAGAGTAGCAATATATATATATATTTATTAAATTAATGTAAATATATATAAAGCCACATGAACAGATACTGTTTTTCCTCTCTTTACAGATCTGTTTCCTTCTCATGATCTGATCAGGAAGACATGAAGAGACTCTTTGAGTGAATTTGCAGTGCTGGACTCTGTTCCTAGGGAACGTTAGGGTCATGCTAGCACACAAATGGCAGATACTAACACACTCAGAGCTTTATTCTTTTCCATGGACTCTGGCATTATGAAATTTGGAGTCAGGAAGAACTGTTATTCCTTTCTCACTGTAGTGCTCACCCTATCCAACAGAGAACCCCAATCACTTCTGGGGTAGGTAGGCTTAAACTGCACAATGCTTAAAAATGCTTTGACCTCTTAGGAACTGCTAGGTGAACAATAGCTCAGTTCTGCACAGGGAAGGACAGCTCTCAGTGTCCATGCATGGTTTCTCTGGAAGACTCCTTGAGTACTGGTGACCCCATGAGCCTGGGCAACTTAAACACGACACGAGGAGGGTCATTCTCTGATGACTCCGTCGTAAACCATTGTCTAAGCAGTATTTCTACAGATATTTTATTTGTATTGATACCATATTGGACCAGCAGCACACAGAGCACTTGTTATGATCTTCCAGTGCCAGTGAAATATGAAGTGACTCCAAATTTTGAAAGGGGGATAATGACGGTCGTGGGAGAAGCTGAGGGGCATATGTCCTATTTTCAGATGAGAAAATTATCTGGAGCCCCTTTGTTTCCCTGGGTGAAGGCCATTCGTGCTGTCTCTGTTCAGGTCTTCAAACAAGTCGCTGTTGTTTCTGGATTTCTCAATGGAAATTTCAAAAGACGCCTTTTGTTGCAAATTTGTTTTCTTCATCTCCACCTGCACCTTACATGCATGCATTACTTGGCAAGAGCATTTCTATCACTAATGGTATACTGCCACCGTTTTTGGTTCTGACCTTGAGTACTGACTGTTCTTCTTCCAAGCTAAAGACAATCAATGGAGCCTGTTTCTTACAAGTCCTAACACAGTTATTTTTCATTTTAGCTTTGAGGATTCTCTGTTCAACCCTCTGATTAAAAAATGTGGTGAGTGAATTTGTGAAAATGTTGTGAAAACAAACAATATGTGAAAATGAAAGTCTGACTATTATAATTATGCTCTTTCTAGCTGTTATTGCAAAATAATAAACACTCAGCACTTCTTATAGTGCCAAGAGCCTTATGAACATGAATTAGCAGTAAGTATCAGGTAATCATTATAGTCCGTCTGGTCTGCAACAGAAAAACTGAAGAAGAACTGTGAAATGGCACAAATCTCCCTCTAAATAAATGGTGGAGCTCTTTGGAGAAGAAGCCTTTTCTGAGTCCAGAGACTTCTGGCTCATGGCCACTGCTTCAGTACAAATAAAGAATAACAGTGTCTGGACTTCCCAACTTTGCTCATTCTTCTACGTCTCGGTGCCTCCCATTACATGTGATGTTATCATTAATAACAAGAAAAATGTAAGTACTTCCTTGAAAATTTCTGCTGGTAATGAGATTGTAATCTGAATGCTCGCATCCTTTGAAGAACCCATTACAGGTACAAATACACAGTTTTCTCTCTTGGCATTGTTTGTTGCAGTAAGTACTATTTTTAACACTCACATGTGTACTTTAGCTAAGAAGTTGGTTATTTTATCCTTTGTATTTCAGTCACTGCTTTTATACAAAACATGACCTGATGCAGATGCTTTATTAACATTTACTTTCTTACGCTCATCTAAACCAAAAGCAAACCTCTCTCTTTTCATATTATGTACATGTTACACCTAAAGGCCTGCTATTTCCTGCTATCATCTCTACTTCTGAAGAACCAATGCAAAGAAATCCTTTAGCTCTCTCTAATCTCCATATCATCACTGTTAATGGTTTGACATTGTAATTGTTAAAACCACCATTATGTCTCCTGGAAACTTTCATATTCTGAATTACTTAATTGGAGGTTTGATTTTTTTTACCTATAGGTGTTACTTTTCTAGTATACCCATAGTTCTGTTATCTGTATTTCTCCTGATGTTTTCTGTGGTTTCTTTCTGTCAGTCTCACTTGGACTTGAACCCTCTTGTCTTAAAAACAACATGAAACAAATTCCTGTCACTCGTCTTTTAAACTAACTGACTTGTTGTTTATTTTATTTTCACTTTTACTCTTCTCTTTTTGCTCTATTCAATGAAATGCAGTGGGACTTCAAGAAGACTAATTGAATCAGTCTCAACTTTCCTTCAGGCTGCTTGTGGCTGGAGAAGGGCCCAGACTAAAACCATAAGGTCAGCAACCCTTCCTTCCTGTACCTTCCCCATCTACTGAACAGAGCAGTGTTGAAACGTGCCCAAATCCACATCCAGACTTTGCTAGTAGTCCATAATTTCATATTGGACTAATGTAAACTGGGCCTCAGACCTATTCTTTCTTTTAAGACACTGGCTGTCAGCCTATCTTCATCTGGAACGACTTCCTATGTACCCTCCTCATACCACTGCATACAATTGTGCCTGGAGTTTGAATAGAAACTCTCTTCCCTATAACTTGTCACCAAAAAAAATCAACATCATTAAAGAATAAAGTGGGAGGGAAATTGAGAGGTGGAAGAAGATCTGGTATCTGGTACGGAAGACAATAGCTAAATATTTTGCTGAGACTTTTGTCTGGAAACACTGTTAAGATTGGGCTACTTTTCTTTGATTCTGCCCTCATTTCTGTAGCCACTGATGGTCCTTTGTGCACAGGAGAGACACATGAAACCTTTCCTACATTATAGGTGAAATTGCAGAGCAGTCCGAGAGATCCACGATTGAAGGGTCTCAAGGAACTTGAAAACTTTCCTCAGGGAGAAGTTTCTTCCTCCTAGTTTATCTTGCTTGAGTTTTGCTGATTAAATCCTTCCTAGGGACATGTTCAGTGGCTCACTCTAGAATCAGCTGTAGGCTGTCCACATGTACTCTAATTCAGTGACACCTCTGCCTGTTTAACATACGCAACACCGATATTTCAACAAACATTTCCTGCTTATTTAAATGTTTGTTCTTTGATGTTGAGAGCCAACTCCAGCACTGGCCCACTTCCTCTCTGGCAGCTACCATCCAGATGGGGGAACATTGCAGTCAAAGCAAGAAAGTTTGTGAGAGCTTCCATGTGCAATCCAGGAAGCCAGAAAGGGTTTCTGTTTCCAGAGCGCAAGCAAGCAGCCTGTACCGAGTTTAAGTTTGGTGTACCTATATATAATTTTCAGACAAAAGTATGAGGCTGGGAGAAGGTCTGTCTGCTCTAGGGAAGCACTGTGACAGGGGTATCAGTTAGAAAGTTCATGTACCACCCATTTGGATTCAGAGATGATACATCAGAATTTCCTACTTCTGAACAAATCAAGTTCTGGTCAGATAAGGGATGCTTTTTTAAAAGGTACATGTAAGAAAGAGGAGGCTAAAGTGCAGCAGGAATGTGCTGGCCATATCTCACTGAAAGGGGAGCCCAGTCACCCCAAGAAACAGGGGCTGCTAATTCACTGAGGGAATAAATTCCCAGAGAGCCTGGGAAAAACAAACAGGTCCTTCTGGGGAGTGAACTGTTTTTCAGGATTCCTTGGCAGGCAACCAGCCACTCTGCTTTGTAAGGTCTTGTTCTTCCTTGCAAGGAAGAAAAAAATAACTGAAGGGCTCCTGTTTTGTTGAATAAGGTCATCATAATGCACTCAAAAAGACCAGTGCCACTGCTTCTCATTGTGAGAGCTATGGGGTGTAGCTGCACATTACAGGTGCTTGAATAAACAACATTACCACTTTCAGGAGAGGAGAAAATATATAAAAGACGAGCCTAATGACTTCAGCTCAGCCAGCTTTTCCCCCACTCTTCACAACCCCCCTTCCCGCATCCCAGACAGCCTCCAACCCAATACCACTGCCTGTCTCCGAGTTTCACTGCCTGTCTCCGAGTTCGTGACAGCGGAAAAAGGCCTTTTCTCCCACAGGAACAGCCAGTGCAACCCAGATAGGCTGCGGGGAGGTTTAACCCCTTCACTGGCTGGCCACATGCCATGTACAATGACAGGAATGCTGTGCCACATATGTATCTGTTTCCTGAGCTATACGTATTTTTTCTATTACTTACCTTCCCCATTCCAGCATGAGCATGTCCCAGCTTGACCACTACGGGGAAATTTGGAGTTGTGAGCTGAAAGACAGAAGAAGCAGCTCCTCATTAGTTATTTCTTTCCAGCCATTGTATTTGAAATCATTTACTTTTATTTAGTAGCTTTTATCCCCTTCCTGGATGCTGATGGGAGGATAGAAAGGTCAAATAAATACTGTCCAGGTGGTAGGACAATAAGCAAATAGCTTTTCACTGGGACCCATATGATCGGAAATGGAGGCCAGGCAGAATTCCCTAGATCTGACACACTTTTGCTGCCTGATAGCAGTAACGTCTAAAACCTTCTTACTTTTTCCCATTGCGTTCCCCACCCTGTACGTATGGATGTGTGTACGCTCATCTGCATGTAAAAAAGCTGTACCTGCAAGCTTGAGTCAGTGAACAGTTTCAGATGCTCAAAACATGTGAATTGTGAGAAAGACAAGGTTTGTTTGTTTTTTTCCACACAGACTACTTTGGCCTTTAAAGTGAGTGTGCGCAGTCCTTCAGCAGCTCCCATTGCCCTCTTGTCAGCAGTGGTGGGGGCAAGGAGAGAGGGAACAAGGGCCAACACTGAGGTGCAACTCACAAACTCCACCTATTCATAAAGCCTCTTCCTCTCCTCTCTAACTTCAGGAGTGGGTATAGGGAATAAAAGAAAACAAAGAAGGGTTGAAATCAGCAAGAAAAATAGAAGAAAAGTCATGTCTTCTCGCTGGCTTGTGTGGTGTTTACATTGGGCAGGGTCCTGCCATCCAAGCCATACAGATGAATCTTAGTGCACATGTTGGATTTTACTTGGAGAACTGCAAGTATCCTCTCTGCCTTCTGTTCCTCAGTTGCATGCTCATGCAAGAAGTCACCTGGAGTGATCGACTGAGAGCTGGATGGCTGGGCTGGTAGGAAGTGCACATGCCAGGAGTAACCAGGATATATACACCACACCTCCCCTATGTACTGGTTGGTCCCTTTCTATGCATCTGTTTGACATCCCTGTGATCTTCATCTTGTCCTGTGCTCCTGATTCTTGTGATCTAAATGCTATCCCTTCAGCACATAACCTGTTAATTTTTCATTGCATGTTTCATTTTCTTTAATTGGAATTATTTTAAAAGACTTTTGTCTTTACCTAAATGCCTGAAGTGATGAGCTCTGTTCATTAAGCAGTTAACCTGGAGATCTGGCAATGAGAAGGAGTTGAATTTTGACAGATAAATGGCTCTCTTATTTATTTAAGCTTGAGAATAGATAAACAAATTGTTCTTGTGCTAATTACCGATTGTCTGTATGGACAGGCGGGCGCTACGCCCTAAAGATAGAATGGTGCTGCAGTCTCCATCTGTGGCAGCTAACTATAAATAACAAAATTAGTAATGAACACTGATATGTTTTGCTATTCAGCTGCTTATGTAAAGAAATGTCACAGCAGAGGGAAACAGTGAGTGCATCATGTTCTCAAACAACCTGTGTCACTTGTGAGGACCTTCTTCAGTCAGAAAGCTGAAGAATCCTCTTCGGACCACAGAAGGGCACACAGCTGTAATAAATCACAGTCCTGGCACAGGCAGTGACCAGCACCCACTGTTTCAGAAGAAGAAGTAAGGAACTGTGATAGGTGGCCATCCTGAAACCCCACAGTTAAACATATGTCCAGGCACATGAGTTTGTGCCCTATTTCCCCTTTGCTTCTCTAATTCATTGTAAGAGCCTGAAACTTAATTTGCTTGCTGGCATAAATTAATCAAATGGAGGATTGCACCTGAGGCTTACTGAAAATAGGGCTATGGATGGACTGTGCCAGGCCTTTCATGCTGGGAGATGAAAGATAACCTAGCAGTTAGGGCACCCACCTGCTCAGGGTCTGGGAGACCTGGCTCACTTCCCAGCTCTGTCACCCATGCCCCACACACACCGTTTGAGCCAAAGCGCTTGCAAGCCCCAGCCTCTGTTCCCTGTTTGTAAGCAGAGGCAGCAGCTGTTCCTACTGCACAGGAAAAGCAAGCTGCAGGCTGCGAGCTGGCCTGATACTCTGGCAAGGAGGCCAAAGAAGTGTGCGGGATAGATAATGTTCTATCACCAGCTCAAAGCAGCCAGAGGCAGGAAGTGATGAACTCTGCTGCCCCATTCGTGTACCCTACCTGTGGGTTTTGCTGAGGGAGCTTGAGAACGGGGCTCGGGAGCGGGAAGCATCTGTTTTCCTGTGTATATGCAAAGAAAGTTTGGCATCCAATAAACAACCCAAGTTTACTGCTAGCCTGGAAGAAACCACCGGTAATGACAACGCTCTGCTCAAACCTCTCCCTTTCTCTTTGCTTCTTGGAAACATGAGCTCAGCTTTCTCAGTAAGGCTTGGCCTCATCGCCTGTAGGGGTGACCAGCTGGTGCCAGAGCATGCTGGAGTCACAAGCTGCTTGGCGTGGCCATAGTGCGTGGGGCTTGGGGTGAAACACAGATCCAGACTGAACATGTGGCAGCCTCACTGGGAAAGCTGCAGCTCCAGGGAAATGCTAGCACATGGTTTGCCAGGAATCTGCTGCCACTGAACCCCCAAATTTCCATGTACGTCAACCTGCCTTATGGAGGAAACAATGAGAGCGAGCGGCACATACACTCAGCTGCATTTTGTAATGAGTTTATCTGGTGACAATGGAGTGCCTTTAGTCTGCGATGAAGTTAAGTGGAATCAAAAGCTCTCAATAGTCCTCAGGACTAAAGCAACCAGAGTCCACAGCCATCTGATAATGGAGCTAGGAAGCCCTTGCTGAAGTGGTGGAAGCAGGCTGAAATCCACTGCAGTCATGGGGGATACTTCCATCTTCCACCAGGGTCTTGTTGGGATTTTAGTCCCATTTCTGTTGCTAGTAAGGTGGCCAGCCATCATACTTGGCAAGCACTCAGATGGACAGGGAAGCTGAAGGAAGGGAGAATGTATTATACATGCGACTATGAGGCAATTCATACACGTACATGGTGAGAAGTTCTGGGGGTGGCCACAGCCGCCACAAAACGCAGACCCCTGAGATGAGTATTTACACATACTTAGTCACAGGTTTCCTGTGAAAGAAGATGCTTATAATCAAAGGATAGAACCACAGTTTAATAAGAAAAGCATGTTTTTACTGAAATCATGCAAAGAAATATGTCCGTGTCTTTCTACGTGTTTGTTCACGTGTTGTAAGGGCTCTTTTTTCTTGGAAAAATGGGGAAAACCACTTTGATGCTTTTAAAATGTGCATGAACTGTTGACAGGGCTGGTAAAGATGATGTCTGCAGGTTTTGGGATGGGACCATAGCATTGCAGCTAGCTCAGTGATCAGACGCAGGATGCTAGTTCATATGCATAATTCAGCCCTTTGAATTAAAGTCCTATAAATGTATTCCCAGATGTTGTCACGCAAAAGCCTTGAGACGGCAAGGTTTACATATGTGTCTAGAACTTGGTGTATGAAGATGACTGTTTAGAGTCAAACAGAAGTTTGAATACTGGACTAGGAACTCAGCAAAGCCATCTTTGGTAGGACCGAAGGGAGAGTGAAGAAGTTATTTCCAACCTACAACACTGGTGGCCCAAAGTATATAATTTTAGTCCCTGATTTTAAGGGCTCTGCTCTGTGTGTGCTGTTACGGCAAAGATCACTTTGCAGTTAATCAGTATTTTGTCACTGGTGTGCGAGAGTGAGTGCCGGTATGCATACATTAACCTCTATTTGAAAACACATGGCTGTAAACTATGACACTTTTCCTTTTACCCTCTGCCCCTCCTTTCCAACAAATAATGAAGTTTTCAATACTTCTTGTAAATAAATGATTAATTTCTGTGTTTATTGCTGGTGGAGCAGTAGAACAGAGTTGGATCTAAACATATCTGAAAGGAGGAATCTTAAATAAAACCTGATCTATCCCATAAATACAATGCTTCCCACTCTTTTGTTTCACTGAGGCCCTCAAGAGAGATGCTGATCTTTGATTTTGGTCATTTTGTGTACAGTCCTGCAGTCCATAAACAATGTAGAATGTCTCTTTTGATTTCCTTCTGCCATGTTAAGTTTTGTGCATTAGTTCACATTATCCATGTCATCTCATATGATGCACATTCAGTTTCCAGTATTATTCTTTCTTCTGCATAGCCTTTCCAGTCAATGCTAAAATGAATAGTCCAGGGTGCAATGACATCATGGCAATATTAGGAAGGATTTGGGGAGATGGGAGATGGAGACATTAAAACTTTGGTCTCTTGGCATCAATATTGTATTACCATAGTGTCTAGAGTTTTCAATCAGGCCAAAAGCCCCCATAGCTCAAGGTACTGTAATTGTTGCTTCACCCTCCCCCCAGGGATTTTTTTCAGGCTTTTATACTCTAAAACTGACCTTTCTGTTTATTTAGCTGCCTTTACTTGCATGATGACAAAGTCTGTTCTGGGTGGGTACCTGATGGATTATGGGAATGTTGTTCATACACTTGAGAGCTAAATGCTGTAAGTACTGTGTGGTACTTCCCTGGTGTCAATTAAGGTGGAGGAGCAGTAATATATATAATTTCCTGTAAAAGCAAGCAAGCTGATTCAAACCTAAAGGAAAGTAATGATGTCATGACACGATGTCATTGTGTTTATAGACCTATCTTACTGAAAATCTGAGCTGAAAATCAGCACTGGTTGCATGCCAGCCTTGCCAGGCATGGCAAATTCAGTGTAGTGATATATGGAGGAGAAGCTGTAGTGCTCCCTGTTACTAACTTACTCACTCACAAGTTGACGTAATCATCAACTACACGCAGCATGGCTCACTCAGTGGATTAATACTGTGGCCCCATGGAGGTCTGTGGTGGCCAATGGCTATGACAAGCAAGTCCTTCCCCTCTGCTGTTTACCAGATCAGAAATAGTGTAAGAAACAACAAGCAACAATGGGAGAATTTGTTGAACAATAAGAGTTGCCAGCATTAACATCTGTGCTCTGTTAAAGACACGTGATATGGATTCCTTTAAAACACACACACACACGTGTATTCATTACTATATTATAATTATAGCACAATAAAGAAAAAATCATCAGCTGTGAAAAGAGGGCCCATGCTTCCAAGCCAGCTGAAGTAAATCCTGAGGGGGTGTAGGTATCCTCAATGGTCTCTGGAGGAAGGAGGGGATAGGAGTTATGATGAGAAAAGTGATGAGATACTTGTGACAGGAGTTGTTCAATAACAGCTGGATCAAGACAGCATTGTACAAGGTAGGACCTGAAACAGTATGGTGATTGATAGATGGGATGGCAGCTGGAATACAACAGTGCACCTTCTAGCAAAAGGAGCCCATCTATCATTTTAGGATGGGTTAAGTTCTACAGAGCTTTACTGAGCTGGGGCAATGAAATCAGTGCTGTGGATGAGGTGGGTGATTTAGTCCATGGTAGTTTTAGTAGTCTGTAAGAGAGGCTTGTAAAACCAAATGGGAAAAAACTGATGCACTTGATGCAAAGCACTGTGAGAGCAGAGGCCAAAGTTTTAGCAAGCAAGGAAGTCTTGGAGGCAGCATGTAGAAGAATGAGGCTGCTGATTACAAGGTTTTGGAGAAAACATTCAATAATTTGAAGGGGACCTCACTGCCGCAGACCTGGATATCTGTGAGAGCCATGGGGGTACCATAGAATCATAGAATACCAGGTTGGAAGAGACCTTGAGGATCATCTAGTCCAACCTGTCAAGGTAAAAATATAGTTTAAATTATATGGCCCAGCACCCTGTCAAGCTGAGTCTTAAAACTGTCCAATGTAGGGGAATCCACCACTTCCCCTGGGATACTATTCCAATGTCTAACAAGATGCTTTAGACGGATGGACTCTTCATTTCATTTAGCACTGGAGCCGAGACCTCCAACTTCAGATAGGAATGAACATAGGGAGTAACTAGATGAAGATAATGCATAAATCAATTTGTGCTACCAATTGAAGTCGGCAGTGCCTTAGGGCACGAAGATCCTTCAGGGTGGTAAAAAAATATCCTTTGATTCTATCATTGCCTTTATAAAGCACAACACACAAAAAAAAAAAAAAAGAAAAAGAGAACCTAAGAGCAACATGACTTAATCACCACGACTTAATCCCCACATCCTCGAATAAACAAACCACAAACCAGTGTTTCAGGGATCCTAACACTTGGTGTGGTTAGAACAGGTCACGGAAGTGAGTGGGAAAGGTTAAGAATGAAATGGAACTTTTTGTCATTAATTCCACCTCTAATGTTACCTAACTTCTTTATTTGAGACAGGATGCTTTTGGGTTCCCAGTAGTCCCCCTCAGCATTTGGAGGATAAGAGTGTGAGCATTTGATATTGATCTCATTCCCTTGGAGCTTCAAGTGTGAGAATTATATGAGCATATCCAGACAAGCAGATGCTCAACAAAAAAATAATACAGTGTGTGTGTTTATGGGCATGTGCATGCTTGTATTCACACACATCTAGTAGTCCTGCTCAGTAAAGCCCATTACCACATCTTAAAATACAGGCAAGTTTTTTAAAGGTTGTTATGAGTACATAGAAAAATTTAGTTTCTTTAATGCATGGTGTTCGCTTAGCCAGTACTTTGCAGTGTTGGCTTTAGGGAATCCTCTTGTCTTTCTTTCTTTGCTGGGAGAGTGAATACATCCCCCAAACTCCTTATATTTAAAAGCTGTTTAAATATTTTTTGTGGGATGCAGTGGAAGAGAAGAAGAAATTCTCGAGTTTCTTCGTTACATAATCACAGCATCACAGAATGTTAGGTGTTGGAAGGGACCTCAAAAGATCATCTAGTCCAACTCCCCTGCCAGAGCAGGACCACCTGGAGTAGGTCACACAGGAATACATCCAGGCGGGTTTTGAATGTCTTCAGAGAACGAGACTCCACAACCCCCTGACCTGAAGTGGGTACATTTTGCTGTGTTTTTCTCTAAACAGAAAATTCCATTCCCCACGTAAACACATTGCAGAGGGAGAAATGGTGAACACTAGTTGTTGACAGAGTGGGGAACTCTCTAGGATTTTTCCTTTGATGGGTTATCTTTGGAAAAACTGTAGTGCCTAAGCTGTGGTAGAAGATACAGGAAGGTGACAGAGGGGAAAAAAAATGCTTTATGAAGTTACGCTGTAGTCTTCAAAGATAACACTTCCAAGAATTCCTAAGGTTCACAAGACACTGACAGAGCTCTCTCTTCACTCAGAAGGCTTGATTGTCTCTTTTTGGGGCAAACTCTGAATTCTCACTCATTTAAAAATGAGCAGCATGGGGTTTCTTTGGAGAGAACAAAACCTCCCTGAACTTCACAGTGGAAAACAAACTTCAGCAACAGGCACTGCAGGAGTAATTAGGTCTCACTGAAGCTGATCATTCCCTTGTTACTGCTGGTCTCTAACCTCAACATGCAGTCTGCTGTAGGTGCTTTCCTGTCTCCAAAGGGCAAAGAGAATACAGTTCTCACCCCAGCTTTTACACAAAGTAAAGGTCCCTGACTGAAAAGCTCGGGAGAATCACACACGACTCCAAGGGCTTGGTCGTGATTTCACAACCTTCTGTAGCACATTTGAGAGTGGTGCAGTTATGTCAGTGTAAAATGAGAAGCGGGCCCTGGACTTATTAGTACATTCATCAAGAAATACTCTGCCTCCTGCAGAAATGGCTCTGATCTTTTATTGTAAGTCTCATGCTGTTGTAACTGCGCCAAGGGCCCTGTGCAGCCTTGGCTGACATTGCCATGTCAGATGCTGGCAGGAAGAGGGCCACAAGCAATGAGCCATGGAAGCTGCTTGGTACAGGGAACGGAATACTATGGTCAAATGGAACATCTGAAATACCCTCTGGGCTCCTGAAAACTGTTGGGCAATGGATCACCACCTGCTTCCTTCTTGCCATTCTTCCTCACTGAGAGATACAGAAATGGCAGCACAGAGAACCAGGCAGCCACAACTGAACTTTTCTGAAAGATCCCTGTTTTATTTTTATTTTTTAAAAGCACAGCTAGTAATCTTGATTAATGCTCCAGAGCATAAGGGACTTTGGACATAAAGAAGAACGAGGAACATGGGAAGTGTCACCCTGCAGCTGGAATCTCAGGCTATGTCTATACCAGAAAATAGAGCAATGACATAACAAGGACAACGGCTCTGAGTTGCCTATACTGTTAATTGTTAGACTGATCTCTGGCATATTCTGGCTCATGCCAAACAGCCTTCTGCCAAACAATTCCCAAGCACAACATGGAAACCAGCATAAGTCTGCAGCCATATCCCATAGGATACTCTGGAGGCTAAGAGAGTTTGCTAGCATGCTGGTGGCTGGACCATGCCAGAGTTGCCAGAGAACGGGCCTGGCACTGTATGGTTTGCTACTGTTGGTGTAGCCTCAGTCTGTCTCACAGGATTGAGCAGGAGAGTAGTTTTTGTCTCATGTTATACCCTATCGTTGCATGCTTTCACATGAGTGTTTATTTCAATTATACAGATGAATGGTCTATCACATGTGGCCCTATGTCATACCGTTCCCACATGATAATTTCCACTGACTACCTTTTTCAGACCAAAATCATAGTGGATGCATTTTTCACCTACAGCCACAGATATTTACACCACAATTCTTTTGTCCACTGACCTGGAAAGTCAGGTATTACCTCACATGATAAATATTTATGCTATGGGCTCTGTTTGTCCTATTTTACAGCCAGATCTTATTTTCAGCATTTTGAGCCCTTAGGCTCATGCAGGAATTCAAATACTTCACTAATGTGGCCTGGCAGTGAGATACACATCCTCTGCTTTTTGTGCTCTAGGACATAAATATGTGGAGTAAGTGCCTCCTACCTCCTCCATGGGCTGCACATGGAGTTGAACACTGGCAGCAGCTCTTCTGAACCCTATACTTGTGGCATCTTTTGTAGGCACCTAGAGCAGGTGAGGGCCAAGTATGAGGCTTGTTCTTCCTACTCACTCATTCTTGTGCTTCAGTTTCAGGTTTCTTTCTCCAGATAAAAGTCTTCTATGTTTATCTAGACTAATTTTTTACTCTTGTCAGAGACAGTGAGCACATGAAAAGCAGCCATTGTATCCTATGATCGAATTAGCCCTGTGTCTCTTGAGATTTCTTACGAACTTTAAAATCACATGTTTTTGGTAGGAGACCAAAAACTGTAGGAAGGGTTCTATTTCACCATCTCTCCAAATCCAGCAGTTGCTTAGGAAGAAAATGAGGCCCCAAAGTGCAAACTTCAAATTCTCAAAGCTGAAAGTGTCATGTTTCAATGGTTCTGTAGATGACCACTAATTAACTTTTTTTTTTCAATCCAAAGGGGAAATAAAGTGCTTTCAAAATGTTAAAGGGAAGTTTTTCTGACATGCATTTTATTTCTCCATGTTTCATTCTTGAGGCTTTTTGGGATTTTGACTTTGGGTTAGGGAAATATTCTGAAACCTTGAAACCTCCCAAGAGCTGAGAAAATCTTTTCCTACCTAAGCTTTAAAGGCATGAGCCACAATGGCACCACATGGGCATTTGTCTCCCTCTTGTGGCTTATTCCATGAGATAAGATAGGATCCTCCACCTGTTTGCTAGAGCCATTAGAGCTTCCGATGAAATGGAAGAAATGTGTTCCATAGGTGTCCTGTGCGACAATCCTATATGCAAACTTTGCGACCTTAGTGCTGAGTGACAACCTAGTTTGCCATTAGGACTCAAAACCAGTAGGCAAGTCGAGCAGGCTCCACACAGGACATAGGCATAGTTACTTTCAGTTGGGACTGGCTTCTGTTTACATCTTTTCCAGCTGTAACGAAAAAGGGGGCCCTGAAGTGAACACATTCAGAAGAAGACAGAAGAAACCACTGTGTGGATCAGTCTTTTTCATCTTGCAACCACCACCTCGGTCAGCGGCATTTTTCCCCTGCTGAGCACACACATTGATGTACCGCAGGCTGCAGCAGCCAGGAATGGCAAGCAGCAGGAAGCAGAGAAATTCCTTTTGGAGTAACACATAGACCCTCTTTTTTAGCTTGGGCAAGCCTGGAGTGGCAAAGGATGCTGTGGTCTCCGTGATCCCACTCTTTCTGTTTTGTCTATAGAGAAAGGGTTCACCCTTTACTGGAAAAAGAGGTGGAGACCTGAGCTGATTTCATCTGTGAGGCAATAACTCCACTTCTCTGGGATAAATGAGATGAATGTGAGAGAGCTGGTCCACGCCCAGTACAGGAAGGTATTTGTATCTTTCCCAGGCATGTTACTGAGGCTGTCATGGGATCCAGGCAAGATTTTGGAATGTGGGCAGAAACCCTCATGGATGTAAATGGGCATGTGCCCAAAAGAAGGACATTGGGCTCACCAGGGGAGTTCATGCCTGGCATTCTGGCTGGAGGCAGTATCATGCATGGGGAGTGAGGCAAAAGCAGCAGAGGCACCACTCGTGTACACTACCTGTGGTGACTGAATGTGCCATCCTTCCATTGCTGCATGAGCATTGTGCTCACAAACAGGAAAGATTTGGAAAGATGGGTTCTTGTTTCGTTATTACAATTCTACCTCTTTTCTTCTCAGCAGACTTCATGCCATTAAATTATTTTCCAAAACTGGTTGCTGAAGACTTTTAAAGTGGTCCTGGTCTTATTTCTCATGGAGGTAGTGCCAGCAGCTCAGAAATGCAGCTGCTGAACTTCTCTGCTGAGCTTCTGTGCTGCACAAACAGTTGCTATCAAAATATACAGACCAAACTTCAGGGAAGTTGGAGCTCCTTTTAAAAACAACAACAAAAAATCTTTGCACTGACAAAGAAAAAATGTTTGCTCTCTCAAAGAAGGAAAAACATTCCTTGACCTGTTTAGGACTACACAAAACCTGTAAGACAGAACTTACTCTCAAGTGGGAGAAGCCAACTGGCCTTTTCAGTTTTTCTTGGTTTTGTTTCTTAAATTCTGAAATCAAAGAGAGTTTTGTATACACTTATCCTTGTAGGCTTCTCAACTGATGAGTTTTTACCCATCATTTGTGGGTAGGACAATGAAGAACATGTTCAAAACTCCCTGTGCAGAAGTGGCTCAGCTAATTCCATGAACAGAGAGTAGCAGGTGTCCAGGCTGTGTGTCTGTGCACTTATGGACTTCAGTAGCAAGAATCTCTGATACTGGACCTTGAGGATGCAGTACTTTTTCATACACATTTTGTAGACAGCCCTAATTAGCTAAATTAGTTTGTCTGCATCATAAATGTAAAGCAGCGCACACTGGATTTGTCTCTAATTGTGGCATTGCTGTGGTGATGTGTTGCAGACCTTTTTTTTTTTTTTAACTTTCTCATTAGTACTTAGCTTTAGGCATTTGTGAGAAACCACAGCCTCCAAAAGCTCCCACTCCTGTCCTCTTAATTTTGACTCACAAGGTTTTAATGGATGAACAGAAAGCAAAGAAAGCCTTTGGTTCTCATACCATTCAGCAAACCTCCGGCTGGTACTGGCATTGTTTGGGAACCCTTGTGGGGATGAAAGCAAACTCTGTACAGATGTGGCCTCTTCTGAGGCCGCTCTTTGAGGCCTGTTGATTCTCAGAACAAAAAGCACGTGAGGAGGGTGACTGGCAGGGGATTTCCATGGAGCACTCTGAGTGAAGTTATTTTAAACTGATCCTGCACCACACAGGGCTAGCGATGGTCCTTAGTGGGAGGGGGTTCCCAAAAGCATGAATGCTGCTGTGACCCTTTGTACACAGTGAATTTTTCTGTAACCTCAATGGGACTGGAGCTGGCACGTCCGCTCCACACAGTGGGACATTGCGTGGAGATCCTCTGGGCTAATGGGCTCATGAAGCCCTTCATGATGCAGGCTGGGAAGGTTTGGAGCTGGGAAATGTAGAGCTGGATGACTGTGGCGAAAAAGCTACATGTAGATGGCTTATGTGGGGATAGCTTGTGTATTTCTGTTCCCAGACCTTTCTAGGGAGGGAGAGAGGGGGTTAGCATGCATGGATCCGGCCGCTGTGTGTTTTTGCACCTTGGTCCAAATTGTGAGAATTTAATGGGGTGAAGCCATCTGGTTGGGTATCTCTTTGCCTGCTGTGAAGATATGCTTATGGAGCACTTATGACAAATCCTATCCTTTCTTCCTAAGCCTTCATGTAGGAAATTTATGAGGCATGATATGCCCCATGAAAGGATTAATCATCTTTCAGAAAGTGGGAGTGGTAAATGGAGTCCCTCCTGAAACAAATCCCACTATGAGTACAACTTCTGATTAAATTGAGGCTTTGGATGGTAAAACTGTAACCGGGGCAGGAAATTTGATTACATCCATCAATCCAGCCATCTGACTTCATGCGGCTAATGCTATCCTGAACTCATCACTGTAGCAGTATGGCATCTCACACGCAAAGATTGAAGCCCTGGCAGCACTGAAGGCAATGGGAGTTAGCTCATTCTTTTCAATGAGGCTATGGTTTCTTTTGCAATGTCTGGTAAAAAATATTTATCTCAAATTCCTCTCCCACTCTGAGGTATTTTCACTGTTTTATTGCTCGATGATGCAACTTTTAAGCAATCCCATGAAGATGGCCTTTTGTGCCTGAAGCTGAGGCCAACTGAGAGTAGGAGGGCAGCTGAGAGGCTGCAGTCGGTCACTCAGCTTATGATGCAAGGTCCCAGGGGACACGGACCAAAGCTGCCTTGAGGTGTCCCTGTGGCAGGGAGAAGCAAGCTCTTCCAGGAACTTGGAGCAGTGCTGGGAAAGCTTGGAGAGAGGGGAAGCATCTTACCCCTTCTTCCCTCTCATCTCTTACCACACATCTGCGAGGTCTCAGATGAGACCATTAAGGGAAGGCTGGGATTCTTCCCTCTAGAGTGGCACATCTCCATACCACATCAGCACTGGCCTGGGACCATGGGCCTCTTTTGCCCCAAAGTTTCTGGGTTGCCAAGGTAATGCTAGGAGACACGAATAATTTCTATATGTGATTTCATTCTTTTATGCCATAAGCTAATTGCTTCCTTGTACCACAATATGTTCCAGCTGTTGGTTGTTATCTGCTTCTGGGTTTCTTCTGTCATTCTGGTGCATGGGTAATTTAGAAATGGTTCCCACATTTCCTCTTTTACTTCAAAAGGAACAAGAAAACAAAAATACTCACAGACAAAATCTGCTTGCTCCTAACTGTATTTCTCCATGTGAGAAGCTCCAAGATCAAATTCCCTAAAATATTACCTATCAAAAGGGTTACTTTGCATTTGCCGATGCAGAACAGAGCTTCTTCCTTGGTGATACTGCAAACGTAGAAGCCCAGACAGAACCGGAACAAGCTAAGCTGTGTAGTTATGTGACAAACCCAGCTTTAATCTTTAATGTGGTGAGACTACTTGTCCAAGCTTACAAAGACTGCCCTGGCTTGGGAGTCAGGGAGAACAAGGACCCTTTAATTTGTTCATAAAATTTGATGTGATCCTTTTGGGTCCCCACGAATAGATAATAATTATATTGAATTCACCTCCTCAGATCCACCTGGTTGTTTCAAGAGGCGGTTAGGTGGTACACAGGACTAGATAGACAGCCAGAGATCAGATATTCAGAGCTGCAAGCAATCTGTGCAGGAGGTGAATTAAACAGGTCGTTATTCTCCAGACATGGCCTCAAAACATTTCCCAACACCCAAGAGCAAGATTACAATTAATGTGCTTTCCAGATATAAAGTAGCATATCAGTTTTAATTATTTTCAACTGCAAATACATTACAAACGGAAGGGAAGAGATATAAGGAGCCGCCCAGAGAGGTGGGTGAACTTGGCAGTGAAATTCAAAGCTGACCTTTTCAAGAGCTGTATTAATCACTGGCTAAGCTAACATCTGACTTGTAACTTCAACAGAAGACAGGCTGCTGAGTTTACGGAAAGAGTGAGGGAGAATTTTTCAGTGAATTGGGAGGAAGAAATGAAAATGGAAATGGCTGTATGGGATAGGTGTGAATTGCAAGTGAGCGGGCTAAATAGGGTGAAGCAGAGGCTAATTTCTTTAACTCTGTGTGTTACAGGAGGCAGGTGCCCTGATCCTTGGTTCCTACCATTCTCCTTTTCTTACAGGGAACCAGAGATGTGAAGAATTAAATACTCAGGTGCAAACTGAACCAGCTCTGAACTTCAGTGACCTCTATTTCAGTCTCATTAGTGTGATTTGTCTTGGGAGTGTCAGCTGGTGGCCAGAACTTTTCTCCCAAGAGATAGACAGCAAGAGAGGTCTATTGCATGACCATGTTGTTCATAAGCAGGGTGAGTTGCATCATGCAGCTTACAATGCTGTTGGGCACATGTATCCAGCAATGAGCAGGGTAGATTTAAAATGTGCACAAAATTTTTATAATGAGTAGGGTTTATACTGACTCCAGATGGCATTAAGGAAGCTTAGTGCTACTGCCGTCCTCACCAATTCGTCTCTGTGAACATGATCAGACAAGCCAGTGGGGAACGGGTACTTCAGCCTTTTGGGTCATGCTTGGGGCATAGGCCTTGCTGGCAGGTTAGCTATGGGAAGTGTGTCATTTAGTGGAAGTCCATTTGGAGTATGGGGCCCAAAACTGGCATGAGTGTTGGAAGCAGTGCAAAGCTGGGTCTCCTCCTGTGACATGACAGCCCAAGCCCAGCTGGCCAGGCAGTCAAAGGATTGGCACCCTGAGCTCACATAGTGAGCCTCATGTTAGATGCATCTCAATTACATTTGCAAAGGATGGTACAATGTACGTCAAGTGAAGAAAGGAGTTTTAGGTTGATAGAAGTGTGCCTACATTGGGACTTTGGGCATGTAGAAAAATTGTAGGGCTGACCTGGCCTGGGCCAGACCCAGCCAGCAGGAATGGAGGAAGCCCCACAGATCCTGTGGTCTTTTATAATGAGGGGCTTATATTGACCTTACATAACATTGAAAAGCACTCTGTCTGAGCGCTGTCAGGTAATAAAGTAACAGCATAATCCCATCATGCATTAGCTCCCGATCACCCTCTTTACTGCAAATATAACCTGAGTTCCCAGATTTGGAGAAATGAGGACTTAGATCTAGGGTTCAATAGAACTGATTGGTTTGAGAAAACGGTTCAGCTAAAGCCAGCACCGACTGAAAACAGAGGGCACCTCCTCTGGTAACTGCTACTCCAGTGCTGTCAGCTTAGGGCTGAGGTTTTCAGTGTACTAGGCACTGTACAAAACCATAAGGCAAGGATCCAGGCGAAACACAACTGGTGAATAAACACGAAAGCAGACGTGCACCTGTGTAGTGGGAGGGTGGTCAGCACAGAAGAGTATACATCAAGCTGTGATGGAAAATCATCACTGCTCCTAAGTAGTTACCAGGATAACCAGGGGTAGATCCCTCTAGCCTGGCATAGCCTATCTGAGACTGATTATTTGACAGACAGAGATGTGAGAAACCGTCACAGCAAAGCAGGTCCTTCAGCCATTCACACGATGCTGAGTTTTCCCAGGCATGCTGGCCAAGTGTGCTTAAGCCAGAGTTTCTGTCTTACCTAACCCACAGGCCTGGACCTGATCTGCAGTAAAACTCGTGATGAGATTTCACACACTCTGTAGCGTAGATGAAGTTTAAGGATGCAATGAAAGAACTAAGCTTTTCTTGAAGATGAGTTCTTGACTTCCAGAATAAAAGCCCAGGGTTTTGAAACTTGAGAACAGAAAACTCGGTTTTAAGCATGATCTGACAGAGCTCTGACTTACTGCCTGTCTGGGTGTGGTGAAAAGTATATTTGTTTGGAAATCCATGCATTGGAAAGGACTTGCAGAGATGGTTTTTCTTGGAGACAAGATGACCTATTGCCAATATATACGATTATAAATTAAACATAGAGTATACTACACTGAATGCTGAGAAAAATATACCCTGCTTCAAGCATTTATAGTCAAAACAGACAAGATGAAGGAGAATTATCTTCATTTTGGGAAAGAAGAACTGAAAAACTGGGCGATTAAGTGACTTGCCGTGAATCAAACAGGCGGTCTGTGGCAGAGCCAAGAATAAAATCCAGATCCCACTGAAGCAACCTAACCAAGAACATCCTTCCCATTGAATATTTTAATTAACATAAATTAAGCAGCAAGTTGACTGAACATGTTTTTAATTTTACTTGTGTACTTCAGAGAACATGATAATTGCATTTTATAATCTAAAAATAAACAAATGCATATGTCTGTCAGAAAAACAACAGGCACACAGGAAAAATAATTCATCCCTTTATTATATTTGGTGTGAAGTCCTTCGTTAGGACTAAAACTGTGATGTGGAGTGAGGGAAGAAGGCAAAGAACTCTCTCCTTCTGTGCTAGTTTATTAGAATTAAAAATAACCCTTCTTTTAGGCCTGTGCTGTCTGAGTGCCAGGGCTCTGTGCAAACAGAAGAGCCAAATGACATATTCTTTAAGCACAGATCCTGTCAAATCCGCCACATCCTCAGTCAGCTCAGTGATGTTCAGCAGGGAAGAGGCAGAGCTGAGAATTTATTAGCACCTAATATGTGCATTTGGAAGGGTCCAAAGATGGAAGGAGTCTGGAAAGCACCTGAGCCCTCCCATGCACTGAAAGGGAAGATGAGAGCAAAAGAGATACAATAGCAAATCCCAGTCAAGGGGAAGATGTCTTTTAAGCTCAACAACAAATCTGTCTAGTCTTTGAAGCTGGCTACGCCAGGCTTCATTCTCAGACAGCAGGGTGAGCATTCCTCTCTAAAATTAAGCCCCTGGCGATTGCTCCCCCCAGGAATAGGCATGTACTGAGAGTAGGAAAGCTACACATGAGTGACAATAGGATTTAAAGAGCAAGAGAAACAGAGGAACTGATTTAGATCTCATGGGAACATTCATGGAGCCTTTTCTACATGCAAAACACTTGCATTGAATTAAGCTAAATCAATATAAGCCAGCTGGAAACTGATCAATGGGGATGGAGTTCAGAGGCAAACGAGATTATTTTGCAGGGGCTGCATACCAGCCGAAGGCCGTGTAGGCCTGGTCAGCACAGATTCACGGGGAAGGTCAAAAGGCAATAGGTCTTGTGGTAATCACTCTTGCAATCCATGATGCAAGCACAACCGCATGTCTGCACACTACACCCCTCCTAGCTCACAGTAACATCACCACCTCTGACAACAGAGTACTGAGCCTGAGGCAACTACCCCTGGATGACAATCTACCAGCTGGATCTCGGTGCTGTGCTAGAAGGCTTTTGCATCTCCTGGTCAGCCTAGAACAGAGGCTGAACAACTGCAAGTCTGCTCAGTGCATGTTGCACGTTTTGCATGTAGATCAGCCTTTACTGTCTTGGGGTCTCTTCTGCAACTCTTTTTCCCACAGTTAAAGCAAAACTAGAAAATTTGGCAGACCTCTGGCTTTTGTCTACAGAGCTGAAAAGGGACAACACTCTCTTCCTTTGACATTGCTACCAGTATGACACAAACCCTGCTTTGATTTTCACTGGGGTGATTTTATGCACTTTTTGTCTGTGAGAAATGTCAGGAAAATGTCAGTAATACTTGATGCACCCAGCATTATGTCTAAGATTGCACTTTGAGGCAGAAACTTGGCAAACTGGAACCTGGTGGCCGCATACTTCAAGCCACTGCATCCTTTCCAGGAGAAACTGCTCCTGTTGCACTCTGCTTTTCTTCCATGAGCTTGAAGACCTTTATAAGGCCTAGTTAGATCCCACTCCTGTGCCCAGGTTTCTGTTACTCGCTGCTGAAGATCTGGGAACAAGAAATTGAACCAGGCCTCTGTCACACTCCTTCAGTGAGATGCTTCTTACCTAACATTAGTCACCTACAAATCTCATTTTTACATCTGCAGCAGCCACTCTGGACAAACTTTACCATCAGTGGAGAAAAATTGGAGGTTTCAGAGCCTGATTTGTCTAAACTGTTTGAAACACATACCTCAGGCTGAGAACAGCTGCTCCCCAGTAATGTCTGTATTTCTCCCCATTGATGACAAAGACAGTGCTGGTACCAGCTCAAATATACATACCTGCATAATACACATCTACAGGACACCTGTCTGCATTTGGTTAGGTGAATCCTAGCCTTTGAATTAAATTAATTTTGAGCAACACTCTGGTGCCCAAAGGTAAAAAAAAGCTAAGAAAATGCTCTGGCTGGAAAGGTGGAGCCACGGAAACCCTCACCTTACAGCAGCTGATGCTCTCTGGGAGTGTGGAGGGCAGTTGGAGAAAGTTTAAGCAGGGCTTTGTTGTCTATCAGTAGATACTGGGGGCAAAGGAAAAACGAGAGCCTGGTTTGCTCTAAGGTGCTGGGCAGTGGTCTGCAGTGATTGTCCATGGATGTGTGGACACCATGTGTCCTTCTGGCCTCCACTGCTATTATGTGGCCCTCAGTGATTGTGGGAAATGATGCTAACTGACTCTTCAGCTGAATGCTTCTATGACAGTTGGAGATGACTTTATTTTTGACAATAGCTGCTGCTGAAGTACTGGATGCTTCTAATAGTTTTGAATTAAGCCTGACATCTGAGGCTCACCAGGATGCTATATCACAGAAATTTGAAGAATACTGTCTTCCACATAAAAATGAAACATGTGAACCATATGTCATTAAACAGTACAATAACCAGGCAAAAATGCAGCAGAGTTTGTGGTTGTCAGGGGGTTGAAGAGCCAAGCTCCTTGATTTTGAGGAGCTGAGTCTCTAGGAAGGGAGTAAACACGGCTGGACCCTGAGAAAAAGCAGTCAAAATGTACTGGAGGAGCCAGAGTTATTTTTTTGGAAATGCCATTAAAATTTGCCAGCCAAAGGAAGTTACCTAATTCGGACTAAATCCTACATGAGGCAGACAGTGCTATGATGCCACAGAGGATGTAGGCTGTTATAAGACAAGAGACTGGCAGCAGACTGGTACACGGAGCATGGAGCTTCCATCCTCATAAAGCAGCACACAGATCTACAAACAAGACAAGGCAGGACAATGGCTGGTATTTGGAAAAACCTTCAAGAACCACAGTAATTTCTATCACTTTCCAAGAGCTTCCCCAGCATGGACAAAGAGGACAATAGCACCATGTCCTCAGATGACTCTTCATGGGACCGGTGAGCAGTGCTGCAGAGGATTAAAGCACTATCATCTTGAAAGCAAACGAAATGCATGGGCCTTGCACGTGGATGTTGGTACAAGCTGAAGTGTTGCCAGGAATGGGCATGTTAGCATGGAAAGCAAGACCACAAGCAATTGACCATAAATAGGTGAAGCTCAGGACTTACTGTAGCGAGCTAATTCCTATTACAGTGGTGACTAAACTCACGGGCAATTAGTAAATTGGAAGAAGTACAATTTATAATCACACCAAGGGAAAAAAATTGTCCATGAATAAAAACATGCCACTCCCTTCATCTCGTTAAAGAGGTAACTCACCAAAGAGGCAGAAGATCAAAACAATTGAAAAAGAGTTTGAGGATATCTTCCAAGGGAAAGGGAACCTGTTAAGGCTTGTCACATATACTGAAAGCACAGGCCAGTGAAGTGAAAACTCCCATGGCATGGGAACAGTTGGTCAGCTGGTGCAGGCTGGCATAAATTCCTTTATGTGGGAGAAATGAGGTATTTATTTCAGAGGCAGCCTTACTAGACAGTCATAAAGGTGATCATATCCATTTTTGCTAGATCTAGTCACCTGGCATAGCTAAGGGCTAACACAGCACTGCAGTTTAGTGGAACTAAGTTTAAGCAGTCTGTGGTGAACAGAGTATGAGATATTTTCTTACTAGTCCAAATTTATATTCAGTACAACAGATTGGTAGAAAGCAGTATCAGAATAAGAAAACACCCACTGGAAAAGAGTAAGGAGGTTAACCGTGACCTGCATTTAGCATTGTTAAATTACAGGATTGTACAGAAGATGAGTGCTTTGTCAGCTACAAAGATTTTCTTCAGCAAAAATTTGAAGAAGTAAGAACGCTTACAGTGCTAGAAACTGATGACACCAAAGCCTGGCGCATCTACAAAGAAATAGAGGAGGTAAAACAAACCTTTAAGAACTGAGGTCCTGGAACCATCCACTCCTACATGAAACCAAAGCAATGATCTATGCCAGAAAAAAAAAAAAAAAAGAGCAGCAAGAACAGTTGCAAGCAGTAGTGAGATATGGAATGATAGCCTTGAATTCATGAGGTTGTCACAAAAAATGGACATTTGGTCTCTAAAAACATTGGTGACTTCTCTAGTTTTTGGAAGTGACAGAGAGATGAATATCACAAGGTCAGTTATTTTGCTTAGGAAGGTCTCAAGCAGGGGCTGAGGCAGCTGCATCTTAGATTATGGCACAATAAGAACAAACTCAGAGGTGCTCATCAGTAACTGTGCTGGTGGGTTTGCACTGATGGGTATTTGGGAAGGTCCGTGCAACTCTACAGGGTACCTCAGAAACAGACAATATTAGTTACTACACTGAATACATGTACCTGGCATTCTATATTATGTTTTTGCTGGCAAAGATGCATATGGAGAATTGTACTTTTAAGAGGCTTTCCGAAACCAAGTGGCAGCAGCCACTGCCTTGATCCCAGGCCCATGTTACGCATTGATGGGTAGTAGATCAGGCCACAGTGAAGTGCACCTCCTTCAGATATGATTGCTCTAAATGATTGCTGAACAACAGGTGCAGCTCATTCAGGAATATGTTTACTGCCATTTAGTGAGAAATTACTGCATCAGCTGGCATTTAGGATAAGCATCTCTTGAAGTCAAAATAATTTTGCAATTACTCAGAAAGTGGTTGTGCTTTCATCACAATACTGATTTGCCAGAAGATCACATATCAGTCCAGTATAACTTGGGAAAAACAAACCAAAAAGTACTTGAAATGCAAGGTTTCTGCAATTGACAATGGCTTATGTTTTTGTGAAAAAATGTCATCAAGACAGCATTTCCTAGTGGAAATGTCAAATGAAAGCAGGAGCATTTTAAATAGTAGGAGAAGATTTCATTTCCCTTAAATGCAAATTTTTTTCTCCATGAAAATACATTAAAACAGTCTACTGACATTAATTTTTATGCAAAGCAGTACTATCGGGACATTCCAAACCACACAAGACTTTTAATTTTGTAATGGTCTTCCTGCTATCTCCTGCTAGGATTGCAGTCTGTTGTGTTATCAGAATACAACAAATCGAGAGTGCAGATCTGAGAGAAGTAACCATGAATGTTACAGGAATCTCAATGCAGCTAGGTATAAGCATTAATAATTGTAATGTTAATTAGGCCTCAGAGGTACTTCTGTATTTAATGACCATTTATGTGGTTTGGGCCTTAATACTTTTGGGGCAGAGAGACAAAGCATTGCAATTGTATTGAAAATATCTGAAACATCCTTTATTTTATTACAGCATAGCTTCTAACTTCCAAACCTCTTCCCCCTGAAACGCTATAAACCTCAACATGCCAACAGCAAAAAATGAATGAAAGCAAAGTAAAAGGGATCTCCTTAAAATAAAACATAAAATTAAATTTCCTTCTAGACTCCTCATAGGGTTCTCCCATCCCGAGGGAATAGTGACATCGGTTCAAGGTGTCATCTCCTCTCTGAGTCATTCAGCTGCATAGAAAGGAAGGGAAAGGGAAAGCATTTCGAATGGGTCTCCAGGGCTTTAGCCCACTGAATTCCTCTCCAGCATACAATCTCTGGGAGAAGTGGAGGAACCCCTTGAGCAGGAAGTGATTCAGAAACATACGATGGTCTGTTTGCAGTGACTCACAACGCATCAATAGCAGAATTATCCAGAGACCTATAGAATGTCAGAACCTTTTATACCATTGTGCAGCCACAAGTACCAAGAAACATGTGTTTCCTATCACTCAGCCCAGCTTTATGATAGGCTGATATATATTAGTCTGTCTAAATGCATGCTTGAAAACAGTCCTGGGCTTGCATATATGTAGAATGTTTCATGCTCAGACTTCTTCTTCTTCTTCTTCTTCTTCTTCTTCTTCTTCTTCTCCTTCTTCTTCTTCTTCTTCTTCTTCTTCTTCTTCTTCTTCTTCTTCTTCTTCTTCTTGTTATTATTATTATTGTTATTATTATTGATATTGTTATTATTATTTCAATCACAAGTATTTCTGTTGGAGATTGTATGGATGCAATTACAATTCATCCTTTGTTTCCATCAGACTGCACTACGTGAATAAATATACTTTGAATGGTACATATGTTTAATAATATCTTCTGTGAGTAGGTTCCATGCAGACATGCCATCAGGTCTCTGTGGCTGATCACAGTGGTCTGTAACACTGCAGCATTGTCAGAGGAGTGGTGATATTCAGGTTGCCTATATCTTATTATAAGAAACTGGTTTACCTTTTGAAAAATTTGCCTTCTAGTGATCATTCAGGCTGGAATATTCCACCCTGAGTGCCTCCCTTAAGAAGAATATATGGAGAATTTCAAGTAAACCAGGAGTCTAAATACTCTTACACATATCATTCACACACACAAGCAAAGGAAGAGTTGTTCGTTTGCCCATAGTGAAGAATACTTGTAACTGCTTCTTTGGGAAACTTGACAACTCCAGCTATGAAAAAAAGACAATGAAATGTTGCAGTCCTTGGATTTCTTCATCCTTATGAAAATTTGGCCAAATTTGGTCAAGTTTCAAATGTCTGGTACCCGCAGTAAGCACCTTGTAAGTGCAGTATTGCCGAAGATCTACCCCAAGCCTATCAAAGTGTATGTCTGCCCTGAGCAGGTTGCTGAAGTGCCAAGGTTCTTCCCCTACAATTGCAAGGCTCAGGTGCTATAGGTGCTGAACTGAAACAAGGGAGTCTGTGGGTGTGGAAACACGAACAAACAAATACAGGGAAGCAAATTACTTTGTGTGAACTGATATGTAGCAATTATTCCTGTTCATTCTTAGTCTGCATAAATTGAGGGGGTAATTCGCAGCAATCTAACCTTCAATAAAAGGCAAATAAACTGCCTCACATTTACATCATGGTAAGAGTTGTCACGCAGACGAATACCTGTTTATGGTCATTAAAAGCTGACAGGATGTGCTACTGCATGGGGACGTTTTTGCAAATCTGTCCCTTTCTTTGTGTGTACGACACTCCCTGTTCTGGGCCAGTGTTGGGGCTAAAGCACTGAATGTGAAAGCCATGGTTCAAATGTAGAAAAACCAAGAGCCAGCCCTGGGAAGAAGGACTGGATTTGGACAGGGAGCAATGGAAAGTCAGGTGATTTCACTGGGACTGAAGACTGCTATGGAAGAGAGAAACTAGAAGTAGAGGTCTGTCTGGGTAAGAATAAGGATGGGAGCCAAGAGCAGAATCTATGGGGACAGTGGGACAAAAAAGTCTGTGTGGAAGACAGCACAGATATGATCTGACATGCAGCAATGAGGAAGGCAAAGAGTGGCTGTGAAAGTAGCTATGGCCCAAGGAAGAGCAGGGTGTGGACAAGTATCTTACAGAAGGCAGATACCTCACAGGAATCAAGGTGAAACAGAGAACTGGGCTGGGCTGGAGAGAGAGTCTGAAATAAAGGGGTAAACTGCGAATGAAGCAGGTGTCTGTGGAGGGAGTGTGAGAGAAGAAACAAGCAGGAAGGCAGAGTATTGGCAGGGAGAGGAGAGAGGACAGATAGTGAGCCAGGGATAAAGGCACCGGGCAGGTCAGCCAAGGCCAGTGGCACCGGTGGCGAACACTGGGACTCAGCAGGCAAGATGTTTAGGACAGGGAAGAATAGGACAGGTGTTAAAGCCAACTACATTAGGAGAATGGGACTTGCCTAAGGAACCAGGATAGGACAGACCCAGCATGAAGATACAGATGAACCAGAGGGAACAGGGAAGGAAATCCTGTCTGCACTGTGACATTTTCCCTTCAGAGCCCACAGTGGCTTTTAAATGTCCTGAGTGTTACCGGTTCTCTCCTAATAGCAAATATTTGCAAAGACATCCGGATGCCACAGGTGATGAATGCAAACACATGCCTGCTCTTCATGAAGTGCAGGTCAAAGTGCCAACCTTGGTGAGTCATGCATGTGCCAGTATACAGCTGCCAGAGGGAATTCTTTTTTCCAGTTTGCTTTGAGGTAACCCTAGGAATTGCCATGTCCATATATCATGTGAAAAGAACCTTATTAAGGTCAAAAAGTTAAGCACCCAAACTTTAGGAAACAACTTTCATTTTCCTTCTTTGTACACAACAATTATGAATCAGTCTTTAATTACATGACTGTGAGTTACTTTTTCCACAGGTCCCTTTCAGAAGGGTCCACAAGGTAGACCTGCTCTGAGGCCAAATCAGGACTTATAAAGGAGGTTGTTTGCAGGACCCCTGCTTCATTTCTTCCAAAAGATGGAAAATGCATAAATTATGAGTCAAGAAGTAGCAGAAAAAGAAAGAGCACTTTGATGATTAAGGCAGCTGAAAGGCACCTTAGTGAACTGGATTCTGGTCCTAACTGTGCCAAAAAGTCTGAATGAAATTCTGAGAAAAGCCTTTAAAATCACACTTCTCTGTAGGAATTAGTGTTGTGTCACTCAATTTTCAGCCTTCTTAGTTTGAAACACTGGAAACTGACTTGAATTTTTTTCGATCCTGCTGCATTTAACTCCTGAGAATGACAAATTGGACTGATTTTTACATACAAAAAAAAAGAAGAAAGACTTAAAAATTGGTGTGGAAAAGAGCGATTGAGATTATTTAAGATCTGAAGACCATGTCTATCAGTGAGTTGGCTACCAAACTTTTTGACATGTGACTTGAATATAGGTTACAAGTATGTTCTCGAGGAGTTAACACCAGCTGTAAAAAGAATCTTTAATGTAGTGGAGAAAAGTAAAGTAAGAACCTATGTCTGTGAGCTGAAGCTAAGCAGATTCAGATGAGGAATTTGGCATAAAGCTTTAACAGTGAGAGTAATTAATCACCCCTCAAAAATCAACCCAAGCAAATCGTTGGCTCTTTATTTCTTGAGGTCTTCAAATCAAGAGTAGCTGCCTTCCTAGATTACTTGCTTTATACTTTAGATAATCCTGGATTATTGGACTAATTGCAGGTATAACTAAGTGAAATATAGAGGTCTGTAAAACACAGGAAGTCAGACTCTGTGACCTAACAGCCCTTATCTTTACTAATCCAAGTGCCAAGAAGTCGTGGTTGCAGCTGAAGTCAATGGAAACTTCTCTATGATTATATAAAATGCTAAGTAGTGCTCCACAGTCAGAAAAACCAAGGTCTAAGGTATCTCACTTAAGGCACTCAAATATAGTACATACTTTTGAACTGAATCTCTCACTAGTTCAATTTTACATCTATAAAATGGGGCTGATAATCTCCCCTTAGCTGGAAGAGATGTTTTGAATGTGCACTGATTATCGTTTGTGAAACTTCAGTGGTGAGAACCACTGAAATGCCCATTGCTAAAAGAATAATTATCATCTCAGGACAGCATTTGAATAGTGTAAGAATAGTAGGCAAAAAAAAAGAGAAGGTAACTCATAATTCAGTCTGAACTGGGTATTAAATGATGCAGAAAATTTGTGAAAAAAAAAACCCAAACAGTATGTGATCCAGTAGTCAAGGACTGCCATATAGATCCATAAGCATAAGGGAAGCAAATATAGTTGCACAATCAACCCTAATTCTGACATTTCCAAAGAAATCTAGTTTTCAGCCTGATCGTGTTCCTCGTTTTATTAACTGGTACATCCTCCATAGGACACACAAAACAAAATGTAATATAGTAAAACATACAACTGCAGCATGACATAAATTCAGGTGTATCTCCTTTGAGACTACACTAGGGAGAAACCTGTCTCAGTTACACAAACCAGCAACTTATTCCCAAGCATTTGCAAGTCTAACGTGAGCCACAAAGAAAGACTGGAAAACGGTGGAGAGTGAAGCCGATGGGATCTCTACGACAGGATTTGGAGAGGAAAAATCATCCCAGTGAGGGATGGGAGGGAGGTATGATTAGAAGAAGGGTGGATCGTGTTGAAGGAGAGATGTCAGTTGCCATGTAAGTAAGAAGTCAACACCTGGAAGGCAGTATGTAAATAAAAATGATCCCAGACTACATGGAGCCTCTGGTTTTGTCAGTGCCCTGAGCTCATTAATGGCCCTAATAACCCTGATGCCTCACCTGAGGTCCACACCCATGGGCCCAGGAGCTCTATTTAAGCTCAGCCCTAGGCATTTGCTCCTTGCTTGAGCTCTACTGGAGGAGTGCTGGTTTTCTGTACAGCTACAGCCATGCCCCGGCCTGGCTATGAAGCCCATTGAGCTGGACCTTAACCTATGGATTGGCTTCCTGGCTTGATTTTTGTCACTATGGACCTGACTGATGCTCACTGGACCTGATCCTATTCCTGACCTACTGACTGACTTCCTGGCTTGACCTCAGACCTGTCTCAACATCATTATACTGCATTTTGACCTGAACTTTTGGTTGGACCTGGCCATCACCTCTGGGTCTGTCCTGCTCACCTCTCTCTGGCACTGTGGGACTGAGACCTGACCAGTAAGGCTCTGCTTTGGATCACCTCCCTTTAAGAAGCAGCCCTGCTTTTGCTGCTCACCGACAGATTTATCCTGGTGTTTGGATGTCAGGTGCTCCAAAGGGAGCAGCTGCCCTGCCAGCTGGAGCCAGACAGCAATACAGCAAGTCTAAGTGGGAAGGAGAACTCTCCAGCCAAAAATATCTAATTTAGCTTTTTAGCCATAACAAAAGTTTGGTGACTGGTAGCTGTGTGTATGTGTGACTAAGTGCGTGCACTCAGAGCTCTAGTTGGGCTGTAAGATGACATCAGCTCAAGGAGCATGCCAGCAGCCTCTCAGTCATCTCTTTCCTCTCGCTTGCCAAGAGCTGTTGACGCTTCCCAAAACACATGGTAAAAGAAGCCTCATGCATGTTTATATTCAAGGCAGGATGAGGGCCTCCCGTTGACCAGACTGCCACAGTGTACTTCAGAGTCTGAGTCAAAACAATGCTGCTTTGACAGAGGCTAATTTCTGATGGCTGCTCATTAGCTGTGTGAGGCGGTTCCCTGTCTTGGCCCTCTACTGTATCTGTTTATCTTAATGACATTCTGATATCTGAGGAATCAGACTCAAAATCGAGGGGGGAAACAAAAATTGTCAGCCTAGAAATGACAGGATTAAGGTCTCATGCTTGAAACCAGCCTTGGTGAGTGATTTCTGAAAGCCGGTACAAGCACCGAAGCTGTATATAAGCTTTGTGAAAAGCACTGCATGTCCTCTGCCTGTTCCAAGCAAGTAAGTGTCATGTAATGTAACGGCTGTCACCATCTTCCATGATGGAGGTTAATAGGAAGGAGTTTCCTTCGTTTTATAGACATTATAAGTAATATCAACAATAGCCAGCTCTTAACTACTGAAGCAGTCTTTCCTTTGTAAGCTGAATAGCTGAAGTTTGAAGGGGTTGGTGACTCATCTGCTGAAGAGAGGGGGGTCTGGTGTGGTCAGTGTCCCCTGTCACCATCTTGGGAAGCGACTGAAAGGGACTAATTGGTAGGCTTGAGTCTGTTCAGTTGGCACATTGGGTTTTGTCATGAGAGTAGTTAAGTTGTTTGTTTATTTTTTTTAGGGATATTATAGCTTTTAACTATGTGTGATAAGCTGGGCAAACCAGTGGTACCTAAACGTGCACTGGAAGAGCTGGAACACCCTCATCTTAGGCAATAGCTGGTACTCTTGGGCAGTGAAAATCCAGTCTAAAAGATGGATTAGAATACGTTGTCTGAAAAACCTTTCTTTGGACAGAATGGAGTATGTATGCGCCTCTAAGCTGTGTGTGCTCTTGTTAAAATACAGTTGTTACTGAAGAATAGAAGTGGCTGCAAAAGTCAACGCAGGTGGCCAGCTGCAGTAACCTGTAGGGATGGCTAATGGGCTAAGAGTGACTGGTAGAAGTGGCTTGGACGTGCTGTGTGGTCTACTGAAGCTGGGATCAGGCCTTGCTACTCAGCTGTGACAATCTCAGGCACAAGCCAGCAGAAGCTGCAAGCAGGTGTCTCTAAAGCAGACTAGCAGTGGCTTCACCAAAAACTGAGAGGGCTTGAAATGATGTCTGTGTTATAGGAAAGGGCTAATTGATTAATCTAGCCCTTACAGTACATTATTCTGTTTATTTTTATTGTCTTCCCTTTCTTCAACAATGTGCTGTTTTGATAAGTCATTAGATTCACCATATGGCAGCAGGGAGGCTGAGCTCTCAGATGAGCCCATCAGTTCTTGCCTTCCCATGTTTTCAGGTGGGATATTCAGCTGGTGTTTGTTAGAGCCTTAAAAAATGAGCTGTACCATTTTGCTGCCAGCCCAGAATCATGCAGGATGGTTATACAATTTTAGCTTCTCTTCAAACTGATTCTTTGCTCCGAGAATCTGCTTCATTTCTGAATATAACTAAACAAGGAGGAGAATGGTACTTTCAAGGAATATTTGCCTTCTTAATGACTTCCAGAGACTTCAGGGGAAAAAGTCCTCATCAGCTCATAAGATGTAGAAAAGCGGCCAACTGATACAACCTCACAGATTTTGGTAAATTTTGGAAAAAATTGCAGAGGCCTTGTTATCCCTAGGCTTTTTCAGAGTTCAGTGTGCCCAGTCAAAGGCTCCATAAGCCTTCCTCACCCCCCTACAACAAGTCTTAGGAAACTCATTGAACTCGTGACCTCCTACCACTAATTTTGAAAAACTTCCTTAAGGGCTTGTCCCTTTGTCCCTCAGAATTCGTGGTTTGTAACTACACAGGCAGAGCTACGTGAAAAGCAGTTTCCTGAAATTGGTGGCAGTACTGCATTCAGTGTTGAATATAATGAAGTGCCACAATTCGCTGGGCACAATGACCAGAGTTAGGACAAGCGCGCAGTACAGTATTGTTCTCAGTGTTGCAGGCAGAGCTAACGCATATGCAGCTATTTTCCACTCAGTCATTATTATCTTCTGTAGAGGGCAAAGGTCCACTGGGTTCTCTGGTCCTGCTGTCTTTTTGTACTGTTCAAGATGTTTCCAGCTCATGCTGTTTCCCAGAACAGACACTGTCTCGCTAACTCCAACCTATGGCTTCACACAGTTAAGAATAAAAGGTGCCTGTCTTTCATGAAGTTTGTTTTCAATGAGGTGAAAAAGCAGGTTCACCTGACTGCATTGCTGGATTTAGTGGACACTGTCTTTTCCTGCTTAATGTGAAAACTCATATGCCCTGTATTATAGTTTTACCCCATGGATTCAACATCTTTGTCAGCAATATGGACAGCGGGATCGAGTGTACCCTCATCAAGTTTGCTGATGACATCAAGCTGTGTGGTGTGGTTGACACGCTGGAGGGAAGGAAGGCCATCCAGAGGGACCTTGGCAGGCTGGAGGGGTGGGCCTGTGCAAACCTCATGAAGTTCAACAAGGCCAAGTGCAACATCCTGCACCTGGGTCGGGGCAATCCCAAGCACAGATACAGGCTGGGCAGTGAGTGGATCAGGAGCAGTCCTGCAGAGAAGGACTTGGGGGGGGGCTGGTGGGTGAAAAACTGAGTATGACCCCGCAATGTGCACTCACATCCCAGAAAGCTGATCGCATCCTGGGCTGCATCAAAAGAAGTGTGGCCAGCAGGTTAAGGGAGGTGATTCTCCCCCTCTGCTCCTATCTGGTGACACCCACCTGCAGTACCCTCTGGGGTCCCTGGTGTAAAAAAGGCATGGACCTGATTGAGTGTGACCAGAGGAGGGTCACAAAGATGATCAGGGGCTGGAGCACCTCCCCTATGAGGACAGGCCGAGAGAGCTGGGGTGATTCAGCCTGGAGAAGAGAAGGCTCTGGGGAGACCTTATAGCGGCCTTACAGTGCTTAAAGGGGGCCTGCAGGGAAAGTGGGGAGGGACTCTTGATCAGGGAGTGTAGTGAGAGGATGAGGGGTAAAGGTTTCAAATGGAAAGAGGGGAGATTTGGATTAGATGTAAGAAAGAAATTCTTTACTGTGAGGGTGGTGAGACATGGGCATGAGTTGCCCAGAGAAGCTGTGGCTGTCCCCTCCCTGAAAGTGTTGAAGGCCAAGTTGGACAGGGCTTTGAGCAACCTGGTCTAGTGGAAGGTGTCCGTGCCCATGGCAGGAGGGTTGGAACTAGATGGTCTTTAAGGTCCTTTCCAACCCAGACCAGTCTATGATTCTATTCTGTGACTCTATTGCATTTCTGATAGAAAACAGAAGCTTTTTTTGTCAGTCTTTTTCTCTCAGTATCTTCGTACGTACTTCTGTAGATATCCACCTTCTCTCTTTGATTCCTGGTACATTTATGGGTCTGGCATTATTTATGAATTAAATCTCCTTTGTGTATTTATATTTCTGTTTTACTTTTTTGTGACAGCTTTTAACATGTCTGTAAGGATGTAAACTCTGCTGGTACAAGACAAAAAATTTTTTTAGTTTTAATAATCTGGGATCCATGTGTTTCCAGTCTAAGGTCCAAAAAGCCAAGTGATTAAGATGTTACCTACTTATATTTTATGTTATTTCTTTCAATCTATACCTACTGGTGCCAAGATAGTTCTTCTGAAATTAGGCAATAAGATAGAGATGATTATGTCCACATTTGTTTCTGTATCTTCTTGACATTTCAATCAACCTCTGAAAATTTCATGCTAGAAAGCAACCTAATCAGCAGTAGGCTCAGTTTTAAAACTATTTTCTATATTCAAAGTTGGAAGTATCAGCCCTGGGAAACATCACAGACAAGCATTTGAAGGCTGTGATTTGTAAAGAGTATTTTAAAATGTCAAACATAAAATTCCTGTTTCCCATTTGTCAGAAAAAAACCCAAATACTTGGGTCTTTTTGCTACAGTGCGGGCGATGTAAACTACCAATGGAAACCTGTACCATTACTTAAAATGTGTTTGCATGAAACAGTAGTTAAGACCTCTGTGCTGGTGCTGGTTTCAATGGTAATGGTAGCAATAGGCATTTAACAGAATTAATTATAAACAATTGCTTTTGAATGCAGTCTCTGTGTTTGCTAACCATTTACTTGTCCAGGCTGGTTTCTTCAAATACAAGTTTGTTAGCTGGCTGAAGTGAACACATCCAGCCTGTGGACTGTTTTAGCAATATTTGCAGCTCAAAGAACAATTTGTTACATCATATGTGTTATTCTGTACTTTCCTGGATGTCAGAAACTACAGAAATACTTCAGAACTGAAACAGATCAGACAGCCAAAAAGTCAAAGAAAGGAAAAAATTTACAGGCAAGGAACCGAGGATGAGAGATTAAGAAGCCTGCCAATGCTTACAAAGGAAAATCTATGCTAGGCTAGGAATTGGACCCAGACATCCTGAATGTCAGGCCAGCCTTAACCACAAGACTGTCCCTCTTCTGATTCACAAATATTATTATAAACTAACTAGTGGTTCTCTGAGTCCTTGTGATTCATTAGTCATAAACAGTGGAGTAAAACCATTGCATTCTTTGTAAATATGCAATATGTTGGGTTTGGGGTTTTTCCTTGGTACCACTTGGCCTTTTCAGCTAAACAGTCATTGACTGAAATGTGGGCTGTGATCTGGCTGTTACCAGATTTAGAGATGGTTGGCTTTTTGTCATTGTTCTGTGTACATAGCCAGTATTCTCACAGGGTACTACTCTGTGATAAAGAGACTAGACCAGTAAAGAGAGGACATAGCATTAGCATTTTAGCTGTCAGAGCAAAGGAATTATTCTTGTATTCCTGTCACCTGAATAAGTGCATTTTGTCTCATAGGTATGGTATATACATCTGGGATATAGGCATGGGCTTCCAGAGATGTCTTGGATGACAAAATATTATTTGAAGCCAATTGGCCTTTGCTTCAGGATTTTTGGGGCAAGATCTTGTTGTTGTGGGTGGATACCTCTGAAAATGTCTTTATAGCTACTCATGACCAAGGAGAAAATTCAAAAGATGTCTCTGACCATCAAGAATGGGTTTGAGCTTGCTCTCAAGACCTGGCTTAAGTGCAAGCTTTTAAAATCTGATGTTACTGCCTGGTGAGGCGCTCTGACTAAGGACCAGTTAAAGAAAACAGGTTGATTGTGCAGCTGATCTCAATATTACTCCCAATGAGCACGCATCTCAAACACAAGTTCTGCTTAAGCATGATCAATGTCCAACCTATAGCCAGCAAAATAAATGAGAATCATGTTGCTGGGCATAAGGAAATCTAACTGTAATGCTGCTCACTGTATTTTAGAGGAGAAATGACTGTCAGGCATGCAATGATGCAAGTCTGTGCTAGGACACGAATCTGTCTGGGCAGTGAACTTTGGGAAATCCCGTTGTCAAATCCACTGACTAGTGACTGTAAAGAATCACAGAACAATAGATACCGTGATTGAAACAGCTGCAGAAGTCATCTAGTCCACCCGTTTACTCACAGAAGTACTATTGCCAGCACATCATTAGGTCAGCCTTAACTTTGAATAGCTGAGTCTTGAAAACTGCCTAAATTGGATATTCTGTGACCACTGTGGGTTATCTATTCTCGTGTTGCACTACTGTTATAGGAAATTTTTTCTTAATGTCCAGCTCAATGTCCTGGCCAAGAATTTGTGTCTATTGTTCCGTGCTGTATCACCTGATGCTACTGAGGAGAATGTGGATCTATTCTGTTTGTAATCACCCTTCAGGTAATTGTAGGCTATTAGATTAGCCTTCCCTTCACCTGCCTAAACAAGCCAAGGTGCCTCAAAGTACCCTTGCTGATCATGTGCTCCATGCCTCTGACTATTGTGGTAGTCTTCTGCTGGACACTCTTTGGTTTCTTCACATCCCTCTGCAATGGAAAGGCTCCAGACTGGATAGTATGTCATATGCAGCCTCACCAGTGTCAGGCAGCAGGGAAAATGACTTTCCTAGATCTGCCAGCCATGCTCCTCGTAATGTAGTGCAGAACACAGCTGCCTTACAGTGACAACGCACTATCAGCTCATTCAGTCTGACATCCACTGTAACCTCCTGATACTTTTCAGCAGTGCTGTTACTCAGCCAATTCACTCCTCGCATCTAGGGATGCAAGGAGTTTCTCCACCTCAGGTGCATAACTGCATTTCTCTACTGGACTTCATAAGGTTTCTGTTGGCACAGTCCTTAGGTGTTTGAGGTCCCTCTCAGTTGAAGATGTCCTTCATTGTGTCAGTCAGCTGTCATAATTTTCATTTTTCATCTTCCACAGATAGGCTGAGGGTGCACTTCTGCGTTATACAGGTTGTTGTGAATACTGAATTATATGGACCACAGAATCAATCTCTGGACTACACCATTTGTTACTGACTGTGAGCAGACACTAAGCCTTTGATCATTGTTACCATTTCAGTCTCGGGGTCCAGCTGATTTTCAACCCACCTAGAAGTCCTTTGTTCCAATCTTGGCACTAAAGACCCCAGAAGGTAGCAGAGCTTTACCACTACTAGACATTTCTAAAGTAGTACTGGGGGAATTCATTCATATTGATTCATCAAAAAGACTGTATGTGACAGTATGGGGTTGATAAAAGAAAGACCATGTTCAAATAGGAATTAGGCATTCGTGGAAGACTGGGTGGCTCTGTTGTACTGGAAGCTCCAAAACTCTTATTTTTCCCTTCCCATTCTGACTTTGCTTCTTTCCTTACCTACAGAAACTGAAATTTAGGTTGATTGTGCAGTTTAAGGAGAAGGGATGAGGCCTGGAGTAGAGAAACAGTGAAGCTGATACTGGTAGCTAGTTTCTACAGATCCAAACATACTGTGGTGGGAAAAGGCCACTTTCACCTTATGTTGTCCAAACATAACTCAAAACATCCTCTTCTAGGAAAAAAATTTCTTGGTATTCTGCCGTAATATTTAATCACAACAGCCTTCTTCCCCTACCCCGGATAGATTGGAAGAGTTTCAAAAGGTGAACAAATTAAATTGATTCATCTTTAGTTTCGCTTTGGCTGCAAGTTCTTCTTCCTGGTGTGAAAAGATGGGGCCAAACCAAAAACATTCCCTGTCCAAATGTGCGTGGCTCTGGATTCAAATAGTTCATATCCAGACTCTATGCTTGTAGTCCATGTCTGTTAGCAGGAGGTCAGAGACAAAAGCCACCTCACACAGCAAGGTCTGAGCTTTTATAAGAGGGCCTTTTATTCATTCATCTCTTCCTCACCACTCCTCTTCAGGGTTCAATTTCTTTTCAGTTCCTGTCGGGTTAAGGCGAATTACACATCCATATGGTAAGGAGAGAATGGATTCCTTCTTCCTCTGTAGAGAGTACGGAAAACTAGAGGAAGCATCAATTTGTAATATAAGATGACCAAGGAAATCCTTAGCAATTATGACATCACACTGTGTAATTATGAGGATACAGTTTCCTCTCTACACCTGAGAAACTGCAGGGTTGAGCTACATCCCATATGTGTGCACTATGACTGAACAGTGCCAGAAGTAATTTCTAACAGAGAAGTTCCTCTGGTTGCTAAGCCAGCTGGGCAACCTATTTGTACTGTCACTGGATACTGAGCATCCTTGTTTGAGCACAAAGTTGGTATTATTGCTGATGCTCAGTCTTATTAGTTATTTCTCTCTGCCATCCATGATAGGATTTAATCTGAGGTGGAAATGAAACATGATGCAAAGCAACTTGAAGGGCTTTTAACTTCAGACAGGCTTATTTAGTTTCCCCTGCATGGCACAGTTTACTGAATACCAAATCAGAAACCTAGTGGTAAAGCAACAGCTCTTCTGAGAGAAGGAGGAGAAGCCTCTCTCACAACACGCCAGTGCTGTGGAGTGTTAATATTGCTGGTGTTACTGATCACGGGAATGCACTTCCTAGAGCCAGGCATAAGAGAGACGAACTACGCAAGGCTGCCTTTTATACAGACAATGTACTTGTACTACCTTCCCGGTTAATGAACCCTGGACTACACATGTTTTTTATTGTATCAAAGCCTTGATCTGAAAAAATCATGTGCTCTTATGGTCCTAAACCTAGTCCTGCTTTACCTGTGGGTTTCATTTTTAATCTTAAGTGCTTGACTGCGCAGAGCCCTGGGGAAACGCTTGGGTGGTGATGCCCTGTTGGATGCCATCTTGTGTGCTCTATGCAGATCTTCACAAGAGATTAGTATGCAGCTCAGAGCACTCATGCCCACTAGTCTCTCTTGGTGTATTAGCCTCCTGTGCTATGTATATCTAGCAGCTCTCTGGAAGGATTATACCAGGTCAAAGGGCTTTTCTCCTCCGTATTCCATCATTCATCTTCACAACTTTCCTCCTCTGCACAGGGCATGCGGCTGTTTTCCCTGGATGAGCTAGCAAGTGTTGCCATTGTCAGGCTGGTGATAGCCAAGGTTGGTTCCTCAGTTAGCCCTTATCTTTGTTTATCCAGCTGCCTTGACTGGTTATATACCTCCTCCATATACCGTTATGATGACTTGGTGAAGTGGAGGCAGCTGCCCTGCCCTGGCTGCCCTCCTGTCTCCCCAGACCTTGCTTTTGTTCCTCTCTGGTGGCCAATTCAAAGGCACAAAATAACCCCCCAACAAAGAAGTGAAGGAGCTGAACCCCAGAGGCGGTTTCCAGCAGTCTGGTATCATGTCTCTCCTCTAATACAAGTTCCTCCAGGGAGATGGGTGTGAAAACAGCTTTGTCATTGGGTTCCCACCATCCACCTTTCATGGTAGGGACTTCCTCGCCTCGGGAGTGAAGGGAGGGAAATTTCCCTTCAGCTCAGTGAACTGCTGCAATGCAGTGACTTTGAGTTCTCCATCTTTTGGTTACTTATTCTCTTGGCATTTTAGTGAGAGCCAAAGAGTCTGTTTTCCATTTGCTGTACTTTTGCTGGAGACTGTAATTGCTCTTTGAACCTACAGGAGCAGGAAACCCATTAAAGGCTCAAGAGGACAGGGATGCAGTGCCAGCCAGCACATTCCTCAACTCCTTTCATCCTGCAAGAGTGCTTTTGGCTTCTCCAGAAGGGATATTACTACATTTTGTTCAAATTTCAGGCTGATTTCAAGAGTAATTCTACCACTCACCTAATAGTTATCATTATTCCTGCTATTTGCATTATTATCTTTATGGTTATTATTATCACTAGCACAGAAATATCTATGGAGAAGTCATTACAGAAAACCCAAGTATCAAGCTTGCCTTTCAGTGTCTTGCAGACTATAACAACAGATATAATAATAAGAAAACCGAGGCTAAGGTCATGGCGTATCAAACTGTGGAAAACTGTCGGTCAGGGATTTTAAGGAGCTTCTAGAAAGAGAATGTAGAGGCTGCATATTGTATCGGAAATAAGAGCTGCCTGTTTTCAGGTAGAAAAAGTATGAAAAATCTCCCATGTATGATAATGCATCTTTGATGATTTAGTGGCCACCCAATAGGAATTTTTATTTACAAGAAGTGGCATGGCTCAGAATAAGTGGGATTGGTATATTGCTGGATTAGCCTGGATGTGCACCCTCTCTGTTAACTGCAGATAATCTTCCAAAAAGCAGGTTGCTGTCACTTTGCCTCAATACAGCGTGCCTCACAATGACTTTCCACTGCCAGAGACCCTTAGGATAGCTAGTTGGCCATGGTGGATTCTGTCCCATGGATTCAGGAGTGGAAGAGGGGGAAGCAGCACAGCACAAAGAGAAAAGTGTAAGCCTCAGAACATACTTCTAAGAAAAAAAGGTAGACTGGGGTAGCACTGAGAGTGGGAGGGCACAAATATTCTGAGCCTCAAAATTGAGAATGAGAAGTTTGGGCCTCATGCATTGAAAGAAGGAAGCCAGCAAAGAAGATTTTAAGGATGACCCAGCTGGAGTTTGAGCCTGTTATTTTAGTGAAATTCACAACAGCTAGTCTTTCTGTGCCAGGTTTTGGCCCCTCCGATAGCTGGCTCTGTGCCACTTTAATTACATATATCTCCACTGAAGCTGATATAATGAGTTGATGGAGTTATCTCAGTTCACAGGAATATAAGCAAAGTGGATGACACTGCTGTCCCATCCTCTGCTGAAATGGTCTTAGGTAAGGAAATAGGACGTGAGGATACCCAACGTATCATGCATCTGTCAGAAAGGCGTTGAGACTTCTTGAGCATATGTCTGGGACTCCCACTGGAGGGAGATAGACAGACCTGTGTAGAGGTCAGTAATGGCACGTCCCAGACAATCCTAGTGACGGCAATACTTGTAGAGGTACTGTCACCTCTTTTAAGTATTTCAGCTTACAAGAAAAAAAAAAAAAAGGATTTTGCTAGGCAGTGATACAAAGCAAAGCCTGCCATGCATACTCGGCATGTCCAACAGAGTCACCGATTCCCATAATTGCAGTGGTCATGGGTTAGGAAGGAGCCTGTGCTGAACATCACAGCAACCATCTCACTCCCAACAGAAAATAGTGCGGGGAGGCTTTTCTGTGAGTTACCAACAGCTAGTTCAACTCTGCATCTTACAACAGCAATGAGCTTCTGAGAGTGTGAAGCCTATGCTGGCAATCATTTCAAATTCCTCTATCTCCAAATATTCTAGCATAAAGAGCAAGGAGAAAGCATTTGTTCCAATCCTTAGCATTGCCCAGATAGCTATCTCCTCCCTTATTCATTCTTCTTGTACTCCAGTTTAGTTTAAATGAAGACACATATCATACACAAAAAGCCTGCATAAAAAGTTTGTAATTATTATGACGTCAAGCGCTTAAAGCGTTAGGAAATCTGGAATTAAAGTTACAGGGGGCAACATTTGTGCAGATGGGTTATGATGCTGTCTTAGTTTCAAAGTGCACAGAGTATCATTTCTCCAGACACTCCCTTGCTCCATGGGCAAAAGGGAACTGCTCTGAGCCCTCAGCTACTCATGGCTGTGAAAGCCTTGCAACAGTTCTCTGCAGTACCCCCTGCCTCATGCGTTGTGGAAAGTAGATGGCAGCGGTCACTTGAGGAGGCAGGTGACTACAGAACGAGCAAGAGTCATCATGGGACTGAAGCAGCAGACTGCTGCCCTGCAGAGCTGGCTGGTGTCCCTGACACCGCCCCACAGCTCCAGTGTGATGCTGTGCAAGTTACTTCGTGCCAGATTTCCCGCAGGTGATCATGACATGGCTATCCCTTGCTTTCTGGGTGCCTGACATACCCTCCAGTCCCAGACTGTTCTCTGAGGCCCAGAAGAGTTATTTTTAATATGAATGGATTCCCTGATCCTATTTGCAGAACAGGCCCGCAAACAGCTCTCTGTGTGTTGTGTGTTGTGGGGGGTTGATTCGCTATAGGGCAAGGGTGGGAATGTGTGGGCTCCGGTGACAGGGGTGCAAGCTATTGAAGCTGGCATGGCAGCCAGAGACCCTGAATGGTTGAACCACAGCCGACTTGCAAATAGGACTGAACACTTGCAACTACATCTGGGCTTTGTGCTTTGAAAAACTGCTGCAGCATGCTAGGAACTGTGAAAATCTAAGTCCTTGCCATTCTGTATCAGGTACACAAAATCTTTTGACTCTGCGCTTTCAGCACACAGCCTCTCATCTACAAAATACATAATATCCACTGTGGTGCTGTGAAAACAAGTTTGTTGATGTTTCTGAAGCAGTTAGATATGATATCTTACTGAATGCCATGAACTCAAAAGGGGTTTTAGTCATTCTGCTCTCAGAGCATGGTTTACATCCTGTGTACTAGCGAAGATCTAGGTCCATCCACTGAGCAGAAAGATATAGCTAAGAATGAAATATTAAATTTTAATTGCAGAAATTCTCTGGTAGGAATCCCGTGAAAGAAGTTATCTCCATTGCAGGGTTCAGAGAAGGGAAATGAAAACTTCAGTGGCAACCCTTGTAAGGGCACTTCCTGGAGGCACTTCCTGGCTTTTCAACTATAATATTATTTGAGTATAGTTTTTGTGCTCAAACTATTTACAGCCATTTTCTTTTGTAGCCTACTCACTGCTGACCTAAAACTTTCTTGCAAGGTAACATTTTATTGTTTTAACTAATAGTCAGCCACAAGCTCAATTAAACCAGAGCAAATCTTGTATATAGAAAGCCTGCTTTGGAATAAGTAGTTTATTTGATTTGGCTTCCTTTGATTTGTTTGTACAGGGAAAAATTATGAAATATGTGAATATCTCTCATCAACTTTATATTCTACAGACCCTTCTGGATGGGTTTACTAGTACATCCCTGAAGAGACAGCAGGTATGTGTGGGAGCTGGAGTATGTCTGAAATTGTGGCTGGTGACCTGTTGTCAGACTTTTTTTCAGAAGCCAAGTTCAGCAACCCTTCTGACATGACAGCCTTTTAGCACAGGAAATTTAAAAATATTTTTTCATTGGAAAATAACGATAATGTTATAAAATTAATATTTAAACCTTTTTTGTTTTCTCTGCCTTCTGTTAGTTTCTGCTCCTTGTTTACAACTTGGAAGCCAAGGAACCAGATTCTTTCACCCCGTGAAAGGTTTAACCCAGGTTAAAGCAGCAGCTTAGGGTTTTTCTTTAGTAATAACCAGTAAACAAAGCTAAATCCTTTTGCAAAATAACAAATTTAATCGGACAGGCAGCTTTGCACCAGCTTCCGCCAATCTACTGCCCAGTGCAAAGGCACAGGAACCTAGTGGGCCACAGCTGGTCTCCAGGGAGGCTGGCAGCGCTCCAGCGAGCCTGCGCAGCAGATAAAGGTTCCAGCCTGTTGGGAACATGCAGCAAAGTGTGTGACTGTCCCATTGGTACTCAACAGTTGGGAAACTATTACAGGAATGCGTAGTTCAACAAGCCTCTACACACAAGCCTCTGTTTTTTTCCCTTGAGATAAGATTTCGTGTTATGAATTCTCAGGGTTTCCCCTGTTTTGCTGGGCAGAGGAATCCTGGCTTAACCCAGCAAATGATGAAAGGGGCCCATAACATGGGACACAGGCAGGCCTTGTCACGTGAGGTACCTGCAGGCCACCTGGCAGTACATTAGGGAAGAGTTTTATAAAGCGGGGAACTGTCACCCTTGGCACAGCTATCCATGCAGAAAAGCAGACAGTAGCTCGTGTAGTCCCATCCATGCTAAGTTCAGGCTACCTGAGCCTGGGTGCTAACAGCAGCATGGCTGTAGCAGCTCAGAGCTCAGCGCAGGCTGCAGAACCTGCCCGGTTCCCTGGGGGAGGACGATTGCTAATAGCTCTACCATGAACTCCATGGCTACAGTTATCAGCACACACACGAGATAATTTAAGGCTAGTACGAGCTTGTCTGTGTGACCCACTGACTGGCCTCTGATTACAATGTCACTGTATGCTTAGCCTCTATGCCCCGCCCCGCGCTGCCTCCTTTGACAGACCACTAAATACACGTAACACATTTTTGAAAGGAATGAACAAACCTCACCTCCCCAGAGGCTAATGGAGAAAAGCCTTGTTCAAATACAAGTGCACGAAAGGCTTCAAAGTCTTTTTCTTGAAAATGGCTGGGAATAATTTCTTTCTTGGCCTCAGAGCTTTTTCTTACATTTCTTTTTTTTTTATGTAAATAGTTGCAACAATGGCTAATTGTCAGAAAAATGTAAGCTATTTCTTAGTGGGATTCTTGTCTGCCCATTCCTACATTCCAAACTTTTGTCTTTATAGCTGATGTCTTGACTAAATCATATAGCTCAATGTTGAGCTAGGTACTACCTCTCCAAAACTTGCCTGTTGGGACTGAGAAGTATTCTTGTTAAAAGCCTGAAATAAAATAATTTGTTCCAAATGACTTATTCTTGGCTCTGGCAGCTAATTGTGTATATATGCCCTAAGTTACATTAATGTGGAAGTAATAGATCACAGAGAGCTTGTAGTGTTGTATACATTACTTATATATTAAGCCTGTGGCCATGACATCATTGCCCTTGTTCTGGGCTCCAGAGATGGCGTAGCCAAAAAGAGTAACTGAGAACATAACGCATTGTTCCTTTCAGCTGCTAGGACCATATTGACTTTGTGAGTCATGCTCAGCATGCAGGGGTGATACATCCAGTCATTAGCGTTACTAATTCCCTGGTTTGAAAGGGGAATATTGCCTACTCTAAGAAAACAGGGAAGGGGTGGAAAAACGTTGGAGCTGGTCACAAACTCATTAGCATCTCTTAGCCTTTCTGAGTTCATTTGCCTGTAACAGTGTAACAGTGGGATCTTAAATTGTTATAAACAGATTATTGTCTTTAGGCTTATATAGGACAACTTTTTTTTTTTTTTTGGTGAATCCTGATGAGGTGCTCAGGCTGACTGCAAGACATAAAGAAGTAACTTGGACACCATGTTTTCTGTTATGTTTTGTTGGCCTGCGAGCAAGGAGGCTCAGAGGCTAGAAGGGCAGGACTGCTCTGCTGGCCTCAGTTGGAGAGAAAAGGAGCTGAAAAAGCCTTGAGGCAGGCCTAATACCTATACATTCTGATTTTTATATGCTAGCATGTGTGGGAGGGCTTGTGTAAGAAAACAACAATAACCTTATCATAAAGATTAGGGTACTATGAGTTTCAGTAAGAGTGAAAAGCTAGGACTAGCTGTCTGTATAGTAGACAACCACCCTTAGCTTCATGTAATCATTTGCAGTCTTGGGACGTAAAAATACAGCAAACTAGAGGGCCAGGGAAGTTTTTTTAAGAAGTTGTCTCTGAGCAACAAAAAGCCAGGACCCGCTGAGGAGTAGAAATAGCTAGCAGGAGCTGCAGGTGATGGGAGATGCTTAGCTGGAGACACTAAGAGGAGCTGCTGACAGAGTTAGAATGGCTACAAGAAGCAGCAAGCCAGAGGGACTGGTCAAGGTTTCCCATCCAGGCTCAGGTCCATTTCTGAAGAAGCCTTTGCTACCCAGCAGGTGAGTGGCGGTAGCCCTAAAGTGTCAGCTGAGAGTGGAGTATTTCTAGAGCAGGGGGAAGCAACGGTCTGCTGTAGCAGTTGAGTCAGCAAGCAATGAGAGAGGACTTTGGCAGGTATTGCTGGGGGATGCCTGCTATTTTGTTTATGTTCCTTTGTCCTTTTCTTCTTTATCTCCAAAACAGTGCTGTTCTGCTAAGCCATTTATGATTTGTGTGTAAGCAAGTAGATCTCTCCCAACACTCAGTTAATTTAATTTTCTCAGGTTGGGAGTGGGAACACAAAATTCTGTTTATTAGTGACCCTTAGAAATTGAACTGCCCTTACAGCTGTCAATCAGTCTGTCAGAAATGGTACATTTATTGCTTCCTTCATTTTTTATCTTTCCCCTCCCATACACTTGAGGAAGGACTGAGGAAAGCGGCTATTTGCTTGTGTTTGGGTTTTTTGCAGACGTGGCAAGTCTCTAGGGAAGGTCTGCATGAGGAGCCATTGGGAGCTTGGTACCACAAAACTGGGGTTTCAGTTTATATACAGGAAAAATATAGATAAAGGGCCTGAACACTTGACAGCCTAGCAGTTTTTTACACCTCTGATAAGCTGAGCATGAATTCTTGACTGTGTCTAAGACATGCTCAGCATGTGTGGTTGCAGTATGCGAAAGTGTGTAGGAATCAGATATAAAATAACTCATTTGAGTGGTAGCACAAGTCTAAACGCAACAGCTTGGACTTCAAGACAGGTCAGACATGCCCAGGCAAGATCCTGGGTAAATATTCAACAAGTGAAGCACATGTCAGCACCGATGCACTACTCTTCGGTTGGTACCTGTGCTAGCTAGAGGAATGCTAGGTAGGTGTGCCCCAACACTGTCATATCTCTGAAGGGTGGTGTTAAGGTGTTCTGAGTTTCACCTGGGAGGACTAGGAGACGAAAGAAGTGGCTTTGGTTATGGCCCCACTTACAGTGCGGCCAAAGGCACACTGTGATCATGCCATCAGCATTGCCCAGAGCCATCAGGAAGGCTTTTTACAGCCATCTGTGAAACAGCTTCCATTCTGATGGCCACTCTGGAGGCTTCGTTTTCAGAGCAGTATAAGCAGTATGAAACTATTTGTTACATTTGCAGCCTTTGGAGTTTAAGACTGTTTTCAACTCTCATGATGGTGAGAATGGCCTGGAATGATCTCTGACGTACCAGATTGCTCTTGAGCCTGACAGACTCTTTCAGTAGTAGTCAGGACTGGCAGAAGCCAACCGAATCAGGGAGAAGGGAATGCAGCTACAGACTGGCCTGAGGCTGCCCATACAGCCCTGCAGTAGTCAGTTGCAGGGAAAGGATTATTTGGGGAAATAGATCCAGATCTTATGATACTCATTCACTAGCACAGGACTGAGAAGAGGCTGTTGCCAACCTAAGTACAGCAGTCCCCTTCTGGCTAACTCTCTCTGAAAGACACCTTTGTCTATTCTGACATCATCCCACAGGGTATTCGTACATGCACCCCACTGCCATCTTCTGCCGTGGAAGCTGACCCCTGTGTGATGCTTGAGGAGCTCCATTCTGTCTACAAAGAATTCTCTTGCCAGGGCAAGAATCCTCCCTGGTATAAAAAATTGCCAAAGCTGCCCCATTTACATAGTAAATACTGTGTTGACACTATGAAAGGGACAAACCAGACACACTCCAAGAGTTTCACGTTCCTTACAGAGACTGGGCCAACAACATGAGTGAGAGAAGGCTGCAGGGCATTTTAAGCTGCAGTGGTACTGGTGCTCCAGCTAAGGCTGACCAGGTTCCAGAGTAAGAAGACAGCAGTCCTTTCCCTGATGCTGCGCTGCCCTGCCCTGCCCTGCCCTGCCTTGCCCTGGCAGAGGGCTGGATGCAGCACTGTGTCCAGTCCACTCTTTCACTCCCATTTTATTCACACGGACTTGATCGATTCCTATGCTCTTCCATCCCTGCTGGAGGAAAGTGTTTGCTAAAGTCTAGCCCAAACCACCTTTGCCATTACGTGGCCTTTCACCTTGGTGCTCTTCTTGGATCCCCTTAAATGAGATTATAAGGTGTCTGACCTACTGCATCTTCGACTTTCTGAATTCCCTCTTCAGAATGGTGTGTTCTGCATATTTCCCACAAAGGGGAAGGCTCCATGCGTAAGATGCTGCAAAGAGCCTTTGCCCCCACCCAAAGTCTTGTTTTTCAGAGTGACGCACACCCTGCTCTGCTATTACTTAATAAAAAGTGAAGTCACTGCTTTCCTCCCCTTCAAACTGCTCCACCCTCAATCAGGAGGTCTGCTTCCCCACCCTTTGGCAAAACAGCTGTTTGGGGGTGGAGGTGAGTTTAGGGTGGTGTTGACCAGCCTCTCATCTGGGAAAAAAAGAAAAAAAGAAAAAAAAGTCCAGTCCTGTCAAAGGGCTGCTTTAGAGCTGGGAACAGCCCTGACAGTCTTCCCCCCCTTCAGTGCTTGTATGTATTTCATGTGAGCACAAGTGAACGAGATCATTCATGTCAGTCTGTGGGTCTAGTTTAGGATGCAAAGAAGAGTGTGAGCACAGCGCACCCTTGACTGTTCTTTATCTGCCTTTTTCCTCACAGTGGAGGGAAGATTTCACTGAAACACCCACCTTCCTACTTTGGCAGGTAGGAAGAGGCAGAGAAGTTGGTGTGTATAAAAGACGTGATGTGGGGCTACGTTCTCTGCTCTGCTCAGACTCTGCTCACAAGGAGAGCCCCTAGGAGCTGGCTGCAGCTGCGTCATTTTGCCATACTGCTATCAATGTGAGTGCAAGTAGCCCAGAAGCTGCCCTAAACATGTATCAGCATCCGATAGTCCCTTAGGGACCATCTGCCAACTAAACATGCCTGGAACACAATGTGGTGCAGCCACTCTTCCTTCCCACCCTTGACATGCCCTTCCCGGCATGCTGGTGGCTATTCTGGCTGGCTGCTTGCTGGAGACTTTATTGCTTCGGAGACACCACAAGCACGGGAGAGAGGCCTGGATTGCATTCTGTATCCTTGTGAGGGAATAGTGTTGACAAGTGGGGCCACAACATCGTGGGGAAGGCTCTTGGGGAATGCATTCACTCCAAAAGGTGTTACATCCCTCCAGAACCTCTGTGTCCAAAAGAGAAAGTCTGCAAATGTTCAAAATAGAAATTGTATTGTGCAAGGAAGCAGAAAAAGTGTGCAGGAAACTTGTCACAGTATGGGAGCCAAATTTTTCAACTGGTTCATGCAGAGGGTGACAACTGGTAGGCACCACTCCCATAAAAAGGACAAACAGATGATGAGGGACAGAGTGCAAAACCACGAGGCCAGCAGGCGAGGAGGCAGCTGGTAGGTCCTGTGGGCAGGGCAGCCAGCTGTCCTGGGTTTGAGGAACTGTACCTTCACCTGCCTTAGAGCAAATGCAGTTTTCTTCCAGCTTTGTTGGGACTGGCTGAGGAGCTCTCTGTGTATGTGGCTACCTTTCCGCTATCTCTTGCTTGAGCTGCCCTGTACCAGTTCATGGTTTCTGCTTCACTGTGCTTCTCAGCTGAAGCAGTCAGCTTTGCTGTGCTAACTCAGATGCTTTATGATTATTCACTCCAAAATAATCAACTCAAGAAGAAAGCATGTTTATATGGAGATAGCACCCCACTCAAACACTAGTGTTCCCATTGTGCCAGGTGCTACGCAAAAATGGAACAAAAAGACAGTCTGTCTCCCAGAGGGTCAATGATTTTCATATGAGATGAGACAGACAGAGCACAAAGAAGTAATGAGCTAATACTAGTTAATGCCAATGGTCTAGGACTTTAGCTTTGCCATTGTTACAAAGCTCACATTCCTGGGTTAGAGAAACCATATTTTTGGGAAGGTTCAGTGGAAATGGTTTTGGGACTGTACCAAGGTCCTCCTAGGATTCCAGTTTTCTTAGTCTCAGCCTCAAAGGAATTTACAGCTGGCTCGCACAGAGCTGGAAGTCACCACAGGAAGGATTTTGTTGATATTCAGTCTTTGGAGGACAGTGAGCTTCTCTGTGAAGGGCAACACATACATCTGGCCACGTCCATGGCACCACACCCACTACTCCTCCAAAGCGGATGGAGTTTCAGAGACTCATATGACTGTGTCCATCTGCCCAGGGATTATTAGGAAAACCTGTAGATGGGGGAGGTTCCCACCACCCATTGCTTCAGTTTGGACAGGACTTATCTCTGTCTGAAAGTGAAATAAGCTGCCAACACTGCTTTTAAAAAGGAAGGGGATCTCCAGCAATCAGCAGAGCTCCCAGGAATCTGTGGGAAGCCAGAGACAATGTGACATGGCCCCTGTGCCCTCACCTCACATGTGTTCTGCTCACTGCTGGGCTTCTTCCTACTGCAAGCAGCCTGTCTATGCCTCTGCCAACAGTGATGCTGACTAAAGTGTCCTGGCTAGGTCTCCGTAGAGTGGAAAATAGCTTCTTGTGCAGCACAACCTCACCTGGGAAATACCTGCAGGGCATGAAGAAGAGCAATGGGCAGCTCATTAGTTCTGTTCCATATGCAGACTGACTACTTCCTGCCAGCCACAGCAGAGTGCTACAGGCAGTCTTGTTCAAGATATCTTATTCAGCCTTTTATTTCCGGTCCAACACAAAACCAGGGCTGTCTATCCAATTAATAACATAAATCTGGCCTTTGTCAGCTCAAGAAATAGTGCTCTCCTGTCCTCGAGGGACATAATAATTCCCTTTTTCTCCTCCTAAACAGCCTCCCAGGATTCCTCACCTGACTCAAAGCCTTCTTAAATCTATCAACTGAAAATAAGGTTACTGATCTGATTCCCAGGCCCTGGACTTAGCTTTCTTACAGAGCAGAGACAGCATCTCTTCCAGATCCCTTAAGGGTCTGTATGCCCTTTTACTGTCCCCAGTCCCACACATACATCACTCTGAGCATACACTTTGGACCTGCAGAGCATCCTCTACAGATTTGTATGTGGAGAGGAGGGGAGCTCAGGAGAGGGGATCCACAAGAAATTTAGGGGAAGAAAAAGTGCCACCTGTCGCTCATGTTTCTGGGAAAATTTCGTTGAAATAGAAGGAGCCATTCTAAACCTTTTACCTTCCTTTTGTACCCTGTGGTGCCTCTGGACATCAGATTCATCACAGACTGTATAGCAAATTTTGTGGAAGACAAAGCATTGACGTCAAGTCATCACAGAAGCGTAAAGCAGGTAAGACTCAGATTTCCAAGAACATGGCATCTACAGTATGAATGCCACATGCTGCAAGCTCTTTCACTCCTGGTGTCACAGATCTACTGCCAGTGTGTTCATTTTGAACCCTCTCTCAACATGTACTCTATGCCCTTTGGCAGGGACTCACTTTGCCTGTTATATATCAGTACAGTGTTTGGGACAGTGTGGTTTTGGTTTTCCTACAGAAGAGCAGTGCCAATAAATAATGAAAGCATGTCAGTCATAGTCTGCATAGGAAAGGCAGTGTCCATGGGATGATAACATCTTTGGTGGCTACCATAAAATTTTCAAGAATAAGTCATTCCCTTCATATACTTAAAAAAAAAACCCACAAACTTGGTATGCTAAGAACTTCTAATATGAATAGATCTCCCTTATTTGGAAAAAAGCAATCGTGCTTCCAGTTTCCTGATCCCGCTTCATTTGACCCGTAGATTAGATGTTTTCATGTCATCTGTCAGCCCACAGAGAGTATCCCAAGGTTCAGTGTGTGTGAGAGATAGGAAAGGGACATTAGGAACCGGCCAACCACAAATAGCTAAAATTAGCTCTGAGAACCGGAGTGCTGAGGTCTCTGAGGAACACAAGTCAAAGAAAGAAAATGGTTGTTTGCTAAACTCCCACTTATTCTACTGCCTCTGAGGACTCCTGGCTCACATCCCTGCCCGACATCCTACGTGTCTATTTAAGAGGATTTCCCTCACCCCTTCCCCCTCCACTAGCCATCATTTTCCTCTTTTGTAACTGCAGTACGGAGTGATATGGGATTCCTGCTCCAGCAGCAAGTTGCTGACTGGAAACAGGAAACAGGGGGGCTATGCAGAGCTCAGCCTCTGTGACAACATGGACGTCACACCCACGTGCAGACAGGGATGCTTCTCACATATGGCAATGATCAGCAGCTCCCCCTTTTTCTTCCCTTCCCTCTTCCCCAGAAGGTCTTACAAAGCCCTAGAGGGGCCATATATAGAGCTGGAAGCAGTCTTTAGAAAGCACGGCTGTGTGAGGCCTCAGTTAGCACAGAACACGATTTCTTGCATAATTCTTTTAGATTCTCTGAGGCCAGTAAATTTGAGACGGTAAATCTTCACGTGACCAGAGCATATGGCCGTAGAATAAGACATGGAGTGAATTACAGAGAGACAGCCTATCTTCTGCAGAATCTGATTAAGGGAATCAATCCTTTGAGAACTATCTCTTATGTGCAGCCATAGGCATGGCTTTAAAAGCTGCCCTCCCTCCTCCTTCTGAGAAATGCCTGACAGAATAAGGTTTTTTTTTTTTTTTGCAGCACCAGCTTCCTTGTTTCTCAATCCTATTTTTAAAAGTCTTTTCTCAGAATAAAACTGAATGGCTATGTCTGCCTGTCCTTCAGGTTATAGTTTCAGAGGGGGAAAAATCAAAAAGATCATTTGAAGTAATCACATTGACACTTGTGGAAACACCGTAGGGAGTTGGAGGCGTTGCCTAAGGAGCTAGATTGTGTCTCTGCAAGGAGGAGAAGGAAATGCTCTCTCATTCACTGGGAATAGGTCTTTGCTTCTTTCTACCAGCTCTCTGTGGTGCTATTTGCTTACAGCCATGCACAGCTAATGCTATGCTAGCCCCTCTAGACTAAGTTGCCATTATATATGATGTTCAGGGGTGAAGTTTTATTCCAGATGGGGAAACCAATTTCAAATGAAGTAAAAAATTCCCTTCCTAGCCTGCTCCTTCTCCTTCCATGAGGCAGGCTGTGCTCTTTTTGATGATCCTGCTTCTTCACCACAATAAATTCCTTGAAACGGAAGTGACTTTATGTAAGTATCAATGGGAGAAGGTTTTCTCCAGCTGTAGATCATTTAATCTGAACAGTAGGAGAGAGAATTGCAATGCCTTCAGAAGGTGTACCCACAGCTGTCCTGTGAGATAAGGGAGATCAAATAAGTGCCTTGTGTTCTAGCTGCACTAAGGATTTGCCTGCATTGAGCAGACCTCCACCCCTCCCTTCCCTTTTCATTCACTGGGTTTGTGCTGGTTCTGCTGAACTTTAACTGAGGGAAGAGAAAGCAAGATTTTGGTTAAAAAATGCGTGGTTGTCATCTACAGAACATGAAGACATGGCTTAAATGAAAATACATAAAATGCGTGTCTATCTACTGTCTTCTATACTGTCAGGTGCTGGGGAAAGTCCGCTGGAAAGTCACTTCTCTGTTGGTAGAAACAGCTATTGCTCAGACTCTTCGTTAGTTGTTTTACATGAATTATCCTGTGAGTAAAGCTGTAGATCCCTCCTGTGCATTGCTGAGCTTTTACTCTGAGAGCACTTTCCTCACCGACCTCAGCTAGGTGTCTAGGGAGAGCCCTTCTGCCTCCCGGCTTGTGTGGTGAGAGCTCAGTCTCTTCTTGCAGTTAGTTTTAAGCACAGCTTAAAATCACTGCTGCAGATACTGGGAGATGTCAAGAACAGGAGCTATGCTGTGGAGCAGCCCCTCAGCCAACTGTCAGCCATAGGCACAACAGTCAGTGTTGTGTCAGTACTAAGTCAGTACTAAGCTAGTGTTGGACACCTGCTGCCACTAAAAACGTTAAGTACCTCTCCAGCCTCTTAGCACTTGTGGTGAACCACTGCGCTGGAGCAGTCCAGGCTCCCACAGCAGGGCACTTGAGTGAACCCCGAACCCCTGGCCAACACTCTGTGTGAGATTTGGAGGCACTGTCTAAGAGCAGAGCTACAGAGAGGAGTTTTCTTGCTCAGAGCACACGTTCAAGATTTGGTACCTTCATGGCTCAATTCCTGGTACATAATCTGTACATACATTTGACGCCCCTGTGGTTCTTGCAGGCTCTGGGTAGTTCTCATTGCTGCCTCTGCTATGCATTGGAAGCCCTTCTCTCTGGGTAGTACCAGTGGGGTGCAAGTACATTTACCCACACAGTGTGCCTCCTCTTCAGAAGAGCACTCCTACTGTGAGCTACCATGTTGCTCTTGCTACAAATGGAGTTCAAATCAAAAGGAGTTGAACTCTGTCAGTATAGGACACTGGTTTTTTATGCTTCTGCTAATAAAACATCTGATCACAATCCTAGCCCTATGGGCCCTGGTAAAGATACTTTCATTTGATGCAAAGGAAAAACAGAGGAAGTTTGCTCTGTTCCTCTTGGCTTCACCTCCAGCCACGCTGTATCTGGTTACAGATTAACTCTTGCTGCATGGTACCCGTTAACACTCGCAATGGAATGGAATCTCAGGCTGCTTAGCTAAATGAACAGAAATATTCTGTAGTTACTCCGTGATGTCTTTCCATACTTCTGTGTCCCCCACTGAAACATCCCTTAGAAGCACATAGAAAGTCACAACTAAGGGATAGCTCAGGGCCTTAGAATTAAAGGAAAGGGGAACAAGGGCCGTAGATTGTTCTCTCTGTCTTCAGTGGAGAAAGAATACTATTTTCACACATCTGTGCTAAATCAAACACTGATCTTTTCACTCCTGATGTTAATACATTAAGTGTGGAACTCACACTGCTGACCTGAAAAGGTCCTTTGATGAATGTATTGCCCTTCACTCAGGAAGAGCAAGACAATAAACAAATGACTGAGTCCTCACTCCAGGCTGCAGATTTACCATCTCCTCATCTTTTGTCTCACACTGTACTCCAAGATTTATGGTGAAAAATTCCAAAAGAGTGAGGAAACAGAAGTGCTGCCTTTTGCTCCAGAGAAGAAAGAGATCTGTCCCTGAAATCTCACGTCAGAAATCCCCCAGCTTCTGCTGGCTGGGACCTTGAGTCTGTGTGGGAAGGCCCTGCTATAAGTAAGCAGTCAGGTGCTGCTTAGAATACAGCATTGGTTTGGGGACACAGGAACAAAAGCATTGAAAAAGTCGATTTGGATTTAAAAAAAATCCTGTGCCAGGGCAATGATCGCTGATCTCTGTTGGGATCTCCATGTAGAGGAACTGCTTCTCACTTTTGACACCCATGTGCTGACATGCAAGACAGGAACCGGTGAGTTCATTCTCTGCTGGAACACTCTCCTCATCATTAGAGACTGTTCTTGTAACTAACACCTTTATTTGCAAGTTCAGGTGAGAAACTAAGTGACAGCTGGATTATGGGGATGAATGACCAGTTTATTGTTGCAGGACGTTTTTGCAGGTTGTGCAGGGAGAGGCAAGAGACAGCAACTTTTCCTGCAGCTGCACCTGTTCTGCAGGTAAACAGAAGACCCTTACTTCAGACCTGACAGCCTGACACTGTCTCCAGGCTCATTATTGTAACAAAATGAGGAATGCCCATCCCCTGGTGCTGCTTTTTCTGCTTTTCACAAGTATAGTGATTTCAGCGGATTCCAACATGCTTTAAAACCAGCGGCACATCCTAAGGACTGGCTGGCCTACTGTGTATGGATGGACTGCAGCTCTGCTAGCCTCAGGATGGTCTAAGAGATACACAATTATTGTCTCCTGCTTGGGATCTTTCTCTGCCTCCCTACACTCACACAGGATTGTGGAGACCACTGTATCCTGACAGTGCTCTCTGATGTGTAGGAGAAGGGGAGAAAGATTATGCTGGGAGATGAGGGAGCGGGCTCAGTCAGTGTCCTTGGAAGGTTGGTGAGAGGCAGAGAGGTGAGGGGAGAAGGATCTGGTTCCTCAACATGCCAGAAAGGTCATATCCTCAGGCCGGTCAGCTCCCCTCCCAAGAGAGGCTGTGTTCAACTCTCCTGTTCCTCTGTGGCTGTTCATCACTGTAAGAAGCCAGGCCAGCTCTTGAAAGAAGACCACAGATGCAGTGGCCAGCCATCTTCAAGGACAAAAATGGAAAGTAGGGAAATGAAATGCCAGTAGTACTGAAATGCAGCAAGATACTCCCTTACCACTGCCAAGCAGAGTAAACTTCATCAAGGGAGAGTAACCTACTGTGAGCAGATGACTTGCCAGTCTACCAGGCCTTCTGTCTGCTAAACACTGGGGAGATGTTTGGACCCCCACAAATACACCCAGCAACTGCAGTGACCAGTACTGCAGTGGAAACTCTCCCTCACAGAAAGGGACATTTCCTGTAGAGTACCTAGGAGAAGGCACTATAAATACCTGATATTACAGTGCAAGACAGAGAACGTTTAAGTGCTGTCCCACACTTGAATTTGGGCAGGACATTAAGGCTACAGTGAAAGAAAGTGATGAGATCTGTGATGACCATGCCAACCTTCAGGTTTTTATCTCACCAACAGGAAGGCTTGCCCCACAGCTGCTCATGGAGCTGATGGCAGGCAGCAGATGTTACTGCTTTTCTGTGTTTACCCTTTCTTTCTCAAACTCCCCTCCAAGGCCTCCACAGAGATACTGTCTTCTTCAAGTTATGCTGATAGAAACGTCAAACCTCGATTGCAGCCATGAATCTGCTCATGAACTCTGCTGGCCACAATGCCACAGAGCTGCCTTAAAGCTCTCTTAAAAATGTGAGGCATTCCAGTCATTTTAATTACTGTGCATTGCATAAGCCAAAAACCAGTTCATACAAAGGAACAACAGAAAAGTGATTTTCAATCGCTCTCACTCTCTTCTCTCCTTAGTGAGAGCCTCCAAAGCTCTGGGAACACCAGCTCTTATTACCATTTGAAGCACTTCATCTATTTGAAATCTCTTTGTTCAATCACTTAAAGCTATTGATGCAGTTTAGAAGGGTTTAAAAAAGAAAAACAAAACTTCAATTTGGAAATGGCTATAGCAGCATGAAAGCAAAGCAAAAGAAATGGGAAAAACTTATTATAAACAAAAATGAGAGAAAATTAATTGCTTGGAATGAGGCAGAGGCAGGTAGATCCAAGCAAATCATGTCGCGTCCTCCCCCCTGGACCCTGTCAGACCATCTAATCACAGCCTTCTGGCCTGAACCCTGCACGGTACTGAGCCCTTTGGCCCTGATCCAGAAATGCACTTAAGCTTATATTTAACTTTGCGCATGTAAATGGCCCTGTTGACTTCAGTAGAGCATTTTGTGTGCTTAAAGTTGAACATGTGCATTAGTGTTTTGCTGGACGGGGGCCAGAGTGCAGTCATGTGCAGGAAACATTTTCAACTTGATAAGGCTGTTAAAAGATATTTCCTGGTTGCCCTTCTGCAGCTGATGCCACATCACAGCTTGATTGGAAGATCCCCACACTACTGAGAGGATGATTTCATATTCTACAGTCCTTTATAATGTAACAGTCCTGGTGACACATGGTGCCTATGGTCTGGTCCCAGGCTGGGCGCTCTCGGAAGGCACAACCTCTAAAGGATCCTTGAAGACTGAACACATCATAGAACTGTAAGAGCTGATGAAGGTTTAATGGTGTACCTCTAATTAAAAGCTTGGGAATGGGACAGAGCATTACCTATGTTTGGCTTGCAGACAGGAAGGTGACATAATTCCTTTGCAACCTCAGAGAAAGAGATCAAATGCATTTTTTGTATGTATTTATAGAATCAAAGACATTTTTTGAAGACAGAGTCTTCTTATTTTAAATAGCATATGATGTTCACTGATACAATGGAGGAATTAATAGGGGAGGAGTTTTTTCAATGCTTTTCACACTTACAAACACAAACATTTTAAACAGTCTTCTCAAGGGACAGTGTCAGAAAAAACCCAGACATTCTGAAAAAGAAACAGATAATCAGGAAATATGAGAATCTTTTCCTAATGCAACGCATGACCATTCTACTGCCCTATGAGGTGGTGTGACTGTACTGTAAAAAAGGGCATCAGATGGCTCTGAAAACACCTATCCTTTCCTACCTGCTGCTTAAAAGCAGAAAACCAATGATATCTTCTAGAGGGTGTGATACTGAGCTGGTGTAAAAGATATGAGGATCATCAGATTCAAGAAACATATTTAGGACAAGAAGAGGCTTTTGAGCAACTTGGCAGCTGGGCAATGTAGAATGCTAATGGCAGGACTCCACGCTCATGAATCAAGTCAAGTTACTGTGGAAAAGTTAAAGTGGAAAAATGCCCATACTTCAGAAGCTTTTAATATTAACATATTGTTAAGGAGGTGGCAGGACTGTTTGGACTCCTGACTTCATTCATGCCATGCTCAGTTTAAGCCAGCTGAGGTCTGGTGATGAGCTGGAGTGTTTTCAGCCAATACACGTCTCAGGGTCTTTTTGGTAGTGGGGGTTGGTTCCTTCTTTCTTTCTCTTCCCTCCCCCCCCCCGCCCCCCCGCCCCTTCTTCCTTTCTTCCTGCCTTTCTTTCCTCTCTCTCTCTGTTATTTTTGGCCAGGAGTTCCTGAAGTTTGATGAAGTCCTTCTGTACTACTTACATTCGGATGTTTTTGTCAGTTCTGAAGCAGCCGGCATCCCTCACCATGAAATGTGATCAGAAGGGAAGTGAACACGCCTTTAGTTCATTTACAGCAACACCTTACGCCTCTTGAAGGAATATTCCAAAGTGCTTTTATCTCGGTCTTGGCAGGTAGCTCTGGGATGGTCCTTTCCAGCCACAAGCAGGACTTGTGGAAGGAAAATGATATTGTTAATATGCTCCTGATGTAAACTGCAGTAAGTATCTATGGAACCAGAAGGTAGTTCTCTCTCCTGGAATTTAACTAAGACGCCCAGCTTAGCATCTTTCCTTTTCCAGTGTCGGTTCTGTAGTTATTGCAAGGAACCTAGCTTCATCCGCAAAAAAATGCAACCATCTCTTGCAGCGCAGTGCCCCCTAGCACTGTCTCTACACATTCCTGCAGGACGGAGGGAAGAAGGCCACTTTGCTCAGTCAACAACACCTGCAGGACACGGCTTTCCCTGGGAATTTTCACACCAACTATTGACCCAGCCCAGTCATGCTTAGCTTGTGGGATCCGACAAGATCACAGCATGAAGTGGTGTGGCTGCCCGGTAAAGCAGAGAGATCCTTAATTGTGTTCAACAGTGTGTCCTTGGTGGAGGGCTGGAATAACATAGACTTCTTTATTTGGTGACAGCCAAATGTGAACACTAATTTTCTCATATGAAGATCAAGGTCTTTATTTTCCCCTTCTTTCTCTGCTACATTTTTTATGGCCATATAAGTCTTAAAGTTTTATCTAGGCAAAGGAGCTGAATGCCAGTTTTTATTTTATTTTTTCCCTTTACAGTTTCTCCCATGCAGACAGGGCATAGAGCAGGAATTGAGATAGAGTTCTCCTTTCAGTTCCTTCAATAACTTTCTGTATTACTTTGACACAGTTATCAAAATTTTCTCATATAAATAACCTCTGCCTGGCTCTTCCAGAGTGAACTTTACTGGTAGGTCTCAAAGGAGAGAGGCTAATATTGAATATATAATATAATCAGAGGATAATATACAATATCTCTGTTTACAGATGATCAAATGAATGTACAAGCAGGTTAAATGATTTAACCAAGGCCTCCCAGCAGGCCATTGCCCAGGCTGAGATTTCCTGAGTATTATTTACCTGTGACTTACAAAAATAAAGCACTCTGGTTTCTGTGTATGAAATGTACCCTTTAAGTGCCAAATAAACATTGTTATTATTGTGCAGTACCCAGTCCTGGTGGAAAAAACAGCATCCCTACTACTATAGAGAAATTAATCTCTGAAAAAGAAAACCTAGGTGTCAAAAATGCCGGTGAATCGGCTAAGCCCTAACTGACCAAACACAGGTATTACCACTCCAGGCGGTGCTAATACATGCATTAACAAATTTCTGGATCACCTCTGGAATAGTGGTATAGAAGATAGTGGTAAGCCTTGCCACACAGACAGCCTGCACACCATCCCTTCTGAACAGATGTGCCCTGCCACTGGATCAAGCTGTGGCACTCCGTTTCATCCTGCCAAGTAATGGCAGATTACTTCTCTGGATTGTGTCTGAAAAGTGAACTAGTTCCTGTAATCAGCACAAACTTGGTGTAACTCTAACAAGCTTGGTCAGTCTCACGGTAAACAAGCTACATCCATGCCTTGGAGTGCCCTGCGCAACTTCAGTAACTTCTAGCTCCCTTCCTCTCCCTTTTCAGAAATTGGGAAGATGACAGAAGGGTTTGTTTTTCAGTCTCCTCTGAATGTGTCCTGCATCTGTGTATTACAGTCACTCCTTGCATCCACACAGCACCCAACATCTTTAAAGCTTATTACAAAGCATTCAGCTTGTTAGTCCTCAGAACACGTAGGAAAGGTGTTATTATAGAAATTAAGAAACATAGTCAGAGGAGTTACTTGGCCAGAGAGCGAAGGGAGGTGGTGCTGGAGCTGTGATTATAATCTAGTTGTGCATGGGCCAAACTCTCTCTTATTTACACCAGTGTCAGGTTATGGAATAACTCCACTTCTCTCAGATACTGATCCGAGATGTTGATAGACCAGGTGCATCATGATGTTGGTGATATCAAACTTTTTACAACAACAAAGAAAAAATGAAAGTGCCAGACACACCTCATTTTTTTCCATGTTACTCTGCTGAGGTTGGTGGAGTTGTTCCTTGTTTACACCCAGTGAGACCGATATGACTGTCCAATATGACAGATTCAACTTCAGCTGAGTACCTTGAGCAGGCAGTCCAAGTACCTAAAGAGTTTTTTGCATAGCGTTTCTCATACTCCAATTTGAAGCCCAACGATTCAGACACTGACGTATCTAAATTGAATGTCCTGTTTAATACCCTGCCTCATACGTAATTATATGACCCGTTAGGACCTCAACAGCATCTAATTTTTTCAGTGTGTCAACTGATACACATTCCTGAGAAGCTCCCATCACTGTCATCCCCTTTACACAGATTGAGATTTGAAGCAGTGAGGCGAAGCTGTCACACAGGTTGTCTGTGTCACAGCAAGGGTAGGAGGAACCTGCGTTTCCCCTGTTAGCATTGTAACCTTGATCTCTACTAGCAACACCCATCGTGAAGCTTTTGTGTACCGATGCTCAAAATAAAAGCCCATGTTTCCACAAGACTAGAGGTTTTAATTTTATAGGGACGGTACGATTAAAGAAAAGGTGTAGGCAGGCTGTGCTTCACCCAGATGGAGCAGAACTGTAAATCTAAAGACTTAGCTGACTATTTAAAAATTTAGGACAGCTGGTCCCTGGCCTTTAATACCAGCATAATTTATAACTAGAAATGCTTAAGTCTTGTAAACCCCATGGAAAGTACTCTGACATTATATACACTGGTTTGATACTGTGATTAATCACCCCTCAGTCCCCTTTGCAGGATAATAAGGCTGGCTGCATCTTGCAGCTGGCAATCTCCTTCCTTACAGTCCCAGCTCTTCTATAAGAGTTACATTTCTACAGCTGATAGAAATTTACAGTTCCAAAAGGGGATAAAGGAAAACAAAACAAACTGGACTTTTCTACAAATTCCACTAAAGCTGCTCTGCTAAAATACACTTTGAGATTAAATGCTGGGAGTGCCTGGGTAGATACGACACTACTTTTTCCAGCTCAGTCTTAGCAGTTTATGACCCCTCTCTGACCGAAAGCCCTGAGAAGGGGAAGTGATGGGTGGCAGTGGTGGGATGACAGGAGAAGAAGGAGCATTTGAGCAGGATTAAAAACCACAGGGTGAAATCCCGGCTTACAGTTCAGCTAGGTCTTGTCCTTCTTTTCCTCCATAGTCTTTTCACTACCTATTGAAGGAGGAAAAGCAGCAACACACTGCACTCCCCTTGCGTTTTCCGTTCGCTGTCTGAAAGCCCTTTAGAAGACCGTTTCACCTCCTCCAGTTTACAATCAGCTTGAGGGCAGCCGAGACAGCTTCGAAGGAAACAGCCCGAGCTTCCCAAGCCAAAGACAGACTCCGCGTGTGTTTTCCAGGCGCCTCTTCGCCCCCTGAGGTGGGGAGCGGAGTGACTGAGGGGAGGCAGGTCCTGACTGAGGTGGCGGGGGACTCCTCGGGGCCAGACCCGTCCGGGGGGGGGGGGGGGGGGGGGGGGGGGGGGGGCACTCGCCGACACACCTCGGAGGTACAACTGAGTTTGAGCCCCTCGGAGGCACCAGCGGCGGGAGAGGACGGAGACCGGGGCCGTGGGCGTCCCCTCAGAGCGGCCGGTTACCTGCGCCACCGGCCGCCGGGCGCCCAACCGCCGCCCGCGCGCGGCGCTCCCCGCACTATTCCGTATAAGGCGCTGAAGCCGCGGCCCCGCCCCGGCCCGCTGGCCTCTCCCGCCGATGAGGTAATGCGCGGCTCCCATTGGTCGAGGGCGGCGGCGCCCCCGGAGCCCGAGAGGGCGCGATCGAGGCTATAACTCCGCGCACCGGCCCGCCACAGCGCAGCGCAGCTCCGCCGCACCGAACCTCTCCCCTCAGCTGCTGCGAGCCGCGGACCCGCCGTGCCCTCAGGCTTGCACCGTCCCGCCGAGCGAAGGCTGCGCTGCCGAGGCCAGCGAGAGAGAGGGGCAGTGCGAGGAGAGAGGCGGGCGAGAGTAAAGTCAGGCGACCAGAAGAGCGGCTGCCCTCCTGCTCCGCAGAAGCGAGGAGGCACCTCGGGGGCAACATGACGGCGTGGCTGAGCTTCCTCGTCGTGTTCCTCTGCAGCTGGAGCCTGCGGGACTTGGTGGTGGAGGCTTGCACTTGCGTCCCCATCCACCCGCAGGACGCTTTCTGCAACTCCGACATCGGTGAGTGCCGCGGGCAGGCGGTGCCTCCTCGCCCCTCGGCTGCCCCGGGGTGAAGCGGCCCCGCCGGGACTGGAAGGGCGCCCCGAAGGGGAGCCGAGGCTCCGTGCGTGGGGAGGTGGCACCTGCCCCGCTGCCGCGAAGCCTGAGTGTCCAGAAAGTTCTGCGGGACCCTGAGGGGTGGGAGGGCAGTGGTCGGGCTGTCACCACAAGGAAGCCTTCGCCCTACGAGTCACCCAGTGGAAACAGAGGTGGGGTGGGTTAAACCGATGAGGGGTGACCAGACCTTTCAAGATAGGTTATGGCTCTGTAGTTGCCGCATGTGCATGGGTTAGTAAGAGGAGAGGTGCGTGGTGGTGGACTCCTGCCCAGCCCTCCTGAGGGGTGTGGGGAGTGAGGCGTGCTGTGGCAGCAGCCTCTCCAAGAAATACTTTAAAGAACTCAGTAGTTGTAAGAGTGGCTTGTTTCCTACAGCGAGCCAAAAACACGATCGGAGGTGTGGGCAGCTAAAACTTCCTCCACAACCTGGTGACAAACAGTAGGAGGCAGGATTAGGATGAGTTCTCTCAAACTAGGAAACCACCTGTGGTGGTTGGTGTTGGAAGGTACGGCTCACCTAGGCTTGTGGTGCTGTGCCGGTAATTTCAGGAGGGGCTGGAGCAGCAGGTAACAAGTGTCTCTAGGCTTTCTGCATGCCGCTTTGCGATCTTTGAAGCTGTGGGAGGTGTGTGAACATGCGTGCTTTTTGGAAAGTTAAAACACTTTTGTTGGATCCTGGCCAATGTTCTCCACTATGGGTTTTAGCATCCCTAGGGGTCTTTGCTATGCTTTTAGATAGGGGACAAGGGGAACACCCAGAATATCTGAGAAGGAGGTAATGGAGACTCTGTTCTCAAGTTCTTTGGTTTCTTTGTAGCCAAGGATGATTAACCAAATACAGTTGGTGCTTGGTAACTGGTCTATGGCAAAGGATATGAAATCAGTTAGTGGTGTCCTTTGGGTTAATACTGGACATATGTCCGTATAGCAGTAAATACAAGCTGTCACTCCAGCAGTTGTGAGTGGACGGCATGAGTGAAGTCGTCTTGCACCTCTGTGGATTGTCTTATTAGTACAGTGTAAAAGGGGTTGGGGGGCTTTGCATTGCTGGTACCTACACAGCACTGACTCCAAGCAGAGTCTGCAAAGACATCCAGCTGGCAACTGCTGTGGAAGTCAAATAGAAAATAATTCTCACTGCAGCACGACACCCATTGCTATGAACCCTGCCAGTGGCTCTTTCAAGTTAGCCAAGCTTACTGGCAACAAAAATATCTTTCTCTTGCCTTTAACTCTTCTACAGAAATTGCAGTTATGCCTGGTTATTCATGTCTAGTTTATATAACGTGTCTGCTCTCGAATGCCAAAAAACCCCATTACATGTTGAAAGTGCTGAGAAGGTTACAGTTTGCTTCAGTGATGATAGCCTGGAAAATACTGATAAAATAATTTTGTACTGGGGAATTCTTCCAGGAAACTGCAGTATTCAAACTTCTGTTGCCATTTTCATAGTTGGATCAACAAGCGTGCCACCTAGGTGGCAGCTGCCAGGGAGATTGTCCTTTCTGTGAAAGTGAGACTGGGAAACCATTTTTCCACAGCTAAAACTGATGACAGTATGTGGCCTTCATTAGCTGCATTTTGGGAGAAGGTTTACTTTCTTACTCTGATTAGGTTATGTTATACTAGATTAAGGGTAGTTTGCAGCTTAATTCAACTTCTTAAAATGGTGTTAAATAATTTTTTTAATGAATACACACTGACAGTGTATTTTTGCTACATGTGTGAGTGACTAGGAGTATGGTAAACTATGAAGTTTCATATAATAGCACTCTTAAACATTAGGGCACCAAGTTTTTCTGTTTTCTACTTTGATTTCTTGTTGAGTTCAAAGTCATCTCCTTCATCTCTCCTTTCTCTCTTCTGGACTCTTCATTATGTTTAATCCCTTGGTTTTGTGCTGAGACATAGTAGTTAGAAAAGTTGATATCAGTGGGGCTGTCATGCCTTCAGACATCATGGCAATGCAAAGGAGGAGAAGCACAAGGGGAAAGAGCAATTCATTCTAGTAGATGACTTAAATGCAAGTTTGGTTAAGACCGCAGCTCTATGTGATGGGTTGAAGCAAAAGTGGATCCTTACTTTTGCTAGAACTGTCTGGAAAATGTGATGTTTCTGCAGGCTGACTTTAGTAAATGCTGTCGTGTTCTTCATGTGCTGAAAGGGCAAAAAGCGTGCTAAAGCTTTCTGGCTCTGGAGGAGTTAATGATCTCCATGGAAACTGATGGCAGTGTACTAGTGCAGTGTTTAGACAGACTAAACTACACGCTGGGTTATAAAACACATTGTGGGGAAGAAAGGGACTTGGCAGCAAGTTTTTATCGTTCTTGAAACTCCTGACAAAATACCAGCTCAAAAGGGAGGAGTCAATGCAGTAAGGGCTGGAGCAAAAGAGCTTTCTAAAATAGCTCCTAAAACAATACAAGAAATTAACTAGCTAGGTGGCAGCCTAGGAGAGGCTTCTAATCGTCAGAAGCATGGAATTTTGGAGAAGGAGAAAACTTTTAGTTTAATGTAATGCAAACTTACTGTTGGTCTTTCATGCCTGGCCAGTGAAGTCCTACTCTCAAGTTTATTCTCTTCTCCTTTAATCTGATCTCACTAGACATTTAATTTTTGATCTTCCTGTGGCTCAGTTCTGGTACAGCCTCCCAACTCTGCAGTCATTAGAAGGTTTTAATCTTTACAGAAACAGATGGTCAAATAAACCCGTTGGAAAGGGCAGAATTTCAATATGTACATCCTTTGAAAGTGAAGGTTGTAGTCTTCTAAGGGAAGCTTGGACTCCATACACAACAATAATTTTTTTAAATTTATTTATTAAAAAAAGGAGGGGGGTCAAGAGGAACTACTGCCAGGCTGGTCACAACGGGTCTTTTCACTCAGCTTGAGTGTTCCAGCATGATGAATGGAGCAAAAGTGAAGAGGTGTGTCTCACCTGGCCCTGTGAGGTCAATCAATAATAAAATTGCTGTTTTAACTCTTGGCTTACTTTCTTTAACTGGGTGGATAAGTGCCAGAACAGGCAGTACAATAACTAGACAAATACCAAGACAAACAGCAACTGTTATGACTTGCCATCTGAACTTTGCTTCCTCCACTCCCGCCCCCTGCCTACGACCCCTTCCAGATGTGAATATTTTTCTTTTGTTTGAATTAAGAGACTTTTTGAAAGAACAGGCACCAGGCATGCTTTGTTCCATTGTGACAAAGCTGTGACATTTCCAGCTGGACATAGCTGACATGAAAAGGGCTTGTTTGTCCTTTTTTTGCAGGAGTAGCAGGAACTTTTGAGCTTGGCTGCTGAATGTTGCATTCACAGGTTTGGAAAAACACCTCCTGCGTGGCCCCCTCCACCCCATCTCCCCTTAAAAATAAAATTAAAAATGTGAAATTGCAGAGTGGATTTTGACAAAATGATCTGTAAGCAATAAAGTACTTTGTCCACTCTGCACCTATCTCACTTTCATCTCGTGTATACTTCAGAAAAGAGCTATGGCACTTCTAGCTGTCTCTCACTGAAGTTCAAAGGAGCTCAAAATAACATTCCTTTCTGTAGTTTGGGTAGGGGAAAGAAATGTCTGTTTCAGCAAGGATGCTGGTGGGTAGTGCTCCTCTTTGTTCTAAATAACCTCATTCTTGGTGAGTTGGAGTTGGCAGGCTTTGGGGAGGTGAAGGTAAGCTCTTAAGAGCCCCTCGGTGCTAAGGAAGCCATTCATTCCTCCATCCTGCCATATTCCAGCACTGAGTTCATACTACCTGCAGTGGCTAGCCTCCTTTGAGCTGAGAATGTGGTATGAGAAGAGCAAGAAACAGCAGAGAAGGAGGAAGCTTAATAAATTTATCTGGCCCAAAGTCTAAGCACCTAATTGAAAATGTGCCCTTTTTCTTTCACTGGTTTTCTTGAATTATCATTCCACCTTCTCATTAATAAACTGAGAGATATGCAGAACAAGTTGATCATACATGAGATTTTGAACATGCATTCTTTGCCTTGACATAGACTCTGTATTGAGGTCACATGTGCTGTCTTATCCTTCAAGGCAGACAAGTAAGGTCTGCTAAATTAATTTAAAGTTAAAATAAACCAGCTCCAATTAATTATTATACCAATCTTTGAGTTGAGATGAATTTAAAACAAATTTTTGGGTTACATGCCATGATAATTGTTGCAAAAGTGTTGTATCCGCTTTGGGATCAAGACTTCTGCTGAGGAAGTAACGATGTGGTTTCATTTTTAGACTGGACTTCCCTTTGAGGCATTTTAGAAGCAGGAAATCTGAGAAGTGTCCTATAAAGCTTTAAACAAACAAGAAAAGGTATTGCGAATTCCATTTTACATAGGAAGAAATTGAGGAGGTTTGTTTAACTTTTATGGAATTGCCATGTCCGTGGTAAAAACTGTGGTGAAAGAGGGTGTTCCTTGTGCCTTGGTTATGTCTTCTGACAGAAGGATGGCCATTCTAAACTGAGTTGTCATATTTCATAGAAGTGGAAATAGAAGTTGCTTATTTGTTGTTTTTGTTGGTTGTTTGCAATTAAAGTCCATAGCAGAGTAGAGAGATCACCTTGTGGGATCTGGAGTTTGTCACCTCTTCAAATGTATGTATTGGAAAAAAAAAAAATATAGTGGAAATTAACTGTTTGGAAGATGTAGTGCAGAATGTTACATAAGGCTCCTTTGGTATCTTGGTACTATTGCATATGCTTACTCCAGATTTCCTGCAGGAAGTAACTCCTGCAAGACCTCTGAGCCAGCAGAGAGCCAGATGTTCCAACCTTGAACCCTAGAGCTCCTTGCTTTAGAAAGAAAGACATTTCTTTCATTCTTGTTTCCCACCTTTTCTTGAGAACTCTTCACCTGCCAATTGCTCCTCTAATATTTCTGGGAAGAAGTGGGCTGGTAGGAGCATAGTTATGTACAGCCTTATGCAGTACTAGCATTTTTTAGCTTAGCAGACGTTTCCATCTGGGGTTGGGAAGGGCCTGCTTTTTTCATGTCTTTTTCAGGATGAGCAGCTTTGGTTGTTTGACCATAGGAGAAGTGGCACAAGGTGACACGTTCATTCTCAGCTTCAGCAGTGGACTTCACGTTTTCTAAGCCAATAGATACACTTAGTCCTGCTCTTTCAGAGTCTCTTAGTTATAGCAACTGGATTGGCATCTGATGAAATGGATCTCTGTCAGTGGGATTATGCATGAGTACAGTCATGGTGGGTGGGACCAAGAATCTTTAGTAGAAGCACTCAGTGAGTCACATTGGCCTTAACTGGATGATAAACCTATTAGGATGAAAACTCAGTTTTTTGATGTAACAATGTTGTCTGGAGCTGTGAGGAAAAAGACATATGATCTCAATACCATGTGGTGCTCTTAAAGGCCTACTGTAGCTCATCTAAAACTCTGAAGAACCTCCACATGTGACACTTCACATTTTACTGGTGTAACTTCATTGGACTGTTACTGCTCTTTAAGCTAAATTCGACTTGCATAGACTTCTCAGAGACAAGGTTGATCAGAGCAGCTGACTACATTTGGAACTGCTGCAAGACTGTCTTAACTTTTCCTCAGCTTTGTGGCACTTGTTGCAAATAGCAGAGCTGAGGGTCAACCCTCTGTGTACAAGTACTTGAGGCACAGAGGAGGGAGACACACTGCTGGGGCTTTAATAAAGCCCAGAGCTCTACCTCTAGAGCAGATACCTGAAACAGCATGCAAAAACTATCAGTGCTCTGCCCATCGGTGACTCTGCTACCAGTGATATTTGCCCATGGTGGGCTAGGTCCTTATTTAAAACTAGGATTAAACTGGATTTGCTTTGGAATAACTTGAGAAAAGAACTGTTAACCAGTGAATTTCAAATTTCTGCTATTTGAAAGTATTGGGCTGGTGCTGGGCCTGAGGTAAATGAGACCAAGGTAGGTTAAATGGATTTACAGCCTCTTACCCTAGATCTAAAATCTGTCCCAGTTATCAATATGGAAAGCAAATACTGGACCAGCCTCATAACTTGTGTAAAGCAGGTGCAATGCCACTGGTCTTAGCAGTATTTCACCATCTTGTATCAGAGTTGTATTTGACCTGATGGTTTCAGGTTTCTAAGAGGAACGTTACAAACACTAGAGAGCTTAAAGCTATTGTTAAAAAGAAAAAAAGTTTTAAAAACCTTCTACTGTAACGGGAAGTAGTTCCCTTGAGTGACCAGAGTGAAGACTTTGTGCATTAACTGACAGTGTCTAATAACATAAAAATGCAAGCAGTTTTACACAACCCTGATTATTTTATTTATTCAAAGTTGCTGTCAGCTAGAAAAGATTCTGTGAGTCTTTTGGAAACAAGCTAGAAGTCTCTTGAGTTGCGTGCTGGTAAAATAAATGTTGACTAAGAATAGTCCAGATTCCTGCTAGTGTTTATATAGGACCTTTTCCAAAGGGCAATTTCAGCCCTTAGAAACAGTATACAGACAATAAAACTCAAGTTAAATAGCAGACACACGCATATGCAAAAAATAACATCAGACCTCATCAAATATCAGCTATGGTTTGCCTGAGATGTAGAATCTCATTTTTATTTTAGGAAGAAAGGAGGTGATTTGGGGTGTTCCTCCTGGGACTGAAATGTGCCAGGAATCAGCAGAGAGCAGTGCTTGGAGAGAATGTCAGGGAGGCCATTGTTAACTCAGGGATAAGGTCTTGGGTTGTGCTAGTGGGGAACTAGTGGTCTGTGTCAGTGGGCTCAGCTCTGAAAACTTCTGTCTTTATTACAGGTGGGGGAAGAGGATGATCACAGCAATAGGCTTAATGGGAAACTTGTAACAGGAGAAGGTATTTAGGAGCTGTAGGAGTGGCAAAGGCCCTTCTTCAAAGACTAGTCTCAGAGTATAAGAAGGAGAGAAGGATTACTGGAGAAGGGAGAGATTCTTATGGAAATATTAATGAAGAACTAGATATAGGCTGGGCAAGCTAAGAAGAATCATTAGCTGTGGCACATGATAGACCACTCCATCTGAAACTGTGGCACGTGCCCAAGGTGGATCTAATCCATCCAGGAGAGTGAATGGGTGCTGTGGCTTCACATAAGCAGAAGAACCCACATAAACCAATCCAATGCTCTACTGATTGATCTCTAACAGCCTGTAGCATGTTTGTTTCTGATTGTCGATCAAGGCTTAGACTTTGAAAAAACCTGTCTGGGTGGACTGGCTGTGGACAGAGCACATGCACTTTACTCTGTCTGGACCCCAGCCAAGCTGTTGCCTTCCTCCATTCAGGTAAATGAGAAGTTCCTTCGAATAGCCCTTCGAGAAGGGCAAGTTGCATGGGTGTGTATGCAGGGCTTGGGCTCCTTTTATTTTTACCAGATGAGTTATAAGGACAATGCAGCTTAGCTGGAAAGTGATGTAGGTTGAGCAGCAGGAGAAGCAAATGAAATTAAGCCAGATTTAAAATGTTGTCTAAAGGTATTTTTGATATACATGGTGTAGTAACCTGACCCACTGCAGCCAGGAGATAAAAGGAGAGTGTACAAACAGGAGAGCCATCGTTGTTCAACACCCATTTGTTATTGATTTTGGACAAAAATACACACTCTAATAAAAAAAATCAACAATCTTCCGTCGTTACCCATTTGTTGTTGAAGTGTCACAGCATTGTAATCCTGCTGGTTCTTAAGAGCTTAGGTCTAGTTTATTGTGGAGGTAAAGAAAGGTATGAGAAAGGGCCCAAGGATGAAAAAGAGACCCTGTAGATTTTTCCCTTCTTAATTCCTTGACTTTGACATGAAAAGGCCTAGGTTTCTGCTGGCCTGCATGATCACTGGAACTTCAGCAAAGCAGATACAAATTGTACCAAATTTGGACAATGCTTGTACAGATAGTAATGGCTACACCAGGTGCAACAGCATGAAGGTAACACATTATTACTTGTTGCTCCCTGGTGGTTCATTAAAAAAAATAAATCCCACAACAGCACATAGGAAACAGGAGTACTTCTATTCCACAAAGCCATGTTCAAAATGACCCAAGCTCCTGCTGGCCTAGAGTGAAAGATATGACTTTTAACTCCCTCATGCTGTATTGTAATTACAGTATGGGGACTTCAACATCTGTTTCCTCTTCTCCATGTTTCCCTCAGTGTTGGGCGTTAACTGCAGTGCAGCCTGCAGGGTGGCCTGCTGGCATTATGGTAGTCTGTTAATTTTCTATAGAAGAGCACTGGAGCATTTGTTCAGACAAGAAGTTCAATCTCTCATGCTCAGTGAATACATGAACAAGCAAAGGTCTCGCTCTTCTGATGTTTAATCAGCCCTCTTATATTTATTGGATCAGCTGTAAATGGGAAGCTCTCCCACTAGTGAGCAGGTTTTGGTGTTGGTCTCCAAACAGTTAAAATATAAGGGAAAAAACGTACTTGCTTGTACCAAGATAGGAAAACCACAGAATGGAAAACTTCCACTTGACTTTGAAAGACAGGAAACGGCTAGTGTTAGAAAGGCAACAGGTAGAGGGGGAGAGAGCCAGAGGATATCTGTAGAAAACCAGCTATTCCCCAGACACTTCTTCAGCTTCGCGTTCTTTCGGGGGAAGGAGTTCCAGGCTGGCCCCACTGTTCCGAGCCCTTTATACCCTTTCCAAACACCCGCCCCAGTTTCCTACTTCCTGCCTGTTCTTACACTGCTATAAATATCCCACCTTCCTTTCATAGGTCTAGAGAAATGCATGTTGCAGATTAAAGGGGATTGAGGTGACAGTATGATACAGCCTTTAGAGCAGCTCTTGTGAAGTGCTTGATTGCTGGGTCCTCTGCTTTAACTTGTGAAATGAGAGGTTGCTGGGTCCACTGTTCTAAATTTCGCTGGGAAAATGGAGGGAGTCCTTTAAGAGTGAAACAGTCTTCCTGTTTATTCTGCTCACCTCTGGACTAGGATACATGGGCCTGTTTCTAAGTAAACAATTTCCTCCAATAAATAATATACTACATGTGTCACAGAGCTAAAAGCTGAAAAATTTCTGGTATGTGGGAGAAGGGAGGGTGGGAAAAAGGGGTTTAAGAAAGAACAGGAGACACTAGTTGAGGGACCACACTGCGTGGAGTAGTATAGCGCTTGCAATAATGAATACTTAAATGCATTGGGGAAGAGGATCAGCCCAAGAGGAAATAAAACAGCAAAGTGACCCTTGGGGCACTTAAGTAGCTGTCGTGTACAGTACTTCAATAGCCACAGAATACAAGGCCCTCCCTTAGCATCCTGCAGGGCAAAAATCACAAACCTAGAGAAGCGTGGGAAGACAAAAGCAGCAGTTCCTGTGCAAGAGCCTCAGTACTGCAAAGGATTGTGCTGGGGGTAAGGGCAGGATGAGTTCTTAAGTCCTTTGTTTCACTTCTCTAAATATGAAGAGCAGCACCTGTCCCCTCTTTCTTTTCTTTTTTTTTTTTTTTTTCTTCCCCAAGGGGTTGGGGGATTAAGGATTTAGTTGGTTATTTCCTTAGAGGATCAAGATAAAAAGGAGACTTCAATAAGTCTGTTTCCATCTTCTCTACAGGCAGTATATTTTCAATAGAATTAAGCAGCTGTCCTGCTTTTCCCCCACTGTGTAACAGTTCACAGCTTTACAGAGGAGCCCAGAAATAGAGGATTCTCCAATATCAGACAGAACTCCTAGGTGGCACTTTAAGAGACCTCAAATTGTCAGAGGAAGGTTTTAATGGAATATTATCAATTTGGAGAGAAGCTTGACGACATGGTGGCAAATAGCAGATGACCTTTATCAGTATGTTGCCTTTAACACCTTTATGTTGGAATGAGCACCCTGCCGCAGAACCTGTGATAGTCGTATGCATAATCCAGCTAGGCTGGAGTTCCGATGCTGGTAAAATATACCTCCTAGAAGTCTGATGGTGGGATAGTCTGATTTTCCCATAGCCCCCTTCTGTGGCTCTCATCCTAATTCTTTGTAGTTAGAAATTGATTCAAACCCTGCAGTTTTAAGTTCCTTCCAAAACTCTTTAAAGGCATTTGTTACTTTAACTCTGGAGTCTATTTTTGTTATCAGTTATCAATATGAATGTCTAATCTACCTTCTACATGCATTCTAAATTGCAGCTGTCTCTGGAGTTTTCCAGTGTGTTCTTCTAGGTTGCTCTTTTTTTTTTTTTTTTTCTCCCTTTTTCTTTTTGACTGGAAGGCCAACAGGATGGGAATAATGCCTTTACTCGTATTTTGTTCTGAAGATTTTCCTGACACCAAATAATTATGGGACTATCAGGCTAGCACTAATAAATCCTTGTGTTACAGACCCTACATCCCTCTGTGTCGTGTGATTTAGGAGGAGCCTGCTGGAGTAGTACTGCCATCTTGATCCCAAGGAGGCTTGTCCTTTCCAACAGACTGATGCTTTTGTAAAAACAGCAAGCAAAATGGGAATACTGCCCTTTATTCCAATGCCTTGTTTAAATTAGTTGAAGAAATAGTGTAGATTGAAGAAGCAGACAGCACCTGTATATTTGGCTGGATGGGAAACAAAGCTTTCACTAGTACCGGAAAGTTTTCAAGCCAATAGGTTCCTTCCTGTCAGTGCAAGATCTCATGTTTGTTTCTGAATGCCCTTCTCTCATACCGATTTCCTCCAGTATTAGTGGCTGTTGGAATAGGTAGGGTAGAGGAAAGCACTGGGTCTTTCTTTCCCTCCTGTCTCACAAACTGTTTTCCTGTTTGTCTTTTATGCAGTGTGGCAGCTTGCGCCATTGACGTAAACTTTGTCCTTTGTGCTGTTCAAAGCTCCTCTCTTCTGAATTTGACAACATTGCCTACACATATCCTGACTAGGCTGCCTTTTTGACAGAAGGACAGGAGAGCAAACAGAACAGGATCCTAGGGCGATAGTTGTCTTTGCAGACCTGGGGGTTCACGTTTTTGTGCAATCTCTATGTTTGTTCATCAAGCCATGAAAAGGTCATCACATGGCAGGGTTCCTTCCAACCTGTGTTCCTCAATACATATGTGGACCAAGAAGGAAAGATTGACCAAAGTTGTTACTGAAATATTCTGGTGGTGCTTTGAGGCAGCACCACCAGGTTACACCACAGAAAAATAAGGAAAAGGCAGTTTTTGTTAAAAAAAAACAAAACCAAAAACCAACATCCAGAGTCCTGAATGGGAGGGAAAGAATTCAGAGGAGTTTTCTAAGAGGAGCTGCTTAGCCCACTTGGACTTCCTTCTCTAATGAAATCCATCAGAGCTCCCAGCAGACATCTTAACTTGGGCAATTAGAACCAAAAAGCTGATGCATGTTGTTTCCCCACTGAATTTTGGACTATACCTCTTTATTCTATTTTTCCTCATGAGAACATCTTTGCTAGAGTTTCTGCAGCAGCTGTATTGTCATAAACATACTGAAATTAAGTAATGTGGACAACCAGTGTACAGTGGAATCAACAGAGCTATAATGGTTAAAATAAATAAATAAATCTTGTTTCTGTGTTCCCAGAGTAATTTCCCTTGGCAAAGACCAAGCACTGAGTGGAACTATACACTCATAAGCTAGCTGTATGTTTGACTGCCGATTTAATAGCAAGAGCAAGCAGGATCTGTGCTCCTTTCAGCCAGAAAAGGAAAACTAAGTTTTGGTGAGATTTGACTATAATGATAGTGGTTTCAGCCCCATTTTGGTTTTAGAATGTATTGGCAGCAAAGCTACAGCTGACAGGACCAGACAATGTCAGTCTGCTTTCTGTGGAAGCACTAATGCTTCAACTGTTTAAGGTTGTATTTCTTCCCTGCCCTGTTTGGAGGGTGGCAGGGGAATCCTTACTTGTCTTGGTGCGTTTTCACTAAATCCCTTACTAGAAAATGTTACTGCAGACTGTGGCAATGAGAATTTACTCTCTGGCTGCTTTGCATAGTTGGATAATTTGTTGGTTTTGTTTTTGAGCCAACTTGTGACTCTCTGAGGCTAGCACTGCTCCAAACCTTATTAATAGCAGTCCTTGTCATTTTATCTTTTCGTTATTATTCATAAATGCTCATTTCTGGATTTGCTAATATGCACTTACGCTTCCTCAGCTTCCTTGCTAGTGAAAAGAAGCAGTGGAAGGAAATGGTATGCACCGATAGCCTGGTTTTGTTAACTGTGGTTCTGCTTATCCCACAGAATATTAGAAGCGGACATGAAACTGTACGTTAGTAAGCCACACCTCTGTTTTTTCTCAGGGAGAACCATGTAACTATTCTTAGTTGGTATATTAAGTTTGAAATTAAGCAGTTCCAAGGGGATGAACAACTGCTATTCAGAGGGAGTGCCTTTGTGCTTCTGTCTTCTCAGAGCTACAACAGTTCAGTGTTCTTGACTCAAAGTGTTTCCTTTGGGGTAGTGGAAAATCAGAGCCGAGCAAGGCTGCTAAAAATCCAGGCTTAGACGTGTGCCTCGTGTGCGTGTGTGTACATCTTGCAGTTCAGTGATGACCCTGATGACTTCTTGAACTTTTAATGACAATGCAGCTGTCTGTTCATGGTGCTAATTAACCCAAAAGCTGATCCCTCCCTCCCCCTCGTTATCCATTCTGTGAATGAGATGTGAAAACAAGACGACGACTTTTCCCGTGCCCTTAGGGCTGTCTCAGCCTGGCAGCAGTGACCCTGCTTCAGTGGAACTGAAAGAGCTGCTGCGCAATGGCCCATACTCCTTTTTAATGGGTTATTAAAATTCCACCTTCTCCCCTTCCCTCCAGTCCTGTTACAGTTTGGAGTGAAGGCACTTGGGGGAAAACAGCTGCAGGAATAACTTTCCCTCTTTTCTTTTGGAAAGGCAGAGACAGCTGTTGTTCCTAAGTCTGGGGATTCCACCACTACTTGTTTAGGGCCTGATCCCGCTCCAGTTAAAATCTGTGGAAATATTCCTGCTGGGTTCAACGGGCAGTTGAAGGAAGCAGCTTCAGGAAGCAGCCTGCAATCAAACAATACTGCTTCAAAATGTTGGAAACGGCTAGAAAGCAAAAAGAGAGTCAGAGTTGACTTGCTGACTTGCCTGCAGTCTCAAAGTACAAGCACTCAGCAGGCCAATGTTTTACTTGAGGAACTGGTTAAATTAGTGTGTGTGTTGTATCCTAAGTCATTTTTTAAAGATAGCTCTAGTATGTCTACATTCATTCACAGTCTGCAGTGTTGACGGGCTTTTATTGGCACAGTGAATTAAGGGACTGATCTCTGCTGTTGAATGCTTATTTTAGTTTAGATGCTTTTTGAGATCATAGGGGATAATGGATTACTTTTTGAAATTAAGCCGTTTCGCAGCACCTGCGGCTCTCATTGGTATGAATTTACTTGCTGCCTCTGAAAAATGAGGGGGGAAATGGAATTTACTCTTGCTTCTGTCATTACAGCTCTTTGTTGTCACCTCTGATTTATACAGTGAAAAGGGAGTCCAGCAACTTGCTGGAGAGGGTCAGAATTTCTGTTCCATAGAGAATTTTGAAATGGTGGAAACTTATTCAATCTGAAATGTGAGGGGGAAATGAAAATATCAGTGTCTTCAGCATGGAATTTTCTGGGAAAAGTGATTCTGATGCATCTTAACCTAATGTTTTGAACGAAGGTGTCGTTTCACATCAACATTCAGACTTCAAGTGCAGTTGAAGAGAAATGCTGATTCAGGATGCAAATAGGTCTCAGTTTTTCTGAGAAGAAAAATGAAAAACAATTTTGCTGAAGTTGATGCTTTCCTCAGAAATTTGTGACTTAAGTAAAACCACATTTCCTGACAGGAAAAAGCATTTCCAGAAACATTTGTACCAGTCCTGTCCCTGATGGTTTAACAGTAACAGCCTCTCCTTCTGGAAGTGCTGATTTTGATCAGGTTACATGCTACCTCTCAAGCTGGGAGAGATTCCAGTTCATTACTCCTCTGGGATTTATAGTTAGCTTTTTCTGAATGCTAAGAATTCCCTTTAAAACACAATTCTACATACCATTCACTTGCTCCAGTCCTTGGCAATGGGCAGTTCTCCTTGGGCTTGCTGCATTAATGAACAAACAAGTTTGTGGTTGTGCTGCTGCCAGTGGACTGAGACGAGGTATTTCCCCTTGTGTTTCTGTCAGTTCCCTCCCTGTCAATCTTTAAACGTGCTTACACCTGTGTTCCAGGTGTGAGCTGAACTGGAGCCCTGAAAAGCTGGCTCTCGGGAGGGTGGTTCATTACTTTGCCAAAATAGTTCTGTTACAGCAATGCCTCGGGAGACCTAGACAGGCAGGAAGCAGTCAGGCTTGGTGTATACCCTGGGAATGATTACTCTTGTCTGTAACCATTCAGCAGTGCAGTGTCCAGAGAACTTCTGCCTCCCAACAGTTAATGGGCCTTAGAGCATTCAGAAATAGCAATCACTGTGCCAGGGCAGCTGTGAAATGACTATCCAACCGTATCTTGTGACCTTTTGTGTATTTTGTAAAAAGTTACAAGGACACTTAAGAAGTGATACCAGAATGCAGGCTTCCCTTCCCCAAATTGGAATTTTATAAAAGTTTTTGGTTAGAATACTTTACAAAGCTCTCAAACTCCAGTAGCACAGATGAGCTGATTGGTAGGTTCACTTTAAGTAAATCACCCTCAGGTTCACATGGTCAGACTTGAGAATTGCCATATAAAACCCACTAACTAGCAATAATGACTAGGAATAAAACAGTATGGGTTAGTCTTGGGTTTGTATAAATATGTGTTGTGCAAAAAAGTCAACAATTGGTGGTAAACAGGCACTGTTAACCATGCAGTGTGTTCTCTGTGCTTACAGAAGTCTAGCTAAGAGTCATATGCCATTAATATTTCATTGGGAGCACCAGGATGAGTATGAGCATCCGTGTAATGGCACACAACTTCTGGAAATCTGTTCTGGTTGTGGCCTGTTGGGCTATTCATGAACATGAAATTTTGATGAAAAGTTTATATGAAGGCAGTTTGGGTAATAAAAGAATGAGATGGTTATAGTTTCTCTCGTCCACTGCAGTTTCTATGAAACAACTTTGGCCAGTCTGTCAGTAGGACAGTCAGGGAGTTTCTGAGAAAATTGTTTGAAGAACAAGGGTAACTGGCCTACCCTAGTGTCCGCCTGCCCTTCCTGCTGTCAGCGCTCTGTGTCATTGCACAGGGAAAATCCCGTGTCTTCAGAGCCGGAGGATGTACGATGTGCAGTATTTGTCTTACTCATGTAAAGAGCTTTTGCTTATAGATGTTCTTAGGCTTCCCTGTCTTCTCATGTCCTGGTTTCAGCTGAGATAGAGTTAATTTTCTTCCTAGTAGCTGATATAATGCTGTGTTTTGGATTTAGGATGAGAATAATGCTGATAACACACTGACGTTTTAGTTGTTGCTAAGCAGTGTTTATATAAAGTCAAGGACTTTTATGCTTCTCACAGCACCCCACCGGCGAGCAGGCTGGGGGGGTACAAGAAATTGGGAGGAGACACAGTCAGGACAGCTCACCCAAACTGGCCAAAGGGATATTCCATGCCATATGACATCATGCTCAGCATATAAATCAGGGGGAAAGCTGGCCGGGGTCTGCTGCTTTGGAACTGTCTGGGTGTCGGCCGGTGGGTGGCGAGCAATTGTATTGTGCATCACTTGTTTTATATATTCTAATTCTTTTATCATAATTATTAGTATTATTTTCCCTCCCTTTTCTGTCCTATTAAACTGTCTTTATCTCAACCCACAAACTTTACTTCCCCCCCCCTCCCCAAATTCTTTCCCGCATTCCACTCTGGGAGGGAAGTGAGCGAGTGGCTGTGTGGTGTTTAGCTGCCTGCCAGGTTAAACCACAATATCTCATTACCTCTTTCTTGAGATGTCTCAAATCACTGTCCTTTTTTTTTTTTTTTTTTTTTTTTTTAACTTTAACCCCATAATAAATGAACACTGAGTTTTTCTGGCCCTTATCCCTTTGAAAGTCCAAAATGAAGGATAATAGTTTGAAACACAGTTATGACAGGGCACTACACAGGATCCTGGAAAGTTCTGGGTAGGTGGGCAAATTGGTTAGTGTGAGATTTGCCTTGATGTTGTCCTGACCTTGACCTGTGGTCTGACTGGGAGTTGTGGTACGTGAGGCTGATTCAGGACTCAGGGATGTTTTCCCACTTGCTTTAATGAACACTGAATCAGGATCAGTGTGCTACACCTTAGTCTTTACCTGCTGCTCAGACTCCAGGGTAAAATTCTTCATGTAGCTAAGCTCAGCTACATAGTGTTAATGACTGGTTACATTATAGACATTAATAAAATGGGCAATTAGTAAATTCCTTAATGGTTCATTATGGTTCAGAACTGCGTCACGGATACGTCCAGTGTATGTGAACAGTCTGCAGAGGCTGTCAGCTTCTCAACAATTTATAATGGCTCAAGAATGGTGGGCAAAGGCACTGGCTTCTCACGGGAGAAATTGTTTGAATGCAGGTTTAATTCCAGGGTACGGCAGGCCTAATACTAGGGCCTGTCAGGTCCAGTGCAAATAGGAGCAGCAGAGCAGCACATATAAGCCTGACCTGGTTAAATATGTGTATGTCTTTGGTGTGGACAGCTGCTTAGCCGATCAGTTTAATGCAAGTTTTCTAATGCAGGAAGGAATTTGCAGGGCCACCCAGTACCCTTGAAATCTATACATGTTCCCAAACAGTTCTTCCTCTCTAGCTCCTACGTGCAAAATCTAGTGTAAACCATGTGATCAGTGGAGTGCAGCCTCCTTGCAGAATGCTGGCACCCATCCCAGCTGGGCGAGGTGCTGAAGCAAGGAGAGTCCTCTGAAGTAAGTCGCTGAAGCAGGGAGTGTCCAGGCCTGTGGCTTTTGATACTCCCTGTTTTGAAAGGTTTACATGGGCTGACAGAGCTGCCCTGTTTCTAATGTGCAGAAGAAAACTGTTTTCAGATGTTCTCTTTAGCAGGACTCTCCTTCCTCCTCCTCCTCCTCCTCCTGTTGGACCATTTGGATGTGAGCTCCCAGTGTGTTCATGGATTGCACAGTGGGTTAAGGAAGACAGGTTAATAGGCAGGTTCGACTCAAGAATTTTCTGTTGCCTCCTTGAAAAATACAGTTGTGAATTTATTATACTTGTTAACTCTGGATATCCCGCAGAGGAAATCTGGCACTAAGGAGCAAAGACGTGCCAGTTTTATGTATCTGGCTTTGCAGATGTCTCACTATTAGATGAAATGCCAAGTAGCATCTACCAGGTTCAAGCCCTGGACATTCACTGTAAGTAGGTTGAGTGCTGGATCGAGCATCTTTCCCCCTTTCCTCTTGTGATGTATGTGAGCAGTCTCTTGGCTGCTTGGTGAAGATACTGGTTTTGTTCTGAGAACCGGATACCAAGCTGCAACACAATAGCTTGCAGAAGGAGTGACCATATCCCAACAGAACAACTTAACTACAGCTTTTCAGGCTAAGGATTTTTCTTTCTCAGCAGAACTGAAACTTTCTGGGAAATTTGCAGTCAAAAAAAAAAAAAAAAGGAACAGAAGGGTGTGTCTACACTGCCTTTTCAGCCTCAAATCTCCTCACCCATTTTGGTGTACATGTAAAAGCAACATCATTTGAATACTTGCAGCAACAGACATCGCATGGGAGGACTGTATATTACCCTTGCTGAGGATCAACAGTACTTTATTCTTTAAGTGGTGCCCATGACCTCAAGGAAGTAAAAGTTTGCCCTACGTGAGTCAGAATGGGATTTCTGTGATTGTAGGAGGTTCTTTTAAAATACCACTTGATCCATTTCAATCACGCTAGCACTCGTAGTTTATTATCATGATCTGTGGAAATGGAAGATTAGTCTCACTTGCAACTGAATCACTAAATCACAGGCAAAAGACATGTTTTCTTGAAGAGGCTGCTCCCCTAACTGTACTTCTTTAGGCAATTCATCTCTCCATATGCTCCAATTTGCTTTCCATGTTACTGCTCACTTGATGGGTTGGGAAACGATCAATGCCAGATGCACATTCCTTTCAGGCAGTAAATGCTCCTGCAGCAGTAAGTCATGTGCACCAGCTTCTTGTTTCATTAAAATCGCATATGGTTTCCATTTGCCCCTAATTGGTCTCACTTCAGCTCTGCCATATTCTCTGAGTGGAACGCTTAGACCTGTGGCTCCTTCGAACTATTCCAAAGAGCTATGAGAAATCAGAGCCTTGTCTGTCTCAGCCTGGCTTCCCCTCGTCCTGTATGTACTGTGTCTAGAAGTACTTGATCTGGAAGTGAGGACTGAGTTAAATCTTATTACACAAATCTTACGCAGACCAAAATAAAATGGAAAAGGTGTTTGAGCTGAGCATTGCCTGACTGGCTTTGAGTCATATGCTTGTTATTTTATCCACTGTTGTAAGCTGGCTTTGGAAGTGCTTTTGTGTGTTGGTTTTGACAACCATCTTTCCAACACTGCTAGCCTTGGCTGAAAGCAGTTCTTTCTTTGGCAGTTGTCAGTGGCACAAAATGAGGCAAAGTGCACTCTGCTGAAAACAGCCCTTGGAGAGAGATGCAAGGTGCCCCTCTACTGTGCTCTGTTCATGAGGCACTCCCTTCCCCTCCCTCTACTTGCATCACTTTTCCTTCCTTTGCTCTGATGCTTGCCTACTGCCTTTTGCCTCTAGCCTGAATTCAGCTTTCGTAACTAGTTAAAAAATATTTAGGTAGAAAGCTAAAAAAAGCCTGCTAAAAAGGAGACAGAGAAATGGCAAGTTGGCAGGAAAGACATTGGTTTATCTTTTTAATTTACCAGATGTTTCTCAAAGCTGTAGGCATGCTCATTATTTAATCTTCAGTGTCTCTGCTTACATCCATAGCAAACCTAGAATGTTTTGTTGATGCAAGCTGTGAGACTAACTTAGCCATGTGTGTAACTCCTGTGACTCAACTCTGTGCCTGTTCTAGCTAATCTCTTGGGCCTACGTGGTTTCCCTGAGTTTAGTAGGTGTAATAGCTAATACCAACAGACGTTGTTTTTTTCCTTTTTCCCCCTTCTTTTAGCTTCCCTGTGTTTATCACAAGGTATTTCCTGGAGCTAGTTTCCCTTGGTGTGAAACATACCATCTACACATGGATCTGAAAGATTCTACTTGTAGATGGATATAAATGCATTTTAGATCCCTCCTTTCTTCCTCCTCTTTTCAGTCTACCTCCATCCACCCAACAGACTATCCGTATATGATGGGAAAGCATGGGAGCTAACATCAGGAGTTAGCTCCAGGGGCAGTGCTGGGCAGCTGAAGCTTCTTCAACCAAATTGCATATAGGAACCTGAATGAAATGTCTAGAAGAGAATTTGCAGTTTCTTGTCTAACAGAGAGCTCTCCTTTCTGTCTGATTCTGATGTATTTTGAAGGGACCGTGGGCTTCCATAGGGTGAGATGCACCATATGGGGAGGGAGAAAAATGCTTACTACTTCTGCCATCAAAAAAATTGAATCCAGTTAATAAGCTACAGGTGAAATGTCAAGCGCAAACCAAGTTCTGCTTGTTTTATGCAACCTTGCATCTTTAATTTGTGGTCTTGTTGGGAGGATTAACTTTCTTCCAAATAAAGCCCTTCTAGAGCAGTTTATACTTTTTGAAGTGATGGGAGGTCTGGTGCAATCATAGTCTTGTATGAAAGAGTTGTATCGCTCCTTATTTTGCGATGTTGGAAATCAAGCAGTACAGCATGTTGTGCAAACAAACTTTCAGGGGCAAGGAAATCTGCAGGGCTGGGAACCTGGGTAATATTTAGCAAGTGCAATTGTGATCAGTTGTTTTAGACAGAACTTGTGCCTGGGTGAAGCCATTGAATTGCCTGCTACTGTTTTGGGTGGCCTTAAGCAGCTTTACTATGCTACAGACATGGACATTTTTTGGATCTGTAAAACAGGCCAAGAGTAAATGTCATAGTTCTGATTAGAAAATGGGAAGGAAAGGTATCTGGGCACCTTGCCTTCCTGTTTTTATTTAGGCTTTTATTGATAGTCAAAATGTTCCTACACGCTTGCTGAAGTAAACTAAAGTCCTTTCCAACGTGATATTTGTGGCAACTGTCTGACTGGTGGAGGCAATTGATGTCAAGAAGGTGCTCTTTCTCAGTCAGTGTTCCTCAGAGTGCCTTGAAAAGGCAAGAGGTCAAGATTTGGACTGTCAGTAGTGGCAGCTAGTTTGTTGGTGAGAGGTGCGAAAGGAAGGCAGCTAGCATTGAACCTCTTACTTCAGTGTCTTTTTTTGCTTTCTTGATGAGGTTCTCTGGTGATGCTGTGTACCACCACAGCTGGATTTGGCTTCTTCCAAGACACAGCAAAGGAGGCTTGCTTTGCCCTTGTGGCTTTGGCTGGCAGTCATGACGGAATGAGGCAAGAGGAAGCTTCTCTATTGTATTTTTTCATCCTTCTTGTGCTTTGCAAAAAGCCTTCAGATTCAATACTCTAATTTATAAAAGAATTCTATTTGGTTATGTAGGAGGAGGTGACTTTCAGTACAGACAAATCATCAAAGATACTGGAGACTTATATCTGTTTGGGTTTTTTTTTTTTTTTTTCCCCCCTCTTCATGAATCGCCTGCTGTCATCAGCATTTCCCTCTCCTTTCTGCTTTGCTGTGGAAGTGGAGGGATGGGTGAGAGGCTGCTTTCTTGTCCTTTTACAAAGCAGGCCCCACCCACTCGCTGCTTAAACAAGCCTACCAGCCACCAGGTGATTTAATAGAGCTTCCCAAGAGGCTGCATATAGCTGTGCCAGACTTCCAGTCCAAAGGACACAGTCCACTTGTAGTTACGGTCCCCTGTTTTTAGGGAGGCCAGGAGTGTGGGTAATAATTGCTAACAGATCAACCAGGAAAGTGGGAAAAGGAATGCAGCTCGTGAGAGAGAGTAAGCAAGACAGACACAGCAGTTCTGTCTTTAACAACACCATTAGCACCAATGCTAGAAAATCTATGTGTGAAACCATCCTGCCTTGACCAGGCTAGGAGACACCCCCATAAATGCCAGAATAAACTAATACCTCAGTAGTGTGCTAGGTATGCTGAGGAGCCTTAAACATACCAGCTGCCTTAGCCCGGTTGATGTGAGCCCTCCAGCATGTACCAGCACAGTAAGGAGTTTTTGTGAGACAGGCTGAAAGAGAGAGCTGCTAGTGAAGTTGGTAAAAAGTTCTCATTAAATTGCTCTTGGAAGTGAGCCCTTGTATAGTCTTTGGATGAATAAAAAAAAAAAAATGGCAACCATCCTCCTTGGCATATCCATCTCTAGTATTAAGGCAGCATTTCCAAGAGCACTGTTCTGGGGATTTTTTTTGCTGGTGTAGTCAGTGGCCTCAGGATAGAAGGAGCCTTTCTTCAGCCTTCTGGTCACATTGCTGCTCCCTATATATTTTATTTTGCTGCTATTTGGATGTCAAATAATGGGCTGGGAGAATAACTTGTCCCCTGTGTCTCCGTTAGTAAACAACATGAATCTTCCATGTCCTTCACTTACTTAAATGCAGTAAGCATGCATCTCAGCCAAACCACTCACTTAAAAATACTCATATTGCACATCAATAAAATAAATCCTTGAAACAATAATGAGAAATGTAGCATTTGTTACTCTTCCGAGCCTTTCATGATAATTGGTCACAAGGGAAATGGGTTTGGAGCAAATCCTGGTCTCTAGTATGACAACGAGCCCACTTGCATGAAGGCATCTGGTTCTCATGGTGCAACTGGGCATGCAGGTGGGATTCGGGATGTTAGCTTGTGCATGTACCACTGCCCTCTCGTTAACGGAAGGCGAGATTTGTGATAGTGCCACCATCTAGTGGCTGGCCCCCATAAAGGACACAGGCTGGATTGAACCAAGACAGTTGATGCCTTTGCTTTTCAGTTGGGAAAAAGAGCCGCTACACATGTAGTAGCTAATGTGTGCCTGGATGAAACGACTTTGTAATTACAAGTCTTTTCACCATGTTGTTTCCTCAGCTTGGCAAGTGCTTGTCTTAATCTCACATGTCCACTTCCCTCACATTGGTCATGGCTTGTTTGTCTGCTCCTTGCCTCATGAAAAGGATGCCTTCTGCTCTCTCAGCTGTAAAGCCAGTGTCCTCTTCTGCTTCATATCTTACCCTTAGGCCAATTTTTCCTATGAATCCTTGAGAAAATTGCCACAGAGTAAGGTATAAACAGTCCTTTAGTTTGATATGTGTGCATTTGGGCAAATAAAAGTGCTTATAGGGCATTTTTCTCCCATGCCCGTTCTTATTTGTTTGCCTTTAAGCCCTCATCCAGTGTCATTTTGAAAAGATGTGGGTTTTGTGTGTATTTATGTGTCTACATACACACGCAAACAGTTTGCACTATGCATGAGATGCCAGTGAAATACAAACCATTAGCTGCTTGCACTATACGAGTCCTGTAGCAAATCTGAGCCATCTGTCTTCCTAAGTACTAAGATAGTTTACATTAAAAAAAAAAGCAAGAGAAAAGAGATGAATACATTAATCATTTGCGATACATTGTTAGATGTATATCTTGCATCGTCAAAAAAAGCAGGTTGTTCTTTTCTTTTTTTTTCTTTTTTTTTTTTTTTTAGAATAGCAACTAAATATCTGGTTTTCTTTCTCTCTGTTCTCTCCCTCATTTTTTTTTTTAAATCATGTCCTATGTTGAGAGGCAGGGCATATGTTTTTTCCTCTTTGAATCATGGTATGGCTGCCATGCTTATCTTATCAAGATTTATATCCTCATCTAATTTAACTTTTCATAAATAATTACAAATCACTCATGAGACCTTGCCAACTGCTCCAGTCCCACAAAGTGACCTGACCTGAAACCCCAAAGTACTGAGAAACATTCATCTCAGAATATTTGCATAGGCAGTACTTCAAAGGAATTGTGGTTTAAAAATATGCAGCTATTTTGGTGACCACTTGTGTGGGATAAAGTTTCCCATCAGTAATAGCAGGACTGTAATAGAGCTTCAGGGAGAAGGAAGGAGTTCAGGGGAGCAGTCACAGCACCTTTCACCTCATTCTGCTCAATGGGTAGGAGTCTCCAGAAGTAAACAGTTGACTTTGTTAACATAACATGGAGTGAATTTGCAGCAGAAATACTGTAAATTTCTGATAATTTGCAGAGGATGAAAAATTTCTCTGGCAAGTGTACATGGCCCCCACTCAGTTAGGAACAATGTTCTTTATCTTCTGACCAGGTGTGAAGTGTGGTCTAGCAGTATAACTGGCGAGCGGTGGTTTGAAGGAGCAAAGACAGGAACTGGGAAACACGTGGCTGCAGATCTGCAGCTTGGAGCTCTGTTCTGGGCAGATTTACAAGTGTCTGTCATGTGTGGAGGCTTAGGGTGATGAAGCTGGACACGCAAGAGCAACCTCTTAGCAGTCCTGTCCATCCAGCATTTCTCTCCAGTTACCCAGATGCATCTAATCCTCAAGGGGTGGGAATTTAGCCTCACAAAATACAGAGGGTAGACTTAAGTTGGAATATCCTCTGCCCCTTGGCTAACAGCTTGAGTTTTCCTTTAATAAGGGAAAAGTGAGGCAGGGTGGGTTCTTTGTTCATTTCTAGCTTTTTGGTAAAGGAAGAAACTTACCTAGAAAAGTTACTGCTTGATAAAGGCAACTTCTCTGAGATACAGAGGGCTTGACCCAATTACAAAGGGCTTGAAGTGATGGCCTACACTACATATTTTCATTGCTTTTACTAGGTGAATTTGCTAGGACGGTTGTTCTTCTCTAACTTTACTGGGGAACAATAATATGAAAATACAGATCCTTCTACCTGCTTGCAAGGGTAGCATTAGTTGAAAATGGGATGCTGTTGCGTGCTAGATGCACATTTTGAATCTTTGGTCCTATGGTGAAAGTCCATAAATCAAAGCTGTTTTCTTTCTGAAGTGGCTGTGCTACTCTAACTAGAAGTTAAAGGGCTGCCAAGCTAGCAGTGAAGCACATGAGGAAAATAGGTTTTTAGATATTTTGTCAGCAGTTGGGAATGTGCCTGTCACGTTTTATGCTAATTGTGTTCTGCTTTAGAAACCCTAGCGTTCTGCAATATTGCCTTTTAGTATCTTTCTTATCATTGTCAATAAGATACAAGATTTCATTATTGATTTCAGATGTGTTGGGCAAACACCAGGTTTTTCAATTTCAGTGTATCAGATATGCAATAGATGAAGATAAGACTTTTGACACCCTTTGCTATAGACTTCAGCATTAGTGAAGTGCCCTGGAATTCACAAAGCCTTAAAGAAATTGTGTTCTTTCTCATTGACCCTTAGGCAGTCTGGGGTTTGTAGCTTCGCTGGTGGTTGGGGGCATCAAATGGAAGAACCTAGTTCTTTAAAGATATTTTGCAGTTTTCAAGGACATGTTTCAATATAGCTACTAAATTTTGAAGAAGAGTAAATCCAAGTCTGAACAACTACTTAAATGGAAGAATTAATAAAATTGTACTGGCTTTTACTGCCATTGGATAATAGAATTTTTTGGGGGAAAAAAAAAAAAGAAGTTTTACACTCAATGAATGAAGGTTTTGTTGGTCCTTTGAATCAAAGCCAGCAGGACTGTCTTACCTAGTTTAAAATTTATTTGACAAGTCTGGCTGAAGCATAGGATATAAATCAGAGCAGAGTGAGTTTGTCTTCATTTCACGCCATCCTTGTGGAACAAGTTCCAGGAACTGATGTGTATAACCAGACCTATCTCTTTCTTTAAATCTGTTCTTCAGATTATTCAGAAAGCTGGGACAAGCTTTTTGCCTAATTAATTTGATCTAGGTAGTGAACAAAAACTTAGCCTCCTCTTTTTGCCATTTCTTCTAGTGGGCTTCTACAGCAGTTTGAAACCTAAATAGGTGAAGAAGCAACAAGGTGCTTGTTTAACATCCTGTATACCTGGCAAAATGGATCCCTGAAGTTTCTTGCTGCTTTTAGATGGTGCTGTAATGCAAATAATAACTCGTTGGGTTTTCCTGCTTGTAAAGGAGTACCTCCACCTCTTTGTCTCCCTTCTATGCCTTCCTGCTTTTTAATGAATTGTTTTCTGTGAAGCGTTAATATGATACGTTCAGCAAAACACAGGTGAAATGCTGCGGAAGGTTGCTGTGAAAGCAGCACCTCTGTCCTGTGCAGGGAGTTATGATCAGGACCTTCATAGGCTAGAGGAAATGATGTATGTGGTCTGTTTTAGTTGCTGGATTTCAGTAGTCTGGAACCGAACCATTGGGCCGTATATTCAGCAGAAGTATGTTGTTTGCAATGGTGTACCAATACAAGCTTTATGCAGAAGTAGCTGATATCTCCTCTTCAACAAAAAAGGGGTTTCTGGATGATTTATGTGTAACTATATATTGTCAATCGTGTTATGAGTATGTTGCATTCTTTGAATTATTCTACTGGAATAATTTTCATAGCCCTTGTAATGAGAAGCTTGATGAATAAGATTTTAGGTAAGATTTGCACTGTTATATTGTAGTTTTGATGTTTCTTTTGATTGATGGAATTTTGAGTTCCTTATTTATTTTTTTTTTTTTTGTCCTGTAGTTTGTATGAGTGGTGTTTGTGGTACAGAATTTTCTTCTTCCCAGGATTGGTCGTCTTCAATTTCGTTTTCTGCAGCCCTTGTAAAAATTAAGCTAGTTCTGGTGCTTGTATAATGTGATATGGTTGTTCTAGGGGAGTGAACTTTTGTTGAATAATGACTCACCTGTCACTAAGCTTTGCTGTTCTATTGAGATGAGTAGGTGATTGCAGAACTTTTTCAAAGACAATCTATGGAACAGTAGGGTTTTTTTGTCAATGCCCCAAAAAGATGAGTAGGAGAACTCCTAAGTACTGACTGTAAACTACCCACTAGACCCATCTGAGGGACCTCAGAATTCTTATCTATGATGGCGTGGGCTCAGTTACATTGCTGTGATGCATCTGTAGTTCAATGGAGGTATCTATGTCAGGCTGGATGTTGCATGCACACGTGCACACGTGTTGCCCCTTAGTATCCATGAAGAAACAAAGTGCAGTGTAGCTAAGATCTGATGGGTCAGCTTTAGTTTGCCTTCCACGTGTCTTCTGGTTGGCCTGGCAGCTTTCGCTGTGGGCTTGATGGTTGCTGAACAATCTGTTTTTACACACCAGCCATTTGTTCAAGGGAGACATTTTTTTGGGAGTTTTGTGGTATCTGAAAGGTGGCAGCTGTAGTGAAATCCCCAGATATGGGATATTCCAGTGCGCTGTACTGTATTGTTGTGGTTATTGGGAAATAGAAGCTGCATTGGGCACTCAAAGAACAATTTAAAAGTAGTATCTTGTTGAAGATCATTCCGTAAGCTGGGAGTTAAGCTATTAAGTATGAACTTTTTCCTAGTAGCTTGGTGCAAAGAGTTTAACCTGTCTTGGTCCCAGCTATACTCTGCTTTGCAGATTTCAGTGAGATTTCAACATATGCTTGTTCTTATTCTTCACATAGAACTGGTTTTCCTCTAAATAAATACTTGCTTTGGCATCCCATTTTACATGCCTTTGTTGTGTGTGAGATTTAGAATAAATTGGGAGGAAGGTTGGTCTGGAGTTTTGGGTTTTTTATGGAATAGTTTATCGAAGTGGCTTTTTTGAAGTGGAGGGTCTAGCCTAAATGTTGTGTAAAGTTGTTTATAACTTGTATTTTTCCTCTCTTATGACAGTGATACGAGCTAAAGTTGTGGGGAAGAAGCTCATGAAAGATGGACCATTTGGAACGATGCGATACACAGTCAAGCAGATGAAGGTATGTTTGCAGACATTTCACATAGGCTTGTAGGTATGATAATGAATATGATTAACATGTAATAACAAACAAAGTTTGCATACTTTGAGTAACAGCACCTTGACTTTTTGTATTGGTTAACCAGAATGGAGGGTAATCAGCAATTGGTAGAAACTTTCCTGGAGAGGCGAAAGGAGCAGGAAGAGGTCATTCCTGACATAGTGCTGAATATCTGAATTCTTCCTTTATTTTTAAAATTTCTGGTAGTAAAAGATGCCAGATGGGCTTCTGCACATGCTAGAGTCCTGTTTGTGTTCAACATAGTGTTAGACAGTGGAAATGCAAGCTCTTCCATGTAGCACTCTTATTAAATTCAAGATGTGGTGGTGGTAGGGGTCTTCCAGCCTTGGGAGAGTAGAGTTTCGTATCTTCTTTCCTTGCATTCTTTGTGACCACCAGTAAGAATGATGGCATTTTTTTTCCACGTACAGAGCAAACGAAACTGGTATAGTGAAGTCTCTATATAAGGCTAAACCAAACACTGTAGCTTTCAAATATCATCAGCTCAAAAGAGCTGTAAAGTATTGATTTGGAGATGGAAAGAGGTAGATCTCCTACACCAGTTGCTTGGTTTCTCTAGTTCCCCTCTTCAGAGCTCTATGCTGCACAAACTGCAGTCAACCTGCTGCTTTGGACTTAGTTTTTTTTTTTTTCTTAAACTGACCCCTTGTTATGTAATGCTAAAAATCAGCCCCAGATTGTTTTTCTTGGCTGTGCCATTCCAGTCATAAGACTGGTTTATGTCTTTAAAAAAAAAAAAAGGGGGGGGAATGGAAAAGCTTGGCAGAGACTGCAGAAATCTGAAACATATTAGACAAAGTAAAAGTTCAGAAAAAAAGCAGTCACTTGCCCGCCTCGTAACAGTAACTCTCTTTATAAGGCAGTTTATAGCTAAGCACGAAAGCTGGGAGGAGGAGATGCAAAGCCTGTTTCATAAGCTGTCGCAAAACCGCACACGTAGCCAAATCTGGTCCTGGCACTGCACTTTGAATAAGAGGGCATGAGGTGCTGGGCTTACTAATTTCCTTAATCGTAAAAATTTCTTCTTAAGTTTCAAAAGGAAATACCTATTTGTTGATTAACTTGTATTTGTAAAAAAAGGCAACTGGTTATGTTGGCAACAGTGAGACAATGCTGCCACTCTTTTTTTTTTTTTTTAATTTTTATTTGTTTATTTTTCTCATGGCTGTCCCTGGCCTCATCAGGCTTGCAGCACTCTGTGCTGTTCTTGTCCAGTTGTATCGCTCTTCAGCTCAGCAAGTGTACCCCACTTGACAAAACTACTCAACACCCACATGCTGCAGTGGCTTCATCAACTTTTATTTTTCTGATTTCATCCTGGTCTGTCCAGGACAACTACTTCCCCTCCTACTCCGTTCCAAGAGTTTGGTACTTCCTGTCTAATATATGACCATGAACAGGGTCCAGTGGTGATCTGGAATAACAGTAGTCCCCAAAATGAATTGCTACCCTTTACCAACCATAACACTAGTCTCTCTCCTAACTAATGATGCAGCCTGCCCCACTGTCAGCCAGTGAGCTGCAGTGTCAGAGATCTCTGGAACAGCATTAAGCATTCTTCTTCTGACCTAGCAGCCTCCAGCAGTGTCAATGTTACGAACAGAAAAGGCTTCTGTGTGTCTGCTAGCATGGGGAGGAGCATCAGCCCAAGCAAGGAGAGCATGTTGAGTGGAGCAGCAGCCAGTATACTGCCAATAGACAGCATTGTATCAATCTTCAAATAAGATGCCTGAGCCTGTCCTGGCAGTTTTCATTGGGTTATTCTGCAGCACAGAGCCAGGGTATTTACTGCAGTAATCTGCAACGTGCTTGTGCCAAGACTGCAAGAGAACAATTGCTTTTTTGCAGGAGAAGTTGCACAGTGTTTTGTTAGGAAGTTACGTGTCCAACAAAAGCAAGAGTGATTTTAAAGGGGAAATTGCATGCATCTATGCCCGCTACGTAGATGGCGGGCTGCTGAGATGTTGCATTGTACATTTAACTGTGACCTTTGGCAGGAAGGAACCTGAAGCAGTCAAGTGCTCAGTAGAATTGGAATGTCCGGAGGACATAGTTCTTGATAAACAAACAAACCAAGTGTCTTCTTTGAAACCCTACTGTCTTTCTGCTGAGATTAGAGACTTCAGTATAAAAAGGGATTCAGCTCCATACAGTGGGGCAGCTCAGTGTGACGCAGCAAATCTCTCCCTTGCTTGCCCCAATGAAAGCTGAGTGTCCTCCTGCTGAAAAGAAAACTGAGGAGGCCTATGGCTCTGCACAGCTGCATGGGAACAACTCTGAAGATAAAACTAACATGTCAGTGTTTTTTGGCCACCTATAAACCCATCTGCACCTGCAGATGAAAAATAAACAAGCCATTTAGTCTATCAGTGTGTAGTGAATTGCCTGTGAAAAGCCTTGAGAGCCTTAAAAGGCAACAATCAATCTTTGTATTTCTTTCATGGATTCCTTGGAGTTTGCTGTGGCAGATTCTTGCTCTCACTAACACTCCTGAACTCATTGCTGAATTTCATAACTAAACCAGCTTGGGGCCTGGACTGGAGCACAAGATCAGTCCGCAGGCGCAGAACACTGCCAGGCTTTCTAGCATTCAGGTTTGTTGTCTGAAAAGGCCTTGTGCTTTTTCAAGCAACCTCTGTCTCCCCCCACTGCTTTCTCAAATAATGTAAGAATATTTCAAGATCACGTGTCAGAAATCTGCACAGGACTCATCTAACCCCAGCATGTTCTGTGGTGCTGCACTGCATTCTGAGAATGGTCCAAACCTATTTCAGGAAACTGCAAAGGAAACAAGGAGATAAGATATTTCTACTCCATGTGCACAAACAGTCCTGGTTGACCATGGCAGCGCTCTGAAGCAAGGAGGCTTTCCTTGGCTTGTTCTTAATCTGTAAAATGAGTCTAAGGGTTGAAATGTGATAGTCCCAAGAGGAAAGAAGTGTAGTGGGATTAATTTACTTTAATTTTAGACAGACTAAAATGAGGTGTTGAGTCTTTCCTGCTCTCTTGATTGTCAATGGAGAGAGACAAGAACCACCAAAGTGTAATTCAGCCCACCAGTTGTAGATGGCTATTTTAGGATGGGCTGAGTTGTTCTGGGGGAGTCTATTCTTGGTGTTTGACTAGAGAGCATGCCTAATTGATATAAAGTGCCTAAATTTTAGGTAGCTGAAGGTTAGGCAAGATGACTCCAAGCCTTGGTATCTAGTATGACCTCACATGGGAGGGACAGAGGGAGGAACATCATATCACAAGGTGAAGTTAATCATGCAGCAGGAACTTGCATGTGTATTTCTTAGGGAGTATGGGGACTGCTAAGGGGATTGCTGACACAGCTGGAAATAGAGCGGCACTAGCAGACACCACCATGTGATGCTTGCTAATACTTTGTTCCCTGTCATTACACTTCTGAAAATACACATTTGTGGTGACAGGAGGACTCCAAGGGTAGCGGTTGGAGAGAGGCTAGTTTTATGGTTGGTTTTCTTCTGACTGGTCTAATAGCACTTCCAGGATATTTTGTGTATCCAAAAATAATGCTTAAGGTATTGCTTTATTTGTTTTGAAAGAGAGCATCTTTCAAAGGAAGTTTCTCCCTTGCCAAATTTTCTTCTTCCTCCCCTGAGAACCAGGGTCATGGTGAATTTTCTTTAGTCATCAGAGGATGAAGCGGGCCCTGTCTGCCCCCAGCACTGGGTCAATTAGCATGACAGTTGCTAGCATCGATGAGGGTCACTGAGGGGTGAGCTGAAGTGCTTTTTGAGAGGCTGAGATGCATCCTTCAGCGACCCTGACAGTGGTGTCCCTGATGGTAATGTGAACAGGAAATTAGGACCAGGAGTTGAAAACCAAACCCCAGCTCAGCATCGCTAGTTACTTCATAGGCAGTTGTGTTGTGCTTCATGGTGCAGAAGATGTAAGGAGTGATGACAGTAAAGGGTCCTGTAGGAAGGGCCTCAGCATCTTCTCAGAGGAGTGGTTAGTCTAGCTTGAAGCCCTTTCTGCAAGGGGGAGAATGGGCTCAAAGTGTGTCTGCACATGTAGACTTTATAGCACAGATACTTCATTACTTCATTCACTCTAAGTGACAGATCAGTTGTACTGCACATGCACATACACAGCTCTCTGCAGTGTAGATAATGCACTGCTTGGAGAGACTGGGCAGCCCCAGCTCTTATCTTAGCTAGTCTTATCTGCTTAGATACTGTTATCATAGCTTCTTGGTGTGACACCCACTAGAATGGGGTCTGAACACATGATCTTTATTCTGTGTGCCTTTCCTCACAGTACCCTTGGGAAGCAAGGCGGAGCAGTTCTACAGATGAGGAAGAAAAGTGTACTGAGGGCTAAATGCAAGGACAGACAGGATGCTCGTGCCAGAACCTAGCTCTCCAGCTATCTTGAGCAGAATTGGAAAGTCTGAGTAGGTCATCCCATACCAAGAAAATTGCAGGGATAAAATAGAGATTAGACAAGGTTCAGTGCTTCCATATTCATTGAAAGACTTTGCTCACTTACCGACACAATAGTGTATTCCAAACATGATCTGTGAGCTTTTGTTGATACAGTATGATTAATTTAAAAAAAATGCTTTCCTTGCATATTTGCTGGGTGTAGAAGGAGGGCTGGAAAATGCAAACCCTTTAGCATGTCTTTTACTGCATGCAGCAGTGCTGTTACCAAGTTGTGATACTGATATAAGATTATGGGGTAATATAACTAAGGAGAAAAAAAAAAACCCTCGCAGACATTCTATGGATGCCCAGAAGATAGTTCGACTGCTCAGCATAGCAGAATTAGGGGTAGTGTTTTTGTATTTTTGTGTGCAGTATCTGGGCCTATCATAAAATCTGTTAAATCGACAGACATTCTTTCAGAAAGAAAAAGGTTTGTTGTTTTTAAAGGAGGTAGGGGAATAGTGAAATACCCTGGGATAATAGGGGACTTCAAGAAATAGAATTCAGCCTGGAGGAGAATACCACAGCTTAGGTGATATGGCAGCAAGTGTCTATAGCTCTGGGATTGTTTGGGATTTTTTTTTCTTCTTTTGCCTCACTTTAATATTTACAGTTAATGTGAATGTGCTCTCTATCAATAAAGCTGACGGAGAAAAGGATAGGCTGAGAAATGCTATGAAACTGTGATTCTTTCTGACTCTTATTGTTTTCCTTTAACTTTTAAACATTGGCCATTTATACAGTTGGTGTGGAAAAAAGGGAGACTGAATACTTTAAGAAAGATAACCAAATTCTAAAGGTGAAATTTTTAGGAAAATCATCCTCAATGTTTCAAAAGTAGGATATGTTTTATTTGGTGCAGTGTACACATGCAGTGATTGTTTCATTGCTATGCACGGACTTCATTATGCTACTAGCAGGTGGGCATGAGTTTCTTCCCTAAATTGCAGCCGTCAGGTCAGATAGGGACACATGCTAATTTCTGACTGAATCCGACTGCCAGTATATCTGTGAGTTCATATTTCAATTAAACTGAACTGTAAGAAATACTATGAAAAAGGAGAGAATGTGTAGAGGAGTTGTGTACATGATATTTTCTTTATGGTGCACATCAGTACTGGGCTAACTTTCGGAGATGGGGTAGAAGGTGGTATTTCTGCATTCATTTAGTTAGAGAAACATTAAGTCCTTGCTGAGGTCAGCAGAAGTTGCGTATGCTAGGCGTTTGAGAATCAGGAGGTGGCTGGCTTGATGACTTAGATTAAGCGCCAAAGGTCTGAAACTCTTACAGCAGCAACACTGGAAAATGGGGTCATTGTTTAAAAGAAAAATCCCTTAGTTCGAAAAAAATTGTTTAAATCACATGAAGGAGAAAGATTCCAAACTTGAACTAATTTAATTTCTCCCCAATTATGAGCTATATAAGGGAAAAAATTGTTCAGGATGTTGGCAGAGTTGCAGTGTTGGCGCTTTGCTTGTTCAGTGCCACTGGAACTAATGCGAGTGGGGAAAAGTGGTCCCTGTGCTGAATTGCAATGGCTTGTTAGCAGGTGGATATTCTGCTTTACCAGCAGATCTGGTGGGGAGACTTCCATCAGAGTCCAGCTAGCGCCGTTAGTCCTTCACCCTTACAAACACTAAAAGCTCACTGCTTGCCCCTACAGTCTAGGAACGTAGATTGTAAAGAATCTAAGTGAAAAGTTGTCATCTTAAGATGACTTGAAGCATTTTTATTCTTTCCCTAGATGTACAGGGGCTTCCAGATAATGCCACACGTTCAGTACATCTACACAGAAGCCTCTGAGAGTCTTTGTGGAGTCAAGCTGGAGGTCAACAAGTACCAATATCTGATTACAGGTAAAGGACAATATACTTCATAATCAAAACCTCTTCTGTTCTGTACATACATCTGCTAAGGACATGGACAGCTCTGTAGACAGCTCTATATGCAGCTTCCTAAGCATTAAGATAGCCGACAGTATTTTGGTGTCCAGTACTCTTTAATGCTAAGAGTCATTTCACTCTCTAGATTTCCCTTTCTCTCCTCAAGTACCTGTTATACCCAGTGATGTTGTGTGACAAATACACTGTATGACAGTCCACAGCTGTCAATTCATACCTGAGCTGGCATGTCTGTCACAGGGACCTGGTTGCTACTCGGCTGTGCCAGAAATGGAAGAACCCTTTTGGAATGAGCTAGAGAAATGCAGGCTGCTGAGATGGGGGGATGCAAGGAGATAGAGATGTGGCAGTTGCCAAGTCTTGTTTCTAGTGAAGGTGTCAATTCACTTTGTTCTGTTGAGAGGAGCTTGACAGCATTACTCACCTGCACGTTATTGCTGGTGCTTAGCTGGCACAACACTCCTAACTTACAGAAGTGCAGTAATCTTGCTGGCCAGAGATTCCTGAACCAGTTAATAAAAAGAAAGCAGTTGCTGAGCAGTGACTGAAGCCAAACATATTGAGAGCATTAGCAATCTCAGGAAACGAGAAAAGTGCTTGAGCTGAGAAGTGCTAACTTGTGACCATGTCTCTGTTTTCAAGGCCGTGTGTATGAAGGAAAGGTTTACACTGGCCTGTGCAACTGGTATGAGAAATGGGACCGGCTGACTCTGTCCCAGCGTAAAGGACTGAATCATCGTTATCATTTGGGCTGTGGATGCAAGGTATGTGCGTCTCTAATTAGGTGGCATTAAGACATTCAAACACTAGAATTCTGTTTCCTCTGGGTGGTAATATCAATGATGCTAATTAACAGCCAGGAAGAGAAATGGAGGACAACAATTTTTACAGAGAAGTAGTAAAGGTCAGCTTTAGTGTTGAGACCAGAGAAGAGACAGTCAAATAAAAGTGCAGAGTCTATGTCTTTTTAATGCCCTGTTGGAGATAGTAGTGTTGGGGAAGGCTTTCAGAATCTATGCAGAATCTTTTGCAGGTGAATGAAATCAGGTACCAGAGGCTTGGCAAGATGTGTCCCGCTTTTTTTCCTGTGTAAACATTTTGAGTGCTTAAAACCTCACAGCCTGGCACTGGCACTAAGATTTTTTGCTCGCGGCCCCAGGCCTGCAAAAACATAGACGCAGGTTCGACTTTTCTGCACCTGAAAAGTCCTTTTGGCTCTGGAATTACCTGTGTATGTGAAGCTAATCACATCCTTACGTGCCTACTGAACTGAGGCTGAATTTTGGGTTAGTAAGCGAGGTTTGAGGGAGTCGAACTTTTAATCCCTTGTCTCTGGTAAAAAGACATTTTATATAATGTTGTTTTTCCATGTAGCCTTACCTGGTTGCTCTTTACAATTGCAGATTAGGCCCTGCTACTACTTGCCCTGCTTTGCCACCTCCAAGAATGAGTGCATTTGGACAGACATGCTCTCCAACTTCGGCCACTCAGGATACCAAGCGAAGCACTATGCCTGCATCCAGAGAGTGGAAGGATACTGCAGCTGGTATAGAGGATGGGCGCCTCCAGATAAAACGATAATCAATGCCACAGATCCCTGAGCACGCTTTCCCTTCCTTATCTCCCCTCTCCCTTACTTGTGGCTGATCTTCCTTTGGACACTAACTATTACCAGATCATGATGATGACAATGAAATTAGTGCCTGTTTTCATGCAAATTTTAGCACTTCGAACACTTAAAAAAGAAAAGGAAAAAAAAAGAAAGAAAAGAAAAAAAAAGTCTGTGCTACCTTACTGAATTTATAATCATCTTTTCCATTTTTTGATACCACTCATTTCGATCGGACGACATTTGGGAGCTTACTTTTGCACACCAGAGGGAAAAATGGGAGGGAAAAAAAAAAGAGGAAAAAAAAAAAAAAGATGGAGCTCTTGCTCTCTTACATGTATCATTAGCTGTAGCAATATAATCTCTATTTTTTTAGGAAAACAAAAATCTAAAAACTATGCCAATTAGGCACTGTATTCTTCTATGCGCTGGCTTCCTGTCACCCCTCCTTATGCACTAAGTGCTGAAAACATGTAGACAAATCTATTTGAAGGAAAACAGGTTTCATTAATCAGATTGGCAAATGAAACAAACTGAAAAGAAACCCAGCCTAAACTCTGGAAAAAATGATGTCCGAAAGAAATCCTCCTCTATGGGAGTGACTGGCAATGTGATTGACTCCAGCAGTGGGAGAATTCACCTGGTGTGTCTGACCACATCATCTGGTAAAAACATCGTTGACTGATTGTCCTAGCTAATTCAGTCACAGGGTGAATGCAACAGCATATTTGAAGTTCTGGCTTTTCCCAGAACAAAAAAGAAAGTATTTTGTATTTTTTGTTGTTGTTTAAAAAACAAAAGCCCCATCCCCTATGTTCAGGGAGGTAAATCGACCTACAGCAGACCAGATGAAGTGCTGTGCCATCCTGTTTTGAGCAGCATTGGCCCCTGAAATTTTTGCAGCTTGGCTTCAACAGCAAAACCAGCTTGTGAACACCTTAAACCAAACAGATGCAAAAATACCAACTGTAAATCAATCACATGGAAGAGGGAAAGGGGAGACGTGCTAGAGCTCTTACTATAAAAAAAGAAATCTATTGCCAAAATAGTGTTTTGCTGAACTAAGATGTATATACACATAATGACATAAGCTATTTTTGACAGGACGTAGAATTTCTTTGGTGTTATAAACAAAAGAACGGTTTGATTGTGTTTTAAAGACAGAAATATTGACATTCCGAGTCAGTGAGTTGTTTTTAAGATATTGAAGCTCCAGTGTATCTGCAGTAGTGGCTACAGTCATTGTTTCCTCTGTACCTCCTTGCACCACGGTTCTTCCCCTGCAGCTACGCTAAGCTGCGTGTGTTCATATAATGAAAGGATGTGTGTGGGGGGGCTGGGCAAGGAAAAGTGGTTTCCTAATAAGTGCTGGCTGGGATCATAAAATTTCAGCTGCCCAGAGGATTCCTTCTGTGTCAAGTGCTCTGTTTCCCCCTAGGCACTGTTAAGCATAGCTCTGTGCATGTGCTCATACCATGTCCTGCAGTGATGTGGGAGGAGGAGCCTTACTGTCTTGTGCTTTGCTGTTGACTGGAGAAGTTTTTTCGTTCTATTTTGTTTTTTATTAAGAAAACTATAATATAATTTTTCTTATCAAATAAAAGTATTTTAAGTTTTAATGATGGTGAAGAAGGGGTGCTGACAAAATGGGTGACTGAGTTTTGGATGGGGAGGGCTTGGGCAGGGAGAAGATTATGCTTAACTTCATTTTTGTATTATTATGATTATTTATCTTAAGTTTCCATGTATCTTCAGTTCATTCCACTTAGAAAGCAGAGCTGCCACCAGCACAAAAAAGTGTTGCAGTGATTCCAGCTTGGGGCTATACAGCTTTTTACAGTCAGTGACCTCAATTACTGGGGAGTTGTTTGGGACCTCTTTGCCAAATGGAAAGAAAAGGGTGTCTGAGATGGGCCCTGATCTGTTTTTATGTTCCTTGTGTGCTACCAGAGCTCTGCCAGACATACATCCCCTGAAATGCCCCATTTACGAGATGAATAGTTGCAGCAAAAAGTGTGTAGCTTCATTTTTAACATGAACTTTAAAGGGTATTTTCAAAGAGTTGATGTAAGAGGTGCCTAGGTCTGCTGGTTTGGTGGGGTTTTTTTTTTCAGCTGCTCTGAGTGGCAACACAGCACAAAACACATTGAAAGTCTATTGGATTTTCTTGTGATTCAGGCTTGGAACACTCTTCAGAAGTTCTCTTCCCTGTGACTGCTCCTAAATTATGGGTTGGAGATGAGGGAGAGTAGGGTGCTTCACAGCACCCATTGTAGGATCAGATGGTGGGTCACAATGTTGCCCCTTTTGGCAGAGTCTGGAGTTGGGCTTTGGGCACAGTGGAGCAACTTCTGTTTGACTGTGTACAGCTGACAAAATCTCTGAGGGTCACTGTGGGCAGAGTGGAGCCGGCCTCGCCACCCTCGCTGTTGGCATCGTGTGGAGTCGGCATCGCTGGAGATGGCCCTCCTCAAGCTCAAGGCGACTTCGCAAAGCTGATGTCTTTGAGCTGCAGCCACTTTTCACGGCTTGGGAAGGCTAAATGAAAATGCCCCTCGATGCAGTGAAGTGTTGATTTAAAAATTTCATTAAACTGCAGCTCTGCATATTTTACCTGTCACTGATTCATTTAGCTAGCTGAGACATCACAGTATTGCACTCAAATTATTGTGAAAATATTTGCATTCTAATACTATGAGGACTTGTGTCCCTAAGTAGGATATAATGTAGCTATGTGCTTTGTAAACAACAAAACAGCAGATGCATTACCAGAAAATGAAGTGTATTCCCATTTTATGTTGCAGACGGTAAAATATTTGAGATGCAGACAGCTAGACCGGCAGGGGTGGGGGTTTGGTAGCAAATCTTTCCCCTTGCTGTGTAAAGAAACAGTTGTTAAGGCTTTTAAAAATGAGGAGCCGAAAGGAGGGGGAAGAATCCAGTAAAAATACATTTCTTTTGGGAGGCTTTTAATTTTGTTTCTGTGCGTGCTATCAGGGACATGTGTTTCTTGGGCTAAGCTTTAGCTTCTGCTTGCGTTAAGGACCTGACTGAAGGCTCCCTGGAAGTGGGAGGGGGAGCCATTAAATGGATTGAACAGGCTCTAAATCAGACTCAGACTTCTTCCTTTCTATCTGCTCTCCTTTCTGCTGTCTTGCTAAGTTGCTTCTGCCTGCCAATGGACAAAACTCGCTCCCTTGTTACAGCAGCCCATGCAATATGTGGGAACACCAGGCATGGAGATGTGAGGAGGCAGGTGTGAAGTTCTCCCCAAAATGTTGAGCTATGGAGCATACAATGGCTTGCAGCAGCACAAATATCTTCCTGTCACCTCTGACATGGTCCTCGCTTCACCCCATAACCTACAGTCAGAGGAACTGTCGGTGGCACAGCTCATGTGAGCACGACCTTTGGACATGTACAGGATGGGGCTTCTCCCCCGCTTCCCCTATGCTTTAGATATACCAACATTATTAAAAGTACTTCTAAAAATGTGTAACTCTTTTCTAGACTGTTGCTGTTTGCTTTCTTATTTATAGATATTTTTCCTTATTTATTCGAGAGTATTTTCCACTTTTCAATATGAAAAATATATTGAAAGTTTGAGAAAGATTTGATTAGTTTTTCTTTTCCAAAATGGAGGGGGTAGAGAGCAGGAGGAGATGTGTGCATGGAGTACCTTGAATAAAATCCTCGTGGTAGGCTTCTGCCTCCTCTGTATGGGACAAAAATGTCATTTTAGGTCTAAATTTCCCTATTTTGAAAAGTTACGTGGCCCTTTAGGTAGGATTATTCTAAGACCTAAATATATCACCGTATCCCATTCATACTTGGCTGGAGTGAAATGCTACCTCATGGTGATGGGAAACACACTGTTCTGCTTTTTTTACAGTAAAGGCTGTTTGAAGTAAAGGCCTCCATGGGAACAACTTTCCATTCTTTCAGACGTCTCTGAAAATATATCTTACTTATAATGTATTTTATAGCTTAGAAGGGCAGAACAAAATTTAGGGAACTGCAAGGGTTTTTTTTGTCTTTTTTTTTTTTTTTTTTGAATAAATGGCTTTTGGGGCTACCAGTCTTGAGAAAAATCTTAAAATACCACTAAGCATTTGCTTCTGCTTTGCCTATATTGGCTTCTATTTCTTTCTGACACTGTCCTCCTTTCCTAGAGCCACTCTGCTGTTCCTGATAGTCATGGAAACTTGGGGAGGGAACCAAACCCGTGTGAAAAATCTTGTCCAGAAGGAATGTATTTGTTGCTAAATTTTCTAGCACTGTTTACAGTTTTCCTCCATGTTATTTATAAATTTTATATTCAAGTGAATGTATATTGTCTTTTAAGGTAATGTTGCATAATGTTCACTTTTTATAGTGTCCTTTTATTCTAAACAGTAAAGTGGTTTTATTTCTATCACAGACATTCTGTCTCTGCTTCACTTGTATTAGTTTCTGTCCACTTAAAATGTCCACAAATGGATTTTCAAGTGGATTTATTAATTTCCTTCCCTTTCTTGATACTGTTTTATTGGGCCCAGAGCAGATATTCCACCTCTGGCAATTCTTGTGCTTTGGCAAAGATCCCTCCAGCAGTCCCTCCCTCTTTTCAAGACGTTGGTCTCTCTAAGAATTGCTTTTGGAGTCATAAGCCCAGGAGAGGGGAAAAATCCCTTTTGAAGTTAATGTATCGCACTTGTTAACTGGCCATAGGGGGTCACTACAGAGCAAGGCAGTCATTATGGCTGTCATGTAGCACCAGTAGGGCCTTAGAAGAACAGTTGCCAGATTGCTCTTGTTTCCAGTAAACTGATCAGTGGGGGGAGGGCTGGAAGGTACATACCCGTGGCAAAGGGAAGAGAGATTCGTCTTTCAGATCATTTCTGCTGTGAAATGTCAGAGCCTTATGTCCTCTCTTCAGGCTTACTGTTTAAGGCTGGTTAAAAATGCCCTGTTGTCATGAGAAGGAAGCATCGGGAAAAGCATTTGCAACTAATTAAAGTGCTCACAAAAGTGGGGCCTACTCTTAGAAATCTCCTTTATCTCACTTTTACTTTTGGAAAATCTCTGTTTACAAAGATGAAAGAATGAAACAGATTTCAAAGTCTGTTCTGTGTTTAATCTGAAGGTTTAGAAAGTAAGCTTTGGAATGTTTTGGATGTAGAACTATGAGGATCTCATATGTGAGGACTTCATTGCTTAAAGTATATCACATTGCAAAGAGGTAAAACCATAACACTAGTTATAAACACTTCCAGGGGGTCAGCCATCAAAGGACCACAGTGTATTTTACGAGTGCTAACTGGTACAGCTTGAAAATGCCTCCAGGAAAGGGAAGAAAAAAGAGTGGAAAAGGGGGATCATTGTATTCCTGTCTGACACCTGGAGAAGGTGATGCACAGTGGGCAAGCAACTTTCAAAAGTACTTGGTGGAGTAATGGCTGCAATGGAGCTTGCTTGGTGTAAGCACTTGCCCCCTCAGCCTCTCACAGCCCACTAGGATACTGGGAAAATGCACCCAAAAAAGATCTTGAGAAGGTATGGAGATTCATTCTGTGAGGCAGACCCCCCACCTGGAAAGGGCTGGCCTGAATTTGCCCAAGTGCATTGTTGCTTGTGTAAGTGTTTGGAAAGTGACTGATTTAAACCAGATTACTCAAGCTTGCACATCAACAGTAGTGTTTGTGTTCAGATGAGATTATCTACAGTTTAAAAAGGTTCCTGTATTGTTTTGGAAGTAAGTAATTGCATCTCCAAGTAGGTGATCAGTTATAAAGATGATAAATATGTGAAATTAAGAACAGTTCTCTGCTAAACCAAACTACTATACTGGTAACAAATGCATTTACCTGCTGAGGAATCAAGAATCAGATTTGCAGACAAGAAAATAACACTAAAAGTGCTAGTTAATGTATTTGCAATGAAAACCTTAATCAGGTCTTGCAAAAGTACCGTTCCTGAAGTGATGGTCAGACAAAGTCACAACTGTCCTGAAGCGTTACGTGTGTCACAAAACCCTCTTTATAAACCAGTGCGAATTAAATGCAACAGAGTGTTCAACTGGTTTGTCTTAAAAGTGTGCAACAAACTCACATAGTGTTTAAGGACTATCCATTTCTTTATGTCTTAAATGATGATACAACTCTTACACTGCGTTACCTAAGTGCTTCACAGCACTCGTGGCTGTACTTACCTTCATGACGTGCCAGTGAATTGTGGAAGTGCTGTTGTCCATACAGCACAGGCAGAGAACATAATATTGGAACAGAGGGATGAAGGACCAGCATTTCAAGGTATTCTGGTACCTAGTGAGCACTCGTGGGATTTTTCGCAAGAATCTAAATGAGATTTCCTTTTGAATTTTGAGGCTCCCATTAGGTGACTATATCCATCATCAGGTACCTACACCCTATTATGCATTGTGGTTGGCCCACAGTGTTGCAACAAGTGTCTGAGAAAAGAGGGGTTTGAATGTTTTTGAGCCCTAGTTTGACATCTCAACAACCCTAATCTTCTGGCTGCCAATGCCCCGGTGGCTCACACAAGGGGTCATGGTTCACACAGGGTCTCATCAAAGCCTCAGCCAGATAAGATGCTAATTCATAGATAGAAGTTGGGAGCAAAAATTCATGAAGGACTAATCATCCTTTTAGCTCAGGGAAAACGAAAGACATGAACAGTTTTAAACAAAGGCACTCATTTGCCATATTCTCCAGGACTAAAGGCACCTATAAAGGTCTCTTTGGAAGGTGCCCTAAGAGTTTGGTGCAGTGCCCAGAAGCCACACAGGGCACTGAGGGTTTAGTTGTTGACAGGAAGACTAGACCCCAGAGCCATTGTGCAAAGGAAACATTACAAGCTGAAACAAACTCTTTTTCAAGAACTCAAATTTACTTTGAATACCTAGTAAGGCTGATAAACGTTTCGTGGATGGCAACCACGTGACAGACCAAGCAAGCTGATATTGTGAAACAAACATCTCTTATGGCCCATGTCCCAGATTGTCAGTGTATTTTAAGTAATTCCAGGAGGGGAAAAGAATCCATTTTATCTGAATAAAGTGATTCCTTGCTCTAAGGGATGAGCTTTTGTTGACTAGATTTTACAATGGATTTTTGCTTTGGTTTTGAGTCTCTTTTCATTGTTTACTTTTTCAGGGTCCATACGTGACCTGGGGGAGGGCTGGGCAAGAAAGGAAAGAGATTCCCAGCAGTGCTTTTTGCATGTTGCTTTTTAACTAGTAATTCTCTGTAAATAAAATTGAGACTCTTCCCAGCATTCCCACCACCATCTCTTGTACCCAACTCACATTTGTTTCTTCCCCACCATCCATGCTAGCACCAAATTAAAGCAAAGGCACTCACCATCTGCTTATGGCTTGGGAAGAATGTTTGCTCCACGAGGGGGAACTTCTCAGGACCCAGCGAGTTGAAGATTTTAATGAGCTGAGAGAACTTGGGGTGAGGGAGGGGGAACAAAAAACAGACACAGTGGATGTCAGTGGCTTATTGTGTAACAGGTAAGTGCTTGCAAAATGTTCTGATACTGGTGAAGGAGATGAGAGAAACATGTTATTATGCCTTTCCTGCCTTGCTTTCTTGACCTGAGAGCAGCAAGAAAATACGAAGTTGCTGTATTTACCCAGGGCCAAGCCAGCCTATGTACACAAACCTTGGACTAAGAGAGTGGAGAAGGGGTTCAAGAGCCAGAAGGGCATCAGTTTGGATTTAGTTACAAATCTGCTATGAACAAGCTTTGCTTTCCGAATGTAGCTGGGGAGAGGGTGGGGGACCCTTCTTGGTAGAGGAAAGGGCTCAGAGGAGCGACCAGGCAGGAAATTAGTGCCACCACTCCTGAGCAGAGGCAAAATAAGGCAAAGCTCTCCCTTGGATCTCTGCCCCACAGCCAAATCAAAGCAAGGCACATTTACCCATTGTGCTGAAGGGAAGGAGCATTGCTAAGGGGCAGAGATGACTAGAGGGAATTGCCAGTGCTACCTAATTTGAATGTTACACCAAGGAAGCATGAGCCCACCATCAATCATAACTGACATTTGTTATGAACCAAGGATCTCCCAACAGCCCCCCATGCATGGCAGGAGAAAGGGGAGATCATCTGCTACCCTTGTCCCATCTACCACTGAGGTCTGAGGGAGGCACTAGTCTGTGAGGGTGGTGTGCATCTACACTGGGGTATGTAACATCAATGGGGAAAGCAACAGTGCTGGTAGTTCTCGCACAAGGATGAACGTTTGCCATTGTCCCCACCGGTCAGCATGAACTTCATTATCGCCACTATCCTCACTGTTATAAACTGTTTATCTCTCAGGGTTGTGCCCAGCCAGACACAAAGCTCCCCACGGTAGGACTGAGTTTTAATTTCTGCTCAGGTTCCAAAACCCCAGCAGAAGCATAGCACAGCAAATTCCTGCTCTGCTTCAGCCGTCAGTGAAGTGAGCAGACTATTCTGTACATTGTCTGCAGCCTCCCTGTTCAATCTATAATTGATCAGCTGGAGAAAAACCCAGAACTATAAGAAAGAAAATAACCATGACAGAAAGCTGAAGCAGGGTTGATATACCGAAGAGAATAAGAGGTTACATATAACTCAGAAACCTTCTGGATCTCAGGAGAAACTTGTATTCTTTACAACCACACACCTAGCCATCCTGCTTTATCTCTGAAGAGAGACAGCCCCATTAACATGGACGATGCTGAACTGGCAGTGCTGTTGATGAAGTGGTTAGACTGGCAACCTTGCAGAAGGGGCAGTAAAGCTGAATAAGCTTTATGGAGATTGCTCCACAGGTAAGAATTTTGGTTCCTGATGAGCTGGTAGGTGTGACTGAATTGCCCATTGATACTGTATTTGCAAAGGAATTTAGAAACTTAATTTAGTTTCCAAAACCCCTAGAATTTGGTAAAATCAATTTAAATTAATAAAGGCTTCTAGTCTGGGCCAAGTCTCCCTGTAAGTCCTTTATAAAAGTTCCTTCAAGTTCCCCATGAAAGCTAGGGATGCATTCATCTTGAAGGAGATCTTTTGTCACCCAAGGGAGGTAACACACAGATTAAGGGGAGGAGACAGACATCTGGGGAACAAGGGAAGGGAAAGAAAGCCCTCTTTCTTCCCAATAGCATCAGCTGCCTAATCTTATGTCTTCTGAGCACTTCTGAGCAACGGTTGAAGCCAGTAAATGTACCAAATCACAACTCCAAGGTTACATTGCAGGTAAAGACAGAGCTACTGAGAATGTTTTCTGCTGAGTAGTTCTGTTAGGGCTCCTGTCCTGGTTACTGGGCTAGTGTAAACAAAAGCATTTCTGTATCAGAAGTTGAAACTTCACTCGGTGATTAAGAAGAAATACCCCTTTGGGAGTTAAAGGGTGGTATGCGTGTAAAAAAAAGGCAGCCAATATGCAAAAAAATTAGGCTGCAAGGTCTCTGCCAGACCCAGGCCACATGCTTGAAAGGGCAGGTGCCAGTAGACTTGCAGACAAATGCAAAGAATCCTTCTCCTAATCTCTTAGCTCAAAATGTGGCATTTAAGAAAACCCAGAAAACATCAAGAGGTGGCATATTCCATCACTAACACCACTCCCCCCAACATGCACCAGCAGATAAGAGAAAAATTCCCTGTGTGGAATAATTATTGTTGGCAAGGAGGGTATTGATGTTGGGGAAGGAGGAGAGCTTGCTTCTGACTGCTTTCACTAGCCCTGCACATCCTAGAGAAGAAAAATAAAGCCCTGTTTTGACTAGCAATGTGAGCAAACAGGGCTTAAAAGCTAAATAGAACGAGACAGAGACAGTGAGGGGAGGAATACCTCTCTGGCTGAGAGAAGCACATGCCCCTCGCTGTGCGTGCACGCAGCCCTGGCAAAACATGGGTGCCGTGACGTTGAGGCAACATACGTTTATCCTAGGAAAACAACTCAAACAAAATAGCCAGAACAACTGTGCCGCTGACAGACAGTGTCCTGACTTGTACCTTCGGCTTCATTTTGAAGCATACAGCTCTTGGCTGTTGCTGAAATAGCAAGTGTTTCAGATGGACAGATGAGATACTTGGCCATCTGGGAGCCTTGTCAATGGGCCAAGCCTGCAAAAAGGTCTGACTTTGGTATTGACCCTCATGGGACAATTTCCTCCTTTTTTCCTTTTTTTTGGCAATTGTTAGGGAAAGGATATTGCCAAGGGACACTCGTATTACATGGTGCAGCAGCCTCTTAGATACCTGATAGCAGAGCACAAGTAGCACCTCTCAGTGCATTTTAGATGGGTAGGAATGTTACCATCAGTGGCTCAGCTAGATACAGCTGCCCCTTCCACATTTTGGTATCAGTTCTTATTTTCTGTGGTTCCGCTGGTTTTACTGAGATTGCATCCAGACCACAAAGCAAGACACGGGGCAAGGCAACGTGGCACAGTCTGGGTTTTAAGTGAGACGCCTTGCCTGGCTAGTTGCACATCAGAGTTACTTGCAGGGAGTCTTTTCAGAGAAATAAAAAGATCCATTCAGAGGATCTCAAGGCCTTTTGCATATTTTTAAAGTGTATAGGTCGTCAGGGAGCCTATATCCCACTAACAGTTTGGCTGGGGTTCTCTTGGACTCTGTAGATGACTGTCTTCAAGACTTCATATTTCCTGCAGTCTTACAGATGCACAAGTTGCCTTACAGTTACAGAAGTTACTGCGTGTAATATGAATACTACTCTGAGCATTGTTCCCACTGTATTTTGTATTGTAAATTTTTTAACACGAAAATTATTATTAGCGGTTGAAGCATTGTGTTTAGAGTCCTTATTTCTCAATAATTCTGGGATCATCTTAAAACATAGGTTTCTTAGATGTTTCTCTGTGTGTGAGATCTCCCTGAATATGTCTCTTTCTCTTTCAAAAACACTTATTTCAAACTGTGCCTGTGTTTAATGCAGATTTTAACCTTTGAAGAAATTTGTGTATTGCAGTACTGGAAACCTGGCAAACATCATTAAAAAATGCGGCTGCATGTTTGAGTAAACTCAAGCCCAAACTCAGCTGATTGTAATTAAAGTTGCTGAGAAAAAACGTTGTTGCAAATTGCCAAGGAAAAACAGTCTCCCTTCCACCCCCCTCCACAAAATCATAAACATTTCTATGAAATGGAACAATTTTTGGAAAAAATAAAAAGGGAGAGTGAAAAGCACAATTTCCCAGGGGTGTTTAATTTCATTTCTTCATCTATCTCAACTGTTTTCTAGTTCCAAAAAGTTTCCAGTAATCTTTGTGAAGCAGATCCCTTATTTCAAGATGCCTGTTTTGCAATCAGAGTGGAACATGTACCAAAGTGGTCTGTTCCCATCTCTCATTTCCCAGCTATCACAAAATCAAAATTTTCTGATTCTGCTGCCAGTGAAGCTTTCTGCCCTCAAATGCCCCAGTGCAATCTCTACCTGAGCTTCAACCTGATAAAATTTCAGTGCTGCCAAATACCAGCTCAGATCCCATCTGAGCTCTTAGATTACTTAGTGCGTTACAATCATTGGTTGGGGGGGGTGGGGGTGATATGGTTGTGGGGGCAGTAGGGAAAGGAGGCATTCTGCAAATCTGCTTTAAGTGTTTACAAGTGGTTTCCTTGACTCCACTGGGAAGGTTATCTGAGCCGGCTGTATGCTCCATGAGGAAAGCACGGCACAATCGGACCCTGGACCCAGAATAGCTAGAGCCGAGTTACTGGCAGAGCCAAGTTCTCCCACATGGCCTTGCCAGCCCTGCTTTTTCTTTTTATTTATTTTTTTTTCCCAATGTGCTGAGTTTGTTTGTTTTCTTTTATTTTAGATTCCCCAAAATAGGCCTGTCACATCTTGAGGCCCCTGCACACCATCAGAAACATAATTACAAGACCTGAGTCGAAAAATGTCAACTAAACCCTGACTGACTCAACCCCAAAATCAGATGGAATAGACCACATAACTGTCTTGCTCAGCAAAAGCCAGTGTGAATGTGGAGCCTTTTTGTCTGGTCACTGGGGTCAACATGCTTGTATGTGTAGGACCAACTGTAGTAAACAATGCAAAGGTGTTGTACTGAGCCTGGCACTTTATGTCTCCCTCCCATTCCGTTCCCAGCAAGAGGCCAAATGTGCATCATCCACCTCTGCAGTGATGGAAAAGTGAGATTTTTCTCATTACTCTCATTATTGCACAGCAACTTTTTTGGAAAAGACAGGACCTTGCTTTTGGTCTCAACAGAACCCCTAAATGTCATAAAAGGGGTGAAATCTGAGAGGACTATGTCTATTATACCGGTACGTTTGTGGTAACAAATGAATTAAATCCAACACTGCACAGTCATGGAAATAGAAGTCTGAGTCATTACAGCCCTCAGTTGGATTTGAACTACCAATCAACACACTGAAGACTAATAGGGTACTTATTCCAAGGAAAAAAACACCACCAACAAAAGACTTAATTAGGTAATGAGGAAGATAGTTACCACTTGCTATAAATGTTCCGTCTCACCCCAGGCTAAATATGTTCAATAGTAAGGGGAATTCCTAAAAGCGTGTCTAAAAATTTTCCATGGGGGGCATATTGGGAAGTCCCATCTCCTTGTCACATTCGTATAGCTTGTTGGTCCCTGCTTTGGACTTAGAACAATGCAGGGAAATTTCCATTCTGGGACCATCAGTGATCAGAGAGAGCACTTTGGAATGAAACTGCTTGGAAGACCCAGATGTGGACTCCAAAACAGTATCAACATCTGACTTCTTCCTGCAGGTGCTACGATGGCCAGCCTTGCTCCTGTGGCTCATGGTGGCCAGCCTTACTCCTCTGGCTCTCCTACTCCTGCAGTTCCTGCTGACTTAAAGCTGGTTGTAAAACTGGTCTGAGGAACTATTACAAACTTTGATTTGGGGCTGAGAGAAGCCAATGATAATATTTTTTAAGGTTTTCTGGGATTTTTAGGTGAATTTGACAAAATTTGAAGAACAGGTGAAGGCAGCTCCCAGTGTAAAATATCAAAACACTGTCCTGTTCTCCCCAGGAGCTGACTCAGCCCAAAGTGGTTTGGAGTTGCAGTCTTTCAGGTTCAATGAACCAACACTTTATGATAATCTTGTATTTCCTTCTGAAATTGCTGAAAATCAACATGCTTTCCCTTCGCCCTCTATCTCTTTCCCAGGTCTTTGTCATTCTATGTTCTCTTCTTTCCTAGACCTTGCTGTTAAAGAAATAAATCATCTCTCTACCTTTCTTGTCTTTCTTTTCAGCTGATTTCCTCACAACGAAGCACTGCCTAGAACAAGTAGGAAGAGAAGACAAAAGTGCAGGTTGCACTTCTGCAAGGAACAGATTATCTTAGTCTTAGGCTGGGGCACCTGGATACCACAAGTGTACAACTAATGAAAGATGCTAGAAGTAGCATAGTTCAGATACTTTCTAAAGCAGCAAATGTTATTGTTTCTTTTAAGGTAGTTTTATCATGTTTTCGTCAGGGCAGAGATGTGCTACTGATATTATTAATCTATCACAATTCATCTACTCTGCCTTACAAGAAATCTAAGTGTTACTGTATTATTAGCTGTTTGTGACACATTAGAGTCTGAGACAGGTGAAATGTCCTACTCAGAGTGAGGAAATAATACCTTGATATTACTAGAGGCTAGTAAAAGAGAGTGCTGGTAGGTTTTTTCTTCCAAGAATTCCCAGCTGGATTCCTAAGGTTGTTTTAAATGGTGGTTTTAACCTAAAGAGATGGATTCCTATGAAACAGACTGGAAGCTGAGTTTGGTGCTTTATCAGGATCAGATACGTACTTTGCAGTGTTGGCATGCAGTAGAACTGGATTGTCACTTACCACCCAGGGCTTGCTGCAGAAGTTGTAGATAGAGTAGAGGGAGTTGACTGTGTGGATGCCACCATACTGGAGGCCTATGATGAGGCTGCGGAAGTCCTCTCCCAGTGCCATGCTGTAGGCATGCTGCCGGATGAGGACAAAGTCGGGCTTGAAGGACCTGGGAGAGATGAGAAGATGTGACGTTTTACTTTCAGACACTCAGCAACACTTCCAGCCTCCTCCTGTTTCTTTTCCATCCTTCCTTTTCGTTAATGCATATTGCTCTTCTTGTGCCTCTCATCATGGGTTGCTTATGTTAGAAGGTAACAAACCAAACAAAAAACTCATTAAAAGAAGGAAAAATCCAACACAGCTGCATGTGTGAGAGTGTAGAAATGGGCCAAAGAGATTTGCTGCAGTTTCCATGTCACTCAGGCATGCACAGGAACAAGCCACAAACAGAGCCAAAGGTCATAAATTCACTGGTGGGGGATTCTCTTTTCTTTTTAAAAGCTTGGCCATATTTGGCAGGCTCGTTGCAATGTGTGATGCAGATGAGGGAGCAAGTTTGTTTCCTGACTATTGAAGTCGATATTGAAGCAATGCCCAGTGGGTGGGAAGATCATGAGGGATTTCAAAAAGCTATCATACACATCCATACATTGACATACATTCCCTCTTTAATCAGTTTACTACATACACAGCACATCCCAGGCTCTTATGGCTATGAGTCAACAACTAAAGGGCAGGCATGGTAATGTAATTAATCAAATGAACACAGTCCCCCATCCAGTGCTGTGACTCATGGCGTGGACTCCCAGAGTATTATTTAGCAAGACTCGAGCTGGGACTCCTGTGGTTCAACAGCAGCAGCTCTCAGCAAATGCATAGAAAAGTGAGGCCATTTCTAGGTAAGCCAACAGGCGATGGATTATCTTTCAAACAGCCAGATTTCATTCTTTGCTGACACCGTGTCTTCAGAGCCATTCAGGAATCTCTGGAAACAGCAGCTGGAAGAAACTGTTCCCAAAATGGAGCTCAGCAGTTCATTCTTGAAGGCATGGAAGGGGCTTTTCCACTGAAACAGGGGATTATTTTATACTTTAACAGAGGTTGCATCAAGGACATAGGAAAAATTTCCATGCTGTATTAAAGAGAAATGAGCTATGTAACCAGGTCCCATTACCTCATTACCCTTGAACTTTTTCTTTGCTAAGAGACTATAATTTCTATCCTTCGGATGTATGAGCTGGAAACGCTTTGGGTTTATAGCCCCTATTTATATTTCCATCATTCTGGTAGCGAAATCCGAGATGGTGACTCTGGGCCAGATTGTGGCAACAAACACTGTATACAAAATTCAGCTCAGCTTTGTTGTTTTAAAGCTGTTCATTTTGTTTGTTGGTCTTGGGCTTTTGTTATCGCCTGAGACATGGTGAGGAGCATGCCCTGCTTTTGTGATGCAAGAGGCCAAGCTTTGGAAATGTTGTGATTCCCTCCTATGGAGTACTTTTAAACCCAGGCATGTTCCCTAATGTACTTGGCATCAAAGGTGGCATGCATCTCCAGCAGCGAGACGCATAATGAGCACCAGGAGGGCTGTGCTATCACTGTGCAGCTGATTTATGGACCTCTCTCATGTCAATGGGGGTGAGGCAAGTGGTGACCCCCTGCTGAGAAACAGCAAGTAAATACAAATCTTGGAAAGCTTGCTCCATTCTGCTGGACTTGCCATGTAGAAGATACCCCAGAGGCAGGCACAGGTCCTCAGGAAGGATTAACCAGCTTCCTAGGACCAACTCTGCGCTAAGTTGTGCGGCCTGGAGGGGCAGGAGCTTCAGGCATGTTCCTCCTTCATTCAGCTTTCTGAGCATATGAAGAAGAAAATGGTCCCTATTACGGCTCAAGTCTTTCCCCAAACTTGACTTAGGGAACAGCACTTACTGGGGCTGCGTGGTAATGGTTCAGACCACTGCTCCAATCTGCCCAGAGGAAGCAGAAGTATTTGCCCTTGAAAACCAGTGATCAACAGGGTGGGACGTGGTGCTGTGGTGGGGAGGAAGCATGCAAATGAGCTTGGCCAGCTAGAGGGAGGACACACAGTGGCTGGGAAACTGCCTTCAGTGGCTTTACTTCTGCCAGCGAAAAGTTTAGGAAAAAAGCTCTTATGTTTTCAGGTCCTGGCAAAAGAAGAGTTTCTCAACTTAGAAGATGGACACAAGAATACAGAATTAATGTAGACAAGCCTATTCTCAAACTCTGCATCATGTAGGAAGGCAGGGCACTCTATCATGCAGCAGATGAGGAGTGAATCTCTAAAGCGAAGGTGGACACTGAATCCCTGTTTTGAGCCATGGGACAATGAGGATGTTCCCATGGATACTGAGAACAAGGCAGAGGAGTGCAGGGCCTGGGACTAGCTGCGAATAAACATCAGCTGGAGAGACCCAGAGTCTGCGAGACGTCTGTAATGGAGAAACAGAGATCAGCAGCAAAATGTGAAGCAAGGGGCTGGGAAGGGTAGCAGGCAGTAAGAGGGAAGTGAATGCTTATGGTAGGAATGTCGGTGTGAAAATTGAATAACTGGGGGTACCACTGATCTGGGGAAAAAAGAGCTTAATTGCTTTACACAAGGATTCTTACTTTTTTGGTGGAAGACTACTTTTGCAAGCTAGTACTAATTATGAGAGTGTAAAGCTTAAGCTAATGTAGTGAGCCTTGGATTTGGAATAGCTAGTAACAACTGTTTTCTTTGCTTGTTCAACCCAACCCAATAACATCTCCCATGTCAGAAAGTTGAAATCCTTGGCAGACAGACAGGTTAGGCAGAAGTCCCATATTTGAAACACCGTTGCCAAAACCTTTGGGTGATCCAAACTCAGTAGCACCTACTGTGCTGAGGTCTCAAGCACTCGAGGAGTCTGGCAGGAGCAGGAGAACAATTACAGAAGCACATATCTTGCCTCTCCACTAGATCTGTCCAGCCAGCATTTAGATGACCACAAGCGGTCTTGAATAAAACTGTGCCTAGATCCCTGCTAAAGACAGGTCATGGGAATGGGTTTGGTCACAAAAAGAATACAGGAGAGCCCATTCAAACATCTAACGGACAGGGAGATGGGATAGGTAAATGGAACTAGAAATAAACCACAGATTTAAAACATATGGCTAATAAGCTGTGCTCTGCATGTTGGTGCTGTGCCCTTTCTGGGCAGCATGGCAGACACATACCTGAAGTCATGGATCTTCAGTAGCATGATAGCCAGATGGATGAAGCTTCCAGGAGAAAGCTGGAGCTCATCTTTGGCCACGAGTCTTTTACAGAAGCCCTTTCTCAGACCCCAAGAGCTCTCATGTAGAGTTTGGCTCCTAGCACTGCCTGGCAAAATAAAGCCCACTAAAATGCATGTAACACATTCCCAGAGAGGCATAGAGATACAAGAATCCTTTGTTTAAAAAAATAATAGTTCAGGAGACTGGAAAAAGTTCATCTGCAGATTGAAATAGCTGGTGAGATTTCATTTTCCTCTGGAATGGAAAAGTGCTTTCCTTTCAGCTCGTGTCGCCACAGGCAATGGCCTCTGCCACACATGGCATGAGCCTTCCAGTGCTCTGAGTGGTGCACAACTGAACCAGCCACCCCCAGAGTGAAGCAGACCCCCTCACATCCCTGTGGCTTTTCTCCCTTTGCAGTAGTTGCCTCCTTGTCCCAGACGCTAGCCAGGGCACATGGCAACTGCTCAGCCTACCTCTCCTCCTGGCAATCGAGATTGGCCAGCGACCACCAATCACCCCTATATGATAGTGTCTGGCTAGTGCTGCCAGTCCTGAGCCTGGACTCTGATATTGTGATGCAGGATGCTTATTTGCATTTAACTAACTCTTTTTCAACCTGTTCCAATGCATTTTAGCAGTCTCTTTCTTTCTTAGTGGTAAAACTGTACTTTAGAGACGAACCTAAATATAAAGCCTAGATCCAAAATACCTACTAGGAAGAGATGTGACTGCAGAATATAATTTCTTAGGTTGGACCTGTCTGCCTTTAAATCTGTGACAGCGTTAGCTGTCTTGGAAATAGTTTTGTCAGAGATGAGGGAATACAAACAATTTAAGAGATTCCTGATGTTAAATATGGAAGTTAAACATCTCAGGAGCAGCAGTAGCTATTCTGGTGATCATGTGTCTAACTTCTCTAATTATGAGAAGAGAATCAGCTCTGAAAAGATCATCAATAACATTGCTCTGCAGAACGCTGGTCCCCAGGCTGCTTTGGGGTAGAGATGATGACAGCAAATCCTGCTGGGAGGTTTCATGCCTTAAAGAGATTTCCTGTTTCTTATTTCTGCATATAGCCATAACTCTGGCTTGCTTCTTGGTCCTTCAGCTTTTCTCACTGAAGCGCCAAGAGCTTCATGGGCATGAAGAAAGAACACACAAGAATAGATTATGTTGTCAAAATACCTTTTAATGATCCCTTCCACTGTGAACAATCAGCTGCAGCCAAAGGGTAGACTGGCTTTATACATTAGCATTATGATGGGTTTAGAGAGATTTTTGTCTGGGCTGTGGGAGAAGGATGGGCTCTTCTGCTCACTTTCTTGAAGAGTGCCAGTCTTACAGTACTCTTTGGCCTTCATATCAATAGAAAAAGATCTTTCCTGGACACTGAAGATGCACATCCTCACTTCAGGTCCTCTCTACCCTCCATTATTCAAGAAGGCTTCATTGAGTTTTCTGACACTTCCCAGTGATCAATATATTTTGACTAAGTTCTCTTCCAAAGCCTTTCCTATCTACTTGGCATGACACACGGAGGAAGAAAAGTGCATAATTAAGCAATATGATACAACAAGCTTTGCATTACTAGCAATTAATGGATCCTTCAGGCAAGCTTCTGAGGCACAAATCCAAGCCATAAGAGACTGCAACTACCTGAGAAGTGCAATAATCCCTCCAACTATGCAGTGCCTTAGGTGTCTGAGAGGTAATAGAAAATGGCATTTACAAATAGGAACAAGTTCTTCTTGTGTTTTACTTGGGTGCTAATAGTATAAAAAGTAGTATGAAATCTTGACATTTTCACCTATCATGATGTTAGATTTAACGTTATGTTTGATCTCATAGAAAAATGGGAAATTTGCTGAGAAAAAAAATCTCATTTCAGTCAAAACCTCATGTCATATTTTCCACAGAATGAATTAAACTCTGCTGAAGTTGTTCAAAGAAAGAATGAATGTGGTTACTTATACGAATAAGGTAACACAAAGCTGGGTTTAGAGAAACAAGAAAGCAATGCAGAATAGAATGACCTCTCTTTACCAGGCTGGAGAAGAGGAGCAGGGGTCTTTTGGGACACTGTAATAGAGAATGGCTGAGGAAAACCCACAGGGTGTGGGGGATACCAGTGTAGCAAAAGCAGCAGGAACCAGGAATTATGGTTGCAGTAGGACCAGTACCACTATATGCAGACAAGGACACCTTGGAAGATGCTCTGATTTGCTTCTCAGCCACAGGCCAATGGTCAATGAGCCATAAAATTGCATGTCACACACTGTCCAAACTGTAATGTGGCAGTCTCCTAAGTCTGCCATATATTTTACTTGTATCTGATCAACCTTGACAAGGAAAAGCATATGGACCTGGATGATGCTTCAAAGTAGTAACAACCACACCTGTCAACAGCAGCTTGCCTTCAGAATGTTTGTGACCTGAAGCTTTTACAGAAAGTGACCCAAGTACTTTCCAACATCACAGAATAAAGTCATGGAGTGATTTAGGTCAGAGAGGATCTTTGGAAATAATCTGGCCCAACACTCTGCTTATTGCAGGGCTAACATTAAAGTGATATTAGATTGATCAGGGTCTTGTCCTGCCAAAGTTTGAATATTTCCAAGGAAGATCTCCTAGCATCTCTGGGCACTTGTTCCAGTGTTTGACCACTTCACTGTGGAAATTTTTTAAAAAATTGTATCTAATTATAATTTCACCTGCTGCTACTTGTGTCCGATTTTTCTTTTCCTTTCACTGCACATCTTCAAGAAGAGTGTGGCTTCATTTTCTCTAGACTCTCCTCTTAGTTGCCTGAGAGCTGTAGGTGGATCCCTCTCAGCCTCCTCTTACAGACTGAACAAAACCATCTCAGTCTCTCCTTGGATGTCTTTAGTCCAGTTCAGTGAGTTTAGTGGCCATTCACTCAACTCGTTCCAATTTGTCAATGCCTTTTTTGTACTGGGGAGCTCACAGCTGGACGCAGTACTCCAGATGCGAATAGTGACTCGTTAGATACCTTGCTAATACCATCCTGTGAGCCATAGGGCTCCTTCCCTGCAACGGTACACAGGACCTCCAGGTCCTTTTGCACAGAGCTGTTTTCTCTCCAGCTGCCCCCCAGCCGTACTGGGGTTATTCCTCCCGCACTGCAAGACTTTGTGATTCTCCTTATTGAATTCCATGAAGTTCCCATTGGCTCATTTCCCCAGCTGTTGAGGTCCCTCTGAATGGCAGCTCTGCTCTCTGGCATATCTATCGCTCCCCACCCTCTAGTTGTCACCCACGAGCTTGTTGAGGCTGTAGTCTATCCCTATATCAAGTAATTAATGAAGATCCGCCTTGACCAGTATAGTGCAGGTGCAGCAGGACTTGGCCCTTCACTTTGCTCTCTGCCGTTCCCTGGAAGAAGCCTCAGTAAAAACCCATGTATAAAGGAGACAAATTAAGGTAGGATTGGGAAGAAAAAAATAAAGCCGATCGAGACTGGAACAATCTACAACAGTCTTTAATCATTCTTGCATTCAGTCCAGGATTAACTAATTAAAGAGTGCTCTAGGCCCTGGCAGCACATTTCTTACTGGAAAGAATTACTGTAAATGCGAAAAGGGCCAGGGAGTAGTTTAGTCTCTGGGATGTTCCCCACCCTGGTCTGCTCACAGTGACTTTTGCTTTCTGGCAGCTGCCTGCACGCCAAATGTTTTCCCAATAACTGTCAGCATCCTGCCTGCACGTCGGCTGGGCGCCAGCTGCTGGGGAGGTGAAGGGGGACATTATTCATCTGGGAGATCAGTAAACCCCAAAGGGAGAAGCAAGGCTCCAAGCAGCTGTTTAGCAGCAGGAGCTGAGGTGGAAGCAACTGAGAATAAATACATAAATAAGTACACCCCAACTTCTCTTCTCTTTTTTTAGCTCCTGCTCAAAAAAAAGAGAATGGGGGCAGGCAGGTGGAGAGAAGGGTGATAGTAGTAAATCATCCCCTGTGTGGGAATAATTTCTCAGTTTATAAATGTTTTCTGGAGGTGTTAAATTGCTTCATGTGTAACTGCAGCCTCCCAGGACCTACCCTATTTGACATCTTGTCCCAGCCCATTGTCTCTGCAGGGCATTTTGATAAGTGGTCATTTGGCATGTTAGTGTTTTGCCTAAAGTAGTACTTTCAAAAGCTTACATGGTTGCACACACTTCTCCATTATGTTTATAGATCACCATGCCACCAATACAAAAATATTGCCCAAATGTTGCTCAGTGTTAAAAATATATAGCACATATTGTACTATACCATGTGGTACCTTCTGTGAATCTTGAGAGAAACATGCACTCAACAGACTTTTCCATCTGGCTTCTAGAAACCTAAACTCTCCCAATCAAATTCTCCCATTTTTTTCTCCCCTCTGCATCTTCGCAGAAGTTCTTAGAATGTTGGTTTGGAAGCACCAAAAAAAAAAAGAAAAAAAAAAGAAAAAGACATTCTGAAAAACATATTCTAAAACCCACCCAAATTAGATCAAGAGTTAAATTAAAAAAGGCAGGGACTAGACAGAGTCTAGGGTTCCTCTTTGACACAAGCTTCCTGGAAGATGAGAAGCTGGAAAGTGACCTACTACCTACCAATACGTCCTACATCAGTGTCAGGGACAGTAGCTACTCCCATGACCTCCCTGGATATTATCCCTGTAGAACTGCAAGAAACCACTAACTCTTCTGGATGAATAGTCCTCAAGAGACAAGAAAATACCCATCTCCTAGCAATGTGCAGCTACTTTGTGGTGAGAAAGCATGGCTGCTGTAGATTAGAAAACCCACATGCCTCTTTAGGGAGCAGCTTGTCAGTGGCCCTGTGGGGTGAGAGAACCTACTGGGATGGGAAAAGGTGCAGTGAGCAGAAGACAGTGTCCTCACTGGACTTTAAAGAATCTTGCATCCTGTAGCGAGCAGATCTTTTTTAGCCGGAGTACACATCTCCTGTGGTCTTCAAGTTCTGAATAGCGGGAAACTGCTACTGGGCTGGCCAGTTTCTTCCCCATTCCGCCCCTGTAAAAGGATTTGCTTCCTCATGCTGTGATTTTATTGCAGCTTGCAGTGCAAAAACATGCTTTGGGAGAAAAGCACTTTCAGGTCCTGCTCTGTTTGGGATGGTGATTCAACAGGCTGCTGTTCTGTTATCAGAGCACAGAGCATAGTAGAAGCACTGAATCAGCTGGAACCAACAGGAAAGTTGGTATTTATTAAAGGAATGAATGGGCTTGTATAGAGGAATGAGAGCATTCACTGACTCCACCGCAGCTGTGAGTGACAAGGGCATATCACCCAAGGTGAGCAGGGTGAGACACACACCTTCTTATACAGACCAGGCAAATTCAGGCAACACCTGTAGGACTAAGCACCACTCCACAGCAGAGACCCTTCTCCACAGCAAGGCTTTGTTCACAGCTCTCAGCTCCTCTTTGCTTTGCTGTCAGTTTTGTCACCCCTCTCCACTTGCCAGGGCCATTGCTCCGTGCCAGGTCCTCCCCATTTTGGACCCTGGGCATCTCCTGGTCCGTCAGCTGTTGTCTGTACTGTGGCATTACACTGAGTCTGTGTACCACGTTCTAAGTGGTATGGCCACCACTGTGGTAGGTCCCATGCAGACACACAAAAATGTGCTTTCTCCCCTGGATCATCAGCCCCAATGGCAAAAAAGTCAGCTCCACAGGGAGACAGGAGATGAGAGCAGTCTGGTGCATGATTAATTTATATCCTTAAAAGTCTGAAATGGTCCCAAAGTCATTAGTATTCCCCGTGTAAGAAAGCTGTCCAGATTTTCAACATATCCCTGCCTTATTCCCACATCTACTGGAATTAATGGCTGAAGGCTTGTAAAGCCCAAAAGGCAAACACAGGACTGCATTTAATCTAATGCAGTGGCTGAGATCATAGTTTGGGAGTCTAAGTGTTGTCAGAAGCAGAGACAGCCCAAATTCTCATTTATACTAAGACATTTTATAATATCCTGAAAGCATAAATGCACCTCGGAGTGGGTGCAGCGCCAGCGCTGACGGCCTCTTTGCACCATGGAAACACTGGTATGAAGGGCCCTTCAGACAAAGGAAGACAAGTGAAAATGAAAATCCATTCCTCACATCTAACTCAGGCAGAGGTGACACAGCCCAAGAGCTTTCTAAGGTAAATTAGACTCCAGACAGTTCACTCTGTCTATGTGAGTGTGCGCAGACCTGTGCAAAAGGAAGTTGTGCATGCACTAGAAGGAGGATGAAGAATCGACCCAAATGTTTTAAAAGCAGACATCAGCCCACACTTGGTTTTTTTTCACACTGCGTAGTAGTCCAGCCATCGCACCCAGAAATGAGTCTGTTTCTCTGTTGAAGGGGTTGCTTTGTCTAAGTTGGTGAGGGATCCTTTGAGACGAGTAAGTGCCACCTCGTGCTTCCCGTGTTTAACTTTTCACTGGAGAAGCTGGTGCCAATTTTACCCAAAGAAGTGCTGGGGTAACAAGGACCAACGTGTTGGTCCAACCCACCAGCCCTGGCTGAGCCCTGTGTTGCTCCCGGTGCCCAGCTCATTCCCGTGCACCATCCTCAGTCAGGGCACGCGTTCCAGGGCACTGAAATAGGAAAGTGCTTGCTAGAAACTGCACGAGATACTCCACGGCCAGCTTTTTTCTTCTAACTCTGAAGAAAATGTGCTGAATAGGTTGATGGAGCCATCACATATCATGGTGGAACTGGCACAGAAAAAACGCATCAGTTTTTTAGATTCGATAGACTATACTCTCTCTCACCCCGTCCCACACCCCATCCTACAGATGTGCAGAACTTAGTAGCTAAAAAAGAGGAGATGGGGACACAGAATTTTGTTACTGTAAAATTAATTTCTAGGAGCCACATTTGCTTTAAAAATCAGGCAAGCAAAGTAATGCCTGGCTTCAGTTATGTTGTTTGTTAACTTGTAGCTACTTGTTTCAAGATACACAGGCTAGTAGTCATGGAGGTCTGTATACTTCCAGTTCTGTGCTCTCTTTAATGGGCTATAATGCTTCTAAAGCTCCCCCCCCCCCCCTTTTTTTTTTTTAAATTTGCCTGAAGCAAAGGCTTCAAGGACTGTTCTACCTTCTTATTAGGGGATTGATCTTCCAGGTAAAAGAACCAAAATTCTTTCTTGGTGCAGTTCAAACCAGTTTGCACAGGGTATAAAAGATTGCCTTAACTCCAAGGTGTCAGAAAGGATCAAGGGATCAGCAAAGAAAGAGCTTAGATTTAAACGTGCAATAGGATGTCCCCAGTTTAAAGAGAGAATTAGGAGACCTAATGCAAAATGACAGAATTTAATAGGCTAATAGATTGTTATCTAGTTTATCGGTTAACATAATTCCAAACTGGGGAGAATAGCCCAGTGGTTGCTTCAGTATTATTATTATTGTTGTTATTATAAATGTTTATTATTTCGTTGATTTAAGATCCACTGGTCTGTAGTCTATTCACTGTCTTTCAACTAAACTGCTACACTCTGTTGCCATTGATTTGAAGAGGAGTGTGAAGAAGGCTGTTCTCCTGCAGAGAGGGAATCCCAACTGCACCTGTCAGCAAGATACTGTCTGATCTCCTTCCTATAACTTGTCAGTGGGATTTTCAAGGACTTCAGGATTTCAAAAGCCATGATGAGTATTATATCTCACCATCTAGAAACATTCTGACTTGTGACTGAATATTTTGCTTAATAATTAACAGAGGCCTAATAAGTGACAGAAAAAAAGATGTCAGCAGCAGCAGTGTGTGAGTCGAAGGTGTCCTGCGTGGCATCTCCCTGTGGCTGGGCACCCCGAGGGGTGTCTGTGGCCAGGCAGGACATGGCTGCAGGTGGGATGGGGGGGGACTTGGAGGGAGTGGGAAGCAGGTAGCACCCATGTGGATGGGCTGAGGGGCCTCCACACAGCTCAGTAGCTGCATGCTCCGTAATTCACCTTCTAAAGTGAAGAAGAGTTTTTATTTTTGTAACTTCTAAAGTATTGGTAGGAGTGGCTGTGGAAGTTGGCTGGCCTGAGCTCTTTAAACTTGCTGGCATGGGCAGGACAGGGGCACATCAGCACAGGCTATAAACAAATGGCTAGTGCTTGTAAGGGCTATAACAAATCATGGACAAAACATGCCATATGAATTGAATATGCAGACAAGTATGTATTTGCCAAATCCACTTCCCACCACACAAATGCGTGTGTCCTTAAACATGCATAGACGAAAACAAAAAAACTGAAGCAATGCCACTCATAAAAACATTTTAATGTACAAATATCCATGCAAAAAGGCTAGCTGTGATAGTTGTGTATTTTCTGTGAGCAGAAACATGAACACCATGCCCCAGACACTCTTGTGAAATAAATTTTGTCTTCAGTTTCAGTTTAATAGCTCAAGATCTTTCTGCCAGATGTATGAATGGCTTCAAGAGGAAAGGCACGGGAAGCAAAATGAAGAAGTGATCAACCTAGGAAATGGTTCTTGGGAAACCTTCCAGCATCATGGGCAAGCGAACACAAGAGTGCATTAGCACCGTGCACTGTCTGATGGATGCTCCAGCGGCTGGTTCACAGGACATATGCTTTGTTTCACTGAGAAACAGACATTTGTGGGACGAGAGAAAGCAAATGAATGTAACAGTCTCAACCCTAGAAGTTTTTAGCAGAGTCTTGTGAAATTGTACCAAAGAATGAATGGAGACTTGTGGACATACTAAGAGTTGTCAAGACCTGAAATTAATTGATGGACCACCATCATGGCTAACTGACAGTGACAAGTGTTGTTTTGCACTGTTTGGACTGGAAATGACATCTTGAGAAATTAAACTGAGGCCCACACGCTCAGAATCACTGGTTTTCAGCTGTTCTAATAATCCCTTTCAAAAATATCCCTGCTATTTTATGTGCCTCTATGCAAAAGAATTGTACAAAAAGAAGTAGGAAGGCTAGAAAAATGGATTTGGATTAGCAATGAGATTTCAACACAGAGAAAAGCAGTTGTATCAAAGACAAAATGTAGAGTTAAAAGTTGTAATGACAGAAACTCATAAAGACGCAGTGAGAATAAAAGGGTGAAAGGTAGTATTTGTGTTATGTAAACAGAGGCATTTTACCAATACACAGATGTGACAACTTATGCTGCTTTTTATGTAGCACCAGTAAGAATGCATCTAACATTAACTCCAAATTGCAGGCACTCTGGTGTTGGAAAGAAGGGGAGCAATGCTTTTGGAAAGTGAATTGGTGCATGATTGGGGAAGCATTGCTCAGGACATGAGTCTGCTTGCAGTGCCTGCAATTATGAAGTAATGCTAGTAGGGACAGAAAGCACCATCAAACAGAGATATGGTATTTCTTTTGATATATACCACAGGGCAAGGCTGGAGCATTGGGAATCTCTGGCAAAAAAAAGGTAATATTTCAGGAGCAAATCAGTCTGTGAGGATCAGGATCATGGAAAGGCTTTGTGGCCATTGCAAGAGTAGTCCACTGGGATCAGGAACTAACACAGGTAGGCTAATGAATGCAAGCCATTGTTTACAATGACAGTTATTTCACACAGGAGGAGAGAAAAATCAAGGGAAAGGAAGATGCATTGTCCCTTTTATTTGGAGGCCCGAGGCTGAAAAGAACCTGAAAAGGATGCATTTGTGGTTGTATGAAAGGTCTAGACTGGAAACAATGACTGTGTGGCATAATGTGCAACTGAGACCTGGTACAAAACCACCAGAGCCAGGTCAGTCTTTCCGCCACTTCCAGGAAAATTTGAAGTCATTAGAACTGTGCTGCCCTACTTCAGATACTGGTCAGACCCTGAGGTCATCCTGCTTGGCCCAACATTTCTGCAGAAAGCCCTGTTTTCAAGACAAGCTGGTGCTCCTCACCTTACCACCTTGGTGCCATTCCTCATGACCTGCATGTCCACCATGCAGCCGCCCGTGACATAAGCAGCCAGGTTCAGCTCGGAGAACTCAGCCTGGAATGGAGCAGAAAGACAGAGCGTTACTTGAGGGCAGCAGAGACACAAACACACAGACACAGAATTGTCTTCAGTTGGAATGTGCCTTGCCTTCTTTTTCTTTTTTTTTCCTTTTTTTTTTTTTTTTCCTGTGAGGCAATGAGCCATCCAATTACAGAATTACAGCTGATTTGCCCTGGAGAGACTGCAGAAGTATTTATGGGTCCCACACTTGGGGTGTACAAATATACAGGATTAGGCTTATTGCAGCAATAAGTACTGAAGGAATTAAGAATGAGAAAGCTGAAAAACACATACAGGAAAGAATAATAATAATACAAAGAGGTAAGGTCATTTGAATTCAAATTCCAAGTTTCCACTTGGAAACATCCATTTAGAATTATGTCTGAGTTGGCTGTCGTGCACTGGCCAGCTATAAACCTAATAGAAAAGATTTAAACCTAAATAGCTAAATAGCTAAAAAGCCTCATTATGCTGCAGGAAGGTGATAAGCAGAGAAACCCACCTGATGTGGTCTACTTATTAAGATTTTAACTATTAAAGGGTTAGCAAAGCTGGGTAGGCTATTAACAGTACTACTTAATTACTGAAACATTTTGTATTTTAAAAGAGGTGTGTGCGACTTACAAGGCTGGAAATACTGGCAAGGAATATTTAAGCTATGGGGAGTAAAAGGCAATGTGCACAGGGGTGATTATGACTGCAGTGGGTGTCAGTGAAGGTTAAGACACAAATCAGAGCGATTATCTGGGTAAGAGGTGTGATAATCCTCCTGCATGACCACTGGCTCTGCTGCCCCTCAGACAGGAGTGCCAGTGAAACTCGATGGTCTCAGGCCACTCTCAGTAAGGAGGAGGATGGCAGGATCACCTGATTAGCGCTTGTCTTGGCCTCCAAATCCTAACTCTGTTCTTTACGAACAAATGAGTAGACCTTAAACTAGAATAGCCTACTATTGTGCCACGCAAGTTCTCCCTTTCCGGCATGATGTAAACATACCTGTACAGATTCAGAATCCTATATTAAAGTAGTGTCTGTTTATATAAATACATTGTAAATATAAATATAAATATAAATATAAATAAATATAAATATAAATATAAATAATCGGGTTTCATTTTTTGAGACAGAAAATTCGATCTTCTCCCTTTGAACAGCTGTATTTTCCCCTTCCTGTTAGGATGTTTCAGACAGTATAATGGAGACTGGGCAGAAATAAAATCATCTTCTAAAGAGTGGCTACATAATATCAGAGCATTCGAATGGTGTTGCTAATCCCTGTGATTTTTATTGGGATCCTTGTACTTCTTACTGTTCTTCTGATACTTCTACTAGCTGGAAGATAGTGCCAGGAACAACTGTTATATGGAAAAAAAAAAAAAAGAAAAAACCCATGTTTTGTCCTCATGAACGGGTGGAAAAAACTTGCTAATGGAGAACTAGTACACCTGTAAAGGCTCAGAGGCCAGACGACAAATGAAAAAATCACTTCCAACTTTCTTTTTTAAAAATCCACATAATTTTAAAGCAATGACCGTGGACTGGTGACCTGATGATGTAATGAGATTTCATGTCTACGGCCCTGTGTAAACTTTTCAAAGCAACACCCTTATATGATCTTACATCATTGTAACTCCCAACTACAATGAAAGGAGGGGGGAAATTGCTGTTGCCAAGAAAGAAAGCCAACTTCAAACACATACACACACACACACACACAGGGAATGGCAGTGGTTCAGGTGCTTGGCTGAGCTTTTCTTATGAGATTGCATACTGTTGCCTTGGTTACAGCCACGCTTCTTCAGTCATCATATTGGATCAGAGATAAGAAAATATGTACCTCTAAAAGGCACCTGCATTTTATACATTTAAAAAACCCCAAAAGATGTAGGGAGAGGGAGTACACCTTGAACAAATTCAGCAAGGGCAGATGCTCTATGTACCATCAGTGAGCTCCCCAGTGGGTCAAGGCAAGCTTACTAGCTTACATGTGGGCTCAAGAGACTCTATGGACTGGGGAGAAGAAAGGTTGGTTTTCCCACCTCTGTGTCTGTGTATGCCTCGGAGATGTCCCACTCTGAAAGCAGAGTTACTAAGCTGGACCTTCAGCTTCTGCAGCTGAGGGATGCATCATGTGATGTGAACACAAGAGCAAGAAAGGGAAGCTTTAGATCTGTGTTCTCATGGTTTTTATGCCTTTCTTCCATATTTTTTTCCATAATGGTTTTGCACTAAAAAGCTTAACACTTTGCTTTGCTGGGGGAGAAAATGGGCAATCTTCATTTGATGGCTGGCACTTACAATCTAACTAAGTCAGTCTGACAGGCGTTGCCCCAAAGCAGTCAGACCAAACAAAGCTGTGTTCAGACACCTGACGTCCAAATAGGCCTGGGAATCCCCTGAGCTGGTAAGTACTTCATACCAAACTGCCAGAACCAATTTCAAGCCTACTAATGTCAAGAGCCAGAAGAAAGGGAGAAATCCCCTTTGGAAACCGTTGTCCAGGGCACCCTGGCAAGGAGTGAAGAGTGGAGAGTGGGTCTGGGGGATTCAGCTACCTCGCCCCCAAAACATCTAGATATACAATCACAGCTAAGGGACAACCCTCTTCTTTTCCAGGCATTTGCTCCTGCTTTAACGGACTGTTAAGGACCATTGCTGCTTTCATGTAGCTGCTTTGTCCCCTCCGACATGCCGCTGCTAGCTGGCGTTTGGAAGAAGGCTGAAAACTTCAGTCAGCAGAAATTGTTTCCTGTTGATTTTCCAGTGCTCCCTGTATTTTTAACTTTGTGGGTTTTGTAGCCTGATGACTTCCCTTGGCTGGGATTTCGAGTCTGAGATCATCTCCAGCCTGAGTTTACCTTGCAGACAAAGAGGTCTTTGAAAGCAGCCCATGCAGATAGAGTGACAGGTAACTGTGCATAAAACAGGAGAGCCCAGCTCCCCATGGCATTGCAGAGTCATTTGCATTAGGACTCATCGAATAGAAGAAAGCATCACATTAGCCTGATGGTGCTTTATACTTGCTTTGCAATGGTGCCAGTGACTGCAAAAACGTTCAGGGCAAGAGTGAGCCATGTGTGACAAACGTGACACAATCTGTCTTGAAGAATAACATAACACAGACTGTGGGAGTAGAAATATTTTGTACCTTTGTGAGGCCTAGATCTGGGAGAATGCCCACAGATGTTTCAAGGACAGTTCGGGTAAAAACGCCTATTTCAGATACTTAGATACAGAAATCTCTCCAGATCATTCGGACTAAAGCTTAGGCTGCTCTCAGTTTCTCCCATCAGTGTACTCTAAGTGCTGGACATCTTTTTGGTGAGCTATTTTAGAGTTTCTGTTTCTGTTTGCTGATAATAAAACAAGGAGGATTTTGTCATTTTAAATCATGCGATAGTAGAAATGCCTGACTTGGTAGCCATACCTGTTAATGATTCATGGGAAGTATATGTTCAAGGTGGATGTTAAGCATTTTTCATGGAATAACAAAAAGTTGTGTTGGAAGGACTTCAAGACATCACAGTTTGTCTGTCTTTCCTAAGGCAGGATCAACTCTACCTCTGCTGTTGTGTGTAGATTATACATAACCTTCTTGTATCTTTCACAGGTGAGGAAACTCCTTAGGCAATCTGTACCTTAACAGCCTTGGAAAATTTCCCCAGTGTCCAACCTAAATCTCTCCCCTTACTTTTTAAGATTGAAATTTTTTGTCCATTACTTCCTCCTGCAGAACCTGATGTCTTACCGCTTGAAGACTTCCTCTTCTTCTTCCTTTTTTCCCTAGACAAAACTAACACCATTCTTGTAAGATTTTCTTGTAGGTTATGATTTTCAGCAGTGATCAGTGTTGTTGCTGTCACTGGGATCCTCTTGGACAGGTCCGCAACTTGCTTGAGTTGTAATTGCCCAGACTCACCATGATCCTTCAGCAGAGACCTGACCTTTGTGAAGTAAGATGTAAGGCTACTTGCATTGTGCAGCAATGTGACTTTTAACTCGCATTCTGCTGTAATCCTTGTATTGCTTTGTCTAGGCTACTGATTTGTCTTCAGTTCCCCATCTTGTGCATCTACCATTGATGACTGATGCATAAGGGGGAGATTTGTTGGTGTCTATAAAAACCTGATGGGAGGTAGTAAAGAAGATGGAGCCGTACTCTTCTCAGTGGTACCCAGGGAAAGGACAAAGGGCAATGGGCACAAAATTAAATACAGTGAATTCCATACAAACACAAGAGAACTCCCTTTTTATTACGGTGATGGTCAAACACTGGAACAGGTTGCCAGAGAGGCAGTGAAGTCTCCATCCCTGGAGACACTAAAACCTTTATGGGCCGTGGTCTTGGGCAGCCTGGTTTAGGTGACCTTGCTCAGAGCAGGATATTGTACTACAAGATATCCAGATGTGCCTTCCAATCTCAACTATCCTGTGGCAAGACAGCAGATGTCCTTATTAAATTTCTCTCTGCATGTCAAAGAGGAACCCCAGGAAAGCATCCCAGTTTGGTCCTTGAGCAGATGCTGACGGTCAGTTCATCTTCATTGTGGCACAGGAATAGGGATGCAAGACAGGTTTTTGGATTTGTGTTTTGGGGGCGTGGTGGCTGATTTTTATTTTTTTTTATGCAAGCAGGCTTAGTGTGTCCATACAGTGACAAACACATTGGGGTTTTTTGAGCTACTGAACTTTCTAAGCCCTCATAACCTAACTAAAAGCTACTCAGGTCGGTTACTGCTTAAAAGGCAGACATGAAGCTGTATGAATATTTGCATATACACCCCCATTCGCATATATACGGCACATATACAAAAGTAGCAGAGGGGGTTTTAGTACTGCCAGGGAACCTTTGCACTTTCCTCAGTGCAACGTGCCATATGCTATAACACATACACTGGCTCTTTGCAGGGTTCTTCCATCACATAAATCACAGCACTGAGGTACCACTACAGCACGCAGATTTCCATAAGACACATCAGGATCCTAAGTGTGAGTTCAGTAGTTACTCTGACCAGCCCCTCTCACCCACATGGGTATGGAAATGGTGGGATGACTCATGGCACTGGAGCCACAGGTAGCTTGCAGAGCACTGGTTCTCTCGGGTGGCTGGAGCTCCCCGGTCTCCACCTCTCCTTTGGCCCTCCCCCGTCCACTGATTGTGCTCTGACCAAGGCTCTCCACTCTCCCAGTCCTGCTCCTGAAACTCCTCACCAATTATCACTATGCTTCTGTTTTTCTCCCCCTGCCACGTGACATAAAATGCAGTCAGAATAACAAGCTGGTCTGTGTCATGGCTTAGGCACTTGGAATGAGGAATTACTGCTGTCTAATCAAATCACATACATTCCTCAGTGGATTTTGCGCTTTAGGTTTTGGTGGATCTTCCAATACGTACAAGGAAGGAAGACTTTGGCAGACACAAGCCTACATTCCTGTAACAGCACATTTCACTACAACCATTACAAGCATTTCAGAGGGGAAGTAAGCAATCCCTAAATCCTGCACAGGCAGAAGGGTGAACAGATTGTATGGGTGTGAACAGGGGGAGGGCTGGGGATGTGCGTGCTTGGTGTGCACGTGCATGCGGAATTAGGTATTACACACCCTGATTCCCAATGTTGATTTCCTGAGACATTTTCCTTTGAGGAGGCACCCTGCTCCCCACCTGCCCCCAGTATTGGGATTGCTCTCCAGGAGAAAAGAACTGTGAGGGTCCAGCTGGGAGGGGGGATGCTGCTGTGTCACTCCAAGGGGAGCTTCCACAACTGCACTTCACAAGTGCTGAAGTTAGGATGCGTGCTCCCAGGCTACAGACGGTGCTGATGCTGAAGGTCCACATGCCTTGACCTCTGTGGGTACCTTTTGGTGCATCAGCTCTGATGGCATTTAAAATTGTCTCTTAAATTTTCTTTTCAGAAGTTTTGAGACTGCTCGAGAATTGGAGATCTAACAAAAGCGCATTTCTAAACCTCTTGATCCCAGAAAATAGCTCAAAAACATGAACTCTGTAAGCTTCCAAAAGCCAATGGAAATAATAATAAAAAATAAGATACTATTTATTTAAGAAATTTATGATTTTTGAGTCATTCTTGCTATTTCTCCAGGTCTCTTTATTCATGGTTTATGAATGTTCATATGTGGCAAAGCTATGAGAACTGCTGTTGCTGTTCTTGAACTGCTTTCTGGCTTTCAGTTAGAAAAAACCCCATCCCTAAACACATAATGAATAAAAATTATAGTTATTTGATGAGAGGCTAATTTTCCTCTCATCACACATGGGCCTATCAGACTCTACCTTTTGAAAGGACCACTTTATGCCGCACACGAAAATACCTCTTTAGGACGGGAAGCACAATGGAGCTGGAATTCATGATTTGTATTACAGTTATATTCTGTGAGTGCCAAGTACAACTTTTTTCCTGACAATGCTGCCAATGGTGTCATAATCTATACCACAAGACTTTTCCAGAAGCATGTACATAGGAGTTCACTGAATAATCATTCCCTGAAAATAAACCAGGCAGCGGGAACAAGTGAATGAGCTGTGCAAGAAGAATGCGTGTCAGACGGACAGACGGACCCACCTCATCACAGCAGGAAATGGTGGGAAGGAGACGGGTGGACAAACAACAGGAATAAAAATTTAGACGAACCTTTTGGCCTCATGACTTCCCCTTCACCCTCCTCAACTGTCAATTAGACAATGCCAGGAAAGATGTCTCTGAATATACTAAAATGCCCTTGGGAAATATCTGAAGGAAAGGTACCCCAAGGGTGGCAGACTCTCTCTAAGAAGTGCTGCTTGCTCTTGCCCGCTAGGTCTCTGCTCTTCTCTCTCTCTCCTCAGCTCTCATTGGTCAACGCAGGGCATAGGACTGGAAAAGCCCACCAGAGCCATAGGGTCTAACCCCTTGCTACTGCAAACCCTTTCTTAAACCAGTGTATTTATTAGTAGCAGCTGTGTCACCTTTAGCCTCTGTTTTCTCAGGATAAATAAACCCGACTCTTTCAGCCTCATCTCATAAGTCAGGTCTCCATGGTCATGCCAGTGATCCCACTCTGCACATCTGCTTTGTGGGTATCCCTCTCCCAGGCAGATGGCAAGTGTCCCACTCATCTGATCACTTCCCACAGAGTCATGGTCTGTCTGATGGGTCTGTGGCTGTCCACATCCCAGACCTGACTCTCCTGCCCTCTTCTGTTTGTACCTGTGTGTGATGGGAATGCATGGCCATGCGGAATCCCCCTTGTGCACGGGGCATGCCTAACGCCCAAGGAGACCCTCACCTGGGGCATGTTATAATCCATATGGGAAACCCCAGTGTCATATGTGCTGAATTACTACCTGTTGCCTTTAGTGACGGAAAACATTTCACAGAGCGTAAGGCATGTGGTGTAATTCCTCCTCTTCCTGAATATGCTGTGTTTCCTAATGCCTCCCACCCTCTGGCTGGTGAAGGACTGAGAAGATAAAAGCAAAATTAATTTTGGGAGGCACTAAAAGCAATGTGGTTCCTGTGGCACTTTAAGATTCTTCTTCAAGCTCAACCTATCCTTAGAGACATTTAATCAAACATACTTTTAATTTCTAAAATAATTTGTCTAGCATTTATATTTCTGGAGAAAAGAACTGGAGGTGTATAAGCTGCAGTTCTCAAAGCTGGAAATCACAAGGCAAGCAAAACCCACAACATGGATCAAAATCTAGGAACCTTATTTTTAGCATAAAATAGGGATAGTGTATAGGATAATGTTTATTTTGTAATTATGTAGAAGTTTTTCCAGTTCATGGGAGCTAACTGAAGGGCATATGCAATAGCATCAGCACCAAGGCAGGCAGGCTGTGAGGGGCAGTGTCAAACAGGAGACTGGCAGGCAACGCTAAAACTGCTCAAAGTTGGTAAGCTTGAGCATTTATTCTTTAGACTCAGCTGCTCCTTAAAGCTCAGAGGTTTACATACACTGAGTAAAACTTAAACCATCAGTGGTTTAATGGGAATAGGTCAAATAGATTTTCGTATTTTGATCAGTGTTTCATTCAGTCTTATGAATGACTATCCCTGCTATGAAAGGACTTGTAGTGGAAAAATATCCAAATAATCAAAATGTAACTCAAACTGCCTCCAAAGAAAAGGGCCCCCTGATTCAGGACAGTGCTTGCACTTGCTTCCCACTGCCCCAGCCCTCTCTCAGCCCTGCGCCTCTCTCCCTGCAGCGAGCAGGGAGAAGGCAGTGGCATTGCATGCATGTTTCAGTCAAGGGTGGGCAATAACAAATCCCTCAGCCTCTAAAGCACATTAATAAATTTGGTTTGGGTGTTACGCTGAAGATTGGAAGAGAAGAAACAAAGGTGGAAACAAAATCAGGCCTCATGCTCATTTTAATAAATGACAGGAGACAGCAGAGGCTAAAGAGAGTGTAGCCACCACAGTGTCCCTGACAACTCTCTCTCCTATTCACTGGCATCAGGCAGTGCCCACAGCGTCTCTTGTCTCTTGCTAGTGGTAATGGACCTAGCTGAAGAACAAGGGCCTGGGGGTGGTATCGAGGTCATGCAATTAATTTCTGTGGTGAAGAAGGAGATAACCTTCTTCAAGAGTCCATAATACCTATTTTCATACAAGTTGAGACTTACAGAAGCAGCTCCCTGAGCAGCAAAATGGCATTTAACAGTCTCTTCCCTGCCGATTAGCCAGTGTCCAATACGAACTGAATTCACCCCTTGTAGCAAATTACTATCTTGAAACTTCTGCCTGTTTCTCCAATTCAGCTAAAATCAGCCAATGCCTTCCACAGTGTTGGGTGTGGGGGATAGACGGAGCGAGACAGCATGATCACATAAGTCTTGCATTCCTCGGATGACAGCCAAGGGGGAGAGGCAGCTCAGAGAGCTGGTAGGGGCGTATAACCAGATTAGATAACCAACTTCCTACTGCTGAGAGAGGGAGAGACAGCGCTGCTTTCAGCACTCCTGCTCCATTACAAATAAGTGATGTCATGACTTTAAAAAAAAGAATCTCACCTACTATCTCTACTCACTACTGCCAAAGATTCCTGAAATGGCTTGCTAAGAAAGAATTAAGATGTAACAGACATGGAGATGAAAGAGGATGAGAAAAAGCAACAAAGCAAACTCATCCTTCAGTTTAAATCAACTACAGAGCATCCTGGAAGAACGGCAAAAAAATTAGCAGTTGGAAAAAATAGGGCAGTTGCTTTTTCCTAGTGTGGTTTTTCAAGACTATTTAACATTTGGATATTTCCTTTCACTGCTTTCTGCCATTTGAATATTTTTGTTATTTAGCTTTTCAGATCAAAAGTGGTTTTTCCTATAAAATATAAAAAAATGTCCTAAGGCAAACTGTATTTCTGGCTGAGTCAATAATGTGTGGTTATCTGAAGCAGGATCAAATGGAAAACTGAAAAACTAAATGAACTTACTGAGCAGACCAAGTGGCTCAAGAGGTGCTCAGGAGTCAAACCTTGATCTGATGCAGGGTTTATTCAGAACTGAACAGTCAAGTTAGGACTTGTGCATCACGGCACAGTGTATGTTATAGTAGTGAAGACTGCTGAGCTGGAACATCAAAGAGAAAGGTGTGAACCAGGCTGGTAAACACAGTTATTCGCTGATTTTTTTTCCCGTAAGGAGGCTGTGGCAGAACTTTTGTTTTTCAGATCAAGAGGGTCTGTGTTCAGCCTCAGTGGACCTGTTCTACAACAGTTTAGGCTCCTGGATTATGCTTGAGGAAGAGGATGAAGAAGCAAGGAAGGCTCTAGATAATCAGGGTGGGAGCAATGAATGAAAATTAAATATCAAAAAATACTGAGCAAGGACAGATGGGCAAAAAAAGAAGGGGACAAAAAGCCAGAGTTTGAAGAAAGAAGTGCCCCTCTCTTGGCCTCAACAATATGCAGAGGACCTGAGGTCAGATTCGAAGACTGCCCCTGACAATGCAGCTTCTGTGTTGCCCTTGACAGACAGTCATCCAGCTGGGGAAAATTATCATCCCTTCTACTTTTGAGGTCGGGGAGAGTCAAGAGCAGTTCCCTGCCCACAACATGGAGGCTTGGCTGCTTGATCTGAGGGGCAGGGAGCAGGCAAGGGGAAGCAGGTGGGACCCTTGTTCATTGTTCTTCAGCTGTCCTATCCACTTTGTGCTTCCTTCCCTTGGGCAATGCTGCAGTCACTGTGCTGAGTATTTAAAGAAGTCTGCAAGGGGCCTGGCAATAGTTTTCATCAGCAGAGTCACACCAGCCTGACGGTCTTTGCTTGGAGAAATTTGGTGCCTTGTCTCAAACCTGGACATTCAGCCTATGTGAAGGATTTCAAGAGACAGACTGAGAAAGACTCCCTGAAAGAGTCCTTGGGGAAATTCGACAAGATATCTAGTGATGATGATGAGGTTCATTACCGGGTTTAACTCATCAGGGATCGAAAGTCCACTTCTGCCCTTCTCCACTCATGAGCTATTTAAAGATACTTCCTTTATAAGGACTTCAAGTGCAATAACATTTGAAGAGAAGGACTATGAAGGGAAAGGCAAAGACTGGAGGTTTAGGAAAGAATTAACAAGTCATTTTGAAGAGTACCAGGTCTAGCTTTGATGTTGGCTCTGCTTTGAGCTACAGAGCAGGTTAGATCAGAGGTTTGAAGGGCAAATCTGAATTATTATTTGATTCCATGCTTCTATGTGAGAAGTGTGATTTTTTTTCCTGTTCTCTTCTAGGACATTTACTGAGGCAGCCAGCAAAATAAAGACTTTGATAAGGAAGTGCAAGTGTGAATTGTTCTTGCTAATACCATCCAGTACTGACAAGTGTGATACCAATAAAAAGAGGAGAATGAAGTGTTCATAGTATCATATTTGCAAAATAATTTACTTGCAAACTTTTCTGCCCATGACACAGCCTTTGATCAGAACATCTATACTAATATATAGTCCTAGGCAACTGGACAGCACACATTTGAAAAGAGAAGGAACAACTATCAGGGGCAATAGGTCCTGAGAAAGTTTTCAAAATCACTACATCAATAATTCTATACACACAAACACACATGTGCATGCAATGAAGAATCAACAGCTTTATGAAATCAGAAAATATTGGGTCATTCAAACAACATTCACCATCTTTCTTTATCTATCCAAGCAGGTTTATAGCTCTAATGATTACAAAACAAGCATATGATTCTTTCAGGATCGCCAGCTAATCTCTACATCTCTCTCTTCTTATGCTTCCTTTCAAGTTAGGCACCTGCAGATGATTATTAATAATCATTTCTACTTTGCCATAAGCGTCAAAAGTCTTAGTCAATACTGGGACTTCATTTTGACTGACACTTCACCAACACAGAGAGGAGGGGACAGACCCCAACATGAAGAGTTCTCAAATGAAATGAATGGCTGGTGTCAAGGCTAACAGAGAAACAGAGAATTTGTGCAATACCCTGCAGAGGTTGTCAGAAAACAAGCCATAAATCTCGTTACTGTTCCTATGGACTTTCAGCACATGAAAAGATTTTGCCACGTGATTATTTTGCATACTTAAACCAAAGGTTTTAGGCTTAAATCAAGGAAAGTCAGAAGACTGGTATAGCTCACATGTGGAACAAAACAATGACCAGCATGTACTGGGGCGTACTGGCTTTACATGTTTTCAGGCATATATATAGAGCTGTGAGGTGGTCTTCCAAGGGCAGAAATTACAATCCCATTACGAGAACAGAAAATTCCAGTTTAAGGCAAAATAGCAACTGATTCTGCAAAGGTAGGGAGGATGAAGGGATAGCCCAATAATATATTTCCACAATTCTAGAAAATGGACATATCTTAAAACTCCTCACTAGTTTCTTTCTTCGAGAGAAGAAATACTCACAGATCATCTGTCATAAAGACCTTAGCCTTGTCCACATACGTTTCTTAGAGCCAAATTTAGTTGTCACTGACCTGTTCCACTCGGATATCAAATTCTCCGTTCACCTTCTTCCCCTGGAAATATTTGGCCCTGCAGAAGAAACAAGAGAGACAAACATGGTTAAAGAATATTTTTTGCTTTCATTACATACTGTTTTGCTTCTGCATTTCCCTTTTTGCTGAAGAATTTTTGTCCAGGTCACAGCATGTTTTCCAATTCCTATCTTCTTTCAGCTTTCTGTTCTCCACGAGAAACCTGCCAAGCCAGATGAAAACCACATTGGAAAGTTCCTTCAATGCTTGTGACTTTTTAGTTTTATTTTCAAACTGGAAAGCAAATGCTCTCCTAATCTTTTCCAGAGCACCAACTCTAATCAAGGATTCCTTGCTCTATCTTATTTAATACTCAATCTTCATTCTGTAAAAGAAGAGCAACATATGGCATGGCACCAGAAACTTCTTCTGATGTTGAGCAAGGATCTTTATCATGACAGGTGAAGTGCTTGTGAAGCCTATTCTCCTGGTTTCTCACTGCAGAGCTGCTTTTTGATTCTGTTTGTCTTTCTGCTACTGATTTAACAAAACAGTATCTGCATCTACAATGTCACTAATGAAGGATCTCTTCTCAGTTCAGGAGAAACTGAGTTTTCTTTCAAGTTGAACAGTGTAATGAGAAGGACATATACCTTCTACCACTTCTGCTCCTAGCTGCCTACTCTATGCAGACAACAAAGCACTTTCAGAAGGATCGGTTGTTCATGAGAGGGGAAGGATGACAGTGGTGTTGGAGAAGAAAACATAGGAAAACGGCAGGCAGTTTTAAGTTTTTTATTCATATTTGTGTATAACGCCCCTTATATTGATTAGTCAGCAGAGAAATCACCACTATAATTTCCCTTGAGAATATTTCTCCCTAATTCTTCCCCTTGCCAAAGAAAACAGAAGAAAATATTAATTTATTTTCTAAGACCTCCCCTAAAAGTTTAGGAAGACCATGTATGTTCCAAAAAATCTCTTCTATTTGGAAAGCATTGAAAACACAGCTAAGCCCTGCAAGACCTGTTTCTAGAGACAAAGTAACTCTCTGCATTCTGCTTCCAGTTGGCAGAGGACAGAATAAAGAAGTAAAGGAAAACGAGGGGAAGCCGGCTTTGCTCCCTATTTTACAGTATTAGCAAAAAAAAAGAAGCTGGCTCACATTTTTACTATGTGTCTGTTTGTTCCAATAAAAAAAACAGAGAGACAGTAGGAAGGCAATTTTCCCCATGGCTAAAATATACCAGTTTTCAGCTAAATGCTCCTCTCCCCCAGAAATATGCAGTGTAAATAAACAAAGTTGTTTCATTTTGTCATTCTGTCTCAGAACTAAGTCAAAATTTTTCATTTTATTAGAAAAAGACACAAGAAATATCAAAAGTTTTCCACTTCATTCTAACAAGGTTATCTGAAGGCTGTATCACGCTTCCCTTCCCAGATGGCCCATCCATCAGCATGGTGCTAGTAAGACCTCTGCATAGATGTCAGGGAGGGACAGTGTAGCATCCACATGTGACCAAGACCCAGTGGCCCTAGCAACCCCTATCCAGTATAAAAAGCAGAGCTCTGGCCATTTTTCCTCCTTTTTTTGAATTTATGAGTGTTGCATGAAAAAAACCAGCAACTCAGCAGACAAGCTGAGACATCATGCCTCTAACAATAAACAGGAACAGTAAACGCACTTGATAATTCCATCTGGAGGCATAGCTCTAGAGGCTCTGGCAACATTCCTTGCTCCTAAACATTGGGAATATTGCTGGAACCAGTGACTTCTCAAAAACTGGAATGAGCTTTAAGTGGGCCCACAGGAACTGGTCTGAAATTTGAGGCACGCTATTCACTGGTACAAGTTTGGTTTTATTCCCAGCATGCTCATAATGTATACTCCTTACCCACATTTATGAAACACACTTCCTCCCTCTATGGGCTCTTCTCTTTGCTGACCGGCTGGTTGCAAACTCCTTGGTGCTCCTTTGCTTCAACTTGTAATGAAGTGTGATTAACCACAGTCTTCAGCTCAGTGCAGATGGAGCAAAGAGGCTTCCACTGTCTAGTCCAGGAAATTAGCCTTCACACAATTAAAGAATCCCCTCTCCCATCTCTGCAGTACTGGCTCTGATCATGGGTAGTCACACAGAAGGAACATCCAGCGTGAAGGGTCATTGGAGTAGAGCAAGGGACCTCAACTTAGACACTGCGTAACCTCTCATTCTTATCCCTCTTTCCACACAGGTTGTCTCATTCCATGTCTCAGATAACTTTCTTTTAACAGCACAATATACCACTTTCTTTCAAAGACAGCCCCCCCGGAGGGTTAACCTGCTCTGAATGTCTCTGAAGACTACGGGTGCTAAGCAATTTGTAGCCAAATAATTTGATCAGCTCATCACTTTGATACGGCTCAGGGTAAGAACGAAACACTTCTTACTGAAACATCTCTGAAATGGGTGGAGTGATGTTTTCAATTCGCACCTGGGGTTTTGGAGCCCTTGGGCAGTAGAGGCTATCATGTTGAAATGAAAACTGGCTTTAGCCTCACCCTGAAGCTCCTGAAATTTCAAGCAAACTGGAATCAGTGCTGATACTGCGGAAGTGTCATGATGCCTTTGCTGCAAGCGGGAGAGTCTTTTGGTCAGTATTGTGCAACATATGAAATCGCTTCTGGTCCCTACAGTGGACATGAGATGGAGGAAAGGAAGAACACACTGCTCGGGCGGTGATGCAGGAGAAAGACAGATGGATGTTTCTGGCAGGTAAGACTGTGCAAAACATTTGTGGATGCTCTCTACACCAAAACCACCTGAGCAAGGCTCTTCAAGACCTCTGCCTAGGAAATGACATGCTGCAGGGTTATCTAGTCAGCTTGTAGCTCTGCAGGGGAGCAGGAGCTCACACAGAAGACCAGAAAAAAGCCTTTCTGGGGAGCCTTAGAAATGTCCCCATTCACCTCCAGCACAGCCAACTGCCAGCAATCAGAGGAGTGGCTCATTGCAGTGGGAGGGGTGCTGTCTGCCATCCCCCAGCTAGGGACACCAGGCAAGGCCCTGGCCAAGCAAACTTATTCCCTCTCCCAGGCAGCCTGCAGCACTGACCACCACTTGGCTGGCCATCCTTTTATTTTAAAGCATGTCAGATGTTCAACCCACTCGAACACAGTGTTATAATTTGGTTAGGCAGGGTGCAGATGGGGTGGTGTGGTTGCTGTGATCTCAGTAAATTAGCATGAAAACATGTTTTGACTGAAGAAAACTGCAAGGCCAGGCTCAAGAGCAGTCCCTGGGTGGGATTTACAGCGCAAGGCAATGCATTTAAATGTGACCGCACAGGCTGGGAGGGAGGAAGTACCATAATAAACAAGCAAAGGTCTGCCCTGGCTTCCAGGGAGAAAGCTTGCCTTGAACCCCTCTCTCTTTGTGATGAAGAAGCCGCATGCTCTAGAAAAGGACATATTTTCTGGGTTCAAGGGCATCAGACAAACATAACTTCTGCTTTCTGCCTCAGCCCTGACATGATTACAGGGCCACAAGAAACATGATGCCTCTTCTTATAAAGCAATTTGGAAAAACTAAAGGCTTATTTTCCAGAGCTGCCATGAAACATTCCCAGTGTGTGTCAGTGACCGCCGTTGGAGGAAGCATATACACAATTTTCTGTCAAATATGGAGTGTATCCTTAATAGCAGCAGAGAAAAAAAATCAATTCACCTCCAATTACCTACATAAGAGATAATTCACAGGAAGTCCGTGCATAATATTAGCGCCCTTAGGTGTCTGCAAAACATCTATCTGAGCAAAGGTTGCCAAAAGTGATCCAAGACTGCAAACACACCCGTGAGACACTCAAAAAACAGAGTTTATCCCTCTGGTACCACCGACAGCTGGGACGGCTTCTACTGCACCTATCCCTGAATCGGCATGCTCCCCTGCACCTTTTTACTAATGCCCATCATCTGCAAACACAGGGATTCAGTCCTCATGGGGCATGACGTTCCCTGTAAAAGCTTCATGTGTCACCAGGCCCAGGGGATCTAGGGCTGGGCCAGTGGGCTACAGGTACTGGAGTTGGGGCTGGCCTGAACCACTGTGCTGCTCCTGCGTCATGGGGAAACATGGCACAAGAGAAGCAACTCCCACATGTGGAGTAGGGTCTTCCAGGATCAGCAGCAAAGGGCCAAAATTCACACACTACTTCTGTTAGGAGAGCACAGACCATCTTGTAATTTCTCTTTGTATGATAAACAACCAGTTACATCTGCCTTGCTCTCTTTCTGCTTTAAAGCAAAAGTAGGTGCAATGAGTGCTCAACCCAACCCATGTGCTCAGCACAGGAACCCAGCAGAAGCTATTTGTGCAGAGCTCGTACTGCATCTCCTGGAGTTATTTCTTGTCTCTTCCCTCCACTTTTATTCTCTCAGTGCAAAGAAGCATATCCGAGTTTCTTCAGAGGACTGCTTCAGTGTTTTCCTCTGGATCTGTGGGAAGCAAAGACATCAGGGATGCAACAGGGGACTGCACAACTTCTGCCAGGCTGGAAAATGCTCTGAACAGGAAAGAATAGGAAAAGATGTCCACTTGTCACGCATCAGACAGAGAAAGTGCCCAAGGAGCTCTTCCCAGGTACAATGCCACTAGACAGTAGCCCACGTAAGAAAAGGTGCAGAACACTGGCCTCAGCATCAGAAAGGGAGTAACCAGGGGGGACAAGAGATTTGAAGAGGTCTTGATGGCCTGGAGGAATTCAGGGATTCAAAGCTTAAAGCTGGTTTTGCAGGTGGATTACCTGGGTGAAGCAGAGGTTATGACACTTTATGCAGCTTTGAAGACAGGCTGGGTTTTTTGTATTAAATGCATGGGACTTCTTCAGGGTATCTTGCAAAATGTCTCCCGTATGAAGCAATTTTCTAGGATAGGAAGGGATCAAAGCAATATAGCTCAAATCTTCCTGTAAGAGACCTCAGTCAAGCTAACGTAGCAAATGTCATTGCAATTGCCGGTAGTATATCTTGGAGTAACTGGGAAGCCATCCTTCAGATGAACAAATAAGCCTAAGCCCAAATCCTCTGTAATGTGAATGAACCCAGGCACTTTTTGGGGCATCACTGTTCAGCAGAGGCCTTGAGCTATAAACTCAGGAGCAGGCTTGTACCTTCACCCCAGGAATGTCCTCAGTATCACTCAGAGTGTGCCAAAGAGGAGTACTGGGATATTGTAATGGCAAATTCCTCCAAATCCTCTGACTAAGCTTGGGCCTCTGGAGCAAGACACAACAAGCAAAGAAAGCCAAGCCACACTTCGGATGAAGACCACTTCTCATCCAGAGCAGGAAGCAGCCTTTCCCACCTTGCAGAGGGGCCAGAGCAAAATATGCTGAGGAAAGGGGAAAGGTGCCGGATTCTTGGGGAGAGGTGGGCAAGGGAGTGGGTGGAGGAAAGAGGGAGAGAAATGGTGAAGAAGAAACCTGAGTAAATAAACCAAAAGGGATCCATGGGTAAATTCTGGAATTATCTGAATTATTTCCCTGGAATCACATTACACTGTTTCTCTCAAGCCCCTTGGGAAAATAAGGCACGTAATTTCTTTCTGGATCAGGCTGGAAGAGGCGAGGCTGAAGCCCCCAGGATTGGGTGTGGGGGACCTCAGGGAGGGAAGGGAGGGGGTTAGCCACTGTACAAAATCCCCGTGTCAAAGGGCCTGGGGGCCCAAGTGATGCACAAGGCACTCACTGTATGTCTGTATTGTCTCCTTCATAAAAGGGGCTGGGACTGGGAAAAAGGAGGCAGTTTCCAGGATACTGGCCAGCAGCCGCTGGAATGCCCTGACCCCCCCAGCCCCTACACACTATAAAGGCAGTGAGGAGGGGAGCGGGGAGGAGAGATGCATTTGTGCCCTTTTTTCTTCAGGGGTGAAAACAAGGAAGGTTTTCCTTTCAGGGGCCAGCCCTCAACCCCTTCACCACTTCTCCCCAGTTTAGTAATTCCCAGCTGCAAATAGTAAGGACTTTTGAGACAGTCAAGCTCTGACTGCCCAGGGCATAGGGAAGAGAAAAATCACTCCACAAATGCCGAGGTTGCAACCTACTGGAGCTTTTGTTCACATCTGCTTTGGCCCAGAGACCTTTATGCACTGTTCAGCTGTGGGATGGACTGGTTGGTAGTTAACATTCTGTAAGAGTACCTTGGACCAGGGGTAGGGGGGTGTCAGGATGCTAAAGGTGGCGGACAAGCATGATGGATGTGTGCTTCGACACTTCAGAAAACAAGGTCTGAGTTACAGGTTAAATGGAGCAGAGGCAAGTGCAGAAAGAAGGAAAGGATACCTTCACTGTACAGAGAGTATCCAAGAGGTAAATCTAAGTTTTGTGTTGGGTAAAAAGTTAACCCTAAATACACTGATACTTTGTCAGGAGCTCCACAAAAGTTTCAGCTCCAGGCCTGGGGTGCCCGTACCTCCCCGGGGCAAGATCATGTTGCTCTCGGTGCTGTCACCACCTAGCTTGCTGGAGCCACCAAATCAAGAGCTAGCTCAGCTGCATTGCAGGTAGGTCCTTGGTGTCTGAGGTCGGGCCGTGGGAACAGACTGACTTTGTTGCCTTCTGGGAAGAACCACAAGACCCAGCCCACTCTCATTACCGTAAAACAACCCCCAAGGCATTATTAGTTATGGGATCACATCAAGGAAAGAAACGCCTCTCCTGAAGAGGTTTGTATTGGGCTGTGATGGTGGTGTGTTGGGTTTTTTTTTCGTATAAAGGAAGTCCTCGTGGTGAGGTCCTTGATGAGGTCTGAGATCCCACCCTACAGGGCTGGAAGGATTTTCTTGGCTTGAATGCATACAGAAAGGGAAGCTTTGGGGCAGGAAGGGAGAAGGGTTTTTTAAATCTTCATTTGTGAGTCCTCCCTTTCTCTCACAGAACTGAAGGCCTGTTTTCGGGGGAGACCTGGGTTGGCAATCCACCAGCACTTTAACGACTGCAGACACAACCATTCAGGCCGCTCTTTCTATTCAAGGAGCTATGGAGTCCCACACAATACCGGCCTCCCAGCATCTTCCTGTGCCACCTCCTGCTTGTGAAATGGGGGTAATCAAAGACATCGCCCCCCCCAAGAGAAGAAGCACTAGTTAGTGCAGTGCTATTGCTTTTGAGCACAGCTTTTTGTGCTTCTCCAAGCTGTCAGGATAGGAAGGACACTTTGCTGTAGGTCTGGTCCCCCACCCAGAGTACATCGCGGTCACATTCCTCCTGGTGACAAAAAGCTAAGGGGGGCGGTGTGTGGGGTCTGTGGAGGTGGGGGGCTGGTTTAAGTAAAACATGAGGTAGCAATTTTATTTTGCATATTATCAAAATAGTACATTGCTGGAACTTTTCCACGTTGCTAAATCTAGATGGTATGGCCTGGAGCTGTTTGCAAGGGGTATCATTTTGTTGAGGATTGTGTAATATTTTATTCCAGCCCACTTCTGCTCTTCCTGAACTTGAGGAACAGGGGAGCCAAGCTAACTCAGACCAACACCGAGGCAGGCTGCTGGCTTTTAAGCAGAAGAAATCTGACTCACAAACCTTGAGAAATACATCTGAAGGATTTTTTTTTTTAATATGTACAGGACTAGGCAGGACATTCTGAGGTTAAATTCTATGCATTTATAGGAACTCTGGTAAAGCAATTAAGGTCCCAGATTTGACTTGTATTAGCATATTTATAACCTGGTGGGGAATGTTTTCCATATTCCCTGCGCCTATTTTTGTAATGATACTAATCCTTTACATTTCTGTATCACCTTTCATTTAGCAGGACTAGATCCCAAGTTGCTTTACATATGCAGGACAAAAATACAGGCACACATGATGGTGATATACCTAAAACAGATTGGAAAGCAATGTGATAAATGCAATTTATTTAATATCTTTGACAATCTTACCTCCTTTTTACCCCTATGCCTGTATGCTAGGGAATACAGAAACTCTTCATGCTGCTTCCAAGTAAGTACATGCATGCACACACATACATGTAACACAAACTTGCCTTCTCTTTCCCTAAAATTCTGGTTTGCCCTGAAGTCAGACTTGGCATGAATTGTAGGAACAGAATATTCAGCCCTGTATAAACATGGATAAATGACAAAAATGTAATTTTTTTAGCCAGATTCATGAAAACAAAAATTTTACTTGTAGTTTTTTTTGAATTATAGCTGCGTAGCTGCACAGAACTTGTGAAAATTTAAAAGGTTACCCTGATATAATAAAAGCTAATTCATTATCACTTACTGTCAGTTAACACCAAGTTAGATGATTTTTGGTTTCTTATCAGGAAATATAGAAAAACTTTGCAATTTAACCTGCAAATTCCTGAGGTCAAGCTTGAAGTATCGATTCTGAATAATAATAATAAAGATAAATGAGAATGAAGTCCAACTTCAAAAGCCAGTCCAGAACTTCCAATTATATTTAACTGAGATAGTACAGAAGTATTCCTCTGAATGGGAGCCTTAGTATACCATCTTCAGCCTACTGAAAGCATGAAATAACTCATGACACTCATTGAATATTTTTGAAAAGGAATTAATTGAAAAACAGTTAGAATTTAGGAAGTCCCATGTTGATAAAATTCAGTATTAGACTGTTATTATTTGACCAGTTATAGTGTCAGACAGATGACATATTTAAATCTGAATATTGTTACATACTATCAAAAGTAAAAATAGTTTTATTTCAATAAAAAAGTGTTGACAATTTCCTCTGAACAGTGTAAAACAGTAGTCCTGTCAGGTCAGTCCATAATTAGACCTGAATCATTACATTATTGTTATACAAAGAACCATTTCAGATTTATTAAGAGGATTTCATTCAGTATGAATCACAATTTTTCTCTTCTTTCTTCTTTAAATTTTTAGAGACAGTATGTTCAGGCAGATTTGGCTGTAAAGTAAATGGGAAAAAAATAATGCAATTTTGTGTCTCCTAAAATATCCTCTGCTGTTTTTTTTTCTGTGAAACATGGCACCGTCCTTGTGTGTAGAACTGTCACATGCAGGGCACATGTATTTTGTGCAAGACATCATGTAACACTGTCAGCATTTGAAATGGCTTGAAATTTGGACAAAACACACCAACGGCTTTGAAAAGTGACATGAGGCACTTCACAAATGCAACCAAGATATCTAACAAATGCAACAAGAAAAACTTTGTTATGCTGTCTGGTCCAGAAAGGAATGGTTTTAACACATGTTGTTAATAGGAGCCTTAGCTGGGCTTGATCACTTCCCCAATAAGCTGTTTAAATACGAAGTATTAAGCTAGAAAGCTGAGCACTTTCGCAGAGGATGGGGGTTAACAATTCACAGTACTAAATCCTGTTTGATCTGCTGAGAAATTCAATCCAGCAAGAGCATGATTTTACTTAACAGTGCATAGGGTGAGGGAGTTGCCAGAGGTGGGATGTTTTCCTCTTGGCTGAGATCGGGCTGCCGGAGCTGGCTCATCTGCCATTACATGGAGTCCTGCCATCCCCCTTCCTCATGGTCCCACTCCCTTTTGCTGCGTGCTTGCATGTGTTGATGTGTATGTGTATTCATGTCTGAGCTCCTTTTTTTTTTCTGGCAGCTGCTGTAGGTGAGTTGTGGATGCATTTTTGGAAGTCTCAGGCACTGATACTGCTTGCCCAGCCCACAAGAAGGTGCCTTGTTCTCCATGTGGAGGCTACTCAGCTGAGATATGTGCCATTGATGACTGAAGAGAAGCAGAGTTTTTCCCTAGCATGCCAATGCACGGATACATTCACCCCATGCTGTGGGTGCCTCTGAGGGATACCTGTCAAAGCCAAGAGCACAAGTGAGACATACAGGTGATGTTTTCCTCTTGTGCACATCCTGCATGCGATAGATTCACTGTGTGCTTCCTTGCAACACACTAGATCTGGGTCTTGGAGAAGGATGGAAAATTTGTCAAAATGTTGCCACTTTAACAGAAAGCTGGGAGAGTTCCCTTGCTTTTAATAGAATGTAACTTTCTTTTACTGCTGCTAATGCAGAAAGCAGTTAATCATAATCTGTGGGGCTCACATTATTTTTATATAGTACTTTTTCTTTGGAATAAACAAGAGCATACTGCATGTCAAGAGTGGTAAGGATTTTATGGAGGAAGACAGGCCATGGATTCCCATGGATGCTCTTTGCTTCTTCCAGATGTCTGAAAGAAGTTAAGTGCTATACTGTACCATCAGAGACACAGTAGCTCCTTAAAAATTGAAAGGATTGGCATTTGTCACTTTAAAAAGCATTCAACACGTACGTGCTTGTTTGGATCGTTAGAGCATTTCGTCATGCACTTGTGTAACACCTCGTCCTAATCCACCATTGTAGCTCTTTGCCTCTGCTATAATACACACAGTGATGATAAATTAATGTCTGGCTTGACAATATTGCTACAGTCTCTAATTATGAGAAAGTGTTTTTGTTTAGATAAGAGAAATCAAATGGCAGATTCCACTGTCTCTCACCCTTCCTATGTGTGAACAAGCTAGTCCTTGTTGTAAACCTCATGTAACTTGCTGTAGGAAAGGAGGCATTGTGGAAGTCCCCCACCCTTAAAATAAAGGTAGCACTCCAATAATTATTTCTTGGGGAACTTTTCTAGTAGACTTAACTATTTCAAAAGGAGAAGGAAAGCGTTTCTTGGAAACCAAATACAAAGGTTTCACCAGTAGCAAGATCCAGAGCAGACAGAGGTGAAATGGATGATGCTTCTTCCAAACCCAAAATCACCAGCACAGAAGTGACAATATGTTGTTGTTCACGCTTCAAAGCCTGAGACTGTTTCCATATGCGATGCAGAGTGGACATCCAGAATCCCTAGATAACTAGCTTCTTCAGCTGTGCTCTCACAAGGCAAACACTGCTGCCTTGGGCTGATCAGCTTGAGCTCAGTTAACACCCTGGCTGAGACCAAGAAGATGACTGGCGTTGCTCAAAAGCACCTTACCAAAAATAAACATCCATGAGGCCATGGAGCAACTGCTCTGCAGTGCTGGTCTCAAGGACTCACTGAGTTTCCTGGAGACATAAAAATCGACTCCCAAACAACAGTCCTGGCCTACTGGAATGGTTGCATTGGTGCACTCTCTCAGAAATGACTACATGCTACCTTTAGGCTGGGGAAGTTTCTAGGCATGTGTTTCTGTCCATGCTACAAAGAGCCATGGAAATATGTGGCAGGCAAGGGTTAGTAATGTTGTTTCCTCGGTTTTCATGTCATACATATGCCAGGATATGATCCTGAATGCATACACTAATTTTGTGCAGTGCCTTCACAGTATTGGAGAGGCTGAAGGCAGGGAGCCTTTGCAAGCAGCATTATGTGATATCTGCAAACCTGTGGAAAGAGGCAAAGAGCTGGGAGAACTGAAAGTGGTACTTCATCACGTGTAGAAACTGCTAAGGTATAGACAGCAGAGGGATAGCCAAGACAGCAGGATGCATGGAGTGCTTACACACAAGTGGAACAGTGAAAACAGCACGGGTAGCCATACCTCCTCTTTATACTTCCCAGCTGCTGCTCCTTGGGCAAGCTCAGCTCACAGACCACAAAGTCTGCATGACAGAACAGCAGCTGGGAGATATAAAGGCAAGGATTTGAATGCAGCCTGGATTTAAAAACACTGCAACAGAGTCCAACCCCTCCTTGTCCTTTTCCCTGCCCAGACTACCTTCAGCACCATTAATCTCAAGGAAAAACTAGATTGGCCTTTGAGCTAGGGCTTTCCTCTCTGATTACAGTGTTTGGACTAAGAAGTGTCGGCTAAGCCCCAGATACTAAAGCTGTGCATTAGAGGCGCTCCCATCCCCAGCTGGAGGATGCTATGTTAAGGGACTGCCACCTGTCAGCATCTTCAAGGAACTGCAAAAACGCTAAGCAGAGATGGAGATTGGTGAGCATCAGCCTGCTGGGAGACTTGTGTGTGCACCCAGGAAAGAGAGATCAGGGTTGAGCCAGACTGGTGTTGTCGACTGAACTTCCTGGTGTTAAGAGCCTGCTACTGTGATAAAAGACACTAGGCCAGTGAAAAATTTGATATGGTGACCACCTTATCACGGACTTTCCCACTCACTTGAAAAGTTGTTTTTCCTTTTAGAAAAATCCCACTGCTTTCCCTCTCTTACTTCAAGTTGGCTGAAGAAGTTTGACCTAGTCGTACTCAGTCATTGCCCCTTTTCAGCTGAGAGCTAAGCTCTTGCTTTGTGAAGATACACCCAGGGAGGCAGGTCTCACCTTGTCCCCACTCTCCTGGGAAAGCGAAGAAGACCAAAGGTGACAACTTTACTGAAGAGAGGCGTGGGATGAAAAGAACAATAAAATAAACTCCCTTGGCCAACACCTAGTAACACAACTTCTTTAATTTTGATGTCTTTTATACAGTCCTCTTGTCTGTGCTACCCTTTTTTTCTGTATTGTGACAAGCTGGCAGATGAAACGAACATCTCCTCAACACATGCTCTGGATTTTCCCCCAGGTAAGTCTCTCGACTATCTTGCCTAAAGCTTTCTAAACCAGTTGACTTTGAGAGGAAGCACACAGCAAGCAGTAAGTAATTTCTCTAACATTTCAGAAGACTTCAGTTGTCCTACCCTTTTGAAAGTGTCCTTTGCTGCCTAGTGTCACAGGAAGCAAACTTCCAAACTTTTGTTTGTAAATAGAGACCTTCATGAACAAGACAAATTGAGGCTTAGTTGAGCCTGAGAGCCTTTTGCCAATAGCTGCTATGCTTAGCAGATGAAGGGCTCTGGACCAGCGACTGAACTCCAGTCATTACTATTGGTAGTAGTAAGCTTGGGTTATCTTTTTTTAGTTTATATACAAATTTGTATACAGAGAAAAGCTCAAGAGAGATTGAGAGCTAGAGATATTAAGTCCCTTTTCATTTTTAGAGCCAAAACAAACAGTAGGCTAAGGTCCTGAATGACACCACTGACACATCTTCAGTTGTGACCTCTTGGGACCATTGCTAGATGTGACAGCTCAGCTAAGCCTGCTAAGCCTAAAATGCCTTATGTGTGCTCATATATTGAGGCTATGAAAAAGTTTGCCAATGAGTACCAAATGAACATTTTTTTTCAAGAAATATGTGAGAAAAGCCTACTCTGCCATTTATACAAGTCACTAGACAGACACCGCCCTGGAGCCAGAGTTGGTGACATACACATGAAAGTATCTGTGTACCCCCTGCAGATGCCCCATGCTTCCCAGATCGCTCTCACCCCTCAAACTTTGTGGAGCTAAATTCAGCAAGGAGGCCCACAATGACTTACCATTCTGTGTGTGCATCATCAATCACCAGCAGGATCTTGGGTTTCTGGGCCACAGGTGGTGTAGGGCTGGCCGAGTGATCGATTAGTCCTGCAGCCGCTTGCGTCGTTTGCTTCATGGCACTGGAGATGGAGCTGAAGATGCTGGTGCCAGTAGAGGAAGAGTGCACGGGCTGCGGTGGCTGTGGATGCTTTCTCTCCATGGCAGGAGAAACCGGGGAGCTCGTGGAGTTGTCGGGGCGCTGCAAGTCCATCATGTAGCCATTGGGCAAATTTGCCACAAAACTACTGTCTGAGAGACGCCGCCGGAGGAAATTCATTGTTGCAGCGTTCTGTGGGAACCTTCTCAGCAAGAGCGAGACTGAATGACAGTGTCACTGGTCCCGGGGAATGTTTCTGTGTGCGTGTAGGGTACCTCCTTGCAGCCCAGACAGGCAGGCTTTCCTCCTTGAAATCCTGCTGGAGAAATATGCCTTAGTTTTTCAGCTGTATTTTCTTTCTCTCCTGTGGGAAGAGAATCAAAGACATATATGAGACAAATACTGTGAGTCCGACATAAGAAGTCATCTTTTGGCCTTTTAATTCGGTACGTAATCAACAATGGGAGGAAAAAAAATACGTTTCTATGCAGTATGCTACACTAGTACAGCCAAACAGATAGGACAAAGTATGTTTCATGGTTCTCTCTCACCCCAAAACATTTTCTGGTCAGGGCAGACCAGCTTGCACTAGCTTAGGGGGTATCAATTCTATAACTGTTCCCTGTGGGGAAAGAAAAATTATTCTGACCGTAAATGTCAATTTTCAAAAGAGAGACAGATTATATCTGTTACTTTGCATGTCAGAAATAACACATGCTTGTTACAGAATAACCAGCAAATGATCCAACAGGGTAAAAAATTGTATCATCTTTGGCAGGCTTGTAAGCAAGACTCTGAATTTAAAGGAAAAAAATATCCTAAATTGAAATAGCTTGTAGAAAATAAATAGTGGAAAAACCCCTATACACATCGTGATCAAGTTCAGTGGCAGCTTCAAAGTACATGTCTCTGTCCCTGCTGTTCTCGGCACTCAAAATTAGACTTTGAGCCAGGTGCATGCTGGTGGTTGCTAGACATAGCAGACTACTGATTTTACAAGTTCGCTTGTAGGATTTTTTCAGGTACTCAAAACTAGAAGTTTGGATGTGTGATCTTCACATACTTTTTTTTTTTTTTTTCTGCTGTTGGGTTTTGTGTTTTGTTCTGTTTTAAGAAGAGAGGTCTCTTACTCTGCTCATCTTTTCCAATGAGAAAATGGGCACTGTGAAATATAATTATCTGGCTCTTCTCCCTTGACCATAGTATGATGACTTTGTTTTTACCCAGAACACTAAGGTTTTCAGTAGCTAAATAATCCCACAGTGTTAGTAGTTACTTTTCTTAAAACTTTTTACCTGTAGGCACAGCCCAGAAATGAGACTTCCACAGTAATTCCACAAGACCTTTTATCTGCTGAGACAGCCTTTGAGTCTTGACCAGAGGCTGGTTGGTGAGATTTAGGGGAAAAAAAAAGAAACATATTTCTGGTAAAACATAAATGTTTTCAAGACAGACACATCTGCAGTAACAAAAGTGAGAGTTATCCCATACATCAAGTGAGATGAGTCACATGAACTCCTGGTATCACTGTTGAATCATGCCCCAACCCCCTTCAAGTCTTTTTGAATGAGCCCCCTACAAATGAGTGGCTGAGGCATGAGCGAGGTGGGGGGTCGGTCTGCGGTCTGTTCTCCCTAGTAACAAGCCATAGAACAAGGGGAAATGGCCTTAAGCTGCAACAGGGGAGGATCAGGCTGGATGTTGGGAAGAATTTCTTTACTGAAAGGGTTGTCAGGCATTGGAACAGGCTGCCCAGGGAGGTGGTGGAGTCACCATCCCCAGAGGTGTTTAAAGAGATGGGTAGATGCTGTACTTAGGGACATGGTTTAGTGGTGTTGATAGAGCTAGGACAAAGGTTGGACTCGATGATCTTGAAGGTCTCTTCCAACCAAAACTGTTCTATGATTCTATAAATGCTGGAGCTCCTTGCCTTGGCCTGCCTGGTTTGACCTCCGTCACTGCTCACGTTCTCATCCCAGTCTCTGATTGCCTCCTGATGGCAGGAAACTGTTTTTTCCCAGTTGGTCCAAGAGAGCTCAGTGTCTGCAAATCTCCCTCCTAGAGCTGTAGCTGGGAGGTCATGGAGCAATTAAACAACTTTCTTAAAATAAGGTGTCATTTATTTTCATCTGTATGGATTTACAAAGCTTTAGAGACAAAGGATTCAGACCTGTCTATGTATGTACCTCTCTTAGTGCCCAGAACCTTAGGGAGTCTCAGATGAGCCTGCCTGGAATAAACGAGCCACAAAGACCTCTTTGGCACATGTGCCCCAAGTCTTGTCATCTATCACCACCCTGACCCCGTGGGCACAAGACCCATCTGGAGCAGAGGGCTCCCTGATGAAGCTACTGACATTGGCTTATTAGAGTCAATTTTTCTTTTGATTTCCCAGCCCTGGCAGTACAAGTCCTCTGACTTTGCTGGAGCCTGGAGCTAGTCTTTTCCCAGGGAATAGCTCAGGAAATCTTTAATGACTTCCTGCCACATTTACAGTCGATAACATATCTAGAGGCATTGTGCTGACTTCCCGCCTCATCCTGGCACACCCAGTGACTGCACAACATCAGCAAACGCGTGCACCGGTAAGTGCTTCGGTAGCACCAACTGTTTATGCAGCAATTGTTCCAAAAAGCAGGTAACATACAGTATCCGTTAATTATGAGCTGGCTACTCCTCATACATACACCCACACAGCATTTGGTCTGCTCCTGACCTACTGCCGTAACTGTGAGTGCCAGCACAGAGCCATCCACTGTTACCCGTCCAGGATGACCAGAGTGGTAGACCCTACAAAGACTTTGGGGGATTTACACAACAGGCTGGGTAAAAACGCATTGCACTGTCCTCTGCTCAAGAACCTGTGTTTTCTACCTTGCACAACACAAATAAGAAAAATCTCCTCACGTTAATGACAGTCCACTCAAGAGAAGGTCTAATCCTGGTTAAGAGGAGCATCCCAGAGATCTATCTACTGTCAGAAGGGGTCCAATTGAGTATGCTGCTACAGTGTACAGCAATTAGGCATGCTCTCTTGGAGGATCTTGGTGTTAACTGGCAAGAGGTGGGATGTAATTTCGATACCAGTCTTAGGAGAAGCAGTTTTAGCATGAGACACCTGCCCCTTGCATGCTTTGCACAGCTGCTCGTTCCTGCTGTGGCAGCTCTCAGCCACGGGAGGGAACCTAGCCCCAGCTGTACAGGCTGGTCAAGTCTCTTTTCACAAGCCAGAACCCTTGGGACAGGGTCCAGCAGGACTTGCACGCTCTTGAAAGTGTTTCTCCCCCACTGCCACGTGCTTGCATAGCTACTTCCCCCTCTGCAAGCTTTTCACTCTCCAAAAGAACATGGGCTACTTGCGAAGCATCAGCCAGAAAAGCAACAGGCAAATGTCTCTGCTCTGCCCTGCGCTGGGAAGAAGGGCACAGAGGCACATGGCGTAGGATGTCCCAGGCCTGGGAAGGGCCAGAGTACCCCATGATGCACCTGGAGAGCACACAGGTTTCCTCCACAAGAGGGCTTCCCAAATTGTGCCCTTCAGGGTACTGTTTACAATAAACATTTTATCATACTTATAGCAAGGCCATATCCACTTGCCTTCCTGGACCCTTTTAAACAGCAATATTTACAGTGACCCATCATTTTTTCCACCATGGGTTTGGTAGTAGAAGATGTTGCCCAGGAGACACTGGGAGCTGGCAAAAACTCTCTTGTCTAGAGAGTTAGGGACAGTGTACTGAGGCTGGCCTTTCCCTCTGCCGGCTGGCACTGCATCCACTTGCTGTGAAGACTGGGCCGCATGCCGTTGGCTTGGGAAGGAAGGAGAGAAAACCTAAGCAATTGGTGTCACGGGGAAATCTCCCTCCAGCAAAGCACGTGGAGACTAAATTCAAACAGGATGACACTGCTGCAGCAGAGAGCGATGCCTGGCTCCAGTCTGGGATGCGGAATGGCAAACCCACCAGGAACTTTGACTTTGAGCATGTCAAAGTAATGGCACAGGCTGTCCTCCTCTCATTACCTACATTTCTCTAATGAGCTAGCTGATGTAAATAAAATAGACTTTCTCTTTTTTGAAAAAGGAAGTTACTGGTGGCTTCAGTGTATTGATTTATCAATTGTCATTAGTACCACCACAGAGGAGATCTTCTTTGCAATGGTAACAGTGTAAACTGCCAGCAGATTCCTTTGTTTAATGGAAAACTTCATGGTCTGCTTCCGCATCATGCACACTTGCTGTTATTTAACCTTCAGCGATAGATGTTTTCATACAGGCACAGGCTGAGTAGCTTAGGACCTCATTTTCCTACTGCTTGAAACTCCCCATGGACATATTGAGGGCCCAGCAGGTCAGGCCAAATCTGGCTCTATGCAGCTCTCACTGCATTCAGCTTTCATGCAGCACAACATCCACCTGATGTGTGTACAGATCCTACCTTATCAGGCAAGCGTGGCTATAACTTCTTCAAAGCCAGGAGCCAACACCTCTTTCAGAAGCAAGACAAATCTGTGAAGTAGTATTTTGTCACTCCAGAGCCACAGGTAGAAGAGCTGCTGGTTCTACACCGTCAAGTTGTACCTTGCCTCTGTGCACACCAGCGTCTTCCTCTGGCTCACACTGAGATAAGTCACCTACTTAGTGCTATGCCAGGCATGAACCTGCCCATAGGAAGGCCTGTAGCCCCCTGCACAGCTGAAATAAAGTCCATGGGCTGCTTCCAGGCAAGACAGCAGCTCCTATTGAGGGGATTTGGGCTATATTTCAGGATGGGAAAATAATAAACAAGGCATAGGAGGATGAGTGAGTCCCGAAGAAACACGGCATGCAGGAGAGAGGGGGAGAGGAGGAGGAGGAGAAGGCACAAAGAGAAAGGGAGGAAGTAAGCAGGAATCAGTTTAACCAAAAGACAACGCTGGAACACACGGAAATCCCAACAATGAGAGCACAGTCAGGGAATCAAAAGGAAACGATGTGAGCAACTAAATGAAGCAAAAGCAAGGTCAATTAGAGCTGACCTTGAAAACAACAGCAAAGAGGCTGGCACTGTCAGCCCCTTACTAGCATGCAGTTAAACTTCCTGGCTGATATTTTCAGAAGGGCAAGGGAGGGTAAGCAATCTGCTCCCTCAGCACTTTGAAAGAAGCCAGGCACCTATCTGCTTTTTCTCAAAGATCCGCTCCACAGAGACGCAAGTTATCTCAGAAAACCTGTTGACATGTGTTAGAAAACAAGAACAAAATGTTCACTTAAACCTCTTACTGGATTACTTTCTAATGTGTGGTAGCACCCAGAGGGAACCAAACTCAGTTGGCTGGTATCTGTTAATTGTGCTCAGATTTCCCCCGAGCATGCTATCTATGCTGCCAGGTAATGAACTGATATGACCATGCCAGCCTGCATCTTAAGAGCCTCAACAGAGCAATGCAGGGGTGGCAAGATGGAAAGCCAGCATGGATGTCAATAGTAGAGTTTATCCTCCCACCTTGCCATAAAGGAGCTGCACACTTCTGCCCCATGATGGATGGAAAAATGAGGGATTGGTCCTCACCTGATATTAATAACCCTCACATCCATTTTGCAGATAGCTATTAGCATGCATCACCATTTTAAGTTATTCCCATATGTCCTTTTCTGCCTTCAGGCATATTGATACACTGTGGGATTGAACTTCTGTGGAGAGACAGCCATGTTAGGAAGCTCCAAATCCAGCTAGATGGCTTTCCACATATATTTTCAAAAAGAAGAAAGCAAGAGATTTTTTAATTATTGTCAAGCTTTCAGGGTTTCACCCTGAATGGCTTCAACATTCCCAAGCTTGGCATAGCATAAGAATTGAAAACAGAGTAAAACAATTAGTTCTGAAATTACTTGGAACTTTTGTTGAGTTTTTACCTCACTTGCCAATGTTTTGGACTCAAGAGGCTCATGTGTTCGAATGTTTCTTGGTAGTGGGTTTTTTCTTGGTAGAAATTCCTTAAATCAGGAAATTAGAACAACAGGGGTTAGAAGAAGAAAAGGAAAAGGATACCCTAGAAAAACTGCCAAGTTTTTTATACGTGAAGCATATACAAAACCTGTAAGGGTTGGAAAGACTGTACGCTGTCCTGAAGAAAAGAGGAAAGAGGAGAGATTCCATGCCTGTGTTCAGTTTGCAGAGAGCTTGCCCACGCATCAGCAATGCAATACAGCTCTAACATAGAAACTGGTGGAAATTTTCCAAACCATGTAAAACTACAGCACAAATTCCACCTAAAATCAGAGGGGTTTGTGCATGTGGGTGCCAGAGACACTTCTGGAAATTGTCTATCTGCTATGACTGACACTGGCAGAGCCTTGCTGTCTCTTTGAGGCAGTTGGAAGAAGTTCAGGACCCTGCAGCTAGAGGGGGTGGCAGGTAGGGGAGCAGAGACGGCATGCCATCAGGACAATAATGCTACTCAGAGCCCAAGTTCCCTGTTGTGTGTCAGACAGTTGCTCGCCAGAATTCCACTTGCTTCTAAATTCTTTTTTACCTTTCACAACAGCAGTGATTTCCTTTGGAAATGTGCTCTTTAAGGATTTTCGCAAGAAGTTGTGTCTTGTGCACCCAATTTCTCTGTTTAGAGAGATCCTTAGAGATGCCAGGGGGTCTCTTTGTCAAGAATGAATCATTTTACAATGTTCAACATGCTTCATTAAGCCACTGACACATATAAAGGTACAACAATTGTCTTGTCTTATTTCTGCATTCTCGTAGACCTTAAAAATCCTCTCTACTTTCTCGCATGACTATTTAACTGGAAAAGTCTAGGCTTCACAAATCTTATTTATTTTTTCTGTTTGCAAAGCTGTCAGTGCTTTCTATCTAGCAGTTTCACCATAGGGGGTTTGCTTTATCTGATCCTGGAGATGGTGGGTGTGCACATACGGAACTGAGTGCAAATGGGATCATTTCCCAAGAGCTATACCCATTACAGAAAATGAGTTAGTCTGTTTCCTCTTTTGCCTGTTATTTCATAATGGCAGGCAAGGAAAGAAGAAGGAAAAAAAGAGGTTAAAATGACAAAATGTCATTGTAAGATCATCAGGCTTTCAAGTAGATTGCAAAGGAAGATGATTAAAGCCATGAACAACAGTGAAAAATTTTCTAGTGAAAAATAAATCTGAATATTATGATAATACTCTATGGCTTTAATACTGCCAAGAACATGTTATGATGTGCTATTTCTTGGAAATAATACATTATTTCCTTACTTTATTCTCACTGTGGAAATCCTGTTGGCACCTAATGGCTACAGTATTGTCTCAGTGGCAATATCCCCATGTCAATGAGCTTAGGGAGGTCTTTTGTGGCCTGTCTCTGTTTAATATCAATACTTGCTTATCAGCAATGACAGACCCAGCTCAACTGGAGCAGGCAGTAGGGGGGCAAAGAAATCCTGTGCTAATCCTTGAATACTATAGAGCCATCTCCATCTGAAAGTCAGTTGAGTTGGAATGTGGTCTCCATTTTTTATTTCCCCAGAGTATTGTGGTCATTCCCACCCTGAGCAATAGCGACACTAATGCTTCCATTATGGCTAATGCTTACACACATGCCAAAGTGGCTCCTCACAATTATATTACAGAGAAGCAGAAGACAGTAGTATGAATCAGGTAATTTGTAGAGATAAATGCTCTGCACGTTAACCAGATGAAATTGTAAGAAGGAAACAAGCAGGGCTCTGAAGTCACCTTCTTTTTCCTTCTTAGTTTGGATGTGAAGAAGTTCGTGTTGTGTGTTTGTGAGGCATGCTCTAAGTTTCCTGCAGTAACCGTACAAGTCCTGATTTCATGGTGATAAGAGTAAAAGCAGTACCAGACACACCATTAATAGAGCAGGGATTTCCTTCAGCTGAAAGACGCATTGCTTTGAAGAGTGCTGATCTGAATAAAATCAAGAAGCTGGATGTGTTTAATATGTAGGGCCTGCCAATATGCATTAGGGCTCATCCAGATAAAAGATGCCTAGGGGACTGACAACTCACAGGTTCTCAGAGGAAACTGCAGCAGCCTGCCCAGTGCTAATGGGGCTCCTGTCTTGATTATGATCACATGCTCTTCCTCATTCTTATGCCATTTTCTTTCTACTGTATTTCAGTTCTGCCACAATAGACTGGTTATTCAAAATGCAGGTAAACAGAATATTTTGTTTCTATAGAGGGAAAAAACTTAACTGAATTTGCATCTCAGGCTCTGTGATGACCAACCCAAATTGTGCTGAGCATTTCCAAGAGATGTTTTTCTTCACTTTTTTTTTGCATGATTACTATTGATCACATGGGGACGCATAAAAAGCTGTATGCATTTGCGCAATATATCCCTTTTTCTTGCACCACCTACCCACACATTTCTCACCCCAGCAAGCATAAGAATCCCCCTCCGAGTCTAGACTGAGCACCCCAGCTCAGTGCCCGAGCCCCCAGCTTCATGAAGGCCAGTGACTATAAAAGTTTGCGTGTTGAAACTTGTAATACCTGCATGGCTTTGTCATCCCTATGCAGTGACAGAAATTGTTAAAAAAAAAAACAAAACAAAACAGAAATTTGGGGCACAACGCCTTAGCTTCAAGATTTCAGAGGCTGGCATGGATGGCAGGGTGTTAACTGCAGCAGGCTGAGGAAGCATGTTTATTCCCTGCAGCTTTGCACAAAACTACTCACTCATGAAGCCTGGCCACCCCCTGTTAAAGCGACCAGCCAAATTCTGCCTCCGCTTGCACTTACATATTCAGTGTTTTCCATAGGCTTAAGCTAAAGTGCAGAGCTGATCTTCCTGCATGTTGTAGTACGGCAGTCAGTGCATTAAAACATCCAAAACATTATTCTCTATTTCAATATTGCACACAAAAGGAAACCAATTTTACGGTTTCAGTACATGGAAACAGTGGGGTTTTTTCTTGATTTTTTTTTCTTACAGACTTTTTACTTTGAGCAGGACACTTAACTGCTTTGCGCCTTAGTGTGCCTGATTGTATAATGATATTTCTGTTAAATAAAGCATGGAAAGGCTAAATTGGGTCACATTTGAGAGAGACCGAGATGTGCAGTGATATAAATACAGATTGCAGAGGTGTTTTATAATATACAAAGTAAGTATGGCAGCTGTTTAAAATTAAATCTGCCTGAGTTTATTACTTTTTAACATGGAAGAATATACAGAGTTCTCAGCTCAAATGAGAGCTGCTGAGGTCACCAGAGTTCAGTTTCAGAGCTGGTCACTGAAAAAACTGTTGTGGATACCCAGAAGATGTTAATTGTGTGAGAAAGCAGTGCATGAGTGATCTTTTATAAATAAGACAGGTAAGATGCAAGGATCTCTGTCCTCTTTCCTGTCTACTCCAATGCAAACACAATATTCAAACATGACCCAGTCAGTGACTGAGTTATGAAAATCTCGTATCATCCTTCAACTCCATAGAAGTAGTGGATCACCTTCACATGTTCGTGATAGACCCTGCACATCCACACTTATTTTCCTAAGAGCTTCAGGAAGAGCCCTGGTTAAATCACTTCATATGGAAATCCACATGTAAAACCAGGGCAAGAGAGCATCATACTGTGAGTGCTAATAATAATGTACACTGCATGATAACAAATACATAAAAGTCCTTCACTATTATCAGCTTAATCACTTGCTCTCTTCTTGCTCCAGCTCCCCATCATTAGTATCTCATTCCTGAAAGATGATAATTGCTTTGGATCTCTTCAATTACTACCAAAGCACCGCAGAGCACTTGTAAAGAATGAAATAGATTTGAAGACTAGGATCATTGAGCTTGGCCTCCCACGTAGTGCAGCTTGTGTAGTTTCTCCCAACAACTCCTGCCATGAGTTTATAATTTCTGATTGAAAAACCAGTTCCAAGGCTGGTTTGTAAATATTCACCAGCGTGGTCCAAACCAGCCCTGTATCTAAGCCATCACCACTGCCGCAAGAGCAAAGCAGCAGCTCCCTGAAAGCCTAAGTGAAGAAAACAGCATTTCATCCAGCTGTGATGATCTCCCAACTTCAGCAGGGACGGCGTGACCATATGACACCCCAACGCAAAGACACTTGCTTAAGCACCCCAGAAGAGCTCAGATGTTCACGCTGTAAAGCAGCAGCTGTGTCCTGGGCAGTCAGATCTTGAGCAGCAGCTGCTGCCAGTGCATCATCTGCAGGGCTAGTCAGCGCCTGGCAGCAATCCCTACCTGAGCTGATTTTTCAGTTTGCGCTACCCTGAACGTTGAACAAGAAACACTGCCAAGAGATGCAGGAGATGGCAGCTGGTTTGTCGGCCTTGGCCCTGCCTTCCCTCTGCCTGTTCATCACTGAGCCTCATGGCAGAGCCCATCCCCTGGGGTTGCTGCCAGCCATGGCCCACCAAGATTTCTTTGCTAGCAAGCAGCAGCAAGGCTGCAGGCTTCAATCAAACTGTTGGTCTTTGCTTGCATGTCTGTGCAATCACAGCACATGCCTGATGTTTCTTAATACTAATGAAGCAGCAGTAGCAGCAACCTTCTGGCTAGAGAAACTGGTGGAAAACATAGTTAGTAACTGAGTATTCCCACCTAGTAAATATAACAACTGCTCTGTGTTAGCAAAGAAACATGAGTTTTGCCAGGAGGAAGTGCAGAACCTGCTGTTAGTTAAAATGGAAACCCTGGCTGTATTTGGTTTTCAGAAGTGTTCTTTAGAGGCTCACAAAGATTTATTGCTAATGGTTATTCCACTTATCCCCCCAAGATGTTAGCCCTGACCATACGATGAAACAGGCACGTACTATGCTCTCTTTAAAAAAACCAGAGTTTTTCTTACCTGCCCATAGCCGTTGATGCTCTACCACTGAACACAAAAGCATGCACGTAGGAGGTGAGACAGCTAAAGAGTCTATTCATTTGTCACCACCTACACTGCTCTGGGAAAATATAGTGGTCTTACAGCATTGTGTGAAGGTAACCAGCTATTGCTTCTGTTAGTCCAAGGTGTGGGAGGCCCTGGGGAAAGTTGCAGTTGTAGATGCTTCATTAAGAATTAAACCCTATTGGTGTCCTCTCTGTTTTCAAGCCAGAGGACAACTATCTCAGAACTGCCCCAAGGTCCTCAGCAGGTCACAGTCGTTTAACAACCAGATGGAGAGAAAAGGCAGACCAACAGAGACAGAGCTGAAGGTGTAGGTTCTTCAAACAGAAGCACTAAGGTCTTTTCAGCCATGGGGTATGGGAAGAATTACAGCACAGAGAGACTTACACAAGCAGGCTAAAAACGGTCCGGTTGAAAATTTTTATGTTTGTAAGAGTAGGTTGAAAACCAGACTGCTCATTTCAAAGAAATGTTTTGATTTCAAAATATTTTCTGCTGCAAAACAGCACAACAAATACTCCAAAATATCTTGTAACATCTAAATGTTGTATCAAATATCCTATACATATGTAGGCTTTCTTTTCCAAACAAATTTTTAAAGATGGCATTTCCAGAGCCTGTCTCACACTTGATGAGCTGTGGTATTTCAGTGGAGAAATGCTGCACTGAAATGTTGCTGGCTGACTACTACTAACAGGAGGGTTGAAGGAGCATTATGAGGTTTGGATATCAAAAGATAACAGCACGTTACTGTTATTATTTATCTCAGGCAACCAAAACTGGTCATAAAACTTTCTGTCCAAAAGATGAAATGCCACAGCAATGTTGATGTTCATGTCTTACATCTTCCTCTGATTACTGCATTACTTTTACTGCAACATTCAAACTCCAATATTGTGTGCAAGTTAGCAGAACAGAGTGTACAGAAAAATTTACAATGTTACTTATTTAACTGGTAACTATCTCATAAAGCAGAGAGTAAATTCCTTCCCTTCCATCTCAGGCAAAATTGTCACCAACTTCAATGGTATTCTGACTGAAAAAAAATAAATAAATTGGGGTTCGGATCTGATCCCTCTCTTTCTGACTGCAGTGGAAGGCAAATGATCTTGCATGGCTGGCATGACTTTTGCAGGAGATGTCAGGTAGTGACTTCAGAAGATCTGTGACTGCCCCAGGTAACTAAAGGCACTGTCCTGCTCTTTCTGTAGGTCGTTCCTAGGGAGGGGAACAATAGCTATGCAGTCTGACCGCGGGGCTCAGCAAAAGATATGGCACTTTCTTTCAAGACAGAGGCATGACACGTAAAGCCAGAGGCCCATGACTTGTGACCAAGTCAGAGACATCAAAGAATCTTCCTGTGAAAAGCCACCCTGCACATTATTATGGATTGTCAGCACTAGCTCTTGACAGGCGCTGTCCTCTGCTATGCCTCGTGTTTCGTAGGAGCTGGTGCGTTGAATGGCCTCAAGAAACTCTCATACATGAAACCGCTCCTGTGGGGAACAGCAGGGGAAGTCCTGACTGAAAGGTTCTGTTGAATTATTAAGGCTGCCCAGAGTAAACCAAGGTAACCTTCGTGTTAATTCCTGTCAGCCTCTTTCAGTTTTATTATAAAACAGCAACCCCCCTACCTCGCCTACTCCCCTCTCTCCTGTTAAAAGAAACTTGACAAGGCTGCTGAAGTAAGAAAGCCTGCCTGCAAGATTAACTAAATACATACAGGCCTATTTTAGATAGACATATCAAGCTAAGTACAGCAGCCTTCCGCTGCTGAAGGGACCGCGGCGTTTCATCCAACCCCTCTCACCAAAGCGCATTAGCAACCAGGAGGGAAATACAGGCACTTAGTCTCATCTTTAAGCAGCAAACCCAGAAACTTCGAGGCTAAAAAAAGAATAAATGCTTCCTAACTTGTCACATTATTTGGTTTTGTCAAACCCCCTTCAGAAAATATGAGGGTGCTGAGTGTGTTTCCCTGCTCACATGTTGTGTCCACAGTCACTGGCAGCTGCCTGTGATGGGCCCAGTGCATCAGAGGTGCATGAAGTGACTCAGGGACAGAAACACCCAATCCGTCATCTCTGGGACCATGTGATCATGCTTTATCCCAAATTTCAATTGTTTTGTTCACTGCACTACACCAGTGTCTATAAACAACTGTGCTGTCGTGATAAGTGGAATGAGAAAACTCCTGATTTTCTTAACTTCTTTCTCTGAGGAGGATCTATATTTTATAGCAACTTCCTTTGGACTTTACCAGCTTGTTCTGCAGAGCGAAGCAAAAGTTTTTCTATAGTCAAGAAGGTCTTTGACTTGTTCCTGGGCTGCAACGTACTACTTACTCTAAGCCCAGCAAGTTATAGATAAAAGTGGGGGAGGAAGATGACAGCATAACCGATATGTCCATTGTATTATACAAAAGACGACAACCACACAGGGCCAAGATATACTATCAAAAGTAATACATTTTATCTAAAAAAGAAACGTTACTGTATTTTAAACTACGGGTTTTAAAGGTCTGAATCATCTCAGAGCTGAATGTTCTTCTGTTATTGGTTTTGCTTTTCTAATAGTCCTATGTAAATATGCTTGTGTTTGCTTATGAAGTTAATTTAGTGCTGGTGAAAGCCTACTGGTCCTTCCAGATTAAAAAGATTTTTCATTGGCTGCATAAAAGGTATAGCGTAAGCATTTCTGGCTGTTTTTCTGCCCCAGGCTTGGAAGTCCTGTGTCCCAGTTGAGTGAGACTTTCTCCATTCACTTGGATGGGAGTGATGCATCAGTTAACCTCTTATTCTGCTCCAAATAATGTAAAAGGTTTTAGCTATCACTTTTACCAAAAAGTGGCTTATTAGTACCTTTCTTAAACGTCTTTGTAGTTTTAAAGGGCTAGAACCAGAAAGTTAAAAAAATATTGCCTTCTATATTCGTGCCATTGTCAACTAAATGTAAAATTAAATTGTAAATTAAAATGTAGGGCTTGAGGTAACACAGTTTTCACACTTGAGGGAGCTGAACAAACAGCTATTTCAAGCCATGAAGACCTATCTGAAGACACTGATTGCCATATTTTAAAAGGATTTGGTATGTGTGTCTTTGATCCTGCGTATGAGAAGAAATAAGGAAGCCAATGCTTTTCTATGCTTCCCAGCTGAAGTATACAGGGAAGAAGTCCTGGCTCTGGTTTGTGCTGAGAGCAGGAAATAAACCAGCCAAAATCCACAGTGTTTGGCAAAAATTAAATTTCCTTCTTCTCCTTCAAAAAAAAGGCACACCCCTCTCCCCCACTTTGTAGAGCTACTCATCTGTCTCTCCAGTCCTTTCGTTTTCCTCCCTTTAACATGAACTCCAACTTGGTTTTCCCACCCATAGGAAGATAATGCTGCTGATGTTCTCCAGGCTTGTATTGTACAACACAGCAGCTGTCTTGTTCATATCCCAGCCTATAGTTCACAGCAAAATTTAATGTGCCTTTAAAAACGACTGCAGTTACTCTCTCAGAAATTATTTGAAGGCAATACTCCCAGTTTCAGGAAGCCTGGAAAAGGGGTCTTTCCTACCCATCAATCTACTTCGTTTTCCTCCCCATGACAGGCCACCCTGGGAAGCAGATGATCTTTTCTTCCCCTTTCTGTCACTGGTGGCAATGCAGAATTCAGCCCTTTGCAAGAATGCTGTCACCAGGACAAAAGATCATTTCCACCCCAAAGCCCACATCACAGACTCTTTCTCCTACTGTTCCAAGGCCATCTCACTATTTTTTCTCCTTCATGAACCAGGTCTAAATTACAAACACCTGGCCTGGGCCACTTTTCCTGTGGCCAGTGCGCTCTGCTAATGGCAGCAAAGTCATACTGCACCCTTGCTTTAGGATTTGATCTGCCCAGACACAGTAGGATTATTTCTCATTAAACAGACAACAGATGAGTGTCTGGAACCTGACAGCTGTTAATACAGACATTGTTAGTTGGGCATAATCACTTAATTTTCCTTGATAACCATATTATAAATATATACAAGCCTATAGCACTGAACCAGTAACAGATCTGCTATAATTGCTAATCAGATCTCTCCTGTTTGTCAGCATTCAAGAAAAATTCCTTCACATTTTCTAATCTCTAGATGAAGTAGGAGAGTACCATGACAAACCATGAAGGATGGGAAGAAGTGAAAAATTATCCAGAATGGAATGATAGGATGGCTTCCCCACTGCTTAAACAGAAAGGAAATAATTTTATCCCACAAATGACAGGCATATCTAGAAACTGGAAGGTTTCCGCTTGGTCTTACCAAGTCTGTTTGAAAACTTATGATCCAGAGATTTGTGCACCTCTGGGGATGCAAGCCAGCAGAAAACACGGAGGCCTGAGGGGAGAAGAGAAACATTGGAGTGAGCAAGGGGGAGGGATACATGAGGCAGAGAGCAGTGATGTTGATTAAAAGAAACTGCTTTTACAACAGCTCTGAAAATGCCCTGTTTTGTTTGACATTTTGAGTTAGTAGTTTCACTTAGCAATAGATTAGCAGATAAAGTTGCTGCAACTTTATCAGCTATTAATCGTATCTGGGCCAGGGCATCTCTTTGTTACGCCCATCTGGGAATTCCGGGCTTATTTTCTTAGCTATTAAAGCAGCAGAAAGGGGATTTTTAGACTAAAAACTTCAAAAAAATAATATAACACCCTAGAGTGTTTACTGCAAACCCCAACACTCTGGAGAATTTCCAGACTGACTAAAAACTGCTCTACACCCCTATAGACAGAGCAGCATCCTCTGAGGGCAGAAAGCCACAGTACAACACACCAGTCACTGTGCAATAAGAACGAAATCTGCTTTTTTCCCTTTTTCTTTCTTTTTTTTTTTTTTTTTTTTTTAATGGAGGATAATTGGGTTTTTTGCTTGCTGGGAAGTGCAACATAAATGACATAAACATGAGGAATTTTTGGAAGGTGGAATGAGATTTGCAAGCTGGAAAAAGCCTGAATTTAATGTTAAAATTAAAGCAACAATCCTTTTTACAGAGGAGTTGTGAAAGTTAAGAGCACTATGTTTCAGTCCTCTAGGGCAGAATTTGCAGTACTACAAATCCCATGAGAGCACTTGCTCACACATCACATGCCCCTCTCCTCCCATAAAAAAAGAAAGAAGGGGAAGAGTGGAGAGCCAGAGAAAAAAATGATACCCTTTCTGCCCCTCCTGCAGGAGGAAGGATGATGTGGCGGACACTGTGGCTAGTTTGTTGTAATTAACGTTAACATCAATAATGAGCACAAGTTTTGCATCCTATTATGCTGCTCATTACTAGAGTACATAACCTCCTAACTTCCACCCAGGAAAATGATATCATTGCATGAATTAATCATCTGGGCAATTAATGGCAAAAGCAACCTCGGGTTTCCAGCACCGTCTCTGGCACCAGTGAATTGGCAATGACGTAAGCTTCCCTGGGAATACACTGGCGTTTTTCCCATTCCTGAGCCTCACTGTTGACTCTGAGGGCAGAAGCAAACAATGTAGTCACCCAACCGGTGATAAACGCTGCGAGTGAATGCCAGGCTAATGCCGCTGCAGCGTCAGAGGGATGCTTCTCCTGCCAAACCCCTTGTGTGCCTCTCCCAAGGAAGATGCGTATCCTGAAACAGGCAAGTGAGAATGGCTTCCTCTGATGCGCAGAGATGAACTCTCCAGGTGTGCTGAGTATCTGCTCCCTTTGCAGTAAGGAGAACATTCTGCTCTGTACCTGGAAGCTATGCAGCCTTTTGCAAGCATGTGAATAAGCAACTTATTAAATAATTCCTCTGTTGCTGGGGCAGAGGTAAGGAGAGAGAAGTTTATTACACTAGGGAGTTTGTTTTCACATGGCCAGGCTTGTTTTGATTCATTTCTTAGCTCACTGTGTTGTTGTGAATGCTTTGAAAGTTGGAGTCAAACTCAACTATGACCATGTTTTTTCTAACTTAGAGGAGCTGAAGGACAGAAAAGGCATGAGAAATCAAGAGACAAAAACCCACTGACTTACAATACATGCCCTGTCTAAGACCTGTTTTTTCAGTCAGCTAGTCCTGGTGAGATAAGGAGAGCCTGGCTCTATCCTACAGGCATCTGCAGCACATTCCGTTTGGGTTTTCCATCACCAAATAAAATATCCTCTGTAAGTAGGAGCCTTTTTGTACCTGTGCCCCTTCAGTCTCATTTGGGGCACATACACAAGCTGTGAAACAGAGGGGGTCAGACTCAGCCCACCACCCCCAGCAGCACATCCCAGAGTCTTCATGAAAGCTCATGGGCAGAGGGTGGATGTGAGCATGGCAGAGGTCTTTGATGGGAATATCAGTCATGTTTGTGTTTTTCCATCTTCAGGACAAGTGAGAAAACCACAGGAAAAAAAAGAGTTTGGGTAGGGGGAAGTTGACATCTGATGTAAGAAACTTGGTGTCAGGGGGGAAGGAGAATTTATTTGGGCAAACAGGTTTTGTTAATCTAAGACAAGCCATTTTATTGCTTCTCCCTGTGGGGTTTTCTGCCTTACTGTTCTTCTCGGAGGGAGGCTCTGGCTATTGCTTTCTGAGCAAGCAGAAAAAACATACCTCCCTCAGCACTCATCATAAGAGTTAGTTTCCAACTGAGATGAAATATCCACAGGTGAGCAACATCTTTGTCTCAACAACTCTTTCCTATGGATCTTGGCGTAAAAAGAATGAGGTGGTGAAAACACATAAGAAGTAGATAAACCTGTTAATGCCTTACAGCAAGCTGTGACACCCACTCTGGATAGCAACTGGGCTAAGGTTACCCAGTTTGGGACAGCCTTGTCTTAAAGGCTTGCAAAGATGTAAGCTGTAGAAGCATGATTATAGTATTTTCACTGCAAACAACATTCCCTGTCTACATGGCTTAATGCCACTTGTCACATTTGTAATCCAGCCTCCCCCACCTGCCCTGTCTGTTTAGCAGTCACTTGTTATCAGAGCAAAGGCAGCGAAACCAAAGGAAGGGCAGAGGGTAATTTGCTTGATGTGCTCCTGTTCTTCCAGATAACATTAATTTGTGGGCTCTAACTTGATCCTCAGAGATGCTCACCCTTTCTTTGCATCATTAAAAGGGAGATAGCAAATCCGTGGAAGCAACTCAATAGGTTATCTCTTCAGCAGCAGGCAAACAGGATGGTTTGATCATCAGTTCTTCTAACCAGTAGGATAACCTGTCCTGATTCCCCCCCTCCCCCTGCCTTACTTTCCAGGTGTAGCTGGCTCAGCCGATAGGATTAATCCACTTTCCTACTCACTTGCACTCTCCATGTTAGAGAATCTTATTACACAGATTGCTTGCAATTTATCTCCACCTGCCATGACTAATGCTCCAGTCTGACCTCCTCTTTCCCGTTTTCACATCTCACTGCAGATCCAATACATACACAGACAGATGCATGCACACTTGCTCTTTTTTGTTTGCAAACAGCTCACTAAGAGCCTCGGCATTTCCATTTTCAATTAAACCAGAAAGCACTACCATCTTCCTCACACTACCCATGAGGTAATTTCTCCCTTTTGACTCCTCTCATTACATTATTAACGCACGGGCTTCATACATTTCTGCTCTACCCACATAAACCACAGGCATCTCTCTACAGACATGCACAATGAACATGCAATGTTATAAACCCCTGCAGCACATATACAAAGACAAAGGCACACGCTACATGCACCGAGCAAGTGCTACCACACGCATTCCTGTTCCCTCCAAACCCTGCAGGAAAACGTTGCCTGCAGAGCGCTTTCCTATAAACAAAAACACCGTTGCAGCACAGGGTGAGTATATGATTCTGGCAAATCCCGTTCCCACTCGCTCCCTTACCTTTCCTTAGTCTGCTAATCCAGGGGCCCTGGACCGATTTGCTTTCCCTCCTGCACACAAACTGCCAGTCCCTCCTGCTTCACATTCACAGCACACTAGCAGGACTCACCGTCATCCCATTCTGCTGGATCCTTATCGCCCTATTGGCCAAAGCCAGACAGTAAATTCAATTAGGCTCCTCCTTATAACTATATTATCACAGGAACAGGATGAATAATTTAGTTAAACAACAAGGGTGTGCAGGCTCTGGTCACAGACTTCACCCCCACTGGCAGGCTTTTATCAAAGAGAGACAGGTAATGAAACCAGAATCTGTCACTCTTCTGAAAAGGAGACCTTAGATTACCCACTTGTATTTCCCATTCCATATCTCCTGTTTCCTCCGCCTGAAGCCATGGTATTCCCTTTTTACTGTTGTACATCCATCCCCAGCCCACAACACAGTATTTCCCTGGTGAATGGTCGTTATCATCTCAGTGGACATAGAGATTTCTGTCCAAGCAAAGTGATACCACAGCACATCAAACACTTTACCTCTTTCCTGAATGCAAGATGTGAGAAAAGAACAAAACTGTTCTGCAGAATGGAGTGACAAGACAAGCACATCACAAGGAAATGGGAGAGTCTTCCTTGTATCATGGTATCTTCTGTTCTGCAACTGCACTGTCATCCCGTCAGTTCAGACACCCAAGGGATGCAAGTACGTGGTTCTTGAAAGAGAAAGGCTCGTATACACATTGCTTGGGGACTGTGATTTCACATGCCTGCTGTGGGAGTTTGAATCCCCACATCAAAAAAAAACCCACACCAAAGTGGCAGTTTTCCCCCAGACCAAATGACTAAGCTGTTCTGTTTTGCTTTTTCTTTCTTTTTTTTTTTTTTTTTTTTTTGACCAGAAATTTGTAGGGACAACTAACTACACCTATATTTCCTAAGAAGTAGTTTTCCCAAAATGAACACTGCTCTTTTTCCTCAGGTGAATGCTTTATTTGAAGAGTTACAGGGCACTGGATCTTCCCTTAACAGGGTCACCACTCTCTAAGTCAAGCCTCAGGCCACCTTATTTGCCTGCAGGTTTTAGTCATGGGATCAATGCTGGAAGCAGAGGAGCTCGATGGGACAACCCCTCCCCACCCCCAGAACAGACCAAGCAGCCAGCAGGGCTTTTTAATGGCCATTCACAGCAATATTGAAAGCTATTGTCAATACATGTTCTCATGCACAGTATTTACAAAGAGCCATATCATTCCACTGTAACTGAAAAATAAATAGTTAGGATGAAGAAGCAATTCTTCTTCCCTTATAAAGGCCTGTGTCCCTTAGAGTCCAAGAACACCCTTTGCACTCTGCTTCCCCTGTGCTAATATTTACTCAGCAGAGTCTATATGCCTACTATCATAATAATGTGAGGTTCAAATTTGCAATAGAGCCCAAACTCCTTCCAGCAACTCCTACACCAGCTCTCAGTTTGGCTCACCTCCCAGGGCTGGCTGGCTGGGTAGCCCTTAGCTCTGCCTCTACAGGCAGTAGGGACACCAGGCTGAGGTCAAGCCCAAGTACCAGTGTAGCTACGAAGGCAGACCCCAGCTGAGAGTCCAGCAGTTTTCCTAAAGGCAATGCCTGTCTTTAGGTGCTGCCTTCACGGTGAAGGACTGTCAGGAAGCTGGGACAACACGTGGCTACGGCCACCTTCGAAATTGCTGGGCTGTCTACCTCTGCCACAGCCCCAGTGCAGAGTGGAGTCGTGCTGCCTTCCCCAGGAGAACAGGGCACAGAAATGGTAGATGCTTTCACCTTTCCCACCAAGTTCAAGGTGACCTAAGGAGAGAAAAAGTCAGTGTCAACCAAGTTTTTATCTTTGCCTGTTATGGATTTCTCTGCCACAAAAAGGGACAAAACTGCCCTCCTGCTCCTGAAGGTGCTTCACTTTTGAAGAATGGCAGCTGCTCTTTTCCTCCTTTTCTTTCCCTTTCAGCCATCCAGACTTTTAAGATCTTTCGTGCTAAAGGAAACGTTGAATTATGCACTTGGTGATAACTTCAGAGCAATTAAATTAAGCCACGTGGCAAGTTGCCCAATGTCATTACCAACACTCAGGATGTTTTAGAATCATTTATTGGAGAGTTTTTACATGATGCTTACTTAAATCACAAAAAGAGAGCAAATTAGGCTGTTGCCATGACAACTAGAGAATCTGCTCAAAATTCAGGAGATGCTGGGGAGAGGGGAGAGTTCTTCAATGGAGACCTCTGCATCATGAATATGGCTCTTGGTTATCCCTTTCAAGTTAATTCCTAGCATCAAAGCCTCCCTGACAAAGTGTTTAATGATTGGGAGCAAAGCTTTGGCTAAAGAGGACACAAACCAACTCTCTCAGCACTAACAGGAATTTATTTCTGATGAGAGGTGCTCATCTGAGAGGTCCACAGATCAATCACAGAAGTGGCAGCATTAGTATATAAACACACATGAGGCTGGGTGGGAGAAGTGGCAGGAGGCTTCATTGCAGACAAGCACTGGATAGAAAGGCAGACCGTGACTCCATGGTATAGTAAAGGTGAATGACAACTTTCAGAGTAGATAGGGAGGGAGAGAAGGAAGCAGGGTACCAGCTGCTGCTCATGGAAACTCTCTGGAAGTTGGAATAAGCTAAGCAAAGTCTTCCACCAACCCCAAGAAATGAATTAAAGCAAATAAGAGAATAAAATGGCAAGATAAAAAGCAGGATCAATGGTGTCAGAAGCAGCTGACAGGCTGAGCAAATGGAAGACAGACTACTAGAGTGCTTTTGCAGCAATTAAATCCTTGGTAGGATTGTTGAATAATTTCCACTGAAACTCATTCTCTGTGTAATTTTTTTTCCCAGCTGAACTTGCAAGCCTGCTAAGAAAACCACTATTTTAGTAGAAATCTTTCAGCGAAGCCTTTTGGTTCTCAGTTGCAATAGCTGAGGTATTTTTGGATGAAAACAAAGAATGTTTATTTGGAAAAATTTCAGAAGGCTTTGTAGTTTTTTTGATCAGACAATTTTTTGCTACTGAAAGTTTTGGTGCTCTTCTTTGAAAGGATGCCTCACTGGGCATAAGCTCCTTTGGAGGGTAGGAACAATAAGTGGGGACACATTCAATGTTAGAGAAAATTTAACACAAATTGGCAAATGGAGTACACTGGAAGTTTCTCCCCCTCCCTCTTAATCCTCAGGTGAGAGGAACTGTGTCTAGTGATGAAAACAAGAAACAATTGAGAAATTCAGGGAGAGGTATAAGATTATATTGTTGTGAGTGTTATACTCCAAGTAGGATACTTGCCAAGGCAAAAGCTCAAGATATTATGGAAAAAATACTAATAACAAGTACGCTTTTTCAAGATCTAAGTACCCCCTTATCTGATGTCCTGCTCACTCTTTGACTCCCAAGACTAGTTTTCAGTCTGCCTTACATAGGATGTTGTGGCAATATTTCAGCACCTTGAGTTGGAGATGTTGAACTTTGGACGGGGTCTTCTTCCTTGTGCCTGGGTACAACTTTTATAGGTTGCCAATAAGGTCCAACCTCTGATTCGTTGGAATGGAGTATAAAATGAGTCTTTAATTGGTTATCTACTTGCAGATGAGACTGACTACTACTTTTCATGGCCCCTCCTACCCTTCCCTGCTATTTTGCCAAAGCTTTGCAAAAAGCATTTTTAGCTAATGATGTTGTAGCAGCAGGAGTAGGTCAGGCTGCACACAAGCCATGTAGGCTTGTTTTGGACCCACAATACGCAGCAGAGAGGTTGTAGTGAGCATTTTTTCATGGTGAATATACTGCGACACCCTCTTTAATAGCTGTCAGTTTGGCAAAGATGCTCTTGGGACGGCGTAACAGCAGTAAAGAAATTCAAGTGGCAGGTCCCACAGAAATAAATCTGAGGAATAGAGGACAGGGTGAGAGACAGAAGAAGGAAAGGGCAATGCATAGCAGAACAGGAATGGGCTCCTTAGAAGTGTCTGGGATGCTGTTTTCTAAAGTGAGAGACCTTTGAGACAAGCTACATTTTACCTAGTCAGACTGAGGCATTACCCTGGGGCTTCCATGCTACTGCATATGTTTATGGTGGCCTCTGCAAGAAGCATATTACCACCCCGCTGAAAACATGTTTCAGTGTCCCAAACATGCTCCTAATTAAAAGATTTTTTCATTCTTCAGCAATAGTGAATTGTTATTTTAATAAACTTTTCAAAAATTTCTAGGAACCATGTCTTAATCTAGGGAAAAAAAAAACCAACAAAATAATTTTTCTACTGGAATTCTTTACTTACTTCAGTAACATTTTTCTAAAATTAGTGTATTGGTTGCAGTGACTTCTTGCCTTCTCAAACACCATAGCAATATGAGGTCTTAAAAAGCCATATTTTATCCCACTATGCTATTCTAACACAAGAAAACACAAATATAGTATTTTTCCATGAGGCTTTTTGAGTGAGAATCTATTTAATAGCAACCAACTTTAAAAATACAAGTACACCACCTCTTCGCCAGATCACTTGCTATATTTTGCAAAACACTGTTCCTAGGCTGTGGAAGTTTCCAAGGCAAAAAGAATATTCTTGTTTACTGATGGGCATGTTTTTCCCCTCCCAAAGGTTAGAAGAGAGAGAGACGTGCCCTAATTCCATATCAGCATAAGCAATATCCCAAAGGTTATGGCACTTATTTAGGGTGCAGGAAACAGAGGGCCCAAACCTGAACAAAGAAAACTGGAGACTCACCTCGTGGTCCTCCACAGGGCATAAAGTAACTGCACCAAGACTTTATCAGCTATTCAGAAAAGAGATTACCATTATACCTCCTGCATAAATTATTCTACTGTATAGAGACTCCTGTAACATTCGGCTAAATACTGAATGAATGACCAATGGCCAAGACCTTCATAAGAAAGCAAGATTCATGTCAGTACCTTGTAACTCACAGAGCACAGCTTTGACTTCTCTCACATGCCTGTTGCCTCTAAGATTATTTTCATCCAAACTACAAATCCTACACTGGACATATTTAACTGGAGATGGAAACTTCTGCTTTTTTGTTTGTTTGCTTTCTTGAATTAGAAAAACCTACTTCATCTTCCAGAGGTTTTAGTCCTTTTGACAACCAAGGAGAACATCTGGTACAAAATCTGAGGCTAAATATCATGTTCAGAAAGGACAACTGATCTGAATTCTTCTTTGGTTTTCTTTAAGCCAAAGGGCACTGCTCAATCACACAGTGTAGCTAAGACACCACAGGCAAAATTTGTGCACTGACCAAATCTCATTTCTTACTTCACTTATTCCCACTCAAGAATAATAGTTCCGGCAATGCCAAAGGATTTGTATTAGGGTGAAACTCATGTAAAATTAAAGCAGGATCATCATCCTCAACTTCAGCAGACAATCATCTAAAAAGGGCCAGTGCAGACGACCTATTGCAATGGAGTAGCTCAGGAGAACCAAGAGCTGATTTGGCCAATCAGTTTGCTACAGATAATCTGCTTCTTCAGGTGCCTCCATACTCTCACATCCTCCTCCTCCTCCTCCTCCTCCCTTCCCTAGTTGCCAGGCAACTGTAAAAAGGACTGGAGAGCATGCTGGAGGAAACCACCCGGTAAGGCACTGCGTGGGTTCAGGTTTTCTTTCCTGGAAAATACTCAAGGGCAGAGTGGCCTTGGCTTCAGAAGCAATGTCTTGCTGTGAGACATTGCTTTGCATGAACACTGTGGGGCAAGTCATGTATACACACAATAAACAAAATAAATGCCTTCTCAGACTACAAGCTTGCTTCTGAGCTTTTTGTGGGGTTCAGCTGTTCTCCATCAATGCCACAGATCAATAATTTAAGAAGCTCAAACATAGGCATCACCAGCCTGTACAGCAGGAGACTTCACAATACCAGATATCCCGTATAGTTGTCATCACTGCTGTAGCTGGCCATAGCCATATATTACAGCACTGACTTAATAGTGTGTCCTACAGGGCAAATCCAAGAGAAACACACCATTTTTGACCAGAAATCTGTTTGCTTATAAAAGCTCAGGAGCTTTTGGATGAGAAGTAAATGAGATCGGCCACTGGGAAAGTGAAATGGAAAGTCCTGTATTGGACTCCATGAAGTCGCTTGGCCAAATTTGTAGGGGAGAAGCTGTCTCATTCTCCCAGGTCTATCCAGCTTGCTTCCCTCAGGGTTTATAATTGAGGGATAAGCCTCAAGTATATGAATAAAACCCCCTGAGATCTGATGTTTGGAGCTGCAGAAAAGAATACCTGCACCCTGAAGTGACATTATCAGTATTTCAAAATACAACTTAGTTTAAAAAATGGTGACATCAACTAAACACAGATACAAAGCCTAGTAAAAAAATACTTGGAAGATTAGACACACACTTGTGACTTTACTTTCAAAACGAGCTTAATTTGCAAAGTCTTATCCTGTGTGGGACTGAATCTAACAAGAAAGAGAGGAGAAGAAAAGAAACATTCTATTTCAGCAACTTTAATATTACTTCTTGTTTCATGTAATAAACACTGAATTCTCGATGCTTTTCAGTATTTCAGGTGTATTTTCGAGATGTATTACTGCATAACAAAATCTGGTTTTCACACCTACCTCCATATATCATGCCAGAAAGACCATTTTTTCGAAGCAAAGTTCTCCATTTTTATTATCTAGTATTCTGCCTAAAATGATAAAGGCTGCACCCTGAGGCCATTCAACCTAGTAGTGTTCACTACAGACTCTGAAGTCATAGTTTAGGACCATATCCTCTTAACCGCGTTTCTCACTTGTCTTGGGAATTATCACAGTTTCCCTAAAAACTCTCCTTTCCTCCCTGCCCTTCTGGGTAGCCACTTGCTATTTCACTATAGTCCACAGACGATTAATTACTTCTGATCTAAGTGACCCGGTCATAACCAGACCCACATGTTGCTCTCAGTTGAAAGCAAAAATGCTTTTGCTTCCCCCCCCCATACACCTCAACCAAGGTTGAGTTTTACTAGCAATGAAGTAATTTCATGACTGCAAAGGTCCTACTCTGGGTCCTACTGTTCTTGTTTGAGCCTTTCTTAAATAACTGCATCCAGCCTTCAAGTTTACAGCTTACATCAGCCATAAGAAGAAGATTTCTCCTTCAGTTCTCTACCAGTGTAATACAGGTAGTTAATTTTTGTCTCTGATTTTTTTTTTTCCTGGCACATTCAAGGTTCCATTATCCGCTAAGGTCAGTTTGGCTTGCTTTTTCTGCTGAGGTTTGAAGGCAAAAGCAATGCTCTATTACAAAATCTCAATAGTACCTTTGCAGTTCTTGGAGTAGAAAATTGAAGGTTAGAGTGATTAAGAAAAGGAAACTAGGATTTAGGAATAAATTTTTGCCCAGTTGTCCCTTTCTATCTTTTTAAACACCACTAAAATTTAGCACCTAAAGGTAGAAAACAAAACAGAAGTTCTAATTAAGTGCTCATTTCATCTTTTTAATGTCAAGGTGCCTCTGCTATTATGGCAAGGTTATGGACAGGATTATGAATTCTGGCAACTAAACCTCCCTGTTTTTTAAAATGGTCTATCCCTTTACCGGTTCTAGAGGGAAAAGTCCTTAGAATAAGGAAATAGACTGTGAAAGGATTTCCTTGAAAGAAACGGATAGGCCTGATGGATGGACACATTTTTCTGCATGGTGCAAAGATCTCAGCTACATATGCTTGTGCAGCAGCATCAGCCACAGCCACTCAGCTGGGCTCTGGACAGAGGCTTATTTGACATTCTCACAAAACCCAGGACATTGCAACACACAGGCTGAGGCAAGAGGAATGAGGAGGGGGCAGAACAAGGTGGGGAGCGGAGGGGGAAATGGCACAGGGTGGGGAGCAGTGAACCAGCAAGGTGGGGGCAAGTGATGCAGAAGGACTCTGGTATAGTCACGCAGGCTCCTCTTTTTTGAGGCGATTGAAGCCTTGCTCTGTGTAGAAGAAAGGTGAGAGAATGTATTCTTTTACAAGTGCACACATCCTAGGGGAGTATTTCAAATAGCAGTCGTCAGTGGGCAAGAAACCACTGTATTTAAATACAGCTAAATTCCCAGGGGTATAGGAATCAAATGAGAAGCTACTTGTAAGGCTGTAAATGAAACCGCATAAAACGTTAACAGAAAAGTCATGGTTTAATTTAGAATTACTCACTGACTGATAAGAGAGCCGAAATACAAACATGTTCCTTAACGTTGATAACTAAATGCCTTTCTCAAAGCACGTTAGAGGAGAAGGAGACAGCAGAAGAAGGATGGAATGAAATTGAAGAAAAGCTGGGCATATGCTGCAGCACCAGACAGAATTGCAAGGACCAAATGACGCAGCAGGACAGCATAGGTATTGACCATTATTCCCATTCATTATCTCTGGTATGTCCTCCTCTGGGGTATCATAAATAAAGTGACTTCAGGGTAACTTTGGAAATAGTCTGTTCTTCTCTGAGGATTTTCTGGGATTGAATAAGTCAGTCACCCTTAACACTTCTTAGTGTATGTCTATGCAGCACCCAGCACCATGTGACAGTGCCTACGGTAGTTCAGGTCTGTATCCCATCCCAGCTGCGTTATTGTGTGAGGGTCAGGGTCAGCCCACATAGGTAGAGGAGCACACTGGTGCAGCTCAAGTCTTCCTGGTCCTGGTGCTACTGCTGTAGCTCCAGATCTAGTGTCCTCAGCGTGGTGCCCTGTGCCATGCAAGTACACTTCCACATTCTCATAAGGCAGCAGCTCTGGCCTTAGGGACTGTGGTACAGGTTGAGACTGTTTACAGCTTTAGTGGTAAAAAATGCACTACTTCATGCCTATAAAGCACGTAAGTGACAGGCCAATGATAACCCATCAATTTTCACCGGTTTTCTCCTACAAACGCACTTAAGCAAAACCACATGGTAATCCTGTCTCCTGAGCAAGAGAACACTTTCATATCTACAGCTCAGACAGACTTTGCACAAGTGTTTACCATGGGGTCTTCCCTATATCTTAATTGTTTTTACTTCTGCTACTGCCTGAATGACCTCCTGCTTGAATGACACAATGACAAAGAGATGTATGTCTTTTCCATTTTCATGGGTTTTAAAGTTATATCTTTGGTATATTTCTCTCTTACGTTTTTTGGATTGAGTGTATCTGGACAGATTCGAGATTTTTATACCTTCCAGGACAAGGACTCTTTCCCAGATGCCCTTAGACATCTCAGACAAATGCTGTTTTCCACATAAGCTGCTTTTCTTTCCACTGGTTCAGTAGGTTCTAAGAGACCTCACAGAGAAGCAAAGACAACACCGAGAGTCCCAAATATTGTAGCAATAGCACCTGCCCTTTCCTTCTGAGCATTGCTGGGTAATCTCTGCCCATTCCATTATTCAACATTGGACTTAGAGCAGAAGTTCAAAACCACCTTGCAATACAGCCCCAGTGCAACTACCAGTAAAACAGAGAGGTTTATATTTTCTGAAAAGAGCTGCAACAATTTATTTGTGCTGAGACTTCTTCTCCATAAGTATTTATGGGGTCTGTTTACTCAAATAAAGAAATGTGTGAAATTCAACAGACACCGAACCTCACAGAGAAGTCTTCTGTCTGGTTTAATTAAAGAGAGAAGGAAAACACCCAAGGATTCTTTAGGATCAACAGAAACCACTGTGGGTGGATGAATCTTCTACATTTTAATGACTTCTGACATGTTAAGTCCTCCAGGCTTTCAAACCACTATGATACAAGGAAGTTCACTGTGGTCACTACACAGACAGATACTGTCCCAGATTATGTACTGTCAGTTGTTAAGAAGGAAAAAACCAAAAAACACCTTCTGCTTCAGGAAAGAGAGAAAGTCAAAACACTTTATTTTATAAAAATGTACAATACTCAGGGTGCAGAGGATGAGGGCAGAGCAGCCCTTACCCTGCGTTAAAGCTCTCTGGTTTCAATACGTACATGATAAGTAAGAAATAAATAAAAAGCCAGACCTTGGGAAGGTCAGTTAGCAAAAAAAAGCCTACCTGTGCAAAAGAGAGAGACACGTGTCTCTGGTAGAACCCCCATGCTTTCCCATATTCCCTTCTGTTTTGTTTGGGTTGAAGGTTGATTTGTTTACAGTATCTAAAGCTCCTTTTTAATGAGCTGTGTGAAAACCGGCAGACACATAACCTCTTTGAACAACAAAGAATTTCCTGCATTAATGAAGGAGGAAAGAAAGCCAAGAACTAATTTATTACAACACATTAATTACTGCATGAAATAAAAGTTCAAATAATTGGCAGGAACCGTAAGAGTGAGCTAAAGGTGAGAGCAGATAAATATGCACATTCTGCTTTGGTAATGGGCAAAAAAGGCCCCACTACTACCAAAGAAAAATATAAGAAATACGGCTAGAGTTTGTTATTGCAGAAGAAAGGAATTATATTAAGGGAACTTCTGGAAGTCTTCCCTTTTGATAAACAGCTGCTCCAATCTTACACAGAGGAGCAAAATGAAAATAAAGACAAATCAATCATGGCTAACAAGAGTGAGTGGACAGTGTACAGAATTGCATATCTTGTCCTGAGACAGGTATTTCACACATTGAAAAGGCAGCTGGAGACTTGGTGGAAAGTTTTGCCACAAGGGTAGATTAAAAGAATACACAAAAAACTATGAAGTTTCTTCCCCTGAAACAGGGCTTTCAAACTGCAGGTTGTAAAAATGTGTGTGCATTCACAGCTGGGGGTGTGTGTGTTTAAGTACTTACAGAAATTACACAACCGAAGGAAGTGCTCAAAATGTCATTAGTACAGGATGAAATGTGTATACAGCCATTTGTATGCCCACACATGCACAAATGGAGTTGAGGTTCTTCTTTTGTGTTGTGTACCGGAATACTTCTAGAGCCAAAGCAGCAGGGAACTGCATCCTGCACATCCAAGTGTCCCTGTCTTTGGTCTTCACCACTTTGTTATCTCCAATAAAATGTGTCCGCTCAAAGAATGGAGAGCAACAATCTTACACAGAGCCTAGCAATTCCCATCTTGCATTTACTGCCTGTTGCCACAGCTCCAAGAACAGAATACAGTATTGCGTGGTACGTACCATGCATATGAGGTACTATGCACAATGGCACTGACGAGCCTTGGTAGCTATACTGATGCCCTGCCCTTGCTGATGACCAGAAAGAAGTGAGTCAGTGACACCTTACACATTTTCATTTGAAGGTTTACCAGGAAAAAGCCACAATACTGAGTATGGGGTACGAAATGAATCACTATAAACTTCCTGGATTAGCTAGCTTGAAGAATTTTGCTGAGTCAAATGTTGGGATAGCCATTGCCTTCTTTAGTTACCTATAAGGTGGTCTGCGAATTTTTCATGGGAAGCACGAGCTGAACATTTGTGGTCTTGCTTGTATTTCTGTGTTTCCAGGTTTCCTCAGAAGAAATATGGCTTTACAATCAGTAAGAGATGTGGGTGATAAAGATTCTTCATTCAGCCATGAACTCACAGAACATAACCCAGAGCTACAGGTGGAAGCTCAGATTTCCTGCAGTGCTGCTAACATTTCCCTCTATGCAAACAGTCAATGTTAGATAGAAAGAGAATCATGTTGTGGGGGATGTCTTTGGTACATGTTTCTGCATATCCCACAAGGCCACATGGAGTGCAAATCTCTTGCTTTAAGAAATAAAGGATGACATGAGCCTGTTAACTGCAAAAGGAAATGGATCAGCTGAATGCAAGACTGAGATACTCAGAGAACATAAACAGTGCACTTTGAGAGGAGGTTTGCTCTCAAGTGGACCACATCTTCTGTCCTGCTGCTTGGCTGATGCAGAACACCTCAAAGATCACACACGAGTCATGAGCTGCCTAAAGAACTCCAGCATACTTGGCAGCGCTTGCCCAAGTGCGTTTGCGAGGACAGTGTTTCCTGGAATAGGAGTGCTGCTCCCCCCCCTCACAGCTCTCCCACTCCAAGTACTGCTGGTTGTTTTGTGAACAGCCTCATTCACTGCATGCTGCATTTGCCTAAGGCTGGAAATCCATCTCCCCCCTTCTCCCTCCTCCCAGCCTGCCGCTAGTTTTGATGGGATATTTTTCTCCCCGCATTACCCTGCTTTCAGCTTCTCTCTCTTCCTGAGCTGTTTCCTCCTCCTAATTATTCATGCAGGAGAGCAGATGGCAGGGGGAGTGGATTTCTCACTTGCTGGGAGTATGCTAGCTTATACAGACGCTAGGTTTTTTCACACAAAGGGGGAATAACGCCAACTGCAGAAGAAAGCAAGATATTTCAAAGCCTGGTTGCTAGCATCCCCTATTCTCTGTTCTTCTGTTCAAGCATAATATATTCTGGGCAACACTGTTCAGTTCTCAGCGTGCATTTGTGTAGGTTACATCACATTGAGCTTTTTCCTTCTCTTGTTTTAAATTTTTAATTAAGCTGAGAAAAGAATTCACAGCATATCATTTATCAAAATGAATGCAGCTTTTTCATCTCAAGAAATAGCTGCAGTTCCGTAGACACAAACATTTGGTAGCACTATTTTCAAGTCTGCAGTGGAAGTATCAGTAGTCCTCTGCAAGCCTTCCATATTCAGAGAGCGGAGGTTAGTTGTGATCAGGTAAGAGGGACATGGGCAGGATCTTTGACTGAAGGACATTTCAATGTACACCCTGCTTGCAAACTGCATTTATGACACTCACCGACCATCCCTACGCCTGGGTCAGCAATGAGAACATTGCTGAGACTGTTCCCTACAGGCAGCCTGTGCAAGCCATGCTGTTTTGTAACCATCTTGGTTTTGGCCAGGATAGAGTTACTTTTCTTCCTAGTAGCTGGTATAGTGCTGTGCTTTGCATTGAGTATGAGAATAATGTTGATAACACACCAATGTTTTAATTGTTGCTAAGCAGTGCTTATCCTAAGTCAAGGATTTTTCAGTTTCCCATGCTCTGCCAGCAAGCAAGCTGGAGGGGCACAAGAAGTTGGGAGGAGACACAGCCAGGACAGCTAACCTAAGCTGGCCAAAGGAATATTCCATACCATATGATGTCATGCCTAGTATATAAACTGGAGGGAAGGCTGGCTGGGAGCCATTGCTTGGGAACTCACTAGGCATAGGCCAGCAAGTGGTGGGTAATTGCATTGTGCATCACTTGTTTTGTATAGTTTGAGCGGTGCTTAGTTGCAGGCTGGGGTTAAACTGCAACACAGTGCCACAAGTACCTGCATCAGCATTTCAGCTTTGCTGGCCCAAGTGACCTTTTCATTAGTGTTCCAAAATGTCACCACAGGAATGCAGCTGCAACTATCATTGATAAAGCTTCCGTTGGACTTACCACCATCATCAAAATTAAATGCAGATGAGAACACACACACACTTACTCAGTCCTTGCAGTCTGACCAGCTCTAGCTGACAAACCACTATCAGGGACATTATCAGCAAAGCTACTGTTGTAGCCTCACTAGTAAAGAACAGCAATGTTTTACATGAAGTCTTTCAATCTAAATTTAGCCTGGTAGGTTCTGTAGCAATAACAAAGTGCAGCCACCTTTTCATTTACAGTAACATTCAGTGGGTACCCCAAGAACAGCACGGAGAAATAAGTCATTGGTAAAGGCCACTGGGGTCTGTGCTGTTTTAATTGAAGCAACAATAATGTCTTTGACCGCTACACAAGTACTGCCAGGCTTTCAGAGTTTTTGCTGTTTTTCAGAAAGCCTGAACCAAAATGACCTTGCAGAAAACTATATGCAACTGAAAACAGCTATTCAGAAAGAATGGATAAGTCAACCAAGTCCAGATTTTAACCTGTGGTTTCAAAAGCTTCTGTCATGCTGTAAATTAAGGTAACAAAGTCGTAAATCCAAGGAGTTGCAATAGGAGAAAGCCAGTGAGAGAGAATCTGTCTGATGTTTAGCACACTAAGGAAAAAGCTCTGTTTCACTTTTATGTCAGGAGAATGAGCAGAAGGAGCCAATAAGCTTCGAAGCAGCAATTTACCAGTTTATCAAGACAAGTCTTGCAGAGAAAAAGACAGCAAAGAGGAATGAGGGAAAAGAAAAAAACATGACAAATTAATTTAAGGTACTGTCTTCAGACATCAGAACCCATTTAATTAAATCTCTTACTAATGCAAATGCCACTTTGCTTCCATTTGTCACCAGTGATGCTAGACTGTCAAGGTAACACAGACAAAGGAAACTTAAGAAATATGTTTTCATTACATGTCTCAGATAAAAGCTTCAGCAGTCTGAGGAGAAAAAGGAAGAATTACCACATTCCCTGGGCCCATCAAATGTAACATGCAATGCACGTACCTCCCTTCTAGGTTGGTTTCTTCATCACCACAAAACTTAGACTACTGTGGCCATAATGCACCTACTAATCAATTTCTCTTTAATTGGGTCCCTGCCATGGGTAATCGAGGTGGAGCTTTTGCCATGAAGCCAGTCATTAACTCTTCTTTTCACACTACAGCAGAAAAAGCGCATTCAAAGAAGGTAGCTGTAAGAAAGGGAAACAGTAATCCTTCAAGAGTCAACAGGGAAGCATGAACCCAGCTCAGTCATGTTTTGGTCTATCAGTCATACAATGACCAATCAATTAATGAGGAGTTCAATCTCCTGAACCCAAAGTTGCATGATGGGATTCTTAACTGCTTTGGACTCATGCCCTTCCAGCCCAGTTGAAGCTGAGACTTGGCCAAACACTTCATAATGTAAGAGTGTTTTGTTGAATTGGGAATTGAGCCATGGGCTCATGAAAAGAAGTTTTTTTGTGCAGTACTATTGTTAACACAAAACCTGGAAACATGTACTGCTATTTACTGCAATAAAGACATGCTAAAATATCAACAGCTTCCAAAGTCAACTAGGAGGCTTCTCTGAGTAGTTTAAGTCGTGTTTAGAGAGCAGGGCCTTGGGAAACCGTTCCGAGACCCTTGCTGTAGGGTTATTCCAAGCATTCAAGGCCCATCACATTAGTACCCAAAGCAGCACTCTCAAGCCCTATTAGCATTTGCTATTTGTGACACCAGCATGCAGAAATAACCTTCTGGGCAACACCATGCCACCCCCTTGCTATACTTTATAACTTGGATTTCCTCCTCCTCCACTCCCAACTGTTGCTGAGTCACTGGCAGGGTTTTTCTTCTTTCAATTTTCTGTAATTGCTTTATGCTGAGGCTCTATTGATCCATCAAGGATATGTGAGCAGGGGAATTTCTTGACAACTCTGAGGCCACAAGTCTCTGTCTTCTGGCAAGTGAGTATGGGGAAGTCAAATGGGCAGAGGTGCTGGGCCAAATCTCAATTCTTTTTTTTACTGAACATTATCTTTCCTGTGCCAGCCATACCACCACTCTTTACATAGCCTAGCAGAAGAATTTTAAACAGCAGCATGAAGTTGTGGTAGTTCCTGCCTCTTCCAGGCCCTAAGACAGACAGAAAAAATAAAGAGTAAAGCAAAACCTAACAGAAGAACAGGCAGCATGTTATCTACATGATGTTTGATCCTGTGAGTTACTGAACCTAGTGACACAGATGTTTGATCCTGTGAGTTACTGTACCTAGCTCTTGCAGCCCAAGCTGCTGCTTAGTCTCTTTTTCCATGTTGTTTTGAAAGTACTGTAGTTGTCTTCCTCAGGAATTGAACTGCTGTTCCACCCACTACTCACAATGAATGGAGCATTTGCTGTTCCTTAGGTGAGTATATCCCCACTTCAGGCAGCAGAACCTGCTGGGAGCCACACAGACCTGAGCATAGCCACATCGGTTCTCACCCACTGTTTCCTCAAATGTTAACATTTTCAAGGTTAACAAATGTTTATCCTGGGTCACAGCAATGATCAGTGATGCTTTAGAAGTCTCATTACTCGTTAATGAAACAGGTATTGTGTTTGTCATGAACCAGCACATACCATTCATCCAACCAGCTTCTTGTTCAATTTCAAGCTCTGAGGTTTCCCTAGCTAAGCTTCCAGGTACAAAGGTGCCAGCACTTCAAACCTCAATATTCCTCAAATCTTTGGATTGGCTTTGTTGTGTGGATGCAGTCAAAGTTGGGCTGAGCAGAATGCACAAAGTACTCGCTTCTCTTTGTATTGCGCAAAGCTCTTTCATTAACAGTTCCTGCGATGCAATGTCATTTTGCCATTCAGCATGAGAATTGTTTGTGAAAATGGATTAGTCCTTTTATTCGGAGTGCTCTCAGCACATGCGAAGAGGGATTTGATAGAATTGAAGGTTTGCTGTGGTTCAGAAAGCAATTTTGATGTGCACCTAAGCTTTTGAGATGTATTCATTCTCTGGCCATGCAAGCTGCATTGTAGCCAATATTAGAAAAAAGTGAAAAATGAGTGGGTGTAATAAGGCAATTGGAAATGGGGTGCACGAACATCAAAGACACTCTTATGTTCTTTTTTTGGGAGGTTTTTGTAAGCAGAAATAATAAGGCCTGACTGAGTTGATGTGAAAGAAACATACTAAGCACGTTTGACTGGATTACAGAGATGGTCTTGTTAGAGAGCAATGTTGAAACTGATCAGCATACATCACAAAGGTTTCCCCCCCCCCCGCCCCTTGTCACCCAGTAAATTTGATTTTTCTTATTATGACTTAGCATGGGGGGGACAGACATTGGATGAAAACTTGCATTAAAAAACACATGGAAAAAACCTAGCATCAGGGGGGAACTCATGTGGAAGGAAACACATTGGGGTAGACAACATGGGGAGGGGTATGTGCAAACACAAATTGCAATGAACACTGTATGGCTGCTATAGAAGTGTGAGCTCCCATTTTTCAGGTAAGAGCAGTTTTAGAAATAGAATACAGCAGAATAAAAACACTGAACGACTGAGAACAAATTAAAAGAGAGCATGCAAGTAAATGGATTAAGTGTAAAAAATAAACCCAAGACGAGTGTAAGACTGAGGAAGAAATAGCTATCAACACCATGCGCCTGCCAGCAAAAAGAGAGAAATAAATACTCACTATCAACAGCACAGCCCTCCTGGGGAAAACCTCAGGACTCTGGCAGCTCATCAGACCCTTCCCCTCTCACACACACGATTTTCTATATAACATTATTAAACTGTGTTAATGAGGTTTTTCTGTATTAGTTTGGATTATGAATGTATAATATTGTAGCAAAGCTAACAAATAAGATCAGGTGACTTAAAACAATCAGTCATTGCCATTCTTGCCTGCAGCTTTTCTGGTGTGGGGACTAAAGGCAGTGGTGAGGTTTTTTCTCATGATACTGAGCTGCAGCACACTGATCAGCTCAGGCCCTCAAGGAAGCAAGGGTCAGCTTTATCACATTTATATCCTTTTCCTTTCCTGGGATCTTCCACAGCTTACTCAGACATACACCACAGGGTCTGGCAGTTTTTCATCTCATTCCAGGAAAAAAGCTCTGTTCTTATTTGTAAATTGCATTTTCTTGAATGTCAGATAATCATCAGTTAGTTATTGGTATTCTAGCTCTGGGGCTCCTATGAACTTTTAAAATCTCACTTCAGCCCTGAGGAGGAGGAGGCTAACCCCTGGAATTATCTAACAACTTTTCCTGACCTGACATTATCAGCTACACTAAACAGGTGGCAATTCTGGAGAAATAAAGGTAGAAACAATATTGTGAAAACACACAGTTAACTCACAACTTCATCCACAGTGAGCCTCTGGTTGGCTCACTAGAATCATTATTACAGCCCATACCAAAAGAAATCCCCATGTCACCCCTATCCACTTTACAGAGTATAAACCAGAAAAAATACCAACAGCAAAGTATTTCTACTTCTCTCTGGCAACAGTGTTAACCTTGATCCTAAATTGTTTCTGAATTTTCACATGCGATATGACAAAACATTAAGAACTTGGAGATTTTTAAGAACTGAAACATAGGGGGAAGCTTGGATAGAAGCAACAGTCTTACACTAAAACTACAGCAAAATCTCAGAAGAGTTTGAAAGCACAGTTTTTCAGTCTTGTATTTGTGAAGATTTGAAGTGTCAACCCTTTCATTTTCCTTTGTCAGAATGAAAGATGTCAATTCTCATCAAAAGAATTTGGCATCTCTGATTTGAAGACTTTCAGAAACTGTCTTCTTTCAGTACATTTCTGTCTCTGTGGACCAACAGAGAAGCTAATTTTGAAATGTTTAAGCTTTCCAGGGACGAAAGCTCCATTTCTGGACCAGGTCTACTGAATATATTGTGTACCACTTGGTCTTTCTGCTGGGAAAGAGCTTTGAAACCACTTTTCAGACACACAGAATAAAGCCAGCCCAATTCTCCTTTTTGGTTGTGGAGTTTAATATCACATAGGGCTGACACCAAACTGAGAGGGTTTACATCAGAAATGACACATGCTAATATGGTTGCCACTGCTATCAACTCTGTCCTGCCACCAGCTCTTGAGTCTGAACCTGCCTGACACCAGAACAGTTCCAGTTTATAACTGTTAAAGCTGAAAGGATGTATTTTTCATGTCAGCAGAGCAGAACAGTTGGTGATTTTTCCAGAGCAGAGATTACGGCAGGCTGCCAGGCAGCCATCAGTTCTGACATGCCATTCAGAGAGTCCCTGTTGCCACGTACCAAATGTCTAATCCACAGCTCAAGAAAGAATTGCAAGGTGGACTACCAGCTGATGTACATGTAATAAGCTGGTTTTTCTGCAGCATGGTGATTTTTCTAACAGTCCTTTAAAGATTATAAAATACACATAACAGTTTGTTGAAAATGCTGAAATTTCACCAAGATTTAGTCTCATATACCCACTGATGGGAGGTAAGCATTCAGGTACATAGATTGAACAACAAGTTGTACAGATCCTTCAATTGGTCTAAACATTTAACACATTTAGGTTTGGAGATTGAAATGAGCACAGGCAATATAAAAAAGGAGGACAGTAATTTTCTGCCCTTTTTCCCCTTTACAGGTTGGAAAACAGTGAAGAAAGTTTCTCATTAGAGGGTAGACCCAGGCAGGGAGAGAATGAGAAGCCTATAGGTCTGGCTAGGGACTACTGAATGTTAAGTTAAAGCCACAGCATCATGTCTGAAGTGAAGGCATATTTCAGACCTGTCAGTGAAGAACTCTGGTACAGTGCCAACACTTGGTTAGCAGGTTATGGCTAGAAGAGGATACAACCTGCCTAAACAGCAACCACCCATTCCCTGACCATCCTGTTCTCTCATGAAGGCAGCTTTGTCCTTAATAGGTCACTGGATCCACTCTCCTGTGGAGAGAAAACATCCCCCAGGAAACAATGTCTTGGCTGTTTGTCGTTCGGGCATGTGTACACATAACTTAATTCTCCTCTTCCTATCCTCAGAAAGTCTCCATAAGGCTGACTCCTACTGTTCTGGGCCATCTGGATACATCAATTCTAAAGTACTGTAATAGAAAAGCAGTCCATAATGTACTAGAAGACAACATGCTGTATTAACTGAGCACCAGAGATGAGGTAGATTAAGTGTTCCCCAACAGTTGTCATGTGCCATTTGTACTGTGTATGTAGGATGTGTGGGTATTCAACAGATATTGCTCTCACTTGAAACAAGACCTCATTGACCAGATGGTCCCAATTGTTTTAGAGTTAATTTCAAAAAAATAATAATCAATATAAATCCTGATTAACCCATATAGCTCCCTACTGTGAGAAAAATATTAGGTCAAATAAGTCACTCTGTGACCTTAAAGGTCTAGCAGTGCCCCAGAGAAACAACTAGGCTCTGCAGGACTCAAATGGCCATGGTTAAAGCCCTACCACTGCCAAGATATTCTAACAACACTAGGAAGGATAAAATTGCAGCAGCTATCATTTTTCATTCTTTACTTAAGAAAACAAGCCACCACCTAGAATTAGGCTAAAAAAAATCTTCACTTGAAGTATAGTGTGTGAATCACAGTATGCAAATTGCATGTCTGTCTTTGAGATATTCAGGTCTAGCAACCAAGTAAGAAGGGCCATACAGTTACTGCAAGAAGTTAGCTCTTACACTATTATGTACCTGAGGCAGTTCCACATCTCTCTCACAGAGGGAAGCAGTGAACATACCCCAGGCCAATATTCTGTGTGATGTAATTCCAGCCAACAACAGACAATTACGAGATTACTCTGATGCAAATGCATCGGTAAGAAAAACTGTCATCTGCTGCCTCCACTACCATTTTTCTCATAGCATTTCTGTCAGCCTGATTTGCTGCTCTGCTGCCTACAGAAGCAGAGGGTAATCCTGTTGTGCAACTACCTCCTTTTCCAGTAATTAAATTGTCACTTGGTCACTTGAAGGAACAAAACTTACTTACTTTTAATTTCATTTTGAAAAACTGTGCTTTGCAGCTCGTTTTGCAGAAACTAGAAGGGAGCTGATTTTCTTCTAAATCGTATTGTTCTTTCTTAGCATTGTGTGCTTGGTAAATTATATTAGCACAGCATGAAGTTGGCACAAGATTTGTGATGCAGCCTCAACTGTAAAATCAAAACTGTTTGGCTGGAAGAATAAAGGATATTGGCCTCCTCCCCCTCTATCCATTATATTCAGGGAAAAGGAAAAGCACAGTTTGGTTATGTTCCCTAATTTGCCATTGAAACATATAGATATATTCTACAGCAAATTCCTTTTGACTGATGCTAAATGCCTGACTAATTCTGTAGGCTGAGATCAGAGGAAGTGAGAAATCTACAAAATTTTCATTAAGTCAGTTTTAATATGACATACATTGTACTTTCTTCTCTTGGATCAGAATCAACTTGCAGATGTTACTTTAAAGAGTTTTGCTCAATCTCTGCAAAGAGTTCTGCCAACTGTATAGACTGGATGGCCAATAAAGAAATACAAGATAATTGATTCAGAATCTAGCCCCAATGCATTCTCTGTCAAAACGAAGAACTTCAACACTCCTTCAGGTTAGGACCTCAAGTATGTCTCACTGGACAAATTCGGCCAAGACACTCAATCCACTGAAGAGATATATTGTCGTGAACACCTCTTTTGCTACTCCCATAAGGGACCTCTGGATTTCAAATAAATTCAGGTGCCCTGAAGAAAAATATTTCCATTAAAATAGCCAAAATTTTCTTTTGGATCAATTTGATATTAAATAACAGTTAATCCTGTTCAAGTTTTCAATGGACAAGGGGGTTGGATATGATGAAATGCCTCCCAACAAGCATTAAAGGGTTTGTTATTTCTATGAAAGTTCTCTCTGAAATCCTCTACTCCACTTATAATTTTTTTAAGCTTTGAAATTTACATACTGACTATTTCACATGGCAGGGCTTCATCCATGCTGAAGACCACAAAAATGCAGTTATCTTAAAGGGACCATACACCTTATTCGTGCTTATGGTAACAATGAGCAAACTCTTCAGAAACAGGTTTAGAAACCCATTAGCTACAGTTATCTGCAGCACTGAACCTCGAATTCAGCTGGTTTAGCTCTGAGGAAAGCTCATGCTATGGAAAACTGCTGTGTTTTTGAGATCTTTGATATCATTCTTTCAACGTTTTAAATATCCATGGATAATGTTAAGACAGGGTAGGGCAGAGGACTCCCAAGGCCGAGGGAAACGGAACGAGGATTTGGCTCCGTGTCAGGTAACGACCCATAAGCAGCTCCTGGCTCAGCACCTTGGACAGGGGAACAAAGGTGAATCGATGGTCCTCGGAGAGCGGCAGCCTTCCCACGTGTGAGCTCACACTCGAACCGAGCGGTGCTTCTTCCCAAGAGAGAAACCCAACAAGGCTTTCTTGGTCAGGAAGACTCCAAGAAGTCCTAGAGTTTTGACCGTAGCAATAAGGATGTTAGGGAATAAGTATGAAGAGAAAAAGTAGATGAAATAGGACACGATCTCCAAATTACCTGCGTTAGTGACAGGTTTAGTGAGACCCTGCAGTAGCTGCAGTGTAGACATAGTGAGGTGAGGACTACTTCTTAACCACCACAGCTGTATACTGTTCCAAACATTTCAAGTCCACCCAAGGATAAGCAATATGAAGAAAATAGAAGTAGGAAAAAAAAAAAAAAAAAAAAAGAAAATTAAAGGATGTGTAGTCATAGATTTACTACTTCTGCAACTCATGACAGCACAGCATAATAGTACATAGTAATAACACGCGAGCTTTTAAACAAAAGAAAGGAAAGCAAATAATACGGTAAACTCAGCGGACAGGACATATCTAAATCATAACAAGGCTTAAGCCTCAATGAATTCTCAATGGAGGACAGTTAAAGAGTATACTGAAATGCTCTAGAATTTCCTATCTCTTTTCTTGACAGCATGCTTCAAGAAACCCAAAGTCACAGTTGTTCTATCAGTCTGGCCCTTATTTCTAAACCTCATCTTATTCGCTAGAGAGGAACAATTAACCTTCCAGCACAAGTACCAATTCATACACTTAAGAAAGGGCATAGAATGAGTGATGAGCAGTCTGAAATTAAATCACACAAACGTTTTAAGGTCTTGAACAGACTAATGAAGATAACTATTAAGACAGACATTTAATGAGGGTGCCTGCTGAACTGATCACACCAGTCTAGCCACAAGAATAGCCTCCTCATTATGTATTGCAACACGTCACAAGAAGCTGGCATCCACTGAAGCAGAGAACTTCAGTTGAAATCAGTTCGAAAAGATGTGACTTTTCTGAAAAACTGCTTTCAGACTACATACCTTTCTACTAACCTGTAAAGCAATACGGTTAAGTAGTGCAATTAAACAAATGGGATCAGAAATCTGACAAATGCCTTCAGTCCCATGGCAGTTTATAACTTATTCGGAAAGAAATACTGACAGCTTAGCTAATAACTAGAGCGTAGGTTCGAGTTTCATCAGCACAGCTACTCAGGGCATTCTCCAATAGGACTTCACCACACTTAAGAAGAGCTATATTTACTGCAGGGACAGCCATCAGCAAAGACATTTAGGTTGTTCAGGAAATGAGTTCATGCTGCTGATGCGCACGGCTTTAAGAAGTCTAAGACTAGGTTTTTTTTTTCCTGTCTCGTCTTCAAGCAGCACTTGCCAACAGTGTTACACCACAATCAGGGGGAGTTTGAAAAACATTCCTTATCTGTTTACTTGCAAGACTTTGACAGAAGATTAGCAACAGTTGCATACAAAACCTTGAGGAATTTTGGGTCAGAGGGAGATCTAATAAAAAACACATTGAAATTTGAATTCAGGCAAATTCATTTTTACCTTCCCTGAGAGGGGAAACAAAGCTGCTATCACAGCAGAATGTGTTAGTGTTCCATTTCAGAGCTATATGTAGAGAGACTAATATTATCTTTGCAGAAACGTCAATAGTAAGGTGCCTAGAAGACAGAAAAATAGAGCTCATGTGGGAGCACACACACACATATATATATATATAAAAAATTTAAATTGCAAAGAGCCTGAAGGAAGTTGGCTATGTTTCAATTTTAAGTAGAAAAAACAGTTCCACAGACTAGACAATTTATTCTGACAGGGTGAAGGCTGGAATGTTTTCTGTATTTTCACTCAATATTTTCTAAACTTCTGTTACGAGTCTGAAATATGACACAGGGTGGAAATCTTTCAGCATACATTTTATATTGTTATTAATGCAGAAGAAACTGAAGAAAATAGTGCATTAGTGCATTCTGAAGGACTCTGTGGACATGGATAGGGTACCAGTTTGACCAAAAGATAGAATCGTGGCCTAATTCAATTATTATGAGGAATTTAATTACTTTCTGTTGTTAGAGGTGGTGTGCAAAAGACTCCTGTAGCTAAGTGAGGAAATATCACCTAAAGCAAGCTCTCTCTGAAATGCTATATTAACCAAAATTTAAAAATCTAGAGTATGGACTAAGAAATATTGAGCCAAAGGGATATTCAAATGAGTGACTGAAGCTCTAGATCAGTCAAATCACCTAGATCAGTTTAACTTGGGTTAAGATACAGCAGACTATTTAATGGGAGTGCAAAATTTGCTGTAATGAAACAAAGTAGAAAGTTTTTGATGGCAGTAGAATGTTTTAAGACTATGGTTAACTTTTTTCTCTACTGCCATTTTTACAACTCAGAATAATGTGCTATATCTTTTCCCGAAACTGAAGCTCCTCCAGAAGATGTTGTTTAAAAACTCCCTTTTCAGAGGGAGCTACAGACCATATCAGTGCCAGGCACCTCCTCTGCTTTGAGCTTTAAATACTTACTATAAAGCTGCTGATCAAGTTCCTTGAAAGAGGTGTGAACAGCAGATAAAAGAACAGGTGAAAAAAAGAGAATGTATTTTTCAAATTTTCAAAAATTTCTTAACCTCAATCACTCTCCAAGTGTCAGACATTAAGTTACATTTCCATGGATCTCAAACAGATTAGACACAGAAACTAAAATGCTTAAATTGAGCTTGACTTTAGACAGACTCATTTTCTACTGATGCTTCTAAGTCACTATATGCTTCTGTGCCCTGCAAATGCAGGGTCAGATTCTCAATGTCCTCTCCCTTTCCCCTTCATCAGTTCCCACACTGAGTTCCTTTAGGAGAAATCAAACACCAGCCTGATCACCTGAACAAACATCTTCAAGCAGTGAGAACCCCTCTCAGCACAGTAAGACAGCAAGGGGACACAGCTGCACAGACAAGGAGTGACTTTTAGTTTGCTGCAGCACTCTGTAGAGTAACAGACTTCAGGATTGTCCTGGTTTGGGCTAAACCAGAACTAATTCTGTTTTAGTGCTTTAATTTTTCAGTTAAGTCTCCTCTAAATAACTGCACTTTCTGAAGCAGCAGCATGTTTTTCCAGACAGTGACTGCTTCTGGCAGTGATAAGGCCTGATGTTTATAGTTAGTACCAAGGAATGGGATGCAGAGAGGCCCTTGCTTATACTTGTTCTTGTAGCGACCAAGGTCACTGCTAAATCTTGCACTCCGTGTTGGGATGCCGGAAGTGAAAAGGGTCACAAGCATGAAAAAGGTCGCACCTGCAGGGAGGAGTGAACCGGACAGGTGATCCAAACCTGACCACAGAGTGTTCCATCCCTTATACTTCATATTCAGTACAAAGCTGAGACATCACGAGGGTCTTTCTTCTTCGATGGCCAACATCTGAGGAGGACTCTGTTTGTTCTTTTGTCGCTGATCCCGATCCGTGTGTCCCTGAAACCAGTGCCTGAGTCCAGCTCCTGCATCCCACCCCATCTGCTGCCGAATCCAGCCTGGGACTGCCCTAGTGCCAGCCCTGCAGTGTGGTGGTGACATATTGTCATCAGGGTGGGGGCGGGACTTGGGTTCGGTATTGGTTTTGTATATATTTGTACATATTGTATATATTTCATTATTTCCTTATTCTTATTATTATCTTTTCTTTTATTGTTATTGTTTCATTAAAGCTCTTTTAGTTTTCTTTTCCAAACTGGAAAGTCTCTCTCTCTCCCTTGTTCTGTCTCCTTTTCCCTTTTGGGAGGGGAGAGGGGTTAATAGAGCATCTGTCATTTGTTAGTTGCCGGCCCAGCCTCAACCTGTGACAAGGATACAACTGTGGCTTTGGGCGGTTGGCTTCTGGAGCCATCTAAGCTTCATCCTTGGAGGCCAGAGGTGCATCAGCTCCTCTCCTCAGCTTATGCTGTCCTGTAGTCAATGTGACGCGTTTACAGTTCTGGGTGGTAATTTAGTACTAACTGAATACAAACTGTTGATGATGAGGTTGAACATCACATGTTACACAATACCACATTTTTAGAAATGATCTGCAGGTTGAGTGCATTTTGCCTACCACTGACAGGATGGGACGGGCCAGCAAATATGCCAGAATAGCAGAATGGACGCAGAGCTACTGCCTGCTTCATGTATACAAGAGTCAAGTTAGCCAGGGAGGAGCGCAGGGTATGGAGCACTAAGTCTTGCTGGGAAGGGGAAGAAAAGAGTATACCTACATCCAGGGATGCTACTAGACCAGAGAGAGTGGAAGAGACTGGTGTTCTACATATGCACCCAGACAGAGGAGCTACAAATACAGAACCTACATACTTTAACCAAAGCAGCTGTTTCACTATCGCTATCAGGAGAAATTCTGATCTTTCTGTGCCTGACTTTTGAAAAGAATGACAGGAAGGAAACGGATAACTCCTCTCTCCCCACCCCAGACAAGATACTTTGGCACCACTGAGTAGTGTCAGATAGGAAAATGGGAGCAAGGTGTAAGACAGATTCTAGTCTTTTTCTCATTGGGTTTGCAATGGAAATCACAACTATTGATAGATGTGTTGCCAAATAGGCAATATATGTCTACTCATTTTGGTTCATTTGTCTCCATGGAACCCAGAGAAAACTAATTTCCTAGCTGGAAGTAAGCTGTTGTCAGACAAACTCTTCCAGCTTGCCTGCAGGGAGTTCCTCACCTTTCACTATGATTGAAGGCCTGTACCACACTACTGAGCTGCACCTCATTAAATTAGCACTGAGCAGACTTCACAGAGCTGCTTCCTTCCTATTAACACCATGATGTCAGAGCAGCTTGCTGCTGCCATAAAGAAGGAGCTGCTGCATGTCATGGAAACACAGACATTTGCTGCAGCTAGAGGTGGCTATAATTAGGGGCCACACAGTCAGGTTAATAATTTCAGTACCAAATTTCTCTGCCTCCCCCACCTCTTATGAATAAGAAACAGATAACATGTTGTATTTTTGGTTTCAGCAGCCTGGTTTGTTTCTGATGTTTCTAGATGACTTCCATCAACTTTGAGAAATATTGGGAACATGGCAGACTCTTTGACTCAGACTTGGGTCAGTGTGAAAGACTCATTAGTAAAGCCTCTCTCTTGCCACAGAGCGCTTATGCGCTTTGCATTAAGGCATGTATTAAAACAGATCTGCAGACTTTGTTCCACCAATTTGCAAAGATGTCCCAAAATGCCAGTGTAAAACCTATTGTTTATGGAGTTGAGTAGCTCAAAGTAGCTGATAAAAACTGATTTTGGTAGTTACCGTGATCATTCAATGGGTAGTGAAGCGTGTTGAAGCTGGGCAGTCTGTAAGGAACAGGATTTCAGACTAAGTGATGCAAGGATTCTGTCTGGCCTTAGGAGTTTAAGCTGAGCTCTTATCAATCTCTTCCTGGACAAGTGTCCACACTTCAGGTGATGGTCCAGGCAGTATCAGGGTGGAGGGGCTGATTAGCATCATTTTCCATTCCTGAAACTGAGCCTGCCATGTGTCATAAGCCGTGTCAGATCAGTATGTGGGAGCTCTGCAGGTGATACCAAGCAGCTCTCAGTGCAGCAGATCTGGAAGCCCTACTCTTCACTTTGTATCCCCTTCCAAGTATATCATGGGGAGCTTTAAAAGGCAGTTCTGAAGGTAGAAAGCCTGTTCACACCATATCCCATGTTAGTGCTCAGTTTGCTTTCTACACTGCCTCTCAGAGCCCACCCTAGGTATCAGCGGTTTGTGAAGTGATATACTCTGTTACTGCATTCATGAGTCTTGATAGGACTTTCTTTTGAAGGAATAAACTCGGCTGCAAACAGATTATTTCATTTGGCTAACAAATATAGCATTAGCATGTTTCACTGCACACTGCCGCCTCCCTGCTAGAGCACAACTCAACCCAGAAGGATGCAAAAGAAAAGAACAAAGGCTTGCTTCAAGAAATACTAAAGTTTTCTTGAGGTTAAACGTTGTTCTTATCCAATCAGAAAGATTAGAGAGGACTTGAACACCTTCAGAATATCACGGGAGATTTATCCTTTCAAGTTATGACATCTCCTTCTAGCAATTGTAGCTACCACACTTTAGCACTGGTCACATCTTCAGATCTGCTGTAGGGCCAAGGACAGGCAACCAAACACAAAGCCACATGCAGGCTGTGCAAAACGAATGTGCCATTTTTACTACTGCTTTTTCTGAAAGACCACATGCAAAACTCAATAATTTCTCTTGCTGAATAAACCAACTGTTACCTCTGATCCTCTTATTGGATCAGACCTTCGAGATTTTACCATCTACTGGAAAAGAGCAATGAACTGTGAAGGGTACCCAGTGTTATCCAACCTGCAGCAACAGCAATGCCTTCAGGTGGCTTCCCCCAGCTGAATTGAATTTGGTTTGTTAAACACAAACCAAAGCTGAAGAGTAGAAACAGACATGATACAACAAAAAAAGCATAACCTCATACTAAAGAGAGTGCAAAGAAACAGTCATGGGAAGAACTTTGCTCATATCCTGCCTCATACCAATTACCCCATCACTTCTGCTTTGGGAGTTCATCTTTTTATATCATGTGAGATGACTTCTGCTGCTTCATTCACTTCCCACCAACTTACTGACTAGAAAGTAACAATTGAAGCATTTTCTGAAGGCCAGCAAAAATGCATTTCTGCATTGCCTACTTACTACCACTTTAAAAAAGAAATAAATAAAAAGGGACATTTCAGTAGGAGTTGGAGAGACAGCTCAGCCTGTGTAGGCTGCAAATCACTTTTGGACTTGCAACATGCCCAGCTGAATTACACTTATCTCTCTGCCTCATGGGCACAGCTGCTGAAGAGGCAGATTGCCCTGGTCTCTTTGGGGTTGTTTACTCTTCAGAGGTTAGGACTGAAATGCTTCTGTTTAAGTTTTGTTTCTCTCACTAACTTCTTAAGTGCCTTTTGCTCAGCTAGTTTACTGCTTTAGGTAAATGGGCTGCTTTAAACTAGCTGAAATTTCTGATTCAGGATGAGGCTAGGGCATCTATCAACACTTAGAAATATCTAAAGGGCAGGTGTCAAGAGGATGGGGTCAGGCTCTTCTCAGTGGTGCCCAGTGACAGGACAAGGGCCAATGGGCACAAGCTGGAACACAGAAAATTCCAGCTGAACATGGGGAAAAATTTCTTTACTCTGAGGGTGGCAGAGCACTGGAACAGGCTGCCCAGAGAGATTGTGGTATCTCCTTCCCTGGAGATAGTCAAAACTCGTCTGGACGCATTCCTGTGTGACCTGTTCTAGGCTAATCTGCTTTGTCGGGGGAGTTGGACTAGATGCTCTCCAGAGGTCCCTTCCAACTCCTACCATTCTGTGATTCTGTGATCTGCACAGAAAAGACTTTGGGCAGGTGTCTTAAAATATTTAAACCAGTATGTTTAATTAATGGCTCAATTCGACTTCAAGGTTTTTGCAATGCTTCCTCATTGGAAAACAAAATCTTTCTGTGGCAAGAGGGCTTGGACGGCGAGCGTTTTCCAGATTCCTCTCAAAAATGTTACTGGTAGGAGCCACAGAGCTTTGGAACATCCTGGGAAGGAAGCTGTGAGCTTGTCCCTTTTTACCAGAGCCCTCACCAGAACACAAAGTGAACATAACACTCAGGGCCTTCCCTGCATGGTTGTAGCCAACCTCAGTAAAGACCAAGTATATCAGCAGTACCCCCCTGCATCATGGCCAGGCCACCAGCAAATGCACAAGGTTCAATCCCCACCTATTTTGGTGCAGTAACAGTGAATGCATCTCAGATCATCCCAGGTCCCCTGTTCCTGTCTCCTAGTTCTTATCCTAAAGCACATTTGTTCACCAGTTCAGATTTTTTTCAAGTGGAAATCTCATGCTGTACTACTAATTGCACAGGGTCAAAGCCATGACACCACTAAAGCATATCTGATCTGGAAGTTAGAAGGCGAAAGCCAACTTTAGAGCTGCAGGGAAAAGCAGTTTTGGCAAAAGACTCTGTGATTCTGAAGTGTACCATAAGAAACAAGGATCATGCAGGTTGTGAGTCATTACAGCTTTCCTCCACAGAACTCTGTTTTTCAGCTTCCCATAACACCACAGAACCCTGCCATGATATAAGCCAGCAGTTCCACAGAATCCATACAATTTCGTTATGGTATCTAAAATACGAAACATTTTCTTTCTAGAAGTATATTTCTGGAAGGATGAAGACCCTTCCATATCCAGCTTCCCTTGCTCCCTTCAAGAAACCTATTTTCAGAGACAGCTTAAATATTTTTAATAGTTACTTGCTTAAACTCCATTGCTTTAAGTATGTGAAAAATAGAGCATAATTCAGTTAACACATATAACACTCAGAACAGCTCCATCACTAAGTACAACGTTTATTACTCAAATCATATTTGTTTTATGCATTTACTTACCCACTCACTAAGAACGTAGTGCATTTCTTGCTGGACAAAGCCTCTACCATGGAGGGAAATGTGTTAGAAGTACAAAACATCAGTGCTGGCTTGTTAAAAAAGGTGAAATTTGAACTCACATGCTTCAGAAACAGAATGTAAAGAGGGACTTACTAACCAAGAAGGAACAAGATTTGTAAGGAAAAAGATAGGAAATACTAAGATATCTTAAGATATGCTAATTATAACGCATAGTACACTCCCAAGGTTACAGACACTTGTAATAAACGTTTGCAAGCATGTAGATGAAATGACCATGTCAAAACAAATGCAATCAGGCAATTACAAGTAGAAGTATTTTGAAGGAGTAAAGTTTTATGATACAATTACTCTAAATGCTCTTGCACTGTTCTTAGAATGAACATTTTACAGGTCCTTTTCAAGGTTTCCCAAAATTCTAGTATCAGTCTTCAGAAAAAAAAAAAAAAAAAAAAATCCCTCATCCCTTCAGGTTTCCCCATCACGGACCTCACATCTAATTAGAATATCTGCTACACAGGCTCTCCCTGCATAAAAAATTCTGTTTAAGAATAGATAATTATAAACACTGAATTTCTCAATGAACAGACAAGTTCAGTTTGGCAGGCCAGCTCCCACGATTTCAAAGCAACATGTTCCATTTTAAAAAAATACACAGGAAATAGACATCATAAGTTTCCTTCCCTCACCTAACGGGACTAGCAGTGCCCAAGCTCCATGGGGAAGTCAGTTGTAGCTTTGAAGGCTTAACTGACAGGCTATTAATTCCATAGTTTCCACACCAACTGCTTAAATACTTAATCTCTTGACACATCTTAATGATATTGCCCAGTGCTGAAGGTTTAGCTTTGTGAAGGCACTTACTAGCTGCCCAGAACCCTGTTGTTGAAGTCCCAGCAGGGTCCTGCAGGGAGCCAGCAACCAAAGAGTTAAAGCTGGAGACAATGGTGTACACACAATAATTGTAACTAGCCCTTGTTTAAACCTGCTTAATAAGCATAGTAGATTATTTGTGACACAACCTCAAGCAAGCGAAAAACCCCAAATGAATTTGGTGCATTCCTACATGGCATGGCTAAGCACAGGGGCTTTAGCAAGTTTAAGGAGAAACGTGAGAAGGCAAATGGGGTTAAATAGCTTAGATGGCAGCTGTTCTTGTCCCTGAAAAGAAAATACGTTCAATTATTCATGTTCAGCTTAAACTGACAATGAAGCCAGCTTCAACAGAGCAATCCTTCTGCATTATTCATACCATGGAGTGAGCAGAGTCTCCGAAATGAGATGTTTTTGCGGATGGATGAAGCCTACAAATGGTTCAGAAGCTGGGCTTGTTCATAAACTTAATGAAAAGGATGTGTGTGATTTAAATATGAAAATCCATTGAGTGTTCCTGTAAGCCAATGGATAATGCTTACATCATCTGGAAGCTACAGAGGCTTAGAAATATCACTAAGGTGAATTTCAACTATCAGCAGGAGGAAGCAGTGAAATTTCCATCTCAGGTGCTCGGCCATTGTATCTGTTATCCTCCAGGACACAGCAGTACCAAGAAAATCCATTTAACATAGTGGTTACAGCATCACAACAGGCCTTTTGTGCTCACTTCTGCTCAACTGAAGGGCCAGGGAATCTCAGTTTCTCCAAAGACCACAGCTAGTCTTCAGAAAAACTTCAGCAGACAGCTGCATCTTTTTGCTATGTGTCTCAAGGAAAACCAGCAGCTGTGCTCCTCTGGCCATCAACAGCTGGAGGAGCTGCTCAGGTCTCTAAAAATCACACGGAGGGCAATCTAGGTAGTATACCTGCAAATGGAATATCTCAGAGACTATTTTATGAGTACGAATTTTAAAGTCTGCAAGTATGCTTTGGCATCATGCCTCTTGCTTATGACCACAGAGAGAAACACTCCTGCAAGAATTACAAGGCCCTAATCGATGGAAGCACCATGCAATCACAAGTTAACTGAAAGTAGGACCTGCACCTTTCAAAGTTACCCCTTCCATTCTTTTCTGAACCTGGTGTTCTTCAGAGTAACATCCTACATAGATGCACTCATAGACCCCAAATTTCCCTACAAAAGTTGCCTATTTTAGCCACAGAGAGTGTAACAGAGAATGGGCTGGAGAAACACAGTAAGTCTCTTTGAGCAAGCCAGACTGAGCCCTGTTCTGCAGGCAGAGATGTTCTGAAGTGCTATCAGCACAGCTGAGAAGTCATTTTTTCAGGGAACCTCAGAAGATGTCCCTCAAAGTGAGCTCACAAGAGAATATTTGCCACTACAACAGAGAGAGAAAAATACCAAGTTGCACGTTAGGACCACAGATCACAGCAGCTCCTTTTAATATTACTTGATTCATGAAGGACCAGAGCCAGAGATAGCACAGCCCTGTAACCCACTTCAGGGATCTTCGGCTGACCCTGCACAGCAAGTGTATACTAGCGTAAAACCCACGAGGCACAGCAGAAGTCTTGCACTGCCTCCTCTGCGTTACTCACCTCCACGTGCACATGCTTTCTAGTGACTGGTGTCACTGTGCAAAGCTCATTTATCTGATCTCAGCCTCACTGTGTTACATGATAAAACCCCTTATTCCTACTAAGTGTTCGACACAACTATGCTTCCTACCAACTCAGAAGTTGTTCTTCTGTAATTGCTTTATTTCAGAGACTGAAGTTTGCTCTCTGCAGAGCAGATCTAAAACTTCTATTGAAATTTCTGCATCAAGCCCAGAACCCTTCTTTGGGATACGAAGCATTTCGGGAATGAGAGCCAGATTTTTAATCAAGATTCAAGTCACAGAGTCCTCACACCCTCCCTGCAATTAGTCATCCCATTAACCAATTATCCTCACTGTTGGGAGCTGGAACGCAGTTTTTAGTCAGACTTTGTCTCACTTCAGGTGCCAACCACTGTTTATCAGAATTTTCTCTTAGGTTAGAGAGCCATCTAGCAGTAGACTCAATCCTTTGTAAACTCCTATAGCACACTAAACATCTTTCACATAAGTGAATGAAGCACGAATTTTGCTACATGCGTTTTCCTCAACTAGTCTCATAAACATTTTCTAAACCTTTCCAGACCTCTCCCACCACCAATTATACTTTTTGAAATGTAAGCACCATAAACTGATAAAATAGAAGTACTAAGTGACTTAATAAGGAGTGACAACATTATTATTTTACAGGTTATGATTTCACTGACTTGTTAATTGCAGGGTTGCCTCTTGCTACCAAAACCAACTGATTTTCAGAGCTTTGCATATGTTCATATTGTATGTTCCCAACATGCTACACAGTATCTTGATTCTTCACTATGCTTTTTGTTGAAATCATAGTATTCTGGATGGGATTTCAAAGATCCACCAGGGGTTTATGGAAGATATTTTATGGAAAATTTTTTATTTCTGAAAGGAACCCAAGCTAAACATAGAAACATCATGTCTTTACATGTGTATTGCAGTGAAGCGCACACTCTTGAGAGCTTCTAGACCTGGCTTCTCCCCTCCGCCCCCAAGCCTTGGCACAAAGCACAGTACTGAAACACAGTGGCAGAGAATGACAGGTCTTGGAACGGAGGCTTTCATCCCCTAGCAGAAAGCACGCTTATTTTAGCAGTATGATTACAATAGCAGAAAAGTAAGCACTGAAATAAAAGGAGAAGGGGAAGGAAAATTAAGATCAGGAATAGATCTAAACCCTGGTGCAGTGAGAACATGGTGAAATATTTATCTGTTTTGCAGATGTACTGGTCATTCAGACAAGTGACAGACATCAGTCTGACTTTATTCATGGTCCTTGAATAAACTCATTGATGTAGGTAACCCCAGACTTACACAAGCCGTAAACTGGCCCTGAGCATTTCAGAAGAACCCTCTCAGAGAGGGATTTCTGACAAAGCACAAGTGCTCAGGCAGACACAGACCTGATGTGGATGACAAAGCAGAGGGCAATGCAGCTCTTCTCCTCCTGTCCCCCCATCCACCCCCTGGTTCTTCCAGTACTAAAGAAAACGTGAGCTGGCAACGCTGCAACAGAGGACCAGGGGATGGTGATAGTAGAAAAGCGAACCCATCATGGCCCTTCTGGTAAATCTACATGCGAGTCAGTCTCTTGAGTCTGTATCATTTGATGTTGTTGCCTTCAGTAATATCCATTCTGTGTACCCAAATGCAGCCAGAAGGCCAGACTTGTAATGGGTATCTAAGCCACAATTCTGGGCTCCTCTAACCTGATTTTTATTATTTATTATTTAACAAAGGAAGATTCTAGGTCTTGATTTTTTTTTTAAGAAAAAATTGGAAATGTGACAAGAATTAAGAGTACTGGTGCAGGAATTAAAGATATTATTTTAAAATTTAAAAATATATATGATGTATAAGATGATCAGAAGTAAATGAATGTTTTTTTTTTTGTGATGGAGGGGATACTGCTAATTTAATTTTTTGCTTGCTTTGTTGTAGCGAATACTGCTATTTCAAACATATCCAAACTCCAGCCCCTTCGGATATTTTTCCTGCACACTTGGCCTATTAAGTGAATAACGTAAGTCCTTTAGGTCACTAACAGGCTGCAGGATCCAGGGCCCACTTCTGCATCTGTGATTCATCTAATTGCATGGACTTCTTGCAAGTATAAGCTACTGAATTTCCTCCTGCGCTGAAAGGAAGGAAGCCACAGTTTATGCAGAATCAAAAGTTATCTCTTCCCTCTAACGCGTCTTTTCTTATTGGAGGAGCTCACATAACACAGAGGGTATTGCTTCCATAGTTCAGTGCCTTTTAAAGAAGAAAACAAACCAACTTCCACTCGCCTTTCCGAGAGGCAGCTCTGCCCTGCCCCGCACCTCCCGGCGGGGCTGAGCCGTTCCGCTCCCGCACCCGGCTGCTCCATCCAGCCCCCCGCGCCTTCCCTGCCCTTCGTTTGCCTGGGTGAGCGGCGCTGCTTTCCCAGCAGCAGCAGCAGCGATCAGGAGGCACCATCTAGCGGTGCCTGGAAAAGCCGCTCTTTTCTTTTAGGTACAGCCCCTGAGACTGGCAGAAACGGTTTGTGCTACAGTCCAAGCGTGCAGTCCCTAACCCCTTCCAGACAGGGAAGGACACCCAACACAGGGAAGGCAGGACAGCCCTGCAGAGACAAGTATGACAAGCAACTGGTCACCGGAGTCCCGGACAGGCTCCTGACTAAATTAAGTTGCGCAAAAAGACTGAACTGGATGTTAGTGCACAACACCCATTGTGGGGAGCAGACTGCAGCAGTGTTACCCCTGGACCTTGCCCTGAGACATTTAGGCTCCTAGACCCAAGATCTCCCTAATCACAAGGGCCTGGAAAAAAAAATATGGAGTCTTTATACAGAAGTCTGACCCTGAAAACTAGGTACCTTTGTCAAAGGAGTAACTCCTTTTTGACAATGTGCCCACCTAATGCAAAATTCAGTAGAAGGACAAGAGAACTTGTACACTTTTTTTAAAGCCTACCCTTCCGTCAGCTTTCCTCTTTGACAGCTACTTGTATTCTTCTCTCTATCATTCTTCAGGAAAGCAAATATAAGCAGACATTGATACAAACTAAGAAACAGATCTTGCCTAGGACTTGGCATTTGCGGTCTGTTTTTACTTACCCGTACTCAGACAAATTATTTGGAGATAAGTATGCTGTGAACTTCAGGAGCTTCAGTTATTCCATAAATTCTTGTCCCATGATAAACATAAGATTTTTTGATGTTCAGGAAAAAAGTAATGAGCTACCTTCACAAGCTTTGGACTAGCAGTCCATGCACAGCATTTATTACAATTATATGGCATAATGTAAATTTTCAACCTTTCTTAGCTCCCAGAAGCATATCAGCATATCCATCTTTTATGGTCATTTTGGCTTGCTCATCTCCAAGAGGACACCCAGGAAGGCAGCTTCCCTGGAAACTTCCTTTAGGTCAAAGCCCTTCAGTAAGCATTTGTTCAGTTTTTGCCACACATCCATCTCTCCAAGCATCAAGTCAGCCCTCCCCTAAGAGCCTCGTAACTTCTCACAACACCACGAATTCCTCCAATGCTTTTGCTAAACCGATATAACCTCTAACCAAACAGGAGCAGGAGATCCCTCTTGGACTTTTAGAGGCATCCACCATACCCACCAGCATGAGTCAGCTGGTGGATCGCCCAGGTGATACAACACAGGCAAGGCTGGGCTCAATACTCATCAGTGATGCTGGGCAGCAATCGGTTTTTAAGTGGAGAAAATCCCATTGCGGGAACAACATTGAGGGCTGGTTCTTTTGAAGGATATTTCAAGAGCAAAGGAATCAGTACTCCAGAATTTAGACATGGATGAGGTTAATTCCTTTGTCACAGGCCTGTAATCACTCACCCTATTGCATAAAAACTACTGCAGGTCTCAGTTTTATATCCTTCAAGCACTTTGCAGTCCAAATTATTTCTTACCCACTCTATGCAAGGTGACTAACCAAGTGAGAACTCATGACATAGGAGGTAACACTTGCCCATGGACTCACTAGGCTTTTTAAAGGAGTAGGAAACCCTCAGCTTTTAGAAATAGAGTATTTCAAGGTGCATTATCAAACCCTAACTGAAAACAGACCTGCTGCTGGGCTGCAGCTGCCAACATGTCAGCCAAAGGAGCATGAAGTTTTTTTAACTTCACTCTTATCTCTTATGGACTTTCACTGATTCATAAGATCTATAAATGAAAAAGGCTATAGAAGAGCTATGATAGCAGTAGTAGTAGCATTATTAACTGGTGCTTTCTCCATGGTCTGGTTATAACACAGATTACGTATGTCTTAGAACTACTAAAAGGCAAACAACACGAAGGACCTTAGTGCAAAGTGATGGAACAAGGTTTCAACTGTTTTTCTTGTATTTACTTCTGTTTGTTTTCTTTTTTTTTTTTCTTCTCCTGAAAAATGAAGAAAGCTCACATGTCAAAGAGGACCATGCATTGAAATAAAATGTTTGGATGTACACAGGTCTTTACATTGCCAAACAATAGCCTGTTCCTCAGATGATGAAATCACTTTGTTTTTCCTTGATACCTTTTTGTTTCATGTTCCACGTACCAAAGCTAATCATACAACGGTTGCTGGCAGACCAATGAAGGAAACAGAACAAATGTACAATCACATTAATTTCAATACAAGTTTGCCAGGGCTGTATTTGGCCTCGAACACAAATACAGGAATTCCAGCAAGCCTTTTATTGTAGCCTTTATCAGCTAAACCGTGTTATCATCCTTAGGAGGCAGGGCAAGCAGTGGAGAGAAACAAAGATCTTTTGGGACAATATGTTTGGACGTAATCAGCCAATAGAGAGCTGGCAAACTAGTTTGTTGGATAGAGAAAGTTGGTGGGTCCTGGGAAAAGTGGGATTGTGGTAGTCAGCTTGATAAGAAGCACTGATGAGAAAAAAGCCACTCAGCCACCTTTGTGGCTGTGGAGGTCCTGCAGAGTGGAAGAGCAGTGGGAACAAGCCATGGCATCTGCAGAGAGGTTACTAAAGGGACTTGTTCCTGCCTTCTGGGACAGCAGGAGAAAGCCAGAAAACTCACCCTGTGTCACACCACTATTAGGTGGGTTGGGGCTCTCAAACCTGGCTGTGGCTCCCTCCTCATGCTGGAAATCTGAAGCAAACTTGTGTTGTTAGCCATCGCTGTAAAACTAGAAAGACAGGAGCACCAGCCCTGCAAATCGATGGCTACAGCTGACTTAATTCTGGGTACCCCCAGATGAACCACGACAGGTGGAAGCCTGTCTCTGTGCCCAGTACTGGGGGATGGGTAATCAAAAATTGCTTGCAAAACTATATATATAAAGATAATTCATCCCTGTCCAGGAAGAATGGGCCCTCTGCAAAAAGAAGAATCAAAGCTAATGAGGGATTACGAAGTCCTTCTGGATTACAGGGGAGCCTATGTGAAATTTTATCCTGTCAAAAATCTGCATTTGTGGCAAAACTGGGCAAAAACAGTTCACCTTTTTTCTACATGTGCCAGACAGTGATATCTGTGCTTTGAACCTCCGCAATGCAGCCTTAAGTTCCGTAGTCAGAAAAAAACCCTACCCTAAACAAACATTGCATCTTCAGAGATGAAAACGCAGCACTCAAACAAACAGATTTTTTCATCAGAAATTGCCTGTGCCATGCTTCCCCATGGACAAGCCAGGATGATGCCACCCTCTCACCTTGCAGGACTTGCTGGGTATCAGGTGGTGCTGGCTGAAGTCTAAGGTGCTTTGGTCAGAAGTTGCTCATTACCATGTCACCAAATCCAGTTTTTTGTGAGGACTGAATAGCTGCTCAGGAGTGATCCCTTTGCACTCAGTTAGACAAAGATCATGGGCTAAGTATCTCTTGGCATCTCCTCAGGTCATTTCCAAAGGGTAAGCTGATCTAAACCCAGGGGGATACTGAGAGGTGCCTGTTGATGGGTTTTTTCAATGCCATCTGAGAGCCCTGTGGAGAGAGGGAGGCTGCGAGTTGTCGGGAGCCGAGATGTGGCTCAGTCACTTTGGGGGAGGCTCTGGTTATTACAAGCCAAAACCCAAGAACATCAGGCTGTCGTCCATCCAAGATAAAGTGGACCTCATCCTAAATTTTACCAGGAAAAAAAAAAAAGCGCTTTAAAAATTGCAGTTAATCCCCTCTCTTTCTTCACTAAGTTTTTTTTCTGCCAGCCAGAGCACTCCACACAACAGTCTGGTTAGTTCCCATTGCATTTGCCTTTACAGCTGTATGTATTTTACATATAAACCTTATTAAGCAGAAGAAAACCTATTGCTCTATAATTTTGTAGTCCTGCACTATACTAGAACCAATAAAGTTTCCACACTATTTGTTTACTTGAGGTGTTTTCATATCATCCATGGACAATAATGTCCAGCTTATTTCAGTAATGGTTGAGCCTGAAAAAGGGTTAAGAGCATTCTTGTAGGTGTTTGCCTCATTCTGCCTCCCAGCACATGGCTGAGCTGGTTTTGCATATGTCTCTGAGTGTTCTGTCACTTTTCACTTACCAATGTTTTACCCTTTTTGTGCTACTGATATTTTGTATAGTTAGCTACCAGCACAGTTACTCTGGCCCTTACTCTCCATACAAAAAAGAGAGCAGCCCCCTTACTGTTTATACTGTCTCTCCAAAGACAGTTTTCATCCTGTAGACACATTTATTTAAGGAATAAAAAAATAATTGGAATTTCCTCACCTGTAACTATGAATATAACTTTTCTTTTCAGTGTCCTCTGCAGATACTGCACTAGAAGCACTCTGTCAGGTTAATCAGGTTTTTGCCAAGAAACCTTCCAAAATCAATGAACTATCAGACTAGTACTACAGCCACACTTCGGCATGTTTCGGGTCAGACTGGCCCTCATACTAAAGCCTGTATGGAGTATTGCAGGGAAAGCCATTTTGGCCAGCAAGTGCAGGATCACAGGGCAGTAAGAGCGGAAGGATCCCAGGTGGTGTCAATGTGAGAGCTGAGCCCAGTGACTGGGTCCAAACTGCAGACAGAAGGAAACTAGAGTATGGGGTGGGAGCCTATGGCTCTGTCCTTGGCTTCTTGGCAGGCCCTAATATGGGTCTTACCTTGGTGCTAACAGGGATCATGTGGCTGGACCATGGTTATGTGGGAGCTCTCTTTTAGTATTAAACTATGGGCAGAAGCAGGACCGTTTCAGTAATGGTGAGTGTCAAGAATAATATAAAGCTTTACAGGGGTATATCTTTAAACACAGATTGAAAAAAAAACAAAAAAAAACCAAACAAAAAAAGAGCTGCAAATGTTTCTTTAGGATGGGTAAAGCACACTTCCAGGATTGCCTCCCCACCTCTTTTCCTGCAAAACAATTGAAATAGTTGGGCTGATTCTGTCTGCAGTATTTTCATGGAAAACAGCAGCTTAAACAATCTGTTGACGTTGAAAACAACAGAAGACATGCAGATAAGAATATCAAGAAACCTTAACTACAGCTGTAAGTTCCTGCACAGCCTATAATTAGATACCAGAGTAGTACCTTATACACACTTAAGATACAAACCAGAATACTTTTTGCTTATTTTTTCCATCTCTGCATTCCCATCTGTGTTCTTTCTGTTATCACTTGCCAGCTTTCTGTTAAAGCAATACATCTGTGGCTGGTATTTGCTAGGAACCATTATGAAAAATGTTTGCTACAAAACAAAATGCAATTAATTTTTTTCTCTGAATAAGTGCTGAGAACAGTAAGGTTTAATTTCCTGCCTCTCCACTTTCCTGACTTCTCTTGTTAACCTCAATTTATTTTTTCACCTCAGCCTGTAAGAGAGCTTTACATCCATCGTGTCATTTCAACACTTATTTTTCATTCTGATGCCTGGTTTGTGAAAACATCAAGTTAGATATTCTACTTTTTTTTTTTTTTTAATACCCTTTTTTAGATGCCTAAGCACACTTTGAGAAGCTTGACTTTAGGCAGCCAGTTTTGGGTACCATGACCCTAGCAAAGTGCTCCTCAGACTCTTACATCTGAGTGTTGATCATGGACTTTTTTGGAAGTCAAGAAACATACACAGTATTTTAGGGCACATTTTCAGCCCTGGTCTTTAAATTCTCAATAGGGAGACTCAGAAGGTGTGTGTTGGCAAAGGTGGCTCCTGTGCACACCCCACATTAGTGACATTTTACTAAGCTAGTGAGAGTAAAACGACACCAAGCCTCACAGACCACTGCACGAGAAAGCAGAGGGGGAGCTGTGGTGGCCAGGTAGACTTGGGCACATTGCAGTCTTTGCTGTATGTCCAAGCCAGCTCGGCCAGGTCCACTGCTAGGAGTTATTTAATGCAGTCTGAGGCACAGGGTCATGGCGCCATTCAGAGATGAAAACTTTTGCCCAGCTCCAACGTTAAATTGGATTTTGTTACCACGACCAAGAACACTTGAATTGCAGTGCAAGCACGTACCTCCTGCTACACCTCGTGACAGGGCACTAAGCCACCCTCTTTGACTTTGCTTCTGTATGGCTAAGTATGGGTCTACACTGTGAAACAAATCAGGGGTGGATTTAATCTGTCATTCAAGACTGACAAAAGATGAGTTAGTCAGCTCCAGGTACACTTAAGAGATAACAGTCAAGAGGCAAAGCCTTGAGCTATCTTTTCATCTTGCTATTAGCCTGCCTAGCAAAAATTGTGTAATTTCTCTAAATGACTTAAGTTTCTAGAGATGCTAAACCAAAACCTTCTGTTAACTACCAATATTTTCCTACCAGCCACATACATCTAGCGAATTACCGAGTGTGACCATGTAGGTAACTTCAATTTCTTTAACTACTGGACAAAGCTAAAATAAGTGTGGAACTTAATGCAGGTGCTCATGAAGTATCATAGAATAGAAAAATACAGAAATGCATAATCATTTGAAAGAAAAAAAGAACTTCTTTTATGGACTACTACAGGTTTTAGTTGATTGGGGAATGACAGAGTTAGAGAGGCCTGAAATATTGGCCTGTTATTTCCTGCTGTCTCATTTTAATGAACTTTCTGTACTTGTTAATAAAAGTTTCTTCTTCTCCTTACATAAAATCCTTAATGTATTTGCAATTGTGCTTTCTCTCGGCATTTCTTTATTATACTAGTTTCTCTTTTCCAGGATTAGTTTGAGTGAAGGATGTGAAATATTGTTAATTACCAGCTTTTAGTGCTGAGACTGTTGTCAGCCCTTTCTTGGGAACATTTCCAACTGAAGGCCAACATCCTGTGTGCATTAACGCTGAGGAGAGGTTATAGGTGTGCAAATAAGTAGCTGCATTGTGCTCTTTGGTCATTACTGAGGGCTGTCCCTGTGCAAGTGCCTAAGGCACCTCCACCAGGCATGGGATGACCCTAACTCCCCACCTGCACCTGCAGCACTGCTACAAGGATGCTCTAGATGGTGATGTGCAGGACTTTTACGTCCTTAAGAGCTCTACTCTAAACTCCATACAGGACAAGAGAGTTTTGTCTTCTTGCCATATGACATTGACACTGAGGGTGCCTACTTGTATCCCCTGCTGCCTATCTTTCATTGCCAACCACAAGATCCTTCCTCTCTGGGGTGATTTCCCCCTTCTTTCCCCACTTTCCCGCTCTGCTGATAGTTGAATGCTCTCTCTGTTGTCATAACAACAAGCAGCAGGTTGGCCATGCTAAACAGCCCATGCTGGAGGTCACCATCCTCCATTTAAGAAGGGCAAAACCCAAACCCAAACACTTGGGTTTTCATGGGGACTTCATTATCTTCTACAATGGGAGAGATCAGTGCTAGTAAACTTCCTCTGCACCACTACCATCACTTGGAAAACTCATTATCAAATACAGCTTCCAGGGGCATTTGCACATCCTTAGCTGTATAGCGATGGGAAGATTTCCCCATCAGGGTCTATTCTAGGAGGATCTTCTGCGAGTTCCTGCCACAGATGTGCATATACATTGGCTTATCATCCCTGCCTAGGCTTCTTCTAATCACCATGCTGCAGCCATCTTTTACATTCATAAGGAGGTACGTTAGGAAGTACTAGGAAGTTGCAAGTGTGTCAAGTACCATGAGGAAAGCAAGCAAAACACCTCAAAACCCAAGATTTGCCCTAAGAATGACTTCCCAGCTGACCTCTTTTCATTGCAACCCTGATCCAGGAACCAGGTCCCATTACCTTGCTCTGTATTCTGCCTGTGCCCCTGCCCAAAAAGGAATTTTAGGACTACTTGCATACTCTCTTTCAGTCTGCCACAAAAGATTGATCGAAACTGAGTAGAACTGCACCCACCCAAAGAAAGGGCATGGCTAGATAGTATTGTGCCTTCTGAGATGTCCATAATACAATATAGACAAGAATCTTCATCATATATGCCAAAACTGGAAAAGGAAAAAAGTTGAAGATCCAAAAAAGAGAACTCTGCAATGCTCAACTATCCTACAAAGGGCTAAGCTGGCCCGAATGTCTTGCAGCTCTTCCACCTCCCACATTTACCACTGCTGGGTTGGCCACTGCCTCTGTTGAGGGTGCATCATATGGGCAAGCATCCCATCAGATGCAAGGTCCCCAGCATCCTCATACCCAGGGTTCAGGAGCCAACTTAGCTGATGTACCAACCTGACTGTCTGAAGCGGTACAAGTGTTGCAGCTGCTGAGGTGGGACAGCCATGTGATGATCTGCCATGGACTCTCCTAATTACTTGATGCTCGAGCTTGAACGTGTGTACCAGGCCTGCCTGGTGGCTGCCTTCATTCAGGGTCTGCTGCAATATCGTCCCTCCTCCTCCCCACTGCTGGGGAAGGCAGTGTTCTGCCCATACATCCTTGCTGCTGACAAGATCCTTTGTGTCCTGGTGGAAATCACTGAGGTCTCCTTAATTGCAGCCTTTGTCTATAGGCCCTGAATACAGTGAGCCTTTGGCTGGTTTGTCCTCCTCCTCCTCGGGGCTGCAGGAACCAGCAGTGATGACTCTGCAGAGCAAGCGTGGCACAGGGCTGATCCCTGGGCTGTGCATGGTGACCAGGCTGCAGGGAAAAGCCCCCAACAATCTCAATACAACAGGCATCAGGCTGTTTCTTCTGAAAGACTTTGGTCTTTTAACAACTCACTTTGTGTAGTGTAGGCTTGGTAAAGAGCATTTAACCAACTGATCAAGCGGTACTACTTGCTGGCTGAAGCATATCAGATGAGACAAGATGATACAGTCCTATAGTAATGCATGCACTTCTTTTTCAGTGTCTGAGTCATGAAGTCATTTCACCTCTGTGTCAGGTGTCTCAGAGAGCTGGTACAGGGGAAAAGTGCTAAAAGGCATCTGAAAAAGTCACTGCACCTAGTAAATACTGTGGTGCTGTTTTGGGGTAATAGCAGAGAGAACAGCAGGAACTAACTTAATATTCAGTTCACAACCTGATAAAAAGCCAGTGAACATATAGAAGATCTGACTGAGCTTTCTCCCTCTTTATGTGATCTGGTGTCAGATACAAAGCTCAGAGAAGCACACCATGCCAGTGAAGATAGGTATTTCCCCACCAGCCATAACAGTACAGAAAAACCCACAAGGAACTTTACTAAAAATCGATAGATGAGTGCATACACTGGGCCATAAGATTTGTTAACACTAAACACCCAAAACCACCTAAAGCAAGTAAAGTCTGTGCTGAGGGACCACACTGCTGTCTCCCATTTCTAAGAAAATGGAAGCAGTTTTAAGGTTACTTCGTCAGTAACACTTGGAAGAAATCTGCAGCCAGGCCCCAGCCCAAGAGCTCTGCATGACCCTCAGAGGCACAGAATGGCAGACCTGTTGAGATTGGAAGGCACCTCTGGAGATGGTCCTGTTCAGCCCTCCTGCTCAGACTGGGGTCACCTAGAGCAGAAAACATACTCAGGTCCATCCATGCTTGGTTGAGTTTTGAGTATCTTGAAGGGTAAATACTCTACAGCCCCTCTGGGCAGTATTTTCAAGTGGTCAGCCGCCCTCGCAATGAAAAAGACTAGAGTAGAGTAGAGTAGCATAGCATAGCTCAGTTGGAAGGGACCTGCAATGATCATCTGGTCCAACTGCCTGACCACTTCAGGGCTGACCAGAAGTTAAAGCCTGTTAAGGGCATTGTCCAAATGCCTCTTAAACACTGACAGACTTGGGGCACCAACCACTTTTCTAGGAAGCCTGTTCCAGTGTTTGACCACACTTTCAGTAAAGAAATGCTTTCTAATGTCACTGTTCCCCACTGCCATGGTCCTCAGGCTCTGAGGATCAGGCAGCCCAGGGTCTATCTGTATTATTAAAGACTGAGGCAAAAAAAAGCATTGAATGCTTCTGCTTTTTTTCTTCATCCCTATTTGTCAAGTGGATACCTTCTTTCCCTAGTCATCCTTAATCCTCAAAAGCAGTCCCCTGGATAAGTGAATTAGCCTGGTGGTATCTCAGTTTTCCCACCACGAAACAGAGGTGGGAATGTTTCTCTTCTTCTGCATGTGGCTGCAAGGGAAGAGGCATGCTGGGAAGCACCCAGACACTGGAGCAATGGCAGGATGTGGGCCCTGTGTCTAACATAATAGATGCTGATGTGTCTGCCGTGATGAAGCAGTCGTGGTGCTGCCCATAGGAGCCTCTGGGTACAATCAGAATAAGTTCTGATGACACCTCCTGGCATGCTGTATCTGCTTTTCTTGGAGCAACATCACGAGGCTCTGGGCATGATTATTTTGATGAAATACATTCATACATCACTTCCCTGCTGGAGTTTAATTGACATAAGAGAACAGAATAGAACCTGGAAGAAATCTGTGCTGCAGAGTGACCCAAAGATATACGGGGCCTACTCAGAAGCTCAGGTGAAAAATGTGAGAATAATGGCACCTGTTTTGCAAGGCATTTGACTTATGGGGCTATAACTCTTAAGTCATGGCAAATGTGCTCCAGAATGAGTTGGAAATATGAGAAGTTTACTTTGCACTAAGCATTCTTGCCCTAATGAAAACAGGGGGGCTTCCCACATCTCTTTTTCCTCTCCTCCTGCCATTCATCTCCAAGCAGGGAAAAGTCAAAAGCTCCAAAGCACACAAATAGAAATATGATCCTGACATCAGGTTTTACACCTCAATCTACCCCTTATTTCAGCAACGGCTGCTTTACACCATCAGCCTATCCATCAGTCCAATTCACATGACAGAGACAAAGAGGAGGGAAGAGATGGGATGTCAATAAAGGTCTGTTTCAGAACAGGTGTCAGGGAGGAGCGATATTCACAAAGTGCTTTGTAACTGTGGAGCAAGGCCACTGCTAGTTGGGAGCTAGGTGACACACACTCCTATTATTCATGTTAGACAATACAATAGGGCATGCAGCCCAGTTCCTTTTTCTGCTGCTGCCACTACCACTGGCTCCCCAGTGTGGCTTCAAACACTGTCCTGTGTTCCAGGGATAGTACCCAACCAAGCTGGCTTGGTTTAGAGAGTAGAAAGATCTATTCGGGGGGACAGAACAGGAAGATGGTCTGGAAAAGCTCTGTGAAGGCATTTAGAGATGGAAACACTATAGATACCTCTTAGGAAATGGGAATCAGTAAAAGTAAGATCTGAGGCCACAGGGAGAGGAACTGAGGTGAGTGAGTGGAGGCAGAGTGAAGATTTGTTTGCTCTGAATTCATTAAGTATTTTGGCTGTACAGAGCCAGAAGACTATAAAGTTTCAGTCTGGACTTGTTTTTAGCGCTTATTATTTCTTGCTTTAGAAAAAGAGGCCTTTATAGCTTGACAGAAAAAATAAAGCACTCTACCAGAAAACAAGTGAGGCGTGAACTGCAATAAGAACAAGGGGAGATCTGTTTACCAGGCAGGATGAAAACATAAGTAATTAGCTTACCAACAGACAGAGACTGCTCTATCAAAAGGCAACATGATGCACAGAAGACCTTTACTGATGGACATATAAGAAACTATTTCAAGGAGATCAAATTTAAACTCAGCTAACAAGAATTTAATGATGCTCTATCATTAGTAATACAGGTAGCTCTTACAGAAGACCTCACCTGCATTTTCCAAACTTTTCCAATCCATTTTATTATTCATAAAGTATTCATGTAGCCCTTTGCAGTGAACCCTTGGCTGACTGGGGATGCTACTGGTTAATGAGCATCTCGTTCAGACTTACTGTGGATGAGAGGTAGCCTTGGTCAGAGTCACAAATGCAACTCTCTGATCTTAAAAAGGACTTTTTTAGCTGAAAGAAGTGTGGATGAAGGTCAAAACACAGGTCAGGATGTAGAATTTAGAGACTGTCACTTCTGATCCACCGACATCCTGTGTGACTCTCAGTAAAACATGATCTCTGCATGTATCCATTTCAAAAGCTGAAATAATGGTAATAGTTACTTACTTCAAAAGGCTGTTTTCATGACTAATCGCAGAAATGTTTATAGAACACTATCAAATTCTTGGGCAGAACACATCAGAGAAATGCAAAGTATTGTTTATAATTGCAGAGAAAAAAAATGTTAGAAACATCAAAGTTTCAAATTCAAGCATTTGAAAGCTGGGAAATGCCAGAATTAATGTCATCAGTGAAATCTTAGTTTGGCTTCTCTGTTTGCATGTGTTACAAGGTACATTGCAATTATGACGTGTCATTTCATGAGAGTATATGGCAGCTGCAGAGCAAATGCTCTCCCTCCATCAACATATGCATAGAAGGGGACATATACATACAAAGGCAACAGACTCCCTTGTGGGGATGTGAGTGGAGTTGGCCAAAATCCTGAGTAGCTGTATACCCAAAAGTTTTTGATTGAGAAAGAACTAAATATTTAAAGGTGTTTGATAAAACATGATGCTGGAAGTGTCCGTCTTGGTGCATATGTTACACCAAAGGAAAGCAACGCAGCATACAGCAGTGTTATTGACAGTGATTGGTAGCACTTTGCCATTCAACTTTTTGTTAGAATCTGGTTTTAATTAGCTCACTCTGATGTTGCTTTTCCTTCTATTAGATAACTTTTTTTTTGTCATGTCTGTGGCATCCCACACTGCTGCTTTTCAATTTCTACATCTCTTCTTTTGTTCCTCTCCCTTCATCCCTTCTGATTGTCCTTCCTCCTTTTCCTATTTGCTTTTCCCTCACACACACTTCCAGTCCTTCCTCAAAACCCAATCTTTCTCCTCTCTTTTCCTCACTTGCATTTAATCTTACTGTGTTATCTTACTGTCATCTCTGCTAGAGCCCCATTTTTGCCCTTTCACTTCCCCAGCCCAACACCTTCAGATAAAAACCAATTTCTCTGGCAAGAACTGTAGCAACAGGTTAGCATCACTTTGATTACAAACTGTGCTGTGGAATTGAGAAGAAATCCAAAATAAGAGAGAAAAACCAACAGACAGCAGAGGCCAGTGGGGGCTGCGAAAACCACAGAGCTCAATGAAGCATCTCCCTGCAATCCTGACAGTCATGAAGCCTGAACGGCTGGGTGGCAGCCTGTGCAAACTGGAAGGAGGTTGCCCAAAGCTCTGCCTCTTCTTCTTCCTCAATAAGATATCTGTGTAGAATCACCCAGGAGAAAGTTAGGCTCTTTGAGAAGAAATACAGTTCAAAATGGCGTGTGTAGTGAGCAAACTTGATAAGAAATATTGCAGGGGAAATGAAATTTCAAGGAGAGAAATGGGTTAATGATAAACCTCTCATACCTGGGCAAATTTTTCATGTCAATTAAGCCTAGGATTATGTCTATTAGGTTTCATTGGAGTTACAACACTGTACATGACATCAGAATTGTCCTAGGTATTTTAAATATTATCCCCCCTTTCCCACACCGCTCTCCCTACAGCATGAAAGCGTCTGTCTAAAGGACAGGAGTCACATTTGCACGACCCAAATAACAGAATTCAAAGTGTGCTAATGATCCAAGCTGTTGCATTTGGCATTTTGAAAGGGCAAAGTTAGGATCTGAGATTATGGGCACAAAGACAGATTTAAGCAAATCAAATTCTCAGAAATATTCCCATATAGCCCACTAACTTGAATTACAATGTTTCTAGAGGTGACATTTAGCTAACTATAGCACTGGGGCAAAAGGACATGGCTTCCTAAGACAACTTTCTCTTCAGCTTCCTGAAATCATGTGCAATCCCAGGACAGAGGGATAGAGCCTACTGTGATAAATGAAGTGGAAATCTCAGTTGTTTCACCCAAGATTAAACATTCTTTTTTTTTTTTTTTTTTTTTCCCCTCATTGAAGAGTGTTGGCTTTTTTTCAGGACAAGAAATCAGACTGGGTCTGAGATAAAACATTGATTACATTGGGCCACCCACAGAATCATGCAGGAACAACAACAGCAATTTAGAGTCACAGCCTGACTTACCTCAACTTACTCAAGGCATGCAAGTCATTAGAGAGCATCACAAAGCTTATTTACACTTTGAGGCTTATATGCTCTTCAGCCAAGCCCATTGCAGAACTTTTCTCTTTTATTCCAAGTATGAGTAAAATTTCTATCGATTGTAAGAGGTAACCTGGCTGTGCTATAATACAGTTTTCTTTGGGCTGGCTGCACAGACAGGAATTAGTTCATCTGGCTCTTTGAGAATCCTGACTGACTCTCCCTGGAGCATTACCACAATAACCTGTTTAAAACAGGTTGCAATCCCTGCTTAAAATACCTGCAGTTTTATGGTGTCTGCAGATAACTCAATCACCCTAGACATAAGCCGTATCAAGAGCTTGGGACACCCTGATCCGAAAAGGCGTGTTGTCCCTGTGCCACAATGCACGTTAAAAGAGGCTGATAGGCAGAGAAACCAAGCCTGATCCCCTTTTCTTTTTCAAAGAGAGGAAACTGAGACAAGGCCCAGCAAAGTCTTCCCTGGAATTTGCCCAGTCCATAAACAGTGACCTTGCATCTTGACACAAACACATCCTGAACCCTCTTCCTTCCTAAGTGCTTCCTTATTTACACAAAAAAGAGGCTTCAGGCTAGTTGTTCTCAAAGGACTTCACTGACAAAACATGGTCTTCTCTCTTTACTTCCACCAAAAGCAGCAGCAGCACGAACTGCCCTGGGTACCTCACCCAGAAATGTCCTCCTCATCCTGGTGTGGAATTCTCCCAAGGTGACAGGTATGGGACTGCCATCCCCTAATAGGTACAACTCTCAGAAGAACTTTTATCCTCTGGTCTGAGTATAAGGGAAGTGGATGAAGTATTATGTTCTGTGTACCTTGGGGCATAAGCATACAAGTTCTGCAGTTCATTTGGCCATCTCCATGCTCCAGACTGGGCTTCCCAAGTTACCAGTCACTAGAGAGAAAGCAGGCCCACGCTCCCAGGAGAACAGCTGTTCAGTCCTTGGTTCCTTTATCAAGAATGTCTCTTGGTTAGCCTTATCCCCAACCATAACATCAGTCTGACATATTACCTACCCTCCTTCAAGTGTTTCCAATGTGTCCTCAGAGATTTCTCTGTACCTGATATAGACTTTCACCTTGTTTGGGTTGTTAAACCTGTTGTAACTGCTATCAGGTACTCAGGAAGGTGACTGATATTTTCAAGGACACTCTAATGGCAGAACAGTGGCTATAATTAACCATAACTTGTTTTTCCTCCTTCTCCCCATTGCTCTCACTCACAAGAGTGCAGGCAACAACGCACACCATAAGTGGGTGGCCCTCCAGATGAAACTGTTGCCTTTGCTGAAATGAAAACTGAAAAACAACCCAAAACACAGCAGGAAACAGGAAGATAAAGTTTCAGATAAAAACAAAACATTATTATACTCATGATTTCAGCAACAGCATTATTTTCTGCTCCCTGAGGAACAGCTGTTTTCAGACTAGATTAGCGTCACTCTGCTGCTGACCCTTCAGAGTAAAGTTTCAGGGCAGCAGCTTCTCAAGTTCTACGTGATTTACAATCTGTATTTTCATTGTTGTTGCCAATACATCTTGAGTGCAAAATAACACTGAGCAAACCACTGATTCCTGTTCAACGTTAGTCGTGAGAGGGATCTTCCACCTGATTCTCCAGGCATCCATGTTACACAGAGACCATCAAAAAGAGATGCTGAGCTGAGAGCAGTGCATCTTAACTTGGGGAATTTGAGATTATGGGTCATGTTCTTTGTTGCTGTTATGTCTCCAAGGATCATCAACTTATGTCCAGCAGAGGACAATGTCCCAAATACTCGGGGAAAGAGATCAACTGATCCTATCTCTCCTGCTCAGCTGTCAGGAGCAGGATACGAGATACTGACAAAAAAAAAAAAAAAAAAAAAAAAAAAAAAAAAAATTGTATGAAATAAAGCCCCAATGTAGGCTTTGCTCCATGACATTAGTTTGGAAGCTTGCTCCACCACAGGAGCACCACCATCAATCACAACCAACACCATAACAGACAACTTGTTATCAGATTGTAAAGTAATTGCAAGAGTGTCTTGATTTTCTGTATAGCTAAGCACAGACATTGAGGGATGTAGTAGATTATCTGAGGCTACTGCAGTGCCAGGTATGGAAGCTGGGTGGTTTCATGCCCACATTAGGGGTTTCTGCCTCCCTTTGCAGGATTTTCCTTACAACTGGAGAATGCAGGGGACACCTCCTCCCAGCTCATTTAAGGTCACTGATCTGTGTCTCACATCAATGCTTCTTAACTCTCTGAGCGTGAGGTACTTAACAGTGACTTTGTCCTCATATCTGTCCAGCTCTGTTCCTGAACTGTGCTGATACAGCTCATCTGTCAGTGGGCTCCACCTGGATTAGATCTAGGTTCTCAGCCCCAGACAGCAAGTACCTTCACCTACAGTGGTTCTTTCCCTGTTGAGCACCCTTCACAATCTTTTGCCAGTAGTGTCTTGAGACCTTTTCAGCTTCTTTTCATCCGCTGCTCTTCCCCTAGGTTTTTGATTCTTGGCCCAGTTTTGCAGGCTGCCACCGCCAAGGGCGTTTATTTTGGTGCTAATTGCTATGCCTATTGCACCAGCACCACTTGGAGCTGAGCACTGCTAAGTACCAACAAAATCTATTGGTTGCACTTGATGGGTGATGCCCACTCTGTTTTCATGGCTACTTTTTGCCTTCTCCCAGTGTTTGGCTGCTCTGGCAGCCAGAGGTGTCCACAATATTTCACTGGGAAGACTTTGGAAGTCAAATTGAAGAAGGAACACTGTAGCCAGTAGTGTCATCTGGCTCTGACCGTGAGTTGCTAGTATGGCAGGAAATAATTTCCAACCAGCCTTTCCTCTGTGCTCTTTCTTAACCTTATTAGCTCCAGTGAAAAAGCTTGTGCAACCCATCAGACAGCAGCATAAGCCCTTCTGGTGGAGGGACATGATGCCAGGTAAGGGCAAAAGAAAAACTCAGCCCCTGGGACTTGCTTGGCTGTTGTTGCTCTGTGAGATGGGAACAACTAAGAAAAAAGCCTCTCCATTTCCATTCTGCATCCCTGAAATTTGCATTACACTTCCTTTCACTCCTGTACCTTCTTCAAGAGATGCATATACTCCTGGGAAGATACCAGTTCTCCAAGGGCAAGACTGCAAAATGCAATGTGTGTAATGCAATATGAGGAGAGTACTAACTGCTGTTGGGGCTGTGAGCTTTGTTCTTTTTTAGTGCAATGTCACTAAAAGCAATGGGCCTGTGCCCATCAGGGACTAGTGCCCCAGAAACTCAGGCAAGAGAAGAAAGCAAGTCATTAACCAGTACACTGAAAGTAAATAAAGCTCTTAGCTTCCTGACTCCCTCCAAAGGGATCCTGCTCTGTTTATTCAACATTTTACACTGCAACGGTTAAAATTCGCTAGCCAACTTGTTAAAAACACTACCTAGCATTGCCACACGCTTGCTAGCACAGTGGGCAATGACATCCCTTACACAAAGGGGCGATAACTTTTGTACTGAGAGAGAGAAGGGGAAGACAAGGCCAACACTACACCCAGAGGAGAAGAAGAGGTGGAACAGAAAGGTGAGGTTGGACCCTGCCCAGCTGCCGCCAGAGGAGCAGGAAAGCAGAACCACCGTTGGGCTACGTGTCATACAGAGGGAAGGAGAGGCTGTGGTGAGCACGGCAAGAAACCTGGCAAAGTCCCGAAAAGCCCCCCGCACCCCGTGGGCCCAGCATCACCCACCCGGAGCACCAGCCAGCAGAGGGCAATGCCAGCCCACGCACACACCGCTCCCCTCGCAAAGGCAATGCGGGGGGGAGGGGGGGGGGGGGGTGGCCCTGTCTGCCAGCCTGTGTCCCCACACTGTCTGAAAACTTTGAATTAAATACGCTGTTTCTCGTTTGCGGGTTTGTGATGCCCTCGTCCTGATTGTGCTGTTACTTTCACTGATACACCCCTAAACAGCTCTGTGGGACATAGTGTGGGGAAACCGGGACCTGTAAGGCACCTGTCTGACCCATTTGATAGACACACCTCTTTTTTCTTATCAGGTTTGTAGCCCATGCAATTGGTTTTCCTAAATCACTTGCTATGCACAATGGCTTGAGTTATTATCCAACGGCTTTCAGCTCTGAGGCAGGTAAATGATAAGCAGTTTTGTGCTGCATGATTTCTCTGTACTTTAGAGTGCACCTGGTTAAGCCTTTGGCACTGGACTGTGCAGCTTCACATCATTGATGCCTTCAGAAAGACGCTAAGCAAAACTGCAGTCTCGGCTAACAAGGTGCAGGGCAGAGGTGGGTGCTAACTTACCCACCTAGGAGCTACAGTCCTGGGTCATACTTTCAGGCTATTGCCTCTCCCACAAGTTGTTTCCAAAAAGTTTTCCAAAAAGTTTTGAACCATTGAAAGAGTTTTCATGCATTAAATGATAATAAAATACTGCCTGCCTATGACCATGAACTTCAGGTTATGGCAATACAGACTGGTTTATGTAGTGACAGGAGCAGAGCACAGCTAAGAGAGATGAGGGCAGGAGTGCTGGTGTTCAGGGAGAGCACATGGAAGAGCAGCAGAGTGCCTGGGCTTGCTGGGATCTCAGAAAGTGTCAGGACTGAGATACCAACAGAGTGGCAATTCAGGCAGGTGCTCAGACAGACCAGGGCTGTGACAGGTGGCTGGTTGCAGGAATTCTCGATGAGTTTGCATAGCCTTGGTAGAGGCTATGCACTACTGTGCAGAGCCTGGCTCCATCTTTATAACCTCCTCCTAGACACAAGGAGGCTGTGGTTAGGTCCCCTTGAAGCCTTCCCTTCTCCAGACTGAGCAAGCCCAGCTTCATTATCTGCTCCTCACAGAGCAAGAGCTCCAATCCCCAATCAGTTTGGAGGGCCTCCCCTGAACTCACTCCAGTTTATCGATGCCTGGGCCCAAAACTAGATGCAGTATTTCAGATGTGGCTTTGTGAATGCTGTGTAGAGTGGGATAATCCCTTCCCTTGACCTTGTTGTCTGTACTGCTGTTGATATAGCTCAGGAGGCTGGTGGCCATCCCTGCTGCCAGGGCTGCTGCTGGTTCATACTCAGCTCACTGCTCACCAGGGTCCCCGGGGTCTTTTCAGCAGAGCTGCCCCCTAGGGAGGCAGTCCCAGCCTGGGTTGCTGCACCCGGCTCTTCCTTCCCAGCTGTGGCACTTAGCACTTGTTCTTGTCGAATTTCCTAAGTTCCTGTCAGCCCATGCCCTCAGCCTGTCTAGATCCTGCTGGACAGCCACCTTGCCCACCATTGTATTGACCTGCCCAGCTGCCATCACCAGCTTTGTGTCACTTGTGAACATGATCAACATGCATCTTGTCACCTCCTCCAAGGTATTGATAAAGATGCTAAACAGGGCAGTGTCAGGAAAGACCCCTGCATTAGTCCACTTTTTTCTGGCCTCCAGGCGAAGTACAATCCAGTAACTACTTCATTCCACCAGCCTCTCAGCAGCAGCTGGCACACAGGAACGGGGACTTTCTACCCCCAGCTGTCTGGTGAGGATGCGTGTCAATCTCCTTACCAGTTTCCTTCCTCCCATTTCCTTACCTTTTTTCCTAGTATCTTCTGAACAGTAAAGAGAAAGGAACCAGGATGAAGGAACTTAATAATCCATTGGTAAAGCCTGTTTTTTTCCTGTAGAACAGCCTGGAGATAATAACATTTAGGAACCCTTCATTCACGTCAAATATGGTTTTTAGTGTAACTGAGGCATTTCAGCTAGCTGGGGTTTTGGGTTTTTGTTTTCTTTTGAGTTACTGACATGTACAAGCCAGTTAACCTCAACCTACTTTAGACAACTCAGTTCTAAAATGGGCTAAGCCCCCTTTCCTACTTCACAGGACTCTATGTACATGGAGGATGGATGGGTACTTAGGGGACACTATTACTGCCTTTGGTGTAGGGCTTCAATATTTGCTTCTCATCTTGATCCCATCTCCTGAACTCCACAGTCAGGATAGGTACAGGAATGGAAGTACCTACAAAGGCCCCACAGTACTGCCATTCTGGCAGCCAGCAGACTGCTGCTTCCTCATTTGCCCTTAATCAAAGAGAACCAGAAAATTTGGCATGGCAGCTCTGCCCCAAAAGGAGGAATTCAGTCACACATTTCTCACCTCATCTCAATACATGCACACATATAGCCCTGTACCTTTCTCTTCTAGTCAAAGTCAAGCAGAGATGTGACACAGGCTGAAATATTTTCCTTTTCAACAACCAAAGGCTCTATCTCTTGTGCCTTTAGCTTTGCAACAGCTTGTAAAAGCAAACTGCACTGAGTGCTGGAATCAGCAGTACAATCCCATCTGATATTTTTTTTTTCCACAGGAACAGCTGGGTTAAAAATCTTTGACTAACAAGTTTTCACTGCCATACTAATCACTTTTCTTAATCAAATCAATGAACCATTCAATTTAAATCTGTTTCTCATGAAATAAACATTTCACAAAGATTCAGGTGTGATAGATAACCACCAAACTCAAGACACTGAGCTGAAATGGGGCCCCAGCTCGTAGTTCCTGCCTTTCCTGACAGCCAGAGGCCTGAAGGAAGCAGGCACCCAGCTCAGGGCAAGGGCTATGACTGCTCCTTGCTGTGTTGGGAAGGGCAGATAAACTGCAAGGCCTTTGATGTATTTTGTTGCAGCTGAGGGGAGTAGGTGTAGCACTGCAGCAGAAGGACTTTTACAGGCTCCAGCTGAAAATTAAACATCCTGTCATTATTTTAAGAGACATTTAGAGTTAGGGTCCTATGCTTCACTTTTAACTGGAATGAGCAGAGCTGGTGGATTGTTTCTGTTACTCAGAATAAAGTTATCCTCTCTGCAGGGGGAACAGGACAAAATTAAGCCAGACCATGCATAGGCAGACATTCCTACAGCAAGGTGATTCCCTGTCAGAGAAGAAAGTGCTGATCCATGAACCTCTTCAACCTACAGTACCAAACACCCCTGCTAAGCTGGAAAGTGAAAGCATGATGATGCTGTGTTAATGGGTTCAGTGCATGGGGACATAGTGACACAGATTTGTGCCTTTGCTTCCCCCCTTCTGAGTAACCCAAGGGAAACCACTGAGCCTCGCTGAAATAACCTGAGATTTCCCATACTCTCTGCCAGCCTTCAGCACCTCAGAGGGACGTTGTGCAGAAATCATCTCTGTGAGGGCAGTAGCACATAGAGAGCAAGGAATAATTTGCTACGGCAGTTCTTCTTCCCACGCTTGAAGTGCCCTGTGGTTTGCAGGCTTCCAGCCTACCCATATGAAAGCAAACGGCCTCACTACCTGAAGAGCTACTGCATAATGGAAAAATACAAAGAGAAGTGAAGAAAGGCTGAAGACAGTGCCCCTAAAACAAGAACTGAGCTCCAAGGAGGAATGTTACTTAAGGCTTGAGAATGGGCAGTGTTGGGTTTTACAAAAAAATCTTAATAGATAAATAAATAAATGCTGTCATTATGAAGTGGTATTTCTGGTCCTTGAAAGCTGTCTCTGCTATTTGATGGAGCAGTGTGGCAGCCTTCTGAGCTTATTCCCCTGTTAAAGTCATTTTGGAAACGAGTTGACTGATACATGTTAGCGGAGCATCTCATGTTTGCTTCCCTTTAGCTGAGCCTTTGAGGATCGAGTTTGCTTGCAGAAGCCTCTGAAGACATCCACATAGGACCATCCAGGTGACTCCCAAATTGATATAAAGAATGAAACTCCTTGAGCTGAGTAGGATTTCTCAGCAAGGTTGCTGGCAAGACTGAAGTGTAAAGGACCCCCCCAGCCAAAGGAAAACAAACACGTAAATGCTAGGTGCCTTGTGACCCAGCTGACATACAACCTGTTGCAACTAGGGCCTATGGGCTCTTACAGGAGACCACCACACACCCCCAACCCCCAAGATACAGCCACACTGAGCAGCCTGCCAAATACTGCTAGAAAACCCTAACTGCCTTAACATAGACAACTCCTAAAGCCCTTGCAACTAATGTTTCATGCATGCTAGGAGGCAAGTACCCTATTTAAGGAAATATGACATTAATCAAAGAACTAGTTACAGGATATTAAACTTGCTGATGTGTGTTATCAAGTACATAAGGCAAACAACTTTCTGGGTAATTAACAGACATCTATGATGAGACTGCAATCTGAATAAGGGGTTTTCCTGTGAGTCTCTGGACGTTGCTTTGTTCCTTAAAGCTTCCTAATGGTTTGTCCAGGTAACCATGATGGACAGGCCTGACTTTACAAACGTCCCCTGGATTATGACAAAAAACCCACCTCAGTAAGATGTAGCAGTAGTACAGATCTCCCTGTTTCTTTACCACAAACGTAAGTAAAAGTTTCCCACTTGCTGCAAACATTGCTCAAGCTGAGCAGGTAACGAGCAGGTATGTGGATGTGCATATGTGCTCCCCCAGCACTGAGAAAGTTTAATCACCTGAAGAAGGGACAAGGACTTGGCCCTCTCTAGGAACAATATCGAGACTAACAGGGTGGTAACAGGTGGGCTGCTCCCTGGAAACAATAGGAAAGAGCTACTCTCAGCAAGAAATACATGGGAGCCCTCAAGTGAAAGAATAATCCAAGGGCATGATAAAGGAAAGGCAACTGTATATGGATGTCTCGCACTTGCCTATGCAGTTCAGGAAAGAAGAACAATTGCTTCTAAGAACTGTTATTATGCCCTGAAGCAGAGGATGAATTGAACCCATTAGAGTTGTTCATCGTTCTCCCTGGTGGCCACTTCAAAATACTGGCTTTTGTTTTAAAATGTGTACAGCACTTATAATTGCAAAATTAACCTTCAAAATCAGAACCCAACATAAATGAAGATGCTGTATCAGCAAAAGCCTGAATGAGAGCTCTGAGAGGTTGTTGCCATTTACCACCTGAAATTGCCAGCTCCGGAGCCAAACTGAGGGGTGAATGTCAGCAAAATGCTATTTCTTTCCTCGTATACAAAGGCTATCTAGTGACCAGCTGATGCTACAGGTTTCATCACAGGCAGTATTTGGGTTAGTACAACTGCCACCCCTTTTTGGCTTTGCTATGAATATGCTGTGCTTTTATTTATGTTCAAATAAAAAATTACCACAACTAAAGTTTTCAGAATCTCCCAGTGCCTGGGCTGTGAAATCCAAAATAGGTGAATTAGGTTTTTATTTTCCTTTTCCCCCACAGACATCGGTACCTCACAGCTGCATTGATCACACAGGGCATGTGATTCATACTACCATCATGCAACTGTTATTCTTGAGGTATAATTTGGTGGGAGAAGAAAGGAGGGAAATTGTAGACTGTGCTTTTGAGTGACAGGAAAGTAAAGAAATGGTAGCCAGATTTGGATTACGGAAACCTGAGACACAAACTCAAGGGCAAACTAGGAAGATAGATAACCCTCTTTTATGCCATTTTAATGGCTAAATCTGTGGCAGAACTCTCATCAAAATCCCCAGCCTGACTAACACCTGGCTCTTGAGGTGCATAACATACCCCAAGGCAGCAAACACACACACACATCCCACATCTGTCTGTACAATCCAGTCACTAACTAATTCTTCTTCTAAAGCAGCCTGAAGGTGAATGTGGTTACACAAAGACCACTGGGAATCACACAGAGAGCCTGGAGCAGATTTGGTACAGAAATGGGTAATGCCCCATCACTACTGCAGTCTTGGGAACTCAGCTTGCCCCCTTTTGATGAAACTTAACTTCTGACCCCAGGGTAAACACATTGTAATCTGCCCTACTGCATCTGTCCTGGAGCATTAATACTCGACATAAATCCTCAAGGAAGCTCTGTTCTTTATTACTGATTTGTCAGAGGTGGATGGATAGGAAGGGTTGTGGGTAATATGGAAATGGCAGAGGCAGAGGATCCCTTCTGGGAGCCTGATTATTGAAAATCAGCTGCTATTTACACAGTTAATGCCATTCACTTCTTGCACCTGCTCAATCATTCATTTCCCAGTGCAAGCCAGCTTTGCCTTGCTGCAAAGTCAGGGAATTTAAGGGAGTTACACCTGCAGGTTTTCTCTTTCTCTCCAATGATTGCAGAGTTCAGCTTATAAAACTCCCACTTGTACATTTCCAGCCCTTCATCTTCCTTTGCTGTGAATTCTTTTTCTACCTATTTATATGTATATATACTTCTCCAAGTATTTATGTTTCTGATAACGAATCCAAAGCTCTCTAACTCTTGTCGGACTCCCAGCCTGTTCCTGCACCACACAAAATCTATTTGATTCTGTAATCATCTGAAAAACATGAAATTCAGCTAGCTTCCCTGCTTACACCAGTTTTTGTTCATATTCTGTTCAATCTTTAAGAAAGGCTGCATACCCTACATCCAGGGACATCCTATTCTTCATGATGTCCCTACAAATGTAAGTTCTGTGCTGTCACACTTCTATCGTAGACCTTACTTTAAATTTTGGTTAAAAAAAAACCACAACCAAACCAAACCACAAAGGATTGTGCACCTGACTCATCTCCCCACTCTTGCCCCCATCTCCTTTCTTGATAATGAAGTTCTGCAGAGAAGCCTTACACCACCAAGTAGAAAGGAAAGAGGCAGGGAGAGAGCTGTAGTCCTGTGGCTCTATTTATTAGTGCTAAGGGATGTACCAGATGTAGGAGAGATTATGGGAGGTGCAATTGCAGCTCTGAGCACCTGAAAAACCTATCACAAGGGTTAATTAATAGAAAAGTGAAGGCTTCTGGTTTTTGCATAGTTTTTTCTATTATCAAGAGAAGAACTCCTACATAATAGGAAATCCACGCTTCCATCTAGCAGATAAAGCATTTGCAATACTAACCTGTTAGCTGGATTTGCTTCCATGCTGGTGGTGAGGTGTCATTCATTGTAAAGCAGCCATCTGCTTGTTGCCATACTTAAGTATGAACTGAATGAAATCCCCCCATCTGCCAAAGTCTTGTCTTTGATTACAGAGAGACAACAGCAGGAAAAAGGTCAAGGTCAAGCAAAGCAGATAAATATATGATTAACTCTGAGCAGATAATGACTCACCTGTCTTCAGTGGGAACAGCCTTGTACTAACCTGTCTCATTGAACCAGGGTTGGAGGAATAAACCAGATTAAAGGGAACGACAGTGCAAAATTAAAAAGTAATAAAAAGCTTAAGGATGAAAACAAAACAGTCCATGGCCTCTCTTTTTTTTTGTTTCTGTCTGAAGAAACAACGGCTGGTATGCTCCTGAAACCAGCATGTTAAGTCAGACACTAGAAAGGAATTCAGAGGATTATTTCACAATTTTATTGCACAATTGAAAATTAACCATTTTTTTTTTAAGTATTTACAAGCCATTTATTTTGCACACACAATCTAAACAGTATTTTCCCCGATAAAATCGTCACCTAGAAAACTTACACACGGACTGAAGCATACATGTAAACTAAGTGGTTTGTGTTAAATGCAAGTTGCCTCAGTCTAACCCTGGAGAGGGAGGCGCTTGGGAGATGGGGCAGCAGAAGGAAAGAAGACGTATTTTTCTTTTTTCTTTCCTGAAACGTTACTTAAGGATCTTTCCCCAACCTGGGGAGAGAAGCAAAGGAATCCAGTATTAGTTCAAGCAGAAGGCCAGCCAGTCAGGTAATGTACTGACAGGGTGGTGAGTTGAAGATGCAAAACCCTTCAGTGCCACAAGCCCTGCAAAAAAATTATGAGCCCAGTTTCATGCATGTTTCACCTTAAAGGTCATGACATCCCAATATTCCCCTGGAGAACGTAGAATCATCTTGGTCGTGACAGAACAGGAATGAGGTTTGAGTCTTAAGAAGAAACGCATGTGAAAGGCTGTTGCTGGGGTTTGTTTTTTTTTCCCTTCTTTCTCATGGATTCCTTACCTGCACTTTTGGAAAAGTGCTGGCTGACACATTGCAAACACTGCCTCTGCTCTCGGCAGAGCTGCACAGTGATAATATAGTGCAAAGAACGTTGCACAACTTGACCAGCAATGCCCAGGGGTAATATTTTAACCACCATTATGAAGCCCACAGCTTTGTGCTGTAAATGAGTGCTTTCCTGGCTGTTAGCACAAGCTGTCTGTCACAAGGTGTATCACAGTCTCTGGGGTCCACAAATCACTCCCCTCCCATGGCTGATCCGCCCACACATTTTCCATCATATAGACTGTTGTTTTCAAGTTTGTCAGCTAATGTTGAGCATACGGCCTTGTAGCACTTACTGCTTAGTTTCCAGGGGATTTTGACACCTGCAATCTTAAATGAGTAGGTGGTAGCTCTAAGACTGATGCTCACTGGCCCAGATTTTTCCCACGTTACTTTGGGCAGGTGTACACCTGAGGCACCTGCATGGGGACCATCAGCCTGTAACCTTTTCTGCTAGTCAGACAGCAAAGGGTGATGTAGGGCTTCGGTGAACATAAATGCCCTCTGCGGAAGTCCCGCTCACTCTATTGACTATCAAAGGAAACTAAGGGGACCAACTCCACCCCCGTAGGTCTCAGACAGCTGCCAAGTTGCACGGGCTGAATCTGGGCCTGAATGCTTCCAGCTGGGCACCTGAAACCCCAGGGATTCTGGCATTGCAATGTACATTTGGTCACTTCGGTGCTACCTTTCTTCACGTTTTGGACCCTCTGGTGTAGGGTGGAGAAACAGAGTAAGTGATGCCAACATGATCTGTAGTGAATTTGGAAAGAATGGGAGTGTTTATAGACCTGTTATACTAGCTGGTGCTTGTCTATCAGGAACCACGCTATCAGGAAATGGCTTTGTGAAAGGCAATTCCAATGCACAGGAAAAACAAAACCTACGGCCTCATGATCTATGTCAAGTCTTCTAAAGACGTTGTTTCTTCCAGAGCCACCTAAGCAGTCTTCTTCCAGAGAAGTCTTCCATCACCATTGTCATCTCATGCATGGCTACCAACTTGTAGTAATGTGTCAGGTCCTAAGCAACCTGATCTTGATTTGGCATTAACGCTATTAAAGGCCTAAGTCTCTCGCTCTCCTCTACCCCAGCAGCCAAAGTACTTTGTTTTTCTTTTATTTTTTTAAAATGAGTTCTTGCTGGTTTAAGGGAGCTAAGAATGGAGATATATTTTTTTCTATGTAATAGTTATACCCAGACCTCAGCACTGTGGAAACTGTCTATGCCATCTTTAAAATACCTGCCAACATCTACCTAGGGCTGGTATAAACAAGGATTTAGGGGTGCAGCAGATTAGGAATGGGGAGAAAAAGTGGAAAACCTGAGAATGGGCTGGCTGAAGAAGGAATCCTGAAATTGAGCCCTACAGAAACAGTAGCAAATTTGTAAATTGTAGAAATTTGTGCTAAAACTTACAGCTTAAGTAAGTTACTTATCCTCATAAATACTGCTGATTTCAGCCCCATTGGATTACTTGCAATAACTCTCTTCCTCTCAAAACAGCATTTTTCTGGAAGATAGACGGTTGTAGTGGACAGAAACGTTTGAACAATATGAACATGCTAAAAATGAAACAAAGCATAGTGATCCCATTCTTAGACCCTCAAATTGCTGAATTTTCTCTCAGGTGTACACTTCAAGGTTAAAATTGGAAAAAAATCCTGCAGAATAGATTTCTGTGGAGGCCCAGGTGCCACACCGGAAGCATTGCTTTAGTAATGAACTCATGCAGTGGTCTAGCACAAGCCAGTAGTCTTTCATACTTTCTGGAAGAGACACTGCTAAGATGATAGAAATAAAAACTGTGATAGCACAAAGGAAAGAAAAATCCCTTAGGCTACAGGAAAGGCTCTCTCTGTACTATAGTGGTGCTGAGGACATTTCAACTACCCCTCTGTTTTATTCTTCACCCCAGACAATGCTGTAATATTTGCAAGTCTAATCGACACAGAAGAAAGCTGTATCAGCTTAAGGAAATAAAAAAGGTTTGCAAACTGTTAATTTCACAGATGAAAATGGAAATGAAAGCAACAAAAATTATAAAATATTTAGGTGTTGGGTGATCTGATTCAGAGAGTTGTTTTTATTACATGCACTTGTTTTGCTCTCTGAAGTGTATTCAGAAAGACGGCAGTGCCTGTATTCTCTGCGTTCATGACAAAAGCTGGCAGGTTAACCTGGTAGATATTTTGCATTGACGAATCTCTGCGAATGTTAATCCTTGTGGGTCCTTACAGAACTCATCATTTTTTGTTTGGATTGTCTTTGCTGTTCTTTAAATAAACCCTAACAGTGAAAAATAAAAGACGTGAACTCTCCATGAGCCATGTGAACCTGTACAGCAATATTCTTTGATGTTATGGACAGAAAGAATAATTTCATTTATCTGTCTGTTCTCTTATCAACACAGACAACAGAAGCTTACTGCCCAGCCTGAACACTGAGTCTCAGGCCAGCTGGATTAATTGGTGTTAGTATAATCAGTAAACACTGGGCAAGGTGTCGAGGGAAAATACACATATCTCTTGTTCTCATTCTGAACCAGCAAACTACTGAGTCCCATCTCCTCCTACCTCCAAGGGGGCTCTGTCAGTCACGGCAAGTTTACATCTAAAATGCAGAAAAGCTCAGCAAAGTCGGTCGTCAGAATAATAGATTTCATACTGAACTCACTATTGCCATCTAAAAAACCTCAAAGCAGACAGCAGTGCGGCTTCCTTCCTGCTGCTGCTGGTTAGTTCCGACTGGATGAAGAGTTCATGGATCAATCAGCATTGGATAGCTTTTCCTTTCCTTATAGCATTGCTGGAGAGCACTGCTGGAACAATAGATCCACAGGCAGATCAAAAGAAGAAATTCTATGAACCTCGCTAACTCCAGCTTTGCCCCAACCATTGACCTCAGTGCTGACAATTTAAACAAGGCTGCCTAATCAGATTCCTACTGTTACCAAGCCGCTATTATCTTTTTTACTTTTTCTTTATCTTACGACCAGAGGCAATGTAGGAATCCAAAGAACTGAAACAAATTAAACACCTTTGGGCTGAGAATGGTTTAATCTCAGTGCCGACTTTCATGAATTTTACAACCCATAGAATTTACGACAGGGGGGGTCACATTGGCCAGTGTTGGATAAGAAATATCACAGATCTAGAATGAACTTAGTCCAACGCATAGATCCTACGAGCAGATTTTTTGAGGGATCTCAGAATGCCTTCCTCATTCCTCTGGAATTTGGCTACTTAAATCAAACCCCTCATGCCCCACCCCCCCCAATTATTTACTCCATCTTTTCACTGCTTACCTGACAGACTGCCAATAGTTTTTAGAGTGCTCCCAGAGATGGAGCAGACATACTTGGACAGAGCTGGGATTGATCACTCTTGCATGTTCAGCTGTTATCATTCATAGGTCAGGGGTGAGTGCTACAAGGCCTCCGAGTGTGTAATTTCCATCAGCTCCATAGGATCCCTCCACACAAGAAAAGCCTATAGAACCTAACTGCAGGCATTCTGCTCAGAAAGCCTGAGAGCATGGGGGTAATTGATTTTCTTAAATCACAGTTTAAACGTACCCTTTGGAAAAAAAAAAAGTCAAAAAAAGAGTCTGGCTTGCTCAGAATCAAGGCAGCTATCATATGAAAAGCTCAACGAAAGCAAAAGTAAGAAGAAGTATCACCCAGCTACTTCATTTCCTGAGTACCGTCCACTCTGTGCACAGAATGAAAGAGTCCTCCTCTAAAGAAAGACCCTGCAAACGATTGTGCAGAGACTATGTCCTATTACACATGTGCCAGGGGACAGAAAGAAGTTGTATAGGCAAATCACCAGCTCCACCAGCAACTCGAAATTTCAGATCCTCTAACTTTCTTGTGACTGATTTTGCAGCCTTAGCAGTGATACAATAGTTAGTGCGGAAAATTCACACAACCATTGTCTGAGAATTATGTTGCTATAATAATGAGGAACAGGCTTAGCTTGGCTTGAATTACTTGGCCTCATGTGTCTGGGGACCTTTTCTTGAAAGTATTTGGTGAGAGTGGTGCCTATATGCCTGATTAGAGAATTACTCCCAGGTCAGAACTATTTCTTTTGGACTGAAATCTTCTATCTCATGGCAATGGACCACGGAGCTCAAACGCAGCCTTTGTCACCTGCACGGTGACTTCTCATGATTCCATGTTGCAAAGGTTTAGGACATTTTAACACTACAGAAACAGTAATTAGCTGGGAGATGGGAAGCTGTTCTCATTCTATGAGGGGAAACAATAGCACAGAATGACTGAAAAGATGAGCTCTTAGCTTGGGTTTCACACCTTTCACATCCTGACACCCTCAATGAGCTAACACTTCCATTGCAGTACCCATTAACACGTCTGGACAAACACATTCATATGATCCATCACACGAATAAATATTTGGCTGGCTTTCTAATTCCCAGATTATTTTTTCAACTGATCATAACAATTCCATTCTGCAGAGCAAACAAACCCCAAATCCCAAGTAATCCTAAGAGGAAAATGTTCCAGCCAACTGACACGTACATAGCTCCTTTTGAAATTCTCAAGGACTTTGCGTCTTGTTTTGGGAAAGTGCAACTACTGACGAAAACAAATTCATATAAAAGCAAGGTATTTCTAAATCCAGGTTTGTAAGCATTTCCTGAGCCATAATTTGCTGTTCACAGCCAGCAGCTTTTCCAAACTTAATTTTATATTGTGAACCAAAGAAACAAGCTTCAAACAATCCCCAATTCACCTAAGTGTTTGGATGTAAACACACCTTCTAAATATACATTATGAATCACTGCTGTAAAAATTACTTCATTTAGCTATCCATGCTTCTGCATTTTTCAATACTGCAGTGAAAATACAAGGTTATTTGCTGTCATTGTCTACTAGTGACTTATTTGTTCCAGTGTCACTTACTTTAGTTGCAGAAACTTAGCTGCTTTCTTTTCCTAAAACTGAAATATTTTTTGAGCTAACAATGATACATTATTTTTTTAGCACTCCCACCATCTATTGAATTAGACCTTGTTGAAGTTCATAAACAATGATGCTCACCCCACTTGCTGAGATTGCTGTGTTCTCCTGTTGCTGCACTGAAACCTGAGGAACACCCATACAGTATCTGGCAGAGTAGGAATGAATGTCCTGTGCAATGCCTAAGAGTAATATCTCTGCTGATTTGCCAGGACTTCCAGTGCTGCTAGTCATTAATCTTTCTCAGCCAAAAACAGATGGGGCTATTAGGCAGGCTGGGGGAAACTGGCAAGACATAGAATGAAATGCATTATCTTCTGGACAGAATTGCATGTAAAAATGAGAACATTAAAAATGTATTTTTCATATTTAATTGGACAATGTACGATTATACCTACCAGAAAATAACGTGCAATGTGTTATGTGCAGGGCATTTATAAACCTGTTCACCTGTGCTAGGGCCTTATTCTCCCCTACAGAGAGAAACAGGAGCTGCGATTCTGACAAGGTTTTTGTGCTTTTCCCTCTAACACAGGGTCTACTCTGCTGCAACAGCTACTGCAAATACAACTACAAAGTGCCTCTGCTTGTTCCAGTAAAAAGAAAATGCAGATTATGATTTACATACAAACCACATGAAGCCTACCAGGTAAAAAATCAGTACTTTAGGAATAGTGTGAGCATATGTGATATTCAGCCTAACAAAACCGATGGAACTGCAGGTACAGCTGCTAATTCCTTTATGTCACAGAGTCCAAGATGATGACTACAAATACAAAAAAATTGCAAATTATGAAGTGGAACCAGATTGCTCGCACAGGAAAATAGCAAGGCTGGAAGGAATTACTAAAAGTAGTACTTGGAAAAAAATCTGATAGACACTAAGCACTATTCAGGATAAGCAAAGACATTTACTAGGTCTGCCAGGTAGGCAAATGGTAGATGACCCTTAGCCAGAAAATGATAGCATGGAAACTACGGATAAACATTTGAAAGTGTATACTGTGACAACAGAGAGGAACCATTGAAATGTATTAGAGGGTTAGAATAAGGCATTAAATAAAGGCAAGTGCTTTTCCCGAAACTTAAATTTGCAAAGCCTGTTACGTCAAAGGGAGAAGCATGAAAACAAAAATAGGAGTATTCGGTGCCAGCCTGCACATTATTATTTGGAATAATAATTATGTCTGAAAAGTGGTGGGATGTCAGAAGGTGCTGGGAAATACACAGTTTAGGATCTCAGATTGAAAAGTTTGCGGTGACTTATACGTGTCAATGTTTTGGAGTGGAGGGGGAAAACGGACAGACAGAACAAAATGTGTCAAGACAAGAGCCCAAATTAGAAGAACAAAAGAATTTTGTAAGATTTTATTTCTGATCCTTTGACTAGGAAAAGGTTAGCATTTAGGAAGGTTAAAGAGGAAAATACAAACCCTCAAAACCCAGTAAGGTGATATTTGATACAAAAATTCAAAAACAACCCCCCTATTTCCTTTTAAAGAAAGAATCAGTGGCCCTAAATAACAAGAAAAAATTAAATCCTCAGATTAAAAATGGAAAGGGCTTATAAATAGCCACGGAGTATGGTATCCCCTTAGATAAATGGAAGACAAGGACAAGGAAATGCTGGTACGACTGAACTGGAAATTTTAGAAGTTATTCAGGCCAAATAGGAAACCTTCAGAGAATGGAAATCAAAACTATGTAAAACTGAAAGGAAGGTTTGTAATAGTTAAGATGGAGTTTGAGCAAGCCAAGAGGGAACTTGAAGAGCAACTAGTAGGAAGTTAAAACTGAAAATACACATTCGCTCAGTACACCAAAAGTAGAAAACCAGAGATAACTGGTAGGCCACCCCAAACGATAAGTAGAAGAAACAATTAAAGACAATAAGGACATTGCCAAGAATCTAAATGATTTATTTGCATCAGTCTTCACCACAGAGGGTGCTGGAGTGGTATCTAAATGAGACACTCACACTTTCCAAATATCAAAGATAAGGAGAGGTCATAGACTGAAGACTCAAGAGAGAAGTTGGTGGAACAAATCAATAAATCAAAGGCATTAAGTCACCAGGTTTATCTAATATTTCTTGAAGATTTCAGGAGAAAAATGAGAATTAAGTAACAAAGTTGCTAGCAAATACCTACTACAGCAGAGGACTGGAAGACAGTCACTGTTATAACTGAGTTGGGGATTTTTGTTGTTGTCGGTGGTGCTTTTTTCACGGTATTGGAGGAGCTCTGGCAGTTACATACAGAATTGTAATCCTAATTTGCTATCATGAAAATTGGCTGAAATGTGTTCAAAAAACCCAAGCCCCACACCTCCCAAATTATGAAGCACACAGACAAATATTACATGGCAGATACAAGTCAGTACAGTGTCTATAAGGAAAAAAAGGGGCTCTTTGAACCTACTACCAATCTTTGAGCTGGTTACACCAGCCAGCACACCTAAGCCTACTCAGCCTACCCAGGAGGTCCCATGACTCACTGTACAGACAGGCAAGTAGCAAATGATTACCTCCCTGCTCCCCCATCCACATCTCATGACCACCCAGGAGACAATAATGTTTGTGTTGATAATGGCACATCCAAACAACGTACATGTCTATGCTACAGGTTATGCTGCTGCAGGGCAACCCAGTCCATCCTCGGGCAACACTGTTAAGTCAAGGAGAAACGTACATCAGGAAATGAAAATTTTTAATATATATGAAACATAATGGTGGCCACACTGAAGTTCTGACTAAAGATTTTATGTACAACCAGTCTTAGCCTCTCTTAGGATCACTCTTTCTGCACGCTAGCTAATCAACAGGACTCTGTGCTGCAGGGTTCTTCTCATTCTCGATATGCACAGTGACCTGGGCCCTTAATGGTGAGTAATATGGGACTTGGGGAGTTAAGATTTTGGGTTTTTTAAAAGAATATATCTTAGCCAGGACTGAGCACTCATTTCACTTCTTCCCAGCTCTTCCCAGCTTTTTATGTAAATCTTTACATAAAGCCATTAAGAACAGAAGAAAAGCACTTTGGAAAATTATGCAGTGATGTATTCTTATGCAGCCATCATTCCCAAGGGAAAAAGTGAAAATTACACATAGCCTCCCGCCCTTTTTTATTTCTTGTCAAAGATGTTGCCTTTTTTGGCTTTTCTTACATATACACAGTATGATGAACTGATATTTGTAGTTTAAATGTCTGGTTTAACCGCATGGTTTCCACCGTAACAGAAAGCTCTCACAAAATGTCAGGTTAGAAATAAAATCAAGCTCTAGAGGGATGAGGTGGGGAGGGAAGTAGAAGGTCCAGTGGCTGAAAAACAAAATGGAAAAAAAGTGAGCAGAACTCAATGTGGATCCATTTCCCAACTCAGGCAGTGGTATCAGGAAGTGTGGTTTTATGGGGTTCTGGGGAGGGAGACAGACGCATTTCTCACTGAGTTGTTTCTGCTTTCTCTATTAACATAGCAACAGAAATTACAAATAGCCCTGCAAGGGGTAGTGCATTAAACCTCATCTCTTCATCCCATGTAAACACAACATTAATACTGAAGAATAAAGAAAATGGTATAAAGTCCAGTGTCTTGTTTTCTGCATTTTGCTTGTTAGGTTTCCTGTCCGCCCTCCAGCATACTCCTGTGTGTACTGAAGTTGTGAACTTGACCAGCCCACATTCAAGCAAACACTCACACTCAGATTTCCAACACATTCTTTTCTCCCCCTCGAATGGGGAGTTTATTCCTAACAGTTCTGCTCCTTTTAATTATAAACTCCTTTAACGAAGTAGTTCTGAGACCTTGCAGCAGGCAGCAGGAGAGCACCAAGGCTACTATTTGCCATGTTTATATTCCCTGTTCAGCAAAGAAGTCCACTTAAAGCCCAAGACCCAATGTCTTCACGGACGAGCACGCACTGAAATAAGCCTACAAATCAACATTCCCCCCCCCATAATGTGCCTTATAGGCAAAATCCAATTCTTGCCTATAAAAGATAAAGTTACAGCCAGGCCCTTTATTTTACGAGACAGACACAAACAAGTTACTCTGGTGAAAACAGATCTTACACTGACAAGTTTTGTTTACTTTCTGGCAGAGCTACTGATCTTCTTTACTGGACCACCAGAACTGAAGATGGGAAAGAAACACAAGGGAGATGCTTCCTTGGCAAGGAAAGGAGCAACATTTAGGACTGGGGAAAAGGCAGGGTGGGATATAGGGGATTTTCCTGATAAAACAACTAATTTGAGAATAAAAGACCAACTCATATCATGTATACACCTAAACCAGTAACACACCTTCTCTGGAGTGCAGTATTGTATAAGCGTCCCCTTCGTTTTCAAGGCTAATTCAGACCTTTGGCTCATCCTGCATTAACAAGGTCATCCATGTTAACAGGGCCCCTGTGAAAGTTCACAGGTGAAAGTTCCCTTTTAGAGTAGTGCAGATTTGAAATTCACAGGACAGCGACCCGAAGATCTTCCTTTACAGATAAAAAGCATGTCAAATTATTAAATAGCATCATGAAATCCTATATTCTGAAGGTCTGTCTTTGCTCTGCACTTAAGAGAGCAGAGTGCGTCCCCAGCCCCTGCCCAGTCCCCACCTCCGGCAGCATGGCGGGCGCGTGGCCGGCCCCTCTCGCTGACACCTCACGAATGCTAAAGCTGAAAGGCCTGGGGTAGTCGGGGAAGGGACGAATGAGCATAGTCCGAAGACATGTCACTTCAAATTTCTACTGTTAGAACTGCAGAGTATGATATAAAAACAGAAAGTATTTCTCAGTTCGAAGTTTGAAGACTAGGCCCCAAACGTTGAGTGGCTCCTCCCTCCAGTGTCCCTGTTTCCTGCACACGGGCTCTGTTGTGCTAGCTGTTGTTCTCTGCCGTGAGATATTTGAGGGCTGCAAAGCCATAATGGCGCGACATATCCTGCTGGAACTCCTCCTTCAGGGTCTTGAGACAGATGCGGTATTGCTTGTTGGAGCGAAACTTGGTGATGTCGAAGCTGGGGGCGTGCGGCATGTGGATCATGTAGGCGTTGGGCAGCACCGTGAACTCGTACTCCTGAGGGAGAAAGACACCGGCTGTGAGGGTGTTCCCGAGCCCTCTTGCAATGCATCTCTCCCTCCCATGTCTCCACAATCAAACATCCTCCATCATGTGATGGTGCAGTGTCAGTCTCAGAAACAACAAACCCGCACAGATATGCCCAATAACCCTTTTCTTTAAAGTTGCTTTTTCCTGGTTTCATGAAAGATCGACTTCCCTTTTAAAATGTTTTACTCTATGTAAGACAAATGATGGGGCAAGAGTACAAAAGGCATGTCTGAAGCCATATCTGCAGCACAGATTTTGCAGTAGTGTGCTTGCAACCAAGCAAGCTGTGACTGCACCTAGCACGAGTCTCACGTGTCCACGCAAAAGCATGATTTTGCCCCTACAATTTATCTTGCCTGGGATGCTGGAATAAGCTATATTTACAAAGGCACACATTGCACGACATACGTTGCTTTGCCTGCATACCAAGATACTTACAGCGACAAAACTGTCCAAAACTATTTATAACCTGAAATGAGGGAAGAATATGGTATCTTTTATAGGCGATGTGTGAAAATGGACCTGCTAATTCCATATGCTTTGAGAAGGTTTTACGCAAATTAAGTTCTCCTTCACAAAGTATGAGATACTGTGCTAATTCCCCCTGTCCTGTAAAACTACTTCACTCATTCTCTTTACTTATACCTGACCAAGTTATTTGATAATTTTTTTGTTGTTAAAAAATTATGGTTCATTTAAGTCTCAATTATTCCTGCCAGATTTGTTTATTTTTATAATTAAATATATGATCATTAGAGCAAAGCTAGACAAAGGCTGATTCTTAGACAAACTGGAAGGTCACTAGTGTAGGATGTGCAAGAAACAGATATCTGCTCCTGCAAGGAACTGGGCAGAAAGGGATGTGAACCTCAGTATTCTGTAGCCAAGTGAAGCACCCTAACTACTAGGACATTACTTCTTTTTTCACATGAAATTTCAAAAAATATGACTCGTATAGGATGCAAATGACAAAGAAACTTTGAAGACTCCACAGGCAAATTTCCTATTGTCCTCTCACAGTTTCTATTTACCACTGTTGCTGTAGTGACTCTAACCATCTCTGCAGAAGACAGTGCAGCCATAGAGCATGCTGGTTTTAAAAGAAAAAATACGCAACTTCTGCTGGTTCACAAACTCCAGTGATCAAGTCACCTGTAGATTCAGGAGTCTGTGCAGAGGCACAGAGTATCTGCAGCACAGAGGCAGAGTATTCCAAATCCATTTTGTTAGGGAAAGAGATTTAGGGCAGAGAACACACTTGTGCTCATGAACATGAGTGTTTCACTTCTAAATCTTCCCTCGCCTAACAAAATATGATCATCCTGCAAACGACTGAAACCTGCTGGGTTACGATGCTACCAAAACCCAAGTGTTTGAGCAACACAGCCCAAGATGAAGCCCTAACAAAATGGGAAGGTGTGACCAGAATGCAATACGGATCCATTTCCCAACTCTCTCAGTGGTACTGGTCAGCCCAACGTGTAGCTATGGCTGCAGTGCTGTCCCAGAGACACCTATGAAACTGTAGCATGTGTTGGACAGGTAGGTGCAGATGCAGCTGTATGGTTGCTCCCTTCTCATTATGGGAATGCCTGTTCCCTGCCAGACAGCGCTAAAGTGGTAAATCTCCGTGCCAAATTACAATGCTGTCATACATGGGAATGGGCCCCTCTGAGCTTCTCTTTGGAGTGACGAATGTACAGCAAGAGCAAAATAATCCGATGCTCACAGGCAGAACTCATTTAGCTGAAAGATACTTAACACTAATTGGGAACCAAATGCAAAAACAAAGGCTGGCATGATGGAGTGAGGAGAGCGGATAAACTACAAACTATGTCTCTACGGGACCTTAAAACTAAAGGTTGAAGCTGCAGAGAAAGATACATTTCCCCCACACACAATCTTTTCTTTGTTCTCTGTTTGCATCTCAAATCTGTAATCCTGCAGGTCAGGGACCATCTATATGCAGTGTAAACTGCTCAGCACCGCGGTGCTCCCATCCCTTTGAAAGGCCTTCAGGCACGTAAAGCCTTCCAAAATCTTACCGCTCTGCTGCTGATAAGCCCCTTTGAAACATGCTGGGCTGGGGTCCTGGAAAAAGGATTGCTCACAGTCTAGTTGCACAGTCACTGGAAGAGCAGGGAAAGGTTTCCTAATGGCCTGTCTCTACTATAAGGAAACGTCTATTGAAAATGCAATACACTTGCAGGGACCTCTGTCCCTAACTCACAAGTTATAAATTCTTTAGATGGAGACTGTTATTATCTATGTATTTGTACAGCATTCAGATCAGTGGACATCTGTGTGGCCCCAGAATAATAATGACGATTATCTCCACGCTGTGTGCTTGCTCTGAAGGACGGTAGTGGCACAGGCCCTTGGTAAGGAGTCTGAAATGGTTTTCTTGACAGATGCTGCAGTTGTGAGAAGCAGTGAAATAATTCAATTGAGAAGCTGCTCTGCCAGCTGATAATGAAGCCAGCCAAGCAGCTGGCAGCAACCTGATCTGTGGACACCCCGAAGCTGAGGAACACCATAGTGGGATGTAGCAGTGTGATCCCACGTCCCCCCTAGGCTGATTTTCTGGGAGAACAGGCCAATATCCATGTTTCTGCAGATGAAAACTTCTTTTCAATGTGAGAATGTTTTTAAGGCTGGAAGAGTGAGAAAAACAATTCCCTAGAGTTAGTTCCAACCCATTTAAAATCCCTGCGCTATGATCAACTTTGAAAAATGTTCCAATTTACCATGTGTGAATCTGTATGCTGGGCAAACGCCTCTGAACAGAAGAGTTAAATCGTGAGCACTAGATGAGTGGGAACATAAGCCTTGTTACCCAGACTAATAAATAATAAATCATGAGGAAAAACTGCTTTACTCTGAGGGTGACAGAGCACTGGAACAGGCTGCTCAGGGAGGTTGTGGAGTCTCCTTCTCTGGAGATATTCAAAACCCGCCTGGATGCAGTCCTGTGTGATCTGCTCTAGGTGAACCTGGTTTAGCAGAAGGGTTGGACTAGGTGATCTCCAGAGGTCCCTTCCAACTCCTACCATTCTGTGATTCATGGCACTCTCCACAACTGATGTTTAATTGATCAGTGTTTGGGAAGTGCACTGGAAAATTAAAGTGCTATAGCAACGCCAAGTATTATTATTAACGATAATATACGGGACAGTTTTTTTTCTCGTCTGCAATATTTTTTCTCAACATAAGTAGGTACAAAGCTGTGGGGAATGCCCTTCTGCAAACAGAAGGCAAGTGGCTGCCAGCCCAAGGTGACCGTATGGTTTTGTAAGCAGAAGTAGAAAATATCTTTCCCACATACATGCCTGCACACAAATACACTGTAGCCCACACCTCAGAGACACAATCTCCCTAACTTCCTGCAAGCTTTGTGCTGCTCTGCTTCATATAAACTGGTAAGAGTTGAGTAGAGAAGGATCAGCTATATCCCAGATCCATAGCAGCAGCTCGCATAGGAGGATACAGATGGCCAAAAAGCATGTTTTTGGTTAGCATGAAATGCTACTACTTCAAAAACTGGGACTGAAACCAAACTAAAAAAACCCCAACAAACTCAAAGTAAAAAGAAATACCATGACCCAGACCCTGCTGATTAGCACAGTGGTTAGCTTCACATCCAAGAACAGCAGGGAGATGCAAACCCTGCCATTTCAGTGAGCAGCGGCACTGGGCTCCCATGGAGCCACAGTCACTGCCAGCCTCTAAGATCTAGGTCAGTGGCAGGGACCTTGGCAGCTCTGAGAGCTCTAGTGCCAGTCTGGGACTCTCAAGCTTTCTCTGCATCCTTATTCCTATATATTCTGCCCAGCAGCTCCATTCCAACTCACAGATCCAAGAGGCAGATAGCCCAAGGATCAAGTACCTGGATCCCCTGGAGTCTGCTCCACAGCCAGAGACCTTGGAAATGTAAAGTTCTTGGCTTTGCAGAGATGTGCTGTAATCCCGTAAATCCAGGCCAGAAATTGAAGATGCTTGCCTTGGATTTAATTTAAGATCGCTTTTTGAATTTTAAATTAGCATTTGGGACTCACCAAGCTCTGTTTAACTGAAAAACTTCCAGCTAGGTCTATAGATCCCCTAGTAGGTGACGAGATTGGCACTGCTGTGATGCACACCGTTGGGCAGGAGGTGGGAGCTGGAGGGATTGTGCCACTGCGAAACAACTTTCTCAGCACTGATAAACTAACTCAGACTCAGTTCTTCTTTTAATGCTTGACAAGGACTAAACCCAGTGTTCCCAACTCAAGAAGCACTCATTAAGGAGCTCAGTAAGGCCAGATGAGCAGTTTGGTGATGCAAAGCATGAAGCCTTTCTACAGAACACAGATTTCATTTTAACAACCCTGCTGCCCAGCCCTGGGTGAGATACGCAAGCATCTTCTCCTCACCTGTGCATCCAATTCCATGATGTGAGCTACTTTGTTCCAGCCAAATCCAACAAACCGCCTGTCATACTCCGGGCAGTCCTTCCTCACAACAACGTATGGCTCAAAGTCTGCTTCCCACTCAACGCGGTAGGGGGTGGTGGCTGTTCGCCACTTGGCAAAGTTCGTTGGCGCATGCCCTTTCGTCCAGACGTGATACCTTAAACAGACATAAATGGCACGGACGTGGGGAGGCAATTAGATAGAACGCATCTTGGCGAGGCAACAAAATGTTACTTGTTAGATGAAATGCTCAAAAATAAGGACATTAGCTTACAGTTCACATCATCATTTTCAGCACATATCGGAGGCAATTTCTAGGACTATTTCCAGCACGCTTCCCAGAGCCTCTATCTGCTCAATGCTGAAACACATCTACTTGGTGAAGGATAGCGTGAAAACACTACCTAATGCTAATGGGAGAAACAATTACAAAGTACACAGACAGTTCATCTGCACTACAAAGTGCTGTGTCTCATTCCTAGCAACCAAGTGGCTGTATCAGTGATCTAAAATGAGTGTGAAATCCTGTAGCTCAGATAAGGTCCCTAAAATTAGCTATTTCCACACCACAGTGACATTCCCAGTCTGCTTTATATGCAATATTATAATTTGTATGAGTGACACCTGCAGCTCTGGCTGGATGTTCCATTTTAATAATTACTGTTATTACTATGGCGGAAGCCAAAGTGCATAATTAAATTAATAAGTAAAATATTACATAAAGTTTTTCTGCCATACTTTCGACATTGTGGGGAGTACCCATGTGATCCTCGGTAAGGTAATCAATGTGATTTACAGAAAAAGATCCTTTTATACTTTGTTAATCTTGTTTAGGTCACAGCAGGTCTCTTCCAAGCACAGCTTGAATCCACCCCATTAGCATCAGGGTCAATGACTCTCTCGCCCACTTATTCTTCTCACACCTTTCCAAAAATCAATGAGACAGGTTCTTTCTGCAGACTCATAGATTAAATAATGAAACAAAGGCATAGCAGGCCATCTGTATTACAATGCTCTGAGATGTGTAACAGAAGGGGCAAAACAAACATCCTGCCAGTTTGTAATGTAAGGTACATTGAATTCACAGGGATGACTCATGTGCTAAAAGTGAAGGGATTTGAGCATTAAATATTTGCAGAATTAGCACCTTGAGGTAATAATTCAACCCTAGAAATTCTCATAACATTGCAAGCCACTGCTAAAAACAGGGACGTAAAATCACAACCCAGGAGTTTTCACTTGGACTGTGTATTTCGGCTTGTAACGGGAAAAACAGAGAGGTGTTCAGCTTTGCGGACTCCTTATTCAGGGGCAGTGCAGGAGGACAGAATTATTAGGATAGCACTGGGGTCCCAAGTAACGCATGGTCCTTTGAAGGCTGCATTTCTAAACTCTAAACAGGCTGGATCACTTCCAGAAAAACAAAGCCCTTCTGTATTAAAAAACCTGACAGCGAATTAATTCTCTAGAGATTATTAGAAACAAGTGTCAGATTCACAAAGATGCTTACAATCCTTAATGCCCTTTGGAATCATCTCCAAAAAAGCCTATCTCTTTTCTTGGTCTCTTTTGGAAACGAGTGGGTAACCTACCCTGTCACTAATGGGCAGCTATCTGTGCTGGAAAAAAGACACAGTCACAACGTGGGGTTTAAAATTATATGGGATTGTGGAGGATACTGTATCTTCTAAAATCCTACCTCTGGCATTTTGAAATTAATTATGATAATAATAATAATGACTACTAAACATGAAGTGATTTGTATCTTCAAAGCCCCATGCAAACTTTGGTTAATTGAGAGATTCCTGCAGAGAAGCAGTCAAATGCTGCTGCTGTTCGAGTAACACTCTCCCACTGATCTAAACAGGGGGGTAACAGGACACTAGCCGTAAAAAACAATCAATTTCTTTCCACCCTTTTTGGGAACATCAGTGTAAGTAGTTACAGCTGCTCAAGTATAATCTCTGTGAGTGGAGAGAGCTGACCAGTGGGGAAAAACAATTGGGAAGAGACAATGAAGGGAAAATACAGAAGTGAGATTGGAGAGACAAAACAAAGCAGAAAGGAGGGAACAGACCTGACGGTACCAAACAAAATAATACCGGAGATAATCCACTTGTCTCTTCAGAGCGGCCGATGTGAGTGGAGGGAAAGACGAAGACAAAAGGGTGGCGGACATCAGGACCAAAAGGAAAATGAGTACAGGATGCTTAAATGAGGTGTGCACACACTAATTATAAAGGAATAATTAGACTGGAAACAAGACTTGTGAGAATTCAGGATTATATATGTAGCTGTACACACAATATATATGGGGCTACATATATCTATATAGGGAGAGACATATATATAATCTGCTGGAGCTAGGTCTTGGCCAATGGCTGACCACTGTATGAAATGTACTGCAAATTAAGACATGCAGACACCGTTACAAGGGTGTCCAAACAGAGGAAGCTACCATAAAATAGCGAGTCATTTCCAACAGACTTTATTCTTGGTGATGCAGTTGTGAGAAGTGGTTAACTGTCTGTGCTGGTCTTCCATCTCACAGGACAAACGAATAAATCTAATTTTCCTGCTCAGGTCCTTCTCACTCAAGATTTATAAAAACACACTGAATTTTAAGGCCTCACTGACTCCCAGGAGAACTTTGTGAAAATTGTGAAGAACATATTTTTCACTGTGCTGGCAATTTTGACAAATCCAAGCCAAATCACTCGATCTCTGTAAAACGGTGATCAGTTTCTTTCCCACGGTTCATGGAAAACAACTGGAAAACACCACCTCACCCCACCCCCGCTTTGGATGAAATGTTTCATCTTACTTGCATTATTGGTTGCTTTTATTTAAAATAAATTTTCAAAACTACAGTAAACTTTGCTAAAGTTAGCAAAACGAAATCATTCTTCTTCTCAGCGTGTTCTTTCTCCCTGCCTTGTTCCTCAAAGCTTCCCAGTTCAGTGAGAAACATGATTTGGTGAAAGAAACTTTCCCAGTCCTGTTCTCAGATGCTTAAACATTTTGCTGGATTGTGGATGCAATCAGTTAATTAGTTAATCAGTTGTTGGTGGTTATGTTTTCTCAATACGATGCGTCTTCTACCAGCTGTGGTTTCCCTTGTGCCTGAAAGCTGTGCTGGCAGTACATTTGTGGTTCATCAGCTATTACCCAGGCACTGAATGGGCACTTCCTTGTGAGGCACAGTCACAGCCAGCACCTACAAAAAAAGCCAGCAAGCTGGCACAGAGCAACCCGCTGCCGCGGAGGGTTTCCACACAGCATACCTTGCCAGCCGCAGATGCTCACATGTCTTCCCTTTTCTCCTGGTGGTGACTGGGGGATGTAATTTAGAGCCATTTTGTACTTCTTAGCTGCCCAGAGGTAGAAAAGGTCACCATTTGGAAAAGAGGTGACAAAAGCAATTTCAGTGAGGGAAAGATTGTAATCTACCATGTGGTGTGAGGGACTGGGATGCTGCAGGCACTCTCAGCAATCACTGTCACAGCAGTCCTCCCCAGCTCACTCCCACCCCCTCAGCCTCAAATTGCAGTGTTATTAAAGCACCTTGAAGGTGGAGGTGGAAATTCTCAGCCCAGATCACAGCTGCTTTGTAGCTGTTGATAGATTTGAGCAATGAAATGAGCCAAAGCAAACTGCGGAAGCATTTATAAAATGTGTCCTACATTAATATGTACACCAGCTACAGACTGCATGTCCTTCAATTCTTATTTAACCTTGCTCTGGCAAAACTCCCACTGATGTCGAAGACATTCTTGCATGAGTGAGACTTGAAAAAGGATCTGCAAATCCGGCTGTGTATGTAACATGCCAACATGTTGTATAGTTTGAAGACGAAAACTGTAGTGGAAGGCCACTTCTGTCCAAGCTGAAAATTTGCTTGTTGTTGAAATGTTAACATCTGAAAACCCCGAAGGTGTTCTTCTCCCACTGGAAGGATTTTTTTCTTTCAATTATGGGAGAAACAATTGTTTTCTATCAACAAATCTCTTGTTAATTTGTATGTCTTTAACTGTTAAAGAATGATGGGAGACTGAAAGGCACCTGCTCTATCAATATCCTTTAGTAATTTTCCAGAGAGAGGCAACCCTCCCTCAGTCACCACAAGTTTCTATTTCAAGGCAGTCACTGGTAGAGATGGTGTCAGAATTAGGTTTTCCAGGCTCACAGAGGCTGTCTGCTATGACATGTGCATGTGGCCACACGAGGGAAGGGTGGCTGCCGCAATGAGAGGTGTGTGGTACGGGGAATGGAAGAAGTGTGAGGAAAACTCTAAAGTAAGGGAAGGATGGGAGAGGTGATAGAGCTCCACCAGCCACGGGTAATACCTAACTTTCTCAGTTTTTATCTCTAGATCTCAAAATACCGTAAAAAGGAGAGGTGAACATTGTTACCTGCATTTCAGAGATGGAGAACAGAGATGTAAGAAATCAAAATGATTCATGTACCACCTCCCAGCAGGGCAGTAGTGGAGCGAAGAAGAGAACATAGGTCTCCTAAGCCCCCTCTCTGTGCAACATCATAAGGCTATATTGTACTCTTCCCATCACTGCAATGCTTTACAAATCTGCTAATCAGACCTTACCACACACGCCCAAGAGACAGTTAACCCCTGGTAGTTGCATTTTAAAACCGAAGAGTCTGGCAGACAATAGAAGTGACTTGTTCACAGCCACAAAAGGAGTCTGCTTCAGAGAGGAGCTCCAAATTTAGGTGTTCTTCGCTTCTCAACTTCTAGTCAGAGTACACTTTTACCTCTGCATTGAGAAACTCTAGCTATTTAAGCAGCTGTTTCACACTTGAGCACATGACAAGCCTGTATTTGTTTTTCCAGTAAGTCAGTAAGGAAGCGAACCAACGAGCAGAGAGAAATTATTTTTGGTCACATGAGGGACACAGCTATCTGGATAGTATTTGGCAGACAAAAAGCAAATTACACGCACATAAGTGTAATGGTTGTGCTCGATTTTGTAGTGCAATAAAAAATGATGAAAATAAAACAAATTCAATTTAACAACTGAAGTCCTTCAGTAGAGGACTATAATACTAGATAAAATGCTGAGCTTACAGATGGAATATATCCACACACGATTCTGTTCACTGCCTCTCTGTGAAAAGGGAAAAAAATTTCAATAGGTTTCTTAATGGAGCTAGCTAGCTGATAGTGAGAGAGAAAAATCAAATATTCACAAGAACATCAAAAAAATCTTTAGAGATAATGACCACGGGTTCAGCAAAAATACTTTCTATTACCTGAATGTGAAGAGGGTTCCCATGTCCAACATAGATAGCAGCTCTGCTTTTGACTTAGGGAAGGAGAGGCGGTAGCGTAGGGTCTCAAAAGCAGGTACAATCAGAGCTTTCTTGGTGTTAGCCAGGTCTAGCTGGATGACGGACTTCCTGGCAAAGAGAAACAACAAATAAAAGCAGGAAAAATTTAAACTGAGGAAATCACTTGGCTTTTCAAAATAAAGTGCAGAGAATGGGCAGTTTGATTCTGTAAATGTAACTATGGCCCATATTTTTTCCCAGAGATGCCTCATATTTTCCTGTACTTTTGATCTGCTGCTCTAAGAGCAGGGAGAAACACACAGTTCAAATATAGCTGGCGTGTTTCACTGATTAATGCTGCCCTGCACGTCCAGGGGTGCACAGAGCTGAACTAGAACTCCAAGCATGGCCAACTGACCACTCCTTTAAAAGAAACATAGTTGAATGCTACTACATATATGGGAAAGAGCTGCCTAGTCGATGACATTTCTAAAAAAATTGGGACTTTACAAGATGAGGAGCTGTAAAGTTTGGTTGCACTTCAGCCTAGCTATTCTCTGTGCAATGCTTTTGACCTCTGCTTTAGAGCTCTGTGTGTCCTGCAAGGTGAGTGTTACCTTAACACCACTATGGACCAGATATTTGCCCTCAAGAACACTGTTGCCATGATAGTTGGTCTTTGTTCAAGGCAAGGCACAGATCTACTGCAACAGGACATGGTGCAAATCAGCAAAACTGTACATTAGCAACATTTTTTTAAGTATTGTTAATCATGTGCACGGTAGTGCCCAGAGATCAGAGGTCATTGGTGCTTGGCTTTGTATGTAGGGCAAAGAGGCTGTTTCCTGCAGAGAAGAGCTGTGCACCGGGTGCACTGAGATACCTTGCTTTTTCCCTTCTTTTGCTGGAAGTTGTTCAGTGCAGAGACTGTTTTGGTGTGTGAGTGTGTGTGTGTGTGTGTGTGTGGGCACATACTGCATTTTGCACAGTAGGGCCCTTCCCTAGACAGGGCCCTTAGGACGACTGCCGCAGAAGAGCAAAGCTTAGCAACCTTAAGCCCCGCCTGCCAGAGGTATTCAGTTTATTCTTTCCTAACAAACTAAAACTCAAAGAAAAAGAAAAATAAGTTACTTTTCCATCCCCAAACTGAATCTTCCTATGCTTGTCATTAGAAATAACTCTGTCTCGATTTTCCTTTCATTATCTTCATATTTTGTATAAGAAATATGCCTCTCTCGCCCTGTCAAAGTCAGTTCCCCTTAACAGGATTCACTGTCCCGACTTTTATGTTACTGCAACAAGCAATCAAGGACAACGTTGACAAGCAGCAAACTCTCTACAGCCTTATAAGATGAAGGAATTGGGATCACTGTCATAATAACAGAAGGACCAAACAAACCACTCTTCTAGGCCCAGAATACCTAGAATTTATTTATATTGCCATCAGAGAAAAAGAAGAAGAGCAGGCTATTTAATAAAATATGAATTTTAGAGAATTCACACCACCCTATAGGCCTGTTCTATAAAAAGAAATCTGTTCTCAGTACCTTACTGCAAAGTTTGCATTGTTAAAAGAACCCTTACCACATTCCAGTGAACTTTTCTCAACTGAAGGATTTTAAGACCCTTTTATTATAATTTTTTTGTACTTTCTTCACTAGCTTCTCTCTCATCAACATTAACGGCCAAGATATCTGCATGTAAATTCACAATCAGCCTCCATGACCTTCCAGAATTGTTAAGCAGTGCCAGCATGCAGTCTTTATGATGCTCTTAACGTTTCTTCCCCTTCACACCTTCTCTGAGAGCAGGGGACACTAACATAGTTTCTCATCCAATATTTCAGACTTTCTGGACTCTCTGCAATCTATCAGCCTTGAGCGGTACAGCTTTGGGGATTCAGTTCTCTGAAGGAACAGGTAACATTTGCAGTGATGCTTACCCTTTGGGCTCTGGAAGGAAACAGCAGCTTCCATTTATGGCTGTTACTATCTCTTTGTTCGATGGAGAGCTCAAAAGCCCCTAGGCAAAAATCAAGGTCTTGCTGTGCCTGGCCCTGTCAAAGAGTAGGAGACAATCCTGCCCACCAAAGTTCCCAATCTGAAGCTGAACAAACCTAAGCAGGTGTAGGTATCAAGCAAGGGTAACAGCAGAGACTGTCAGATACAGCAAGTTGAAATCAGTGTTGAATGTGACTAATTTTGTAAGATATGGGAAAAAAGCACAAAAATGATGTGGCTATCAATAATCCTTTCCACACAATCCCTGCTCTTGTCATCTGCAAATTTAATATAGGTGTCAATGGCAGAACTGTTGGCAAGAAGAGATGACCGTACCTTCATGAAGAAAGCCAAAAGGCAGAGGAATCAAACTGATACAAGAGGCTGAAATCACTTGCACTGTCAAAGGTCAATATGAAAAGTTAGGTAAGTCAAGGAGAGGTCTGAAAACAAGATGCTTGTAGTAGATACAGTCAAACAAATAGAACTGGTGGAGGTACTTCAAAAGTGAAATAAAACAGCAGGATAATCTCTGCAGAAATATTTCCAAGAGATATGTGAGCATCTGAGGTACATGTTGGTAAGGTCAAAGTGGAGGGCTTCAGTGAAACTGAGCTGGGAGTTGAGACATGCTCAGTCAAGAAGTCCAGCAGCACTGATCTCTGAGTAGAACAGCCTGCCTTTGACGTGGACTAAATGACATAAAGGACTAATGTAAGGGGAAGAAGGAATCAGTGCTGATATCCATGTGTTGAACGTGAGTGACAAAGGACAACAGAGGCCATGTAAATTGTGATAATGGCAGGGAGGACTTGGTAGAGAAAAAAACAGCTTCCACTTTCTTCTGATAACTTGGCTGGCTGTCTGCTCCTTGGACAACCAGCTGAAAATCTAACTTCTTCCTTTTGGAAGCAAATCTGCTTTTCCTTTTCTGCGGGCTGACTCTTTTTCCTGTTTTGAGTGGAGGTGCCACTTGCTGGTTGACTGGTTCTGTGATACTCAGAACAGTAAAATTTTCACTGGTGGTGTTGCAAGATATGTGGAATATAATGCAGGGAATACATTTGGTTGTTTTGCAAACTAGCACTCGGTAAATTGTCTAATTCCTGCACTATTCTTATGAGGGCTGTTTTTCGAATTCAGTAATATCGATTCAGTATCCATTTTCCTTTATCTGTCCTTTATTCCCCAAACCCCAAAATAAAGATATATTATTTTATGAAGAGCCTTCTCTTTGCTAGTGTTGTCCAGGAAACCGTTTCCCAGGCATCTTTGTGTTCAGACCTGATGTATGTCATTCTGACGCAGTGAAGGTTGGGTTAAATTCATAAATCTACTAATCAACCCTATTTTTCGCAGAACATGGAAGAAACGAATCTTAAATCACAAATGTCTCCTCACAGGTTGAATGAACTCCGGCATATTGATATAAATCTTTTCATCTCCATAGTCCTTTACAAAAATTAACACAGAATTCTCATCCTTATGGGGCAGATAGTAATATTCCCATTTCTGGAGGATAGAGAAGCTCAGACACAGAAAGGTTAGCAACCTAATTCTAAAGCTCCGAATTCAGAAAAAAAAAAAAAAAAAGAAAAAAAAAAAAAAGAAAAATTGTCCATGATTAATTCAAATTAGCTTCCACCATCAGGACTCAGTAAGTTAGTTCGAGATCAATGAACAGAGCAGAGTTTGTGGTAAGAACTGGAGAGTTGTCAGTCCACTGTTAAATTCATTAGAACATTCTTCCTCTCTGCAAAAGCAATGAATGCATAGCCACATAAGGCATCCAACAAATAAAAAAGAATGGGCACAACATGAAGTGTCTCTCTTGCTGAGATGCTGAAGAACAACCAGAAATACTTCACAACTCATGTTGCAGGGCACAAGTATAAAACATGCAGACAGAGATTTCATGCTGGGTCCAAATTCATGCTTAAAGTGTCACTGGAAGCGAAGGGCCTATTTCACACAAATGTGTCAGGAAAGAACTTTAATGCTAGCTGTGACAACTGTAGGTAAGCAGCCTGTCTAGTTATTTTATGTTAGAAGAACCTTAAGGATGACCCACACACCTTAACCTGTAGCAACCAGAAAGAGCCTTTACCTCTGCGGCAATGACAAGATGACCTCAGTAACTAATGAGGGAAGGTGACAAAAGACTTTGACTCAGCACAGATCATGAAGGTGTGTGTTTCATAAACAGGAAATCTTTAAATGAGACATTTATTTCCTTTTGTACTTCACAGAAGAGTAAGGTAAGACAAAAATGGGGTTTGATGGAGATTAAAAGCATTGAAATGGTCTTACCAGCTGTGAAAAAGCTTGATCAGCGCAAGATTAAGTGCTAGCAACAGATACCTAGAGGGACAAGTAACCATCAGCTTCTCCTTCAAAACTGGCCTTAACCTTCCACATACAACACCTTCAAAATATATTGAAAATGTTTTTCAGAATTCCTTTCGTTCTGATAATATATCGTCTGTAGAGACACAATACACAATATATGTAAATCAGCAAACCCACAGTGAGAGGGACTTGTCTGGCTCATCCTGTGCAAAGCGATTCCTGAAATACCACACTATTTCTATTTGCTTATGGTTGCTCTATCTGAGGAAATGAAGATGAAAATGTTTGTATGTCTCTAACAAACAATTGCTGCCATTCAGATAGATAGCACTAATCAGCTACTTGCAGAGGTAGTGGAAACAGTCAATGCAGAAAGATACAGGGTATCTGTATTCACAATAATCTCACTGCACCTCCCTGCTATTTTGCTCAGAAAAATCATTATTGAAAAAGCAACAAAAGCCTCTAGTCCACATGCAAAAAAATCCAATCCCTTTTTAAAGAGCTGGCAGTAGCAGATTAGCAATTTCAATATTCCCAGGCAACAGAGACTCACAGTCAGAGTTAAGGTGGTATGGGCCTCAGAAAAGGCTGATAGAATAACACAAGGTCTCGGATGCAACAGCTTTCAGTGGGCATTTTTTCCTGAAACTGCACCAATGGGTGGCATCACTGCGCATTTAGTTCTATAATACATTATCACCATAGGAGAACGATTTCTATGGTTGTAATATCTCAAGTATATTGTGGTACATCATTTTGTTTTCTCTCCTCTCTTCTCCCTTTCAGTGCTTGCTCCCATCAGTGCACTGCGAAGCAGCAGGGAGGAACAAGTTGCTTTTCTAGTACTACATGCCAGTATCAACAGCTGCTATCCTTACTGTGTCCAGCATTGATCTGAAGAAATCTAACAGTATGCAACACTAACGTCAAAGAACAGAGAAGCTAACAACAACTGTCTCTAAATGTATCTTGAGGCAGCTAATGTGTGCAAGGGACAGAATTATTTTGGAGTCCTCATAGCACAAGTCAAAAAGAAATATCCCTAAAATAAGTGGGAAACAAGCTGTCACAGTGCGATAAAACTCCATTATTGAAATCCAGTGTCTTAAAAGCCACAGAATCAGAGAATAGTTCAGGTTGGAAGGACCTCTAAAGGCCGTCTACTCCAACCCCCCTGCAGTGAGCAGGGACATCTTTATCTAGATCAGGATGCTCAGAGCCCCGTCCAACTTGAACGTTGCCAGGGATGGGGCATCTACCACCTCTCTGGACAACCTGTTCCAGTGTTTCACCACCCTCGTTGTAAAAAATGTCCTCCTTATATCTAGTCTGAATCTACCCTCTTTTAGTTTAAAACCATTACCCCTTGTCCTACTGCAACAGGCCCTGCCAAAAAGTTTGCCCCCATCTTTCTCATAAGCCCCCTTTAAGGCTGCAATAAGGCCTCTTTGGAGTCTTCTCCAGGCTGAACAACCCCAACTCTCTCAGCATTTCTTCATAGGAGAGGGGCTCCATCCTTCTGCATAGTGAATTTGGCCCCATACATGGATGCAGAAATTGAAAAAGGCAATCAATTCTCCACATGAGGGAGAAGTGAGAAGAAGATGCTTACTGAGCTGTTAAGCCTCAAACAAAGGAATTCCTCCATAAGTTTGTGACACTGGAAGCCTTATTTCCCTTTAAATTCCAAAACCCCGGGCCTATGGACTGAAAGGGATCACCTACAGGCAGACCCTCACTGGAACACTTTGATCAACTTTTACCTAATTAGAACAGAGATGAAAAGCAAAAAACCGGTCAGGACTGAGGAACTGAAATCCTCCTGCCTGGCCACAGGGTGTCCTCCTTGCTCTGTGCTTTGGCCTCAGATGACCAGCCTCTGCAGGGGAAAAAGGTCTTTATTAAAAAAAAGCTCAGTTAATGGATCAGAGGTCTGTAGTTTGCTCAGCCCAACCTGCTCACGTTCATTATGATACAATACACACTGAGGTTACTCTTTCCAGTTTCCTTATGCTAATTATTTTGCCTTGACAGGTGCTGGCATTGCAGTCATATTTTTGAGCTGGTTAGACTATCACCCTCTTTTCAAGATACGGAACTGGATTAAGAGTGTGTCACAGGCACAACAAGTTCAGTAATGCTTTGCATGTTTTTTCTGTCACTAACATTAAGAACCAGGGATGTTTAGGGAAATCGCCCTAAACGGTTCACGTCTCGGCTAATACAGGATGCTCTTTCACATTTAATAATGCTTTAGTCCAGTTCAATTTTCAAATTGATTCTTCTGCTGCTCTGAGGGAATTACTCTGATGGCTAACAGGGCTCACATTTAGGCCTGAGTTTTTTGTTTCGTAACCATACTGCTTTACTTCCAGTTACAGCCCTTTCCTCTACCCTAATAATTCTTGTGCCTTGCTGGGCATTGTCACACCTTAAACATCTATAAGGTGCCTCTTCGAGATCTGCTCAAACTGCATGGTTTTGGGGATATGTGAGAAGGTTGGAGTGTGGAGAGGCTGAAAACACATGTGACGGTGGGAATCCCTCCACTGTCCGTTTACCTGAGGTACTCGTAGAGTCCATACATGGGCAAGAAGTCAATGTCGGACAGAAACATGTATGGTGTGCTGATATGCTTCATGGCCACATTCCTCAGTAGATTCACAGGATAGAACTGGCCCTCCTTGTACACGATATGGTAGCCGACATTGTGGCGGCTCATAAGCACTTCCGAGCCCTGGGCGTAGCGCAGAAATTGCTGGGCTTCTGCATCAGAAAGATAGAGTGCCAGGCTGATTGGACCTTCCCAGTGTTTGCAGATGGCTTCAAGCATCTGGAGCCTGAAAGAGGAAGGGCGAGAATAAGAAAAGGCTGTCTCCCTGTCTGGGACTCTTTGCCTGGGTTCATCTGATCAAATGCAGATGCCTATCTCTAAGTGACACAGACTGGGATCACTTTATATGCTGTGGAAAGCAATAAATATTTCTACAGCACAATTCATCTCAGCTAAGTTGATGTCTCCATCTGGACAGATGTACTGCACTCTAGATATGCCTATTACTCTTCACCAAATACAAGGGAGCCTAAGAGAGCCCTAGCCCAGACGCACTCATCCACCACTTAGACACCTAAAGCTAGGTGAAAACACCACCATCCTTTCTGCCTAAAGCATTTATGCTGCAGGAAAACCCACGTGGACGATGTGACTTCATCTGATGGGAGCTTTCAGCAGTTGCAGGGATCTTTCCATGTGGATCTACTTACAGGATAGGGGTCTCGTAATCTTAAACAGTGTCTAGTGCCCAATTCACACTTCAGGTCAAGCTATTCTCACACACTAACATACTACAGTGCTCTTCAACAACCTTGTGGAGGAGAAAGGTGTACAGACCCACAGATCATTTCACCTCCTGTTTAGGAAAACCTTCCCCAAATTTTTGCAAGGCAGTTAGTCATTTCTTGAAAGCTGTTAAAAGTGATAGGTCAAGGGAATACTGATTTATGGGAGCATTTGCTTCGAGTAGAAGAAAACTCACCGTCAGGAAAAGGGCAAAAGGATGACACATCAATAGAAATGGGATTTACTATGTGTAGGGAGTAAGGAGAGAAGGAGGGAGAGACATGGCATTGGTGTGGAGTTATCAAAAGAACATTTCAGACAAAACCATAATTTGAAGTACTGATTCGTATATGTTTAGCAGTATCTCAGATTTCATTAAACCATTTTTAAAACAGGTTGTATTGATGTATATTTTTTAAAACTTCCAGCAGTTACAATACTACTGATGAAAATGACAACAAAAGATCTCATACACAAACATAAATCAAACCCAGCTGGTCAAAATCATTTAAGCACTTTGAGTAATTCATAGAGAATTGCCTAGGGATTAAGATATGCCACCCAAAAATACAGCAAGGACTGATTACAAAGCCTCTTGAGCTAATACAAAGGGAAATGAACCTATGCAGCCTAGCCAGATATTCTATTAAAAATTAGGAACAGAAGATATGCAACATGATTATCTTCTCTCCTTTCCAATTCCATATTACTAGATTTTTCCTATTAATATTTATACAGAACACAAGAAAAGTTTTCTGCATCATCATAATCAGAGAAAATAATTTCCCCCTCCTACTATCTCCCTAAGCTTTGCAGCAGAATGGTATGATATACCAGCAAACACACATTCTGATTTAACATTAATAGCTTTTTCCTGCATTTCTGAATGATCGTGATTACATCCAACACGATATAATCATTTTTTCTTAGATATGAGATATTACCTTCACTAGTCTACACCTGGTACATTATTTTCTTTTTATCTGTTATTGAAACAAAGGTTATTATCAGCCTGAAACACACAGCTGAATTAGAAACACAAATCGATAAAAATGATCTAAGAAGTATGTGAAGGCTTTAGGCTTTTGATTGTACAAATAATAAATAGAGAAAAATACTTATTTTCTCCCCTTTTTTCAACATAGTGGAAACCCATTAATCAGGAGACTCCAATTCATCAGCACTCAGATTTAGGGAGGCCTTTAAAAAATGGAATACTTGCCTAGCAAGAAATGCAGCAAAATGCCTTTCAACGACTCCACGCAGTGGACAAATGGCATACATAACTTACTTAAACGGCACACCTGATAACGCCTGCAAAGCTTTTCATGATTTTTAAGTGGGAACTGGGTTTCTCTGGTATAAATTTCCAGCTGGACAGCTTAGTGCCCTTCAGAATACTCCATTCTGCTGCGTCAATCTCATTGACAGGCTCCACTTTCACGAGTTTGATACAGGGACTGCTGGGTGATGCTCCATAATCTGCTCTCTGTAGGTTGTTACAATAGTCTCCTTTGACTATAAAATTTAGAATTACAAGTTTCTAAGCACAACATGACCAAGTTATTTTGGTTTTATTAGTGGTCTTGAGGAATGCATTCTCTTAAGGACTCTAGAGAAAATAAATGTACTGCTGTACTGCATAATGACATCATCATTTAGCTGGTAAATTTTTTAAAGGTCTGTTTCAGTTAAAGTGAATTTTGCTGGAATTCCATTGTTTTGTGAGATTCTTTGTTTTCACTTTTCTTCTTAAGAATACTCAACCAACTTACAACTCATTCTCACCCAGACTTCAAGCCCTGTAACGCTAATTGTGTCGTTCCTTGTCCACATCCTGTTCTCACATTTTTGTAACTCCCACTCTGATTTCTAAACCCTAGGTACATATCATGCCTTTATAAAGGCTGCCTAGCCAAAACACATGCATGAAAACCACGGTGGTGCAACCAAGCCATTATCCAAGAAAATATCACATCAGTACAAAAGATGACAAGCAATAACGAACAATGCTGAATGAAGTCTGTCTCAAAGCTTCTACCTAAAGACATTAATGTTAACTCCTAAACTGCATCCCTCTCTTCCATTCCCCAAGCTTGTCATGGTAGTCGTGTCAGTCTCATCTCCAACAGGAATATAATTGGAGACACTGGGAGTTGCTTTTTTGCCTTTCCTTATCTCGGATGATCATTTGAAAGAATGATGCAGGAATGCAGGGTATGGCACATTGTTTATGTACATGTCATCTTACATCTGAGACACTATTCTTAAACGTCTACAGCTATGCTGGAGGAGTTTAATAAAAGTGGTTTACAGAAGAAACAGAAAAAATAGTGCAGTATCTGAAAGATGTGAAAGAAAACAAAGCAGCTAAACAGTTCTTTGGTATGGTATTATTTATTGATTTTAGCTGAAAGAAAGTATTTCCAACTCAAATCAATAATTTATAGCAACACACCAACGAAGTAGGGAAGATTTTTCCTGCACTGTATCAAGAGGGCTGTTCTTCCTGAATAAAAATGTGTGGTTCTGTCTATCAATAAAAACATGCGCCCCAGTGAGGATCCAGAAAGGGAAACAGATGCTCAGACTTTGCATCAGTGCCAGTGAATCAGCACTGAGCCCCAGCTCATTCTTTTGAATTAAATTCTGGGGGGAAAATATACCATGTGCACACACCAGCTTTACTAATTTACTGTGGCACTCGCTCAGAGTCTGGCTTAATTTATTTCTTTAGTTTTTTACTCAAAGGTTTGTGAACACTTAAGAAATGTTTCCTCAATTAAAAATCAATAGAACAGACACGGATGCGCATAGCAAATCATAACACAACGTGCAGGATGCAGTGCTGAGGCACTGGCGAAACAGAATAGCCCTCATTCGTTCGTGTTTATTTTTAAAACAGGCTGTAATTGTTTTGTTGATCTGAATTCCTCCGACCCTCCTGGAATACTGCTGACCTTCCACTGGTGTAGCAGTGCTGGTATTCATGGGTCGTGCTGTATTCTGTATATGCTCCGCTAAATGAAAGACCAGTTTCTGGCTAATATTCAAGGAGTCCTGACCTGTTTTGTAACCCACTCTGATAGCAGTAACTACAAAGTTTGGACTAGATTTGAACTGAGAAGCAGGAGGAAAAACAAGACTGACAATTCAAAATTTCACAAAGCTGGCTGATCCAGACTGCACTTTCAGAGCTTCTGAAAAATGATAACTAATTGCAACGGTGGGCATCAGAAAGGTGTACATGGAACTTGCCATGAAATGAACTCTTTTCTTCCCAAATGAAAATAGCAGTTAAATTCCACTTTACATCAGAACTGAAAGCCAAAAAGAGTTAAACTAGAAATGTTATTCTGAAAATCAACATTTGCATAAAAATGCAATGACTCATCTCAAAAGGAGACTTTTTATTTCACACTAGCACATAAATAAAAATAAGTTTCATTTTCAACTTCCCAATTTGAAACTAAAACGTTTAGTTTTGATTTTCACTACAAGAAAAATCACTAATTGAAATTTTCTGCAAGAAAAATGCCAATGAAAGCAAAACTAACATTGTCTAATGAGGAAATACTGTGTGTAAAATCTTGGTCAGCCACAAACGCTTGCCTAATTCTATTACAAACATCTCCTGTTTTTTTCTAAGTTGCCGCCAAACTCCATAAACTAATAATGCCTGACAACCCTGACAAGTAACAACCCCTGCAGTTCCAGTATTCAGCCTCTCATGAACTCTACCCACACTCCTGTGTGCACTGCAGAGCTGAAGTCTGGATGTATGTGTGATATCTACATGTGCTACTCCTAATTCAAGACAGGTCTTACAGTGTGACATTTAAGTTTCTAAGAAACTGAGTTTTTTCTCTCCCCAAAGCATTACATTGCTGGATTTCTCTGTAAGAAAATACTCATTGTCCCACACTGTCAGATGAACAAGAGATTTTCCCTACCTGTCCATTGAAAGTTGGGCCACCAGTGTTACGTCGGTATTGTCTGAAGCAGGCTCGTATTCGTAATGTAGAAAATACAAATGAGTGCGATGGACGGTGAAACGTTCTCGACGAAATTCATAGCATAAGTCATCCTCGTCCAGCTCAGAGAGCTGTTTCTGGAGCTGTAAGGAAAGAGTGAATGTAAAGATAAGTTCTTTATAATCATTTTAGCAAAACAGGGAGAACAAGGAGGTTGGGAACCAGCAGCATGATGCAATGGGGAGTTGAAGTGGAACATACAGAGTAGCAGGGTTTTCCCAAGCTTTGCTCCTGCAAGTCACTGGACAAGAGAATAGAAGAAAGCACTTGTAAGTAGATTGATAAGGCAGACAGATCATTGTATTATGGTCTATATATTGTATATATTATCTGTATTACACACTTTCAACATCTAGACTAGCAATAAACCAGTGAAGAATCACAAGTTTAATAATTGCCAAATTTTGGAGTTAATGCTCCAATGCGATGCACAATGACATTCCTTACTAGAAGCAGTGTTTCAAACTACTCGTAGACATACAGATCCAGCAGACAAGATTCAGCAGCAGATTAAGATTGTACACGCTGGACTGAGCAATTCCTGTTCTGCTGCCTCTGCTCAAGAATAGTAACTGCTGCTAGCAGCATGGACAAACAGCTGGAAAGTAACATCTTTGATCATTATTCCATTTCTTGAGATTCAAGTACCTGCACCAGTTCAATTTTGCAACGAAAATATTCTTTCAAGTGCAGAGGTGCCAGAATTAAGCCTACACTTTTAACGGGCTTTATGCTTCTGGATACCCAGTTTGAGAAATCCAAAGGATGGCAGATTAGCAGAGAACAGGTATTTTTTTGGCCCCCTTGGAAGTCAACATGGGCATCTCAAAGCAATCTAATCACAAGTCACTTAGACATGTAGCTTTAAGAGAATAAAAGTTTAGTGCTGGGGAAATGAGGAATAGAAAAATGGACCACATGTCTATGCAGCTGACAAATTCAATCCCTGAACTATGCCCCACATCTGGCTAGATATTATTTAAAACGTGTTTATTTAAAAGGAAAAATCAGCCCTACCTGCTGTAAAATGTACTACAAAATATAATGAAGATGAAAATTATATATGGTCTTAACATGTCAAATAAGGGTTCTGTTGATGTTACTCTAAAATGTAGGTTATTAATAAAGGTACCATTTTTATATTTTATTTCCTAAAAGCATCCTATAAGAAGAATATGATTGCATATTTATCAATAAATAAGAAAAATATTAATTTTATAAGAATTTTACAAGTTTTGATAAAAATCAGTGCACTTCAAAACTGTTTCATGCAACAAATGGATTATTGAATTACAGACATTCATTTAGATTTAAAAATCTCTTCTTTTTGTCCTGTTCAGAATGATTTAAAGTAACAGTTTCACCATCTTCAAGAAAAAAAAAATGGAAAATGTAGGTATTTCTTATCCTAATACCATGTTCAGAAGATGAGCTGTTGTTCTTGGAACTATAAGCATAATGGTTGCCATCAACAATAATGCTTACAGCTGAATGTTTTCCTCTGAAGGCTGATGGATTAGTTCTTCGTATTTTCCTGTACATCACTCTATAATCTTCTTTTGAATAATGGAAATACCTCCTTTGATTTCGATGAGTTTGGATCAGGCTCTCATTCTTCTCTCCTATTGTTCTGCACAGATCTTAAAACTTCCCTCAAGAGAGACTGCTTTTAGAAAGATGAGAGTCCGAGTCCTGACAAATCTTTACTCAGCAAAACTTCTATTGAAATCAAGATCCCTTTTGGTAGAATAGAAATTAGGAGTTCTTTTATGTATTCTTGCAGTTTCATTCATTCTGCTTTACAAATCACCATTCAGCTGAGCCTGTACTTCATTTTCCAAATCACATTCAAACAATATTTGAATTCAACCCACTATTTACAGCAACGACTAGAAAGAATATTGCATCTATCTGTTTCTTCCTTGAAGAGACATTAGAATGTCCTTAACAGAATTATCAAGGAGATGATTGACATTTAAATGGTTAAAATGACAGCAAAGCACATTTCAGGGGTAACTTACTATCCTGCTATATGTAGAAATGACCAGGCTGGAAGTTTACAATTGCACAGCAGCTATTAACCAGGTAGTCACTGAATTATCAGATAACATTCGGGTTGCAAGCTAAGAGGACATAAATACTTAATTATTAATTAAAAGAATAACATTTGGGTCTAAATTATGGCTTTGCACACTACAGAGCCCTGGGTGGGGGAAGACAAGGAGACACAGCTTCTTAGGGGCCCCAGTATTTGGATGGTGAAACTCACCAAGTCACAAAGTTAGTGATGGAGGTGAAGGAGAGCAGAAAACAGCAGAAGATCACTTCTGCTAGACAGAAAGGGAAATCTTGCTCTTTCTGCTGCATTTCATAGGGTCAGGATTTTGTCTCTGTCCTGCCTGACTTTTTCTGAGCTTGCAGCTATGCTGATAGTCTGAGATGTTCTCCTTGGCACTTCCCATGACTCATGCTCAGTACTGTATGTAGTGTTGGGACCCAAAAGAAGAGATGAGATGGCTGTGTCCACATCCCTTGGAGAGAGCAGTCCCCAGAAGGACTGTGGGCATGGTGTACTCTCACCCTCTCCCAGCCTCTGTCCCCAGCACCCTCCACTTGAGTGCAGGCAGGTTACCAGGGGGAAACCCAAGCACAGCCTGTCTGAGAGCCCTGGCTAATAAGTGGGCATCACTGGGCAGGATCAGACACACAATTCCATTAGCACTTTGCAGGAATGCTTGTGCAATCCTTGCCCACTCATACCATGAGCCTAAACTGCTCGGCAACCTTCGGAGCCATGCTCTGCAGGCTGGGCAAACACAGCTTACTTAAGGTGTGCTCCTTCAGGTAGGAGAACCAGCACAGGGCAGGCTGTGATTTAGCCTGTAGCACTGTCACTCTGTATGTGGCAAGCAGTCTGCATTAAGGATGGGCCTATCCTGCAATGGTGAGGCAACAGGCACTGAGTGCAATAGCAAGTGATTATCCATATGGAGACTCCTCTCCTACAGGAAGCAATGCTGGACGTGCTAGGCACTCTGGATTTGGTCCAGCAAAAGCCATAAGCTCACAAGGTATCTCACTGACGCTAACGGTACGATGTGGACAAATTATCAAGACCAACAGCTGGGTGCTGCACAGTTTCATGCAGTTTAAGAGTCCTTTTCCCTCTCTCTTTCTTTGCTCCCCTCATTCATACATACATTCAGATACCCAGGCCCCAGTATCACATACACATACATATAAAGGCTGCTTCCTCTCTACTATGAAGAGACACATGCAACCTATAAATACATATTGCACACATTCATATGCCAGTTTTTACACATATATTTAAAATTGAGAATGTTAAAGATACATGACATTCAAAAGACAGGGAACTGCCTAAGATAGACACATATATATCCTCAAATATATCTCTGAGTTACCTCGTATTATTTTTCAGTTACATGATCACATAAAATTTTTCCAATGATATAATCGTTATCTACAGCTTGAATATTGTGTGGATCCGTTATTTACAGACAAAGAACTCACAGCTTGGTTTAAGGTTTGCTCCCACATTATGTCTTCTTGAAAAGATGGGTTTATAATGGGAATGCTGACAGATCTATGCAAACAGATGCTTACTTAAATACAGTGCACCATCAAAATGAAGATGTTAATATCAGCTGCATTTGATAAAAATATGGCATCCCCATTATGGACCCCTCCATTATACTTATAACAATGTGCCTAGTATAGCAAAGACTTCTCAACCTTGGAGTGACAGCATGTATTCTTGCAAGCAAGGACCTGCTTAGCATGAGATTCACTGTTTCTACAAGATTTTCAATGCTAAGGCTACTTGCCACTGAGCATGTGGGAAACACCACTTCTAGGAAACACTCTCACAGTTGAAAAATGTATTCTTTTCAGACTGTGTATGGCAGATATTCTTTTAGGAAGTACCATGGGAAACAACAAGTGCTTTCATCAGCATCATGATGTTACACGTTTCAGAAATAAAAATGGCAGCCATGACATGCATAGTGCCAAAGTAAAGAGATAAATACATTAAAAAAATACACACTAAGTTACTTCTCTGGGCAACCAGCTGTGGTAGGTGATCAGACTTCATCTCAGGAAAAGCACTCTTTGAAGTTAGGCTGGCCGGAGAGGCACAGGCAGGCCACGAGGTATGCAACTCTACCATAAATTGTCATGATTTACCAGGCCTACTTGTCTGACTAATACATTCGTATGAGATGGGGTGCTGTTTTCTATCCATGTGATAGATGGTAGACCCATACGATTCATGGCACACAACACATACCTTTCACCAGCAAACTGGTTAGTCTGCTCATAAATCTCCCTTCCTAAGGCTGTTCCTAATGTAAGCAAATTTGTGATTGGCTTCATTTTTTTTTTAACTGCTGTGCCACAAAAACAATTTACCTTCCACCAAAATCTACAGGATTTCATCTCAGATGAGATCAATCCAAAATTCAGGATCAGAAGTATTTTCTTGGGGATTAGCGATATTTTAAAAAAACACCAACAAACAATGTTTTGTTTGTGTCTAGAGGCTATTTAGATCTTGGGAAAGGGGATAAAAACTCTAATGTAGGTATCTCTTTCTCAAGCGTTTAAGGTGAGGTGAGATGACACTAGGCTTAAGTCATTCACTCACTCACTTACTATCATGCTAACACAACAGGTGCAGCTTAGATGAAAACTTCTAACTTTCAGATCATCTTTCCTTCTCCCAGGTGTGCCAGTTAAGATTCATAGCACAAAATCAACTCAGCTTAGCCACTGAGATGAAAAGTAACACCAGCCCAGGATGAAACTATAATCTGGTTATAAACTGCAGCAGTTTCATTTCCTCCTGTGTAGCTGTCCCACTTCCCACCAGCAGGCAATTTGGATTGCAACATTTAGCACTTTCAAAGTGTGTGAATTAACGGTTGCCTTTAGGATGGCATAAACAAAGCAGATGAAGGTGTCGTGAGGCAAAAGCATTCACTGAGTCTTGTTTGGGATGACCTACATAAAGTACTTCTGGCTTCTCCAATCATTACTAATAAAAGCCAGACTAATCCCACATCAATGAAACCTTTATTTCTTCCATGCCATAAAATCCTGTACCTTTGCTATAGGTCAAATTGAGCCTTTTGTGAAACAAAGCTGCACTAAGGACAAAGAGGATAGTGCCTGAGCAAGCCTACCTGCAAGAGGAGTTTTGCTGCAGCATGTAAAAAGTAGCTAATACTCTTGCTAAATGAAAGTAATGGCTTATCTTGTCCGCAAATAACCAACACAATTAAGACTCCAATTTTTAGGTATGTGTAACATCTTAGACAGTTCTGTATATATGAAGTACAACTTCCTTTGATCTCAGCTGCAGATGTCAAATCTTGGTAGTACTCTGCATCTCCTTTCCCCAGGTCCCTGCCAAACCTTCTTGTCTGAGCTCTTCCTAAATCTCCCTTACAGCACAGTGCCTTAACAAGTTGGTCTCCTTGCTTTTGTTTCCCTGGATTGTTCCTAGGCCTGTTCCTTCTTGTGTGGCAAATTCCATGGCGTAATCAGTCCTAGCCTTGTTTCTAGTCCCATGGTCCATATTCAAGTAGTCTGCCAACTCTCTATACCTACAGGCACCCATCAGTCTCTTCCTCTTCCTGTTCCAAACACTCTCTCTCCAGAACCTATGTCTCAATTAACTCTTTCCTTTCTGGATTTGATCTAGTTTTCATCCCTTTTGTATGTGAATCTAGATTTTTTTTTTTCCTCCATACTGCCTGGACATCAGTGAGGGCAATGGATGTCCCTCAGAACAGAAACCAAATAGGTTCCTGCTCTCAGCTCTACTGTCCAGTCAGAATCTGGCATGAAGCACTCAGAAGAAATGGTGACAGAAAATGCCAGTCTTTGTCCAGGTCCTCTGCCTGCAGCATGCTTAACTCTGCTATGTCACTGGGATATATATAATCTGGTCACACGTATCCATGCACACTCCTAAGAAAGAGTGTCCAGAGATCTGAGGCTCCTTAAAGTCAAAGAAAACAGTACTGATGATGTGTAAACCATTATTATTCAGCATTATAATTTGCCTAAGTTTTCACCAGCTTGGCAAAAGACATGTTGCATGACTTCTGAGGCATGGAGTATTTCCATGAAGAGGTCATCAGAATCTGTGGTGTGGGCAAACCCGCCACGCTTTTCCACATGTTTCACTTTAAAAAACGAGAGAAAAGAAAAAAAGAGGCCTACCAGTATGACAAAAAAAATCCCAGTCCACATGATCTCCCATCTAGCAAAATTATAAGCAGTTTTAAGCGGTACGATGGCAACTTTCAGGCAACTAACAGGATGGGCTACCAGCTCAGCATTTAATAACAATAACAGTTATAATAATAGAAAGAACACAGCTGGTGAAGTCAGGATTTCACCTCAAAACTGCCATATACCATCTGCTATTACTAGAGAAAGAATTTGTCATGACAAAACAGTAACTTTAAATCCCAGTCTTACAAATGTAAGTATTCCGAAATTCTGCAGGAACAACGGGTACTGAAAGCGTCAGCCTGACTACAAGTTCAGCGCCCTGACACTGACTTGGAAGCTCCCTTTGTATGCTATTTTTAGACATTCAAAAATTGCTAAATTTAGTAGAGTTTATACTATGTGGTACATTTCTAGAATCTCCTGCTTTTCTGGTGGATATTACAAGCTGTCATGCACAGCCATTTGCTAACATTCAGAATCTCTGTTTTCGCACAAAAACCAGTAAATAAATAAAACCACATTTAGCAAGTAAGTACACACTTAAGCAAGCATTTTGAGGGAGAACTAGATTTTTTTACACTGTTTCTTTGTATTGTTGATTTGAAAATCTGAAAATAAGAGTCAGCACAGAATTTTTCCTGTGTTTTCTGAAAGCCTTCTCTAATGGGAATCTACTGTCCTTTCTTTAAACTGAGTGAAATCACTGATAAACTTCCCACTGGTCTTGCTGTGGGCTTTGGATCAGGAGACAGACTTCACTAACAGGATACACCCCATTCAACCTTCAGATTTAATGCTTTGGCAGAAGTACCCAGTGAGAAGCTGTCTGCAGGAAGGAAGTTTTATGAGAATGCTGAAAGATTGAGTGTGAGCTTGTGTGCTAAAATCAGCCTTATAATATCTATCTCAGAGCGTAACTATAGAGATAGGCTGGTACACAGAAGATCCTGTTGAAATATTTTAGGCTTCACAGTAGGTCCTTTAGAATGAAATGCTGGACATAAGCATTAAAAGCCAATAGAAAACGTTCAAATTTGAGATTATTGTGAGTTTTGCCCTCGTGGTTTTCCCTAAAATCTTCTGCATTGCATAAAAATAAGAAAGAAGGAGTGACAAGGGGGAAATAGCACGGAATAAGTAGGCTGGAGTGATCAGGGATGTGCTCCACAGGCCACTTGAGTCAATGGCTGTGTTTATAGTAGGATTTGGTTCATACTCTGAATTTCCCACCTAGAATCTGCACAAAAGGCAAAGGGGTGACTGCAGTACCAATTTGCAGAGAAAAGTCTGCTCTGTGTAATCTCATTTTAGTACATACTGAATAAAGGGGACTTACAGTACTGCTCTGTGGCAAGGAGCATGTGGCACGCTTCCGTTCACAGCCTGTCACTGCAACTTACAGAGTCTTTCAACTTGATTATTTCAGGGAAAGGATGAAACATGTATGGACACAGAGACATACATATAAATATTTTTACATAAACAGAAAAATTACCCCAGTCTGTATTTCTTTGCCTCCAATATTTCAGTTTCAGAGCCCTATCTGTTCTGTTCATTCCCATTTATGATGTTTTGGAACCTAATAATAGTGCTGTTTGGTGCAGCTGAAGATCAGCAACTGACTAGATCCAGACTACACACTATAAGATCCAAAGACTGCCTTTAGACCTCGTAAAATTCAGTCTGTCGTATCATACTCCCTTAGAAAACATTCAAAAAAGAAAAGTACTAATCCTTCCACATGCATATAGACATACATATTTAAGCATACATGCATGCACAGACATACCCAAAGGAAGAGTGAGAGAGATTAATGTAAGGCCTGATTACCTTTTAAACTAATGCCTCTTTACATCTCTCTGGCATTGTAAAGAGTCCTTAAAAAGGGAAGATACATGATTTACACCAATTTTAAGGCCATCTCCGTAGTGATGACAAGTGTAAAGCTGCCTCAGAGTAAGAGAACCAGCCCAATGGTACTCACTGCCACACTTCCTTTTCATGTTTCATAGACATTTGCATAACAAATGAGATTCCTTAATTACAGGTTGCATTCTAAATAAAACATCATTACAAATATTAAACTGTAGAGAAGCAACGGCTGGCCTATTGGAACAAGACCTTAAGGATGGATTCTGATATAGCCAGACTGAGTGACAGACTCACACCAAGCCACTGATTCTTCCACAACAGGGCTCAGTGCATTTAGTGCTTCAGTAATTCTCCCTGATTATCAAACCAGCAGAGCTATTCTAACATTTTGTCCACTGGTCTACAGTGCAGAGAAGCAGAGGCAGCTGAAGGAGCACCTTTTACCCATGTACAATGCCTGACATAATAAAGCCCAATTGTGTTTTGGGGCTGGTAGTCTCAATTCAGAGAAGAAGGGAAAAATAATAGGTATTAAGATAAATGAAATAAAAATTCCTACTTTATAGATAATTGACTCTGCAGAAATTATAGCCTTTTATGTAACATATATGCTTAGGAATCCTAATGGAAATGTACGGCTGCATCTTGTCAGAATAAAGGTCCATCTAGCCCAGTGGATGCTGGTGCCTAGAGAGGAGTGTAAAAGCAGGGTGAGTGTACAACGATGCTTTCTCAGAATGCTCCCCTAGCCCTGAACTTGTGGTTCAAGGACTTTCTGCACTGAAGTTTAACAGCTCTGGATTGATTTCCTTTCCATAAAGAGTCACTTTTGAGCATATGTATATTTTTAGCGACATTACCTCCTACTCAAAGCTTCATTACATCGTGGGTGAAATGTCTGTCTTTGTTTTGAACCTGCTACCTGCTATTTCCACTTCATGCCCCCTAGTTCTTGTACTGTGAGGAATGACAAACAGTCATTCCCTGCTCACCTTACAAGATGCTCTGCTTCTGAAGATTATTCTGCAATAGATCATGGGAATGTCCTGTATTTTAATAGGACACCTGTGACACTGTATGTGTTACAGCAGACGAGAGTGAGAGAAAGAGTGGTTGTCATGATAATCCTGTTCTTAAGGTCTCATAACTTCAAAGCTGAAACTTGCTTTTTGTATTCTACAATAAAAAGGCCATAGTCAAGTTTAGATGGGATTACCCTTGCATCAAGGGTAATGAATAAAAACCAATGTCTTCTCCTAAGTGACTACTCTTAAGCCATCTGAAGTTAATTTTTTTTCTGTATCTTATTGTTTTGATAGAAGACTGTTAACTTTTTGGTGTCTCTTGGCAAGTTAGGACTCATGTATTTTTGTATGTCTAGCTCATTCTTTTCCAGTATCTCTTTTTTTTTTTTTTTTTTTTATGAAAGGAAGAATGAGTTACATTTCTTTTTCAGACACAAGCCATACCATATACCATATTGCGCTCTACTTGTCTTGAATAAGAAACAGGCTTGAACAGTTAGTCATTTCCAGTGTCTGTCAACTAGATACAAGTTCAGTAAAATGAGCCATTTTAAACTTTCAGGACTGCCATTTTCAGCAGCAAGAACTTGCATTCACTGTGCACTGCTCCCCAGCAACTTGTCGTCTGGAATAAATTTGTTTATTAAGGATTTACAGAGCTCTAGAAAATATAGCAACAAGTCTGTGACTGCACTCATGCTCTTCGAACCCACACAACATATTGTGAATTCAGTATAATTTTATCCTGCATTCTTAAAGTGTGATGAAGGTGTGCTTTGTTCTGTTGTCCTTTTTTATTTTTTTAAATGTCTCACTCCCCTTTTCTCTTCCTATCCTACCCTCTACTCTGTCTAGTGTATCTTGATATCTCTGACTGTCAGACTCTTAGTGGTCTTTTATCATATTCAGTTCACTTGATTGTCTAAAAGCCTCTCACTCTTGTAGAGGATTTTCTTTCTCCATGTGCTTTTGCTCTCCCTGCCAACCCCCCAGTCTCTCCCAGTTAATGTTTATCTCCTGTTTCTCATTGTTCCCCACTCCTTTCAGAAGACAGTGGGATGGTCAAATCAGCATCTGGGAAGCCATGCCTTAGGCTAAAATTTATCTATCCAATCTCTGAGTGCTATAGTTAAAAAATTTGGAATTGGCATCTCCTGTGGTCATTTTATCCACAGACTAAATGGAAACACTACAAGCTTCAACGATGCTATTGATTGGCAATTACCTCTTAACTGCTAATGTGTACATGATACTGGCTTTGCTTTATTGATTTTTATATAGAGAATGTTGTAGAATTTTAGATTTTTTTTTTTTTCCTTGAAGGTAACATAAAATGTTACAGATTCCTTTTTATTTCCTTTCAGACTACGTAGCCAAAATTGTCACTTGGTCTAGAAATCTCCAGAGACCACACTATACACAAGGAGTTCATATACATCTGTGTATAAATGTTTCAGTTAACAGGTTTTTTTCGTTGGAATTATATGTACTAAGGCATATGCACACATAAGAACATCTGTATATAAACACCCCTGATTTCAACCATTTTCAAAGGATTTACTTCGTCTGAAAGGTTCTGATTGCAAATTTTATGCAGATACACAGAAATGCTGCTGTGTTTGGTTGGGGGCAGTGCAGAAAAAACCTGCAGTCTCACAGCCTCTGTCTACCTTGAAGTATTAACTCATTCTGTAGTTTGCAGCACAGCAAAAACTCATAGACCTAAATCCATCAGTCTTGATATTTTTGTTTCTTCTTCATTATTTGTGCATTAGCATCTACTAGCCAAAATTGACATCACTGCATGCTGAACAAACACACAGAAAGAAACCAGCCCTTCCTCTGGAAAGTTTTAGGTCTAAGGGTGAGGTTTAAAAACTTGCTTAATGGAATTAAGAGCCCAAATCCTCATTTTCAGTTTGTGATGCTACATTTGTTGGGGATTTTTAAAAGGCAAAGTAGACAAAAAAAAAAAAGCAACAAAACCCGGGGAAAATCAGGATTAATATGACAGTTTTACAGGCGAGGAACTGAGGCACAGAGATTAAATGATTTGCATAGTGTAGCTCCTGGAATCTGAACACTGACCTCAATTCTCTTGAGTCCCTCCGCACTGCACTATCCACACCACCAACTCTCCATAGCCTGTGCCTTGTATGACCCACCCCTTAAGTCATCAAGCTCTAGACATCCCACTTACATTTTCGCTGTTAACATCTGCCTCACTGGGGCAGCCAAAGAGTTCCCGTCTCAGCAAATTCCCATCATATTCCAGGAATGTCAGGTAGAGATTGCGGAAAAACTCCACGTGCTTGTTTTTCACTCGCAGCTTCTTTGGTGAGTTCCAGTGAATCACCTCAGAGGGAAAAAAAAAGAGAAAACACATCCTGTTGTTAGAATACAGATTCTCTTTATCTGCTCTTTTTACGTGTGTTCCGTTCGATGCCCTCTTAAAAATAAAAAAAATCCAACCCAAAAACTACACACACTTCCTTCTGTCTTTGTATCAGAAAGGCTTCACCATGTCTTTCACAAGTAACTGCATACTCTACAAGTGATGTGCTTTGAAACTCCTCCATAGGATTACCTGCACATTTGTGTTAGGGTGCTGCTCTAGTTTGTGATGCAGCACCTCACAAATGCTGCCACAACTCTAATCATGGACTGACAGGTCACGGACTCTACTGAAGAAGGTGGCAAGACAAGGGACAGAGGGATGTAGGCATAAAACATTAATCTTGGATTTCCACATGACTGTTTCAGCTAATGAAATTGATGCATGGTTTCAGGGGAGGCAGACTCTTCTCTGGTTAGGTATTGAGAAGAAAAAGCTTGAAATTAATTCCTATACCCATTTACACCCTTCAAAAAGGACTGAATTTAATCTGACTTCCTTTTCGCCATTGCTTCATTTAAACAAGACTGATCTCAGTTGCATTACACAACATAGTGATGCAGTACAATGCTTCACCCTTTGAATTCCAATTTCTAGCAGGTATTTAGCCTCTGCTAATGGGAGATGACTCTCACACTGGCCTAGATTTAACTGTAATGCTGATAAAGGGCCTGATTTTCATTTACATCAAGGCAACTTTGCACTGCTGCCGGTGTAAATGAGAATGGGGCCCTAAGGAAAAACTAAGAGGGAGCCAACAGTGACTTGCAAGAATGATTTCATTTTATAGAGGCTGTATTTTAGGCATAAGAAAAAAACCCCAAATGCTTTGTATTCAGTTTTATTCTTGTGACTTCTAAAGAGGTTAAAAAAAAAGTCTCCCTTGGGAATATTTCCAAGCTAGGAGTTCTGGAGGTTCTCTGAATCCATTAAGTTAATTGCGTGAAGGCACCGTGTCACTCACACGCAGCCACAGAGCTGCGACGCCAGCTGCTGAGCCGGTCGCGCAGTAAGCTTTGCTCTGAACATCACATTTGTGGGAGGGGACGCACAGAGCTGAAGCGCAGCACGTAGAACAGAAGCAGCCCAGAGCAGATGAACGCAGTTCCCTTGGTGTCAGCAACACAACTGAGGAACAGGGGGCCCTCTGAATTCACGCTATCTGTCGCCAAATGAGTGGACTGGAGGAGGAAAGAGCAGGATGTAGCTAACTTCAGCAAACAACATAGTCTCTCCACGGAATATTTATACTGCCATAAAAGCTATGACACTCTCTTTTACATATCCAATACCAATGAAAATATCTCCTGACAGGGAAAGCTTTATCCCTTCCTGAGATTTCACTGCTGAGGCTACTAGGGTGTCAGAAAATCATATATGCAGTTACTGAAAAGCAGCTGTAGGGGAAAAAGATCATTTCACAAATTGGCAAATCACTTTTTCCATTTATAGGAACACTTCATATCAAGATCATGATGCATCTGCATACTGTATAAATCTGGGACATTATTTGGACAAAAATATATGGTGTAGATATTTTTCCCAGGTAATGCTACATTCTTTGCTGGTTTTACATTTGTCCATATGTTTAGAAGTGTAGCTTAACTGTGTAATAACATGTTGCTGCTATGTGTGCTGAAAACAGAGAACACCACAGCAACAAAAGGAGCTTTAGGTAGGTTAGGACATAAACTTAAGATGACAGACTTCCTCCGCTGAAAAATGGATCTTCAAAATCTCCTTTCTATGAAAAGAACTTGACATATTCCATCCATTGCATTTAACTGCAGCAAAAGGCATTAAAGGCATGCAAAAAAATCTCAATGACTGAATCCTGTCTCAGAGAAACAGGCACACAAAGCACAAGCATAGGGCTGAAGGGACCTAAAGGGCTGCTTAATAGTTTTACATGGTACTAGTATGCATTTTTAGAAGCATACTAGCGGACTGGAAACTATCTGCTGGTAACTTGCGCTTATTTAAGAGTGGATCAAAGAAAGCTGAGAAGCTGGCAAATGGGACCAAAAATGCTTGCTAAGAAAAATCTTCTTGTGTGTTCTCCATACTACTGCTACACTTCATGTGAGTTTCCTTTTGGATGTCTTCATGAGCATCCTACCACCCTGCTGAGCACTCTGACCGCTCACCCTGGGGACCACAAGCACAGAAACGGCTAATGATGATAAACTTAGTAACTCTTACGGGACAGGTTCTCCATTGCTGCAGGAATTTCCCATCAACATACACTATGTCACACCACAGCCAAGTACTGGTGTTGATGCCTCTACCCAGTTGCGTGGGGGATGATGTCAAAGCCAGTTGTCAGCGCAGACGCTCTTTGCTGCCGTGCTTCAAAATCTGTTGTGTGTGTAAAAGCTGGTAAGTGTCAAGGGCCTAGCTGGTGGTTCAGATCTGATCAGATTTGAAACGTGTCAGGACGCTGCATGTATACAGATGTCAGAGGTGCCTGGAGTGAACTGAAGAAAGCTGAATGGAGCTGATGACTATACAGAAAAGCTGATTTTTTAATCAAGAAAGACAGCACACGTCAATGCAGCTAAAGAACATCAAGGAACTATGGAACCATCTGGACGACCTGAGGTAGGAAAACCAAAAAACAGGTCTAGTAAAAAAACAGGCTGCTTTTCAAATGTAATGTGATTATATAATTATTATAATTAACAGCAGGTTTCAAAAAGCAACAAGACTCTTAACCATTAACATATAACACTACATCCAAAGACCATACTCTTTTTTTTGCTGTCAGCCCACAAATTCACCTTCAGTTCTGACTGTAGCTGTCTGATTTGGTCTACTGCACCATCAGCTACGGCAGAAGTTGTACAAGCCCAGACATCCTTGCATAGCCTGTCACGGGCATCAGTGACATAATGAAGACAATGGGCTGCACAGGTAAAGCTATGGCCATTATGTTAGAAACTTAATTGTGGGCAACAGGGAATTGATTAGAGAAAAAAAAAAAATCAGTTGGAAAGAGACTGCAGGGAAATTAGGAGGAAAAAAAAAGTCTAACTTAGAATTCACTTTATCTGCAGACGGAGCAAGTGTTATCTCAACATTAAAAAGAGAAAGTGAATCTAGAAACTAAAAATTTCATTATTACAACATCCCTTTTCCAAGACTGAATAGCACCATAACACTGTGTTTATTTCCTCTTCTGTTTTCCCTCCTAGTTTCTAAGCTATTCCAAAGCTCTCTTGGCTTACAGAGCAAACTGCAGCTAGGACATATAAAACTCCAGCGTCATTATCTGCGTGGATGCCGCAGGAACAGTGCTAGCCTTCAGGCTGTCCCACAGATCCTTCTCAGTCTTGATCAAGGCCTCCTGAGAACTAAGAAAAATATGCTCCTTAATCTTCATTTAGCAATTTAAGTACTGAAAGATCAGAACTTAAAATTCCAGATCTATTTAACACTTGGTTAGTCGTCATTAAGCAACTTGGCACTATCTACATTTCTGTAAATACCATCCTAGTTAATCAGCAACCGTTACCACTCACTGATTATGCTCAGCCAGCCTCCTGGAATCCTTCCATACACTTGTGACCTAGTGAAACAGGCTAACTGCGCCAATAGTTCCCATTTATTCACCAGGTTCTGACACAAAGCACTCAAACGATGACACACCCGAAGACTCGGAGCCTGGCAATGGGATCTGAGATAGAAGGTAACAAGAGGATTTTATATGGTGGTGGAACATAGAAGAAGGCTTTAATGTCAGTTATCTGCACGGAAATGCACTGAAAACAAAAATCCCAGCAAACCTTCTTAGGTTACCAGGTGCATTGTCCTCTCTGGTGAGATTATGTATTTCAAATTGGATGTTCAAACCACTAAATGATAAGCTTCAACACAACATTATTTTGATAGGTACCTTTATCCATTTTTCCCCTGAAGCATCTTCTCTCTCCAAAGAAGTATCTGGCCAAATGCTTCCTTAACTACAATCTCTTCCACTTTTTACCCAAAGACACATCACATAATTTCTCACTCTGTTTCAGCCCTTATGAAATCAGAGAATACAGGATATCTTGTATACCTATATACCTACTTTCCAGGCTGAAGGTGTAAAAAGTAAGAATAAATTTAGCTTAAATTTAAGCCTAAAGAAGTTTAATTTTGCAAAGCACTGAATAGATATACTTAATTAAGCCCGTGAGCACTTCACAATTTAGGTAAATAAGTAGAAGTGGTATTTTTTAGGCAGGGGGCTTTCCTGCTTAAAAACTAGACTCCTTGTTTAGGCAACGAGATAGTTCTCACTGAAATCAACAGCAGTTAAACATACAGCAAATCTGCACAGTAAAGCCACCTATATATGCCACTTTAATGCCACTGCAACAGGTTTTTTTCAGGCACATATTATTGAAAAGTTTAAATATGCCCCAGTCATACTGCAAACAAGCACCACATGTGTAACTTATGCCTCGATTAGAGATGTCTGGAAACTTTATTTTTAAAATGTGTTTTATCAGAAATGAATAGTTTAATAAAAGAACCAATTTCCTCAGAGGATCAAATACCTTACAAAAATGTCATCGGGGAGGTTTAAGAGTGATATTTCTGAACTAGTAAGTAAGAAGAGACTCACATTGGAGTAGCCAGCAACCCAGAGGTCCAGGCACTTCTTTTGGATGTGGGATTCAAATCCGTGCCCTGCCTGATTTGGTGCCCATGGTCCTAGGGATTACTTTACTCTCCAGCTTACTGCCCCTGCTGTATGGCAGTAACCTGACAGACTATCCCTGTCTTGTGCTTTTCAAAGTTCTCAATTTTTCCTCAAAAGGATTTGCAGCTCTCCTTTCAACTCCTGTATGAGTGTTTAGTGAGAGGCCTCCTGCCTGCAAAAACACTCTTAATGACACCTCTATAATACCACAGTGCTCCCTTTTCAGCAGGGCTGAAGCACCTTACTGACTCTGATGTTCATTCAAGGGAGGGGTGTGTTTAACCCCCTTGAGCCCTTACTCCTCTCAGTGTAGCTCTTCCTTGGTCGGCATTAAAAGGTGGAAGGTGGTGGAATGCCATAACTGCTGCAGATCAGTGCCGGGGTGCTTGGACAGCACGGGGTGGCTCAGGGACTGGGATAGAAAGAAGTGCAATAGGTCATGGTCAAGCCAGATCTGAAATGATTTATCTGGGTTATGGACAAGAAGCTGTTTAAACTTTTGCAAGCAGTCTCACAAAGTCATCCTGGCATGGAGAATGTTCCCAGGGAGGACACAGTGAATCACGTAACATAATTTCAGAATGGGGAATTTGTGAAGTTAATTATTTATCTACCTGACAATTTAGTGTCATCTGTGTTCAAAACCAGTTTGAAAAGACATCAACAGATTTTAAAGCGTTTTCCTATTTGGGGTGTGTGTGTGGGTAAATTCTAATTGATACACTCCCATTGAAGAGTCCAGCATCTGATTTTTGTGATTGTGAATTACCAGATTCTCTGTGTGTAAATAGCAACTGTATCCTTGACAACCAGACTTCTCTTCATGACTGACTCATTCAATGAGGTCATGATTCATTGTCAGAGACATCACAATTCATTACCTTCTTTCACAGGATTTTTCTTGTCATTTGGTTTGTGCCAAATCATAGTAATTGACATTTCCTTACAGATGGGAACAAACTATTAGCCAAAACAGAAAGCAAGCACAGGGCCTAACCCAGCAAAAGTAACACCTAAATGAACCTCAGTTCCATGCAGATCCGCACAGGATTTGAAGCCCAGCAAGGCATGGTTCTACAGCACACGTGCTTGCCCATTGTCAAATGTGGGCTACTGTGGACCATGTGAGGAACTGAGATAAGCAAGATAAGACAGTGGACGCCTACACAGAATGACTATTAGCACTTCCCTATCTTTTGGCCAGTCTTCAATAACAACTCCTGAGTGTTTCTCCCAAGGTGTAACAAACGCCATGCAAAAACAAACACCTCTGGCCTTTAGAGACTGCTGTTGGCTCACTTGGCAAAAAGGATTAAAGGGCATCTGCTTCCTTGTAGCCTATTCTTTGTTTTCTATTAAATAAAATTGTTTATTTCAAGACATTCTTGACTGATGCAAAGCATCCTTAATACAGGTGCCCTTGGGGTGGAGAAAGGAAGATTTCTGTAAGCTAATTGTTTACATAAGTTTTGGTTCCATATGCCACAGACAGCATAATAAAGCCCACAGAGTTTAGTCTAGGTGTGTGCAGTGTGGCCTCTAGCATTATATAATATGACACAGGAGGCAAGTAAGTGTTTAGATTAATAAAAAAAATAAAGCAGTCTTATTTTGATGTTGCTTTAGATGGATATAAAATTAGTGGCCACTAACAATGCGAAACTTGGTTATAAATATTTCTATACTTCTTACACCTTTTCAGAAAGATGCCCATATGCAAATCTTTCCAAATTTGTGTATGCTGCTCAGCTTGAGCAAGGAAGTAGAGTTCAGCAATAGTCAAACATCTGACCTTCTCTAAAATAAGACAGTACCAAAAAAAAAAAAAAAATCAATAAAATGGATAGAGATGCAACTCAATGAGAGCTATAAAAAGAAAAAAGTGATTAGAATCCTCTTCAGGCAATATGAAATATTCAAGCACTCCACAGGCCTGCAAACAGCATGCTGGTCATACTGTATCTGCACGAACATGAACAAAGCAGCACAGAAGTGTGTGTACATACACATTCAAACACCCACACCCACACCTGAACAGCAGCCAGCCCTGGAGGGTCTAAGTTTAAGTTTATTTGACACAATGTTGTGTGCAAGAGATGACAAATCCTCAAGTCCTGTGGACTTTAAGGCCAGATGGAATTAAATTACTGCTTTTTCAGTCTGACATGAGGAATGCAGTCTGATTTGACTAAGCAATACTTGACTCGGCCAGCTTTACCTTGCAATTTAAATCTCTCCCTGCATTTCCTTCTTTCCTATGCTATCTTTCCTAATCCTCCAGTATAAACTTCACAATCTGTCTTTCTTTCCCTCTTACCCTGAAGGCTTCTTTTACCTTGCTTCTTATTCCAGTCTTACCATGAAATACAGGATGTGCCAAATATGTTGTGTCATACCATTTATATTAAATGCCATGGAACTGACTAACTTTAGTGATGTTAAGAGAATATTTTCTAACTTGGGCTAACGACATTTGTTGCTTTTTTGAGAGGACCACATACCAAACCAGCTGGTTACTCTTCAGAACTAGAATCTGCTAATTTTCATAATGCAAATTCACAACTTTAATTGGTTTATGCTTTTTTTTTTTTTCTTTTAATTGTATGAAGAATTTTAAACAGTGCTGCCTGAGGGCCAGTTGTTTAACTGCTGAATATGGGAAGAATTTTATTGAAACCAGCGGACTTATGGGCACTAGATAAGGCTCTGGACTCTCTTTCAAAGCAAAGAATTTCAGCCCTGATTCAATATTTAGGGGATAATTTTAGCAGTGTGAATAAGTCTAGTTCAACTGAAGAAATTGCTTCTGTGTCTGCACCCCTTGTTGAATTAAATACCTCAGACCAGAAAGTCAGGGGAGGATATTATGCATCTTAGACTTCATTGCCTACACTGTAATGGAACTGACAGTGTGATACAATATATGGTAATAAACAACCAAGCCTAAATTATACTTGTAAACATAAATTTTTAATTGACAATGAAGAAAGGATTCAATTTATTTTTAAGATACTTATATTAAATGCTTACTTGTAGGTGTTACATATAAGCCAGATGTCCCACACCTGAAGCAGGTTAGTCAATATAGTCATTGGAGTCTAAAGAGTGATCTGCCTGATTAGTTGTCATATGCCTACAATGAGGTGTGCTTAACAAGTCTCCAAAACCACATATGGAGATCACAGTTCAGCTGCCTAAATACAGATGTATAGCAACACTGAAAGTGGCTTATGGTTATCCTGCCTGCCCATCAGTGTCTTGCCAAAAGGGTATTGTCTCCTGTACGTCTGAGTTGTATCTGCTAGTCCCATACGGACATCTGAGAGTACCTGTGGTGACTCAAACTGTGTTTAGGCAATTGAACCAAGCCCTAGATCCTCAGTTATTGGCTTCAATATCTTTTTCTCATGTAAATGTATGTGTTTTAACCTTGTGCTGAATCCAATCTGACTGTCTCCGTGGATTATATGAATTAACCTCAGCCTCTAATTCACAGAAAAATACTGTGGTATCTTCCAGGTAGGAGGTGTATTTTTCTAAAATTAATCTTTTATAAAACATTTTCCCTGCTACTACATCTCTCCTTTTGTTTCAGGCCTCGCAATTGCTGTCATACATGATTCTTAACATGAGCACGGCACTAAAATCTCTATCAGCACTTTGTTACAAGGCATAAAACCACGTGTTGATCCTGCCCTGCAAACATCTATCACAAAACATTCAGTGATCAGTGTACTGACCAGTATACTGATCTAACTTTAAAAGCTGTCTTCTATGGACACACCTGAATAGTTGGTTGTGAATACTTTATGTATGAAATTCAAGCAATACTGGCCAGCTTTGACAGGTCAGTTAATCCATATAGTAGATCTTCTGTCTTTTGAGAAGTGCAGCTTTTGAAATCGTGTGTCGAGGGTGATTGATTTTCTATATTCATCCAGTATCTGGTATTCATATTGAACACTCCTGCTGTTACTCTACAAATCGTTACAAGGGAAAATCTGGTTAGATTTAGGAACTATTTTGCACCATGAGGGTGGTCATACTCTGGAATAGGGGACTAGGGAGGTTGTGGAATCTCAGTCTTTGGAGACTTGACACCTTGACACTCAACTGCACAAGGTGCTGAGCAACCTGATCTAAGTTGGTCCTGCTTTGAGTGGGGTTTGGATGGTCTCCAGAGGTCCATTCCAACCTTTGCTATGGTTTTGTGTTCTTCTTTTATTTTCTTTTTTTTTTTTTTCCTAAATCTCATTTACTGAAAAATTCTCAAAGCATAAATTAAGTATATGAACCTTAACTGAATTTTAAAATGAATTGCCAAAAGCTACCTGATATTTACTGGTGCCACTAGTCTGCTCTGATGGAATCTACTGCTGTTTAGCCAGACAGTCTTATTCTATATCTGGTAGAAGCTCAATCAGATTCAATTCTGAACTCTCTGCATGTTACATTTGAGTCTGGCCTTTCAAAATGACCACAGTACAACTGATGTTAATTTAGCCACATATGTCTAAATCCGTCATGCTTTTATATTCTACTTGACTATAATGAAAAATATGCTATTAAATTGATACTATAGCTTCATTTTATTAAATTAATAGCTTTCCACTCAGCCTTCTTTTCCAGGACAAATCCTGGAAAAATAAGCATCAGTGTGGCTGGGTTAAGTGAATCCAAAGGCTAAATATGAAGTGTGCAAGGTCTTTAAATTTTGAGTAATATATTTCTAGCTAGGGTCCACCTAACCCTCTTTGTGAATTTTGCTCTATTAAATGATGTTGACTAAAGAGTTTCAAACTTGCCCAGTACAAAAAAAAAAGGTTTCATATTCTTTGGCTATGAAGAGCTAAGAACTGGGACAGCAACAGGAACTCAGCAGTAAGATGCAGTGCCAGAGGTGACAGGTACAGAATGTAAGAAGGTGAAGCACTTTTCTCTAACACCTTGCCAAACCCCAAAGCAGCATCCATCTTCGACTTTTCTAGCAGTCAAAATGCACAAAGCCAAAGTCCTATTTGCCTCCTCTGCTTGCGTGTCCTCAGAAACTGTATGCGTTAAGTTTTCCCCCCTACTTAAGGAACTTCATCTTTCTGTCAGAGTGGAGTCCTTTGTCAGTGTTCTCTGTCCCAAAGGATAACACCCATCCAACCTCCTGTGAAACATACCTTCAGGTCAGACACATCTCTGTAGCACTGCTCTGAACGTGTGTGATCAGACAGCTGCACATTCCAGAAACATGGGAGCTGGTAGACAAGGAAGGGATTTTGTTTGATGACTGCATTGAAGATATCCTAGCAGACAAAACCAGAGAAACAGTTGGGTATGTTGTTTCTACAGTGAGGTGATCTCAGCCCCTCCCTGAGTTGACTGTCTTTCTCCCCCTCACACATAGAAATGCAAACGGTTATGTGAGCTGAACTCTGCAAACTTTGCTTCGTAATTCTATTTCCATAGAGGGTGCTATCAATCTAAGGGGTGATGTGTAGACCTGAACAAGAGGAACAGGCTTTCTTGACACACACAGCTAATGGAGTCCAGCAAAGTTTTCAAAACATGTATCTTGTACTGCTGGCACGAGATGTGGTTCCTCTTCTAGTCATCAGGGAGAGTAATGCGCAGGAAATGACAAACTGTCTGCTGTTAGTAAATACTGCATCACTTTTCAATAAAGGGGATGAAAGTGATCCTGGCAGTTGCACTGCTTCAAGGTGAATTACTCTGTGGGATTTTAGCTAGCACTTTATTGTTGCAACAAGGTGCCTAGGTATTTCATGGAAAGTGCATGTAGGCCAGATCTGCAGAACAGCCTACATCCTGAGGGACACAATGTGTTCTGCCTCTATGTAGCCATCCAGTTGGAGAAGTAAGTTACAAGGACAGTCTTGTGGTTAAGATATTAGGGTAAGACATAAGCAACCTTGGTCCTCTCTGCAAAATTCTGCCCCATGCAGGTATTACATAACAACTCAGGACCTCACTGAAAACACAGTGAGGTCGCACGAATGGTTTCAATGAACTTCAGTAGCTTTTGGATCAACCTGCAAGGATACTGTACGCATGTGCACAGTATGCAGCATGCTTCCTTAGTGGTGACTGGTCATAAGCCAGATGTAGCCCATAAGCAGTAGAAATATCTAAATATGATGCTGAATAGAGTTAGTACACGCAAGCTGTTGAGCAAGACTTATTGGTTCAGGCCCAGTACAACATTAACAGGGTTTCTGGACTTAAAACTGAGTGTTGGCAGGAAGCACAAAAAGAGTAAATATGCATTTCTGTGTATAGGCACACTATTTCTTGTCTTGGCCTCAGTTTCCCATTTGTGGCAGGGAGACAGCAGTGCTTTTGTCTTCACAAAGGTGTTGTGGCAAGGAGTACATTAAAAGACTGCTGGGATGTATTTGCCAGAAACAGGAAAGAAATATCTGGAGACTCTTAAAACTAAAGTCTGCTTAGACAACAACCAGCAGGAAAAGACACAGTATTTTTGGATTTCTAGTATCTGGAGAGTTTTATGTTAAAGAAAGGAGGACAAAAAATTAAAGTTTGAAAACCCTATTTGTGTGTCTTATGAATCATCTGTGCAGAAGAGGTAAAAATGTCAGTGTAGTAAGAGAAAACTCATGAGCAAATCTCCATTCCTCTCTTCCATGTTTTCCCCAAAATGATTCAACAAATGGTGACTACAGGCACAATATCTTTCCTTGGCCTTTTCCCATATCATATTCCCTTTCCCTTTCCAGCCTTCCTCAGTCCATGGAGTAGTGGTTGTACCACTCTACAATGTCGACAATGTCCTACTCACCTGGTCAGCCAGTGAAGTGGATAGCATGCTCATTAACTCCCGCTCTGCTGTGAGTCTCCACATCTGCTCCCATTTCATCTTCCGTAACTTGTCGAGAAGCAGCAAGATAACCCCTGAAGGTAAACACAGTGCAGAGAACAAAAGAAGCCATGACGTCACATGCCAGTCAGAGCCTATGCTGTCTATATGCTAACTCAGCAGTTAAAGCAAGGACATGATCTATCAGTGGAAACTACAGTCCTTACCCTGTACTAACACAGGAGGTTGACTAAAAAAGCTGCAGGTTTCAAGGTATGACTAAGAGAAAGTTTTCCTGAACCCCTGAGGCTGCAGAGAAGAAATGGAGAGATGGCACACAGTCCAATGCTAGGCTATACAGGCTTGCAAGAAGGCTAAGGTAACCAAAGAGGAGTGAAACTGGGAAGAAGACAAGCAAGAGAAAGATGTATCTCTAGTAGTCTGCTTAACTGATAAAAGCTTGATTTGACTATGACATGATTAGCATTGGGATTATTCCTTACAAAATGAACTAATACAACTGATTCACATGATGGAAGTTAACTCCATCCAAAGGTCGTTATCATTCCAAAAAGAATTAGACAGTATCTTACAAGAAAGAAGGAAGGAACCTCTTAACACTCAGAAAGTGACCCTCCCTGCTCCTTATTTTGAAAAGCTACAGGCTCCAAGAGGATGTTCTGTGAAATCACTGTCTACTAGGGAAAGGGTAGAGACAATCCTGATTTATCTAGTATGACTCAAATTCTGCCATCTTCACACTGAACAGAGATCTGTTTCTTCCAAAATACCACTGGTTAAATTAATTTCTATCTGATCTGAAATCAAGATTATGCTGAGACAAAGAGAATTTTGCCACTCCTATAAAACATTTTACTCAATGTGTGTGGGGTGAAACCGGCTGTTAATACTGACTGCATAGGATGCAATACATACACTGCATAAGACGAAATTGCAGCCTTTAGTCTACCTAATAATAAGCTGATCACCTGACACATCTGTTTGCGATCTGTGAATCTTTTCTGAGTAACAGATTATCAATGCCGTTTACAACCTAGTGTTTGATAGTGCCCACCATTAAGGCAGCAAGTGTTTATACAGCAGGATCCCCAGATCAGCAAGTTACACTTGAAGTGGGAAAAGAGGTATCTCAACATGCATTGTTATTTCTCAGTTGCTTTTCATCCGGACAAAATCTCTAGTGTAGAAGAAGGGAAAAGAGCAGAAACAATGAAACTGGCTTGAAGCATCAGCAAAATCTTTCCTACAGTGTCTCAGAAAATTTTACTTGAAAAATTAATTTAGAAAAGACTTAGATAAGAGCACTGTCATGGGGAATGAATGCAAACTGAAGGACCATAAAGGCAGAGTACCTATAAACAGCAGCCTAGCAGGTTGACAAGAAGTACCTAGTAAGAGCAATGTTAGGTTCTCTGTTGTTTCACATCTTCATTAGTGGAAGGGAGAAGTTAACAGAACAGTAATGACATCTATAAGTGACATTAAACAAGAGGTCTTACAAAAAATATCATGGCAACTGTAGAGAAACATAACAACTACACAGAAGAATATGAAATTGCAAAAAGCAGGCACTGGGAAAAGCTGCCTGAGGGAGTCTTAAAATGATAAAACTAATAGCAATGAGGCTAAGAAAGGAAATGTAGACTGAATACTTAAGAAAAATTCTCCTCAAACTGTTACTGTGAAATAATTTAAAAAATGGCAGATAAAATGCTTTATTTCATGAGTCTTCAAAAATCAGACTACACAAAGATTAGAAAATATACCTGGAACAATCCTGCACCGGTTGGGAGAGAACAAAGGTGGTTCCAGTTCATTCCTATCTTCAGATTCTCTAACATGGCAAATTTCTTTCTAGGAAAACTTGGCACCACCATGAATAAAAAGAAAACCTCTTCTGGCAGTGATTTTTGTAGCCTATTTTAATTCTGTTTTCCATTTCAGTCCATCTGGTTCCCAAGAATGCTGGAACCTGTACTGGAGGGATCCCCTTTCATCTTCAGTCAACCTTTCTGCTTCCAGCTGTTGGATTGGAAATGGACGTATCATCACAACATACTATAACATATTTCTGCCAGCGTGTTTGTTTTCTCTCCAGCATAATCGAAACCTATTTGGAGTGTGTACTGTGTGTGCATTAGCTTCTAAGAGAGCCATTGTGCACTGTCTGAAATTCTAGATCAATGTCAAGCAGGTTCCCCGTGCTACAGCAATAAACTGGGTGGGATAAGCTCCTCTCTGTCAGTGGATTTTTTCCAGCTGGCAATAACTGTCAGCTTTGATTCAATAGTGAAATACAACCGAGAAGATTCTTTATCAAGAAAAATAAAGAATAATTCTAAGATTCAGTTAACTGTAATGTAATAGTTTTTATAATTTATTGACAATAAAACAATTTTTCTTAATTTCTTTAAGCCTCTAGTCTGAGGAGGAAAATGGGAAATGTTTTAATATGTGCAGCATCCTCCAATTTTTTTGTCTTCCACTCTTATGCTAACAGCAGATTATGGCATCACAGCTAAAGAGATTATGCTTTCCTGAGGGGCTATCACGGTAGCAGCTGAGACCAAAAGAGGCAGATGGGGTGGAAAAACTGAAATATATGTGAGAAAGGATGTATTCAATTATGATGTAATCATGCTATTGAAAATATTCACAAGCTTTTAACGTTCCATTGTCAAGACTATTTTCTGTTTTAATTCACCTGCAGGCTTGGGTTTAACACCTTTGTACAGCCTCTGTTCAGGGCCTCTCGCACTATGGAATTCTAATTTACTGCTACTGTAAAAATAACTACTGGAGAATATTTACAGCAAGTTTAAATATTTATTCATTAGTATTAGTGAGAGTAAGAGATTTCTATTAAGAGAATTTAATACTATTCATCTAATTAGTGTTATTTAGTGCAAAACCAAAGCAAAAGCATGTGTGTTTGGAACTTTCAGGTAGTTCATGCAGAGGAAGAATTACCTTTTCTTCAGAAGACACTTCAGTTTTACTTCTATATTGTTCTGTTACCAGAAACAAACATAACAAACGAACTAACTCCAATCTGTGCAATTAGTTTCCAAGCAAAATGTCTGAAATAAGGAAAGGGAAATATTTGCCTCAGGAGCCCCTTCCCTCAGAGTTAAATTGACTGAAATCTCAGACTAAATTCAAGATGACACACAGCTGAACATAAGGGGAAAAGGGACTTACTCTCAGCTGCTTTGCTGGGGGAGGAAGAGACTGGAGGAAAAAAAAAAAATAAAAATCAAAGGAATACTTTATGAACATCTGGCCCCAGGCAGTGGGACTTCTCATCTTTTGATGAGTGCAGCATTTTCCTGCCCTAACCTACCTGAGAAAAACAAAGGGAAAGCTTGGCAGCAAATAAACAAAAAGAGACAAGTGGCAACCCAAATGTCTCATGAGTATTAAACAAATTATGATCAGCCACAGAACACCCTATTTTCCTTATCCTGAGGAAATAGTTCAGGCATATACAGAGATGCAAGTATTTCAAAGAGCTCTTGGAAAAATAATGCTTTATTACTAAACCTGTGGAACACATTCTAATCTAGTTTTTACTTGAATGGCATTTTCTCCCCCTGCTTGATGTGACTATGCTTGAAATACCAAAATCTGACAAGATTCTGAATTGCTCAAACAAACAAACAAGAAAGCAAACAAGCAAACAAAGGAGTTTCTCAAAAAAGTAATTTCAGGACACACATACACAAAACAAAAAAGACATTTGGTGAATAGATTGGAGAAAACAGGGCAAAAAATCTGAATTAACATATTTGGACTGAAATGTTTCAGTTGGGAAATACTGCAATTTTTTTTTCAGCACATATTAAAACCCAACTTATTCTAAAATAGTATTTTTCTCTTCAAAATTGATGCAAATGAAAAATCGTATTGAAAATGGTTACAAGATCTGAAAAGGAAAACAAATGTTTCATTCTGGACCTAACAAAACCCTGGGGACCCCCTGAATTTTTTGTCCTTTTCTCATGTTTTGATTCAATCCTAATAAATTTTTTTTGTCTTTTCAATGTTTTCACTAAGCAATGGTTTCCATAGATGCTTCAAGACATCTTAGCAAAATAGTCTGGATTTTTTTTTGTTAATCTGCTCCAGAACAAAATATTTCATTTCTTTTTCACAATAGTAAATTGAAAGTTTGCAGAAACATCAGCAATTTCCCTTGGAATGCTACCAAGCATCCCCACCTCTTGCTTCAGGAACAGAGACTATGGCTTTTCCTGAAATTCAGAGAGGAATATATAGTAGAGCTGGAAGTAATAAACAACATTTTAAGACAGAATAGAATCACTTACAGAAGTTATAGTGAAACTGGACAAGCTTTCAAACTCAATCTTTCTATCACAATGGCCCTTTTAAGGTGGCTGAAAAAATAGCGCTGCGGGGGGAAAAATGTAGCTACCAAGAGATCATTTTCTGTAAGCACTACCTTGCCTATTTCTTTCAGGTGGCACAGGATGCTTTTGTGAGCTACTGAAGCAATGCCAAGTTATGTGAGCAACATCTCAGAGCCTATTCTTGTCAGGATTTTAAAAATTCTTATCAAAACTAAGCCTATAACAGTGAACCATCTAGATGGATAGCAAGTAGATACTGTTACAATATCTGAGAAAGACAGGCAAGACACTTCAAAATACATTATAAAGCAATAGAGAGTTTTTAAAAAATTGCTGGGATTTTACAATACCTAAAGCATACCGAAGACCAAACCACTGTGTCTTAGATGCTCTAAGAAATAATGCTGAATAGGGCTGGAGATTTGCTGCAATAAATAACTGACCCAGCAATTTAAGGCAGTACCATGTTTTGTGAAACAGATTTCGCACCAAAAACCTGAGTTCAATTTTAGGTGCTATGGAAGGGGCTTGTAGCTCTGCTGTCCCAGAAGAAGTACCATGATAGTGGCAACTGCTTAGCACTCTAGCAAATACTTAGGCATGTTCTTCTAATTCCAATTTATTGTACTTGAAATCAATGGAAGTGGTCACAGCGTGTAATGCTAGGAACGTGACTATGCCTTTGCTGGATTAGGGCCCAAATGACCAGTTTTACTACAGGCTGCATTTAGAATCCGCTGGGCCACACCTCCACAGCACTGACTGTGGCCTCTGCTCTCCACCCACAGTACCAGGAGCAAATAGAAAAAACGCAAGTATATGGCTGTTAGGGATTAAAAAAATGAATCGAAGCTGCAATTCCACAACAAGCAACTGCACACATTTTTAAAACTTCATTTTAAGCCTTTGTGTGGATGAAGATCACTGCATTTATTTCACTTGATCTATAGCCCATCTATCTAACTGCTGTTCATAATTTGACTAGCCATATCATTAGTATAATAAAACCATAGCTTATGTCTATAGCTCTTAAGACAGTATGACCAAAGGGCTGTCATTATAACATATTTTTGGAGTATCCTCATACATTATTTAACTATGAACTTACATGCCTTTTTCCCCAAGAAGCCTTTCACAATGTAAAAAAAAACCCAACAACCTAATAAAAACTTGCAGGGCTACACAATGTGTTAATTGAGAATAAACAATGACTCCACATTTGAACGTTTCTCTGAGAAAACTGAGCAGGGATGAGAAGCCGTTTTGAAATGGAAAGTGGGTGTCCCTCCAGGCATGGTGACAGAATGCAATAGCCCTTGTTTCGTCTGCACATGCATTGAAAGTGAAGCTGTGGTAGAGTGCATTTTGAAATGTAGTGCCGTCACTCTGTTGGGAGCCTGGTTCCTCTTGAAGCATTATAAACATTTTGTTTACACTTCCTGATGCCCATTTAATGAAACGGAACATTTTTATTTTCTTTGTTCTCCTCTTCTGAAGTACACTGTTTCTCCTTAGGCAGAATAAAGATGATGGATATACTGGAGCATGATTCTAACTTCTTATAGGGCTACTGACTGTAGCTCAAAATTTCCTACTATCTAATTGTTTCTTTATTGTTTAGATGCTATTTTTTCCTGAGCAATTTGAAAAAAAGATGCATATGCTTTGTATCTTCTCTTTAATGACTTCCATTTCTGGGGGAATTTCTCCAACTTTCTTAAAGCCTAAAGGCTGCTAAAGAAAAATTTCCTTGATTCAGGAGTCTAAAAGGTCTACAGGAGAGGAGCCATGAGCCATAAGACTTTTAAGAAGTCCATAGAGGAAAACCTCTGCTACTTAAAGACCATCCTGCTAAGTAATGCTCTCCTCTCCTGTCTTCCAGAGTCTTGTGAAGAGAAGTAACAATTCTGCAGGTTTCTTGAAGTCAGCAAAGAAAACCCATCTCAAGACAGAGGAATTTGCCTCCTCTTGCATAGATCCTAAGCGGTGCAAAGTCATATACTTTCCTGCCCAAATTGCTGATAGTCACCCTTGTGAGCATATAGGGTACAGAGATTACTTTTCAAAGGCAGTGGAAAGCAAATATTCCAGCGACTTCTCAGTTGGTAAACTAAGGAGATGGCTTCCAAGAGAGCGAAAAAAAAAACCCACAAGAGGCAAATCATTAAATGCTTTTGAAATACAAAAGATTGGGAAAGTTCTTGCTCAGAAGGTTTAAACCTCAGATAACACATTCAAACTTCAGATCAGCAAAAGCAGGAAGAAGGGAGGTTTCAGTTTCTATATGCTGTAGCACAGTGGCAATGACCAATCTAAATGGAGCTGAGGAGAGCTGTCTCAAAGATGTGTCTCTCATTGCTGCCATGCACAAGTATCACCCAACAGCATCTCTGTGCGTCTGGAAGTCATGATGGAGGTGCCAAAAGTTGACACTAACAAAAAGATGGTCAGGTACGCGCCTTATTATAAAGCACTTTGAAATGTGAGACTTAAGAAGAAAAGTGACATAGGGGAAATGTGGAATATTTCTACAAAGTTTTAAAGAACTTTTCCTCTCTTCAATACTAAAAATGCAGTAAGTTTTTACACAGCAGGTTTTCTGTGATTTCATTTGCCTGGGTGTTTAGGTGACTTCAGTCGAGAGGAAAACAAAGTCCTGGTTAAATACATATTTAAGTGATAAAGTCAGAAAGGAGAAATTCTAGCCCTAGCATAACAGAGGCCATATGACTTTTCAAAATCAATTTGTGCTTGAACTAGAGCATAACTTCTAGAAAAACATTTGGTCTTGATTTAAAAATTTACAATAATGGATAATCTATCACAACCTTTGATAAGTTATTCCAATGCATAATTACCCTGATGAAGGATACTTCCCTTATTTCTAATTTGAACATGTCTTTGAACTTGCAGTCATTTGATCTTGCTGAACCTTTGCTAAATTGGCAAGCCCTCTGTTAAGGAATGTTATTTTCTCCTGCAGATACTAATAAGCTATGATCAAACCATTCCTTAACTCGCTCCCAGATAAGCTCCTGGAGCCATTTTTGACAACTTTATGGGAAATTTTCCAATATTTTCTTTGAACTTTGTTAATTTGTAAGTACTCGTCTTTGACCTGTAGAGATTAGACCTGGACAAGTAGCTAAATCCACATTTTAAAATATATCCACTCCAAGAAGTGATCCCTAGCACCCAGATCAAGGACTACAGAGTGATTGTACACATGCTGTTCAGGGTCTTGCTCTGTATTGATCAGGCTGGCCACATTCATACTACATAGTACTTGTCTCTGAGGTCCTAGTTTGTGTTCCTTCAGTTTTTAGACATAACAATTATTTTGCTTGCATTTCTCAGTGTCTGATATTATGAGAGAGCCATGTTACAATTTTTAGATTGGAGAGTTTTTAGCATGGAACTGGGAGTCCATGTTGTGTGCACTGGAGAATGTCATCAGGGCATGTGGGAATATTAGAGTGAAGTCTTCTGACACAGTGTTGAAGGACTGGAAAGAGGTGACAAACAGAGTGTAGTCATATCCATACTATCTTCCAGAAATACTTCCTGGAGTGAATATCAACAAATTACAGTCAATACTTTTTTTTTCTTGACAAAAGACAGGTTGCTCCCTGAGAAAGACAATGTACCAACTAATTTCTGTGCCCTGTAGATGATCAGGGAGCCAAGAACAAAGAATGAAGCAGGGACCTAAGTTACCTGACAGTGTAGACATCCCGTATGTCAGGAGTAAAAAGTGTACACCAAATAGAAAAGAAATACATCTCCTGTAGTCATATTTGAAATGTCCCTGTTTATACATCAAATGATCACACAAAATATTTTCACAACCTGTATCAAACCTGGAGTTCACATTCATCCGATCATCCACCCTGGACTGGTTCTCATGCACCTCTTTATTTTTTCTGAGTGTGCAATTTTACATGTTAGTGCCTCAAAACACAGAAGTGCTACTGAGTGTCACAGCTCTACATCAAGCCAGAGTAACTGGGCTTGGGTCAGCTGTCCTGAAGAGGAATCACAGACTAATACAGACTGTACAGGGCTACTGTGCAGGAGGTCCAGTCATTAAAACTCCCTGTGCAGTCATGTTTGGAAGAAGGGATCACACAAAGCTTGTTTCCATGGATAAAAACTAGAGGAGGTTTGCTGGAATTCACTGAATATTTGCCCTGATGAAAGCAAGTATGTCTTCCAAAACTAATCTATCTTGGACTCTTCACCAAAGAATCACCCACCTTGAAGAGAAAAAAATCTGTTTCCTGATCCTCAGCTCCTGTAAATCAGCTTAAGGCTATTTAATGCAAGAGTCAGCCATTTATATCAGATCTGGACCTTATCCATGATGCTTATCTGTGTTTTTTTCTTCCTCAGAAAGCAGTGAAAAGTGAAAGATAGCAGGGACCATTGCTTTAAATTATGGGGGTTTTTTTTGTTTGTTTTGATCCTATCAAAACCATCATATTTAATAGGGGTTGAAATGTCAACAATTTTACAAGGTTTCCACTTTAGACTATATGAAGAGGAAAAATGCACCCTGCACAGATGATAATTATTTTGGCTGGCTTCTAATATTAACAGTAGTCCACAAGGCTAATTGTAGGGATGGGCACAATGAGTAAGAAGCCATAGCTTATCTTGGTCTGTCAATGTCCTAGCAACAGAGGAGGAAATGTGGCTCATGGGCTGAACAGCCTCTCAGGTATTTCTTTATAGTTGGATGACAAAGGAGTTTGGAATTTTGCATTCAGAAGCAATCAGACACCCCCCCACCCCCACCCCCACCCCCATTAATGGGAAGTTTATTGACTGATAGAGATTCAGGAGGAATAGAATGTTCTAAAAAATTGATTAGGGGAAGGAAAGCAGCAGCACAGAAAGAACAAGCCAAAAAATTAACCATAGCATTTTAAAAACAGGAAACAAAATGTACTTTAATGCAATGATTTCACCCAAAGGTCAGCTGCAGGTCAATCCTTCCTCTGTGACCATTTCTTTTCCAGGAACAGAGAGACAGGCTTAGGTTCACAACAGAAATGTAGGGATGGATTTGTGTAAGGAGAAAATGCGTGTGGAGCTGTTTAGCACGCTCATATAGCCAAACTGAGGTACAGTTTGGATAAGTGGACTACAAGGAGCCTGCAAAGCAAATTGAACCACCAAGCTCAAAGGGTTGTGTTCTGCAATAAAACATTCAGATGGTGGCCAGTTACAAGTGGTATTCCACAAGAGTTGATACTGGGGCTGGCACTGTTTAACATCATGATTAATGAGCTGGAGATGAGATAGAATGCCTCCTCAGTAACGTCACACATGGCACCAAATTGGGGTCTGTGTCCAATACACTTGGGATAGGGCTGCTATTCAGAGGGACCTTGACAGGCTGGACAAGTGGGCTAAGAGAAAGCTCATAAAGTTCAATGATAAGTCCTGCATGGGACTATTCCCGAATGGGCAGTACAGGCTGGAAGACAAGTGAATAGAAAGGAGCTTCTCAGGGAAGTCCTAGGGGACTTGGTGGAGAGCAAGCTGAACGTGAGCCAGTAGCGTGACTTCGCAGCAAAGAAGGCCAAACACATCCTGGGCCAAATTAGCTCCTTAGGTCAAGGGAAGTGATTACCACTCTACTCGGCGCCTATAAGACCACACCTGAGTACTGTTTGGATTCCTCAGTCAAATAAAGACACTGACATGCTGCAGGAAGTCCAGTGGAGAGCAACCAAAATAGTTAGAAGTCTGGAGAACATGTATGAGGAGAAGCTGAGAGAACTGGGCTTGTTCAGGCTGGAGAAGAGAAGGCTAAGGGGATGTCTTATTGCTCTCTACAACTACTTAATGGAGCCAAACTCTTCTTCTAAGAGATGCACAGAGACAGAATAAGAGGTATCTGACACAAATTGCAGCAAAGGAAATTCTAATTACCTACCAGCAATTTTTACTATAATTTTTACTTTTCCCAACAAGACAGTAGCCAAATAAAGGAACAGACTGCCTTGAGAGGTATCCTTGGAGATACTAAAAACTCAATTGGAAAAGGCCCTGAGCAATCTGAGTTGTCTTTCGGTGGGCAAAGGACCAGAAGACCTCTGGAGACCCTTTCTGACCTAAATTGCCTATACTTCTATGATCCTATTTGGGAAAGCTTCTCTCTTCATCGTCTCTGCTAAGGCCTTGAGAGCAACTGTGTAGAAACTATCTGTATATACAGGGTATCGTAGTGCTCCTGACCTCCACTGAGCTCAGTTTGACAAAGAGAGGTGGAGGAGGGAGGGTTGAGGAGCTACTGCGGGAACAACTAAAATCAGGATGCAACTGAACATAGAGACAGAAAAAGACAATGGGTAAAGGAAAGAATTGAGCTGCTGCTTCTGAGATCTCAGTGTCCACTCAATTTTGCAGATTCTTCTTTCTCAAAAGTCTCTTGATTATTTTTTAAGGGGGAAAGGTTTGTCCTGAACCTAGTTTGCCCCAATACTAAAATGATTAAAGCATAGTGATTTCTGCAGCAAGTAGCAACTAAGAGAGCAATCTGAATATGACCAAATTCAACTGGTTTTTGTTGTCACTCTCTTAGAGGTGACAGCTTTGACACAAGAGTGCAGAAAGACATCTTAGTTACTCTGCTACTTTCTGTGACAGGCACCAGGCTACCTGTTAGAGTCCAAAGATGGAGGCCAACTGTGACGCCTCTTTTTTTGCTTTGGCTAAAACCTCTGTTTTACAAGCGGTTTACAAGAACGAACTGTCTTTACACAATCACTTTTATGAGCACAACAAAAAACTGGAAAGTGAACTTGCACTTCAGAAGACAAAGTACTGGGTTTACTATTACTAGGCAGGTTCTCTTGTCATATAATAGAAGTTTTTGTTCTCAGCTTAGGTACCTGGATGTCACTACTGAGCTTCTATGCGCAAGTCTTTCATCTAAATTTAACCTGCTAATGATGGTCCTTCTACAATAAAGTGAAGGGCATTTCAGAGAGCTGGACAACATAATTACTCATCAAGCTATGTATGTTCACATAAAGAACTGTCTTGATCAAGCTAAAAATACCACACTTCAGAATGATTCTTTAAATCACTAGATTGTAATACTACACATATATGTCCTATTATGTACATTACATGGAGAACTTTACACTGTGAACTCAAGTCAGACGAGTAAAAAACCCCAAACTAGGACAATTTAATCAAGTAAAAAGAAATACTTTTGATTTACAACAGAAATTAGAATCTGGTATAGCCTATCTGAATGCCATTGTTTTTTTATCACAGGTTTCTTAGGAGATGAAAGTTTTCAGTGTTTCAGAGAAAGGCAGGTGTTGTTTTTTAAAAAAAGATAGTTATTGCAGGGTCTGATAGATTCAATTGCTAAGGAGCAGAGGATGTATCTCAGAGAATGCAATGAATAGCAGACTAATTCAGCTGCAGCAGTGCCATTACTACATGGATAGGCCTCTCAAACTAGAGGCACTATTTTCAAAATCAAATACTTATTGACCCTCATTTCAGAAGTGTCAAGCATGCTGTAAACAAATTCTCAGTACACCACAGGGTTTAGAAACTGCATGAGAAAGACTGGAAAGGAAGCTATTCTTTGAGGGTAGTCAGCTTTAAGATAGCTTATTCTTAAGCGTAAGCTACAGATTAGAGCCAACAAAGATAGGGATGTGGTCATCAGAAGCAGAAGTACCATTTTAGCTTCCCAGCATTGACACAAACAGACTGACATTTCCTGTTGAGCCTAAAAGCGACAATGTGTTGGCACTTCCTAAAGTACTACCTGTACAATGTGCATGATAACTGTACTTCAAATGCATCTTTGTGCGTTATAAAGCACATGTGTATCAGTATGCTTTGTACTGATAACAATATTTGCTGAATGAACTCACAGTATCTTAAAGAAGGAATAATCTAATCCAAAAATCTGGTACAGTGTGAATCTGAGTAGGTGACAAAAGTGCTACTTTTTGCCTTGACACTGATAAAAAAAAAAAAATGAAGTCCAATACTACTAAAATATATTTTTCATCTATTTGCAAAGCCTCCTGTACTTATAACCAAACCTAATGATACCAGTTCCTGTACCAAACGTGACAAATGTTTTACATAATGGGAGGTAGGAATATTGCAATGGCTTTTAGAGAGGACACAGCTAAACTGAGTCGGGCCCCAATGGTGGGTATTTAAAGGTTCTATAAACCATAATTTTTCTGGCTTCTTCATTCAGTGAGACAATTCAGAATAGTCTCCTGTCTCAAGAAACCACTATACTCCTTTGTTTACACCATGGAGAAAAGCACTAGTTTTAGCCAGAAACTATGGAATATAGTTTGTAAATTAGTGCTATGTTCAGATGGCTGTCATGGAATTCTGACTCTTCCGGGTGAAAAAAAGGCATTTTGGTAACAGACCTATCCAGAAGTAGTTAACAATAACTATTTAAGGCATTAATTGTGAGGATTTCTGAAAAACAGAAATGTCTGATTAAATTAAAAGTGCTAATCACTCCCTAACATCAGATCCATTATCATAACATTGTGAGCAGAAGCCTGTGGAGCTCAGACGAAAGCAGTTATCGTGTTTCCGGAGCAGGATCACAGGTGGTTCCATGAACACCACCACCCCATTTTGCACTGCTTTACTAGTCATTTGCTTTCTGCACTGAAGATGCACAGCATCATCGTGAAGAAGCACAAGATGTGATCCAGCCTAACTTCATAAAAACAGTCTGCCCTACGCTTGTCACAATTGTTAAATATTATGCAAAAACGACATAACATGCTTCCCACTTCCAATTCATCTTCCATAAGACCTTTTTTTTTTCACAAAAACAATAAAGGAAAGAGAATCATTCTAGCATTCTTCCATTACAAACATGGGAGTAATAACGCACAGTGCACACATAGCCTGGTAATTGTTAGGTGCTAGCCATTCCCTTCTGTTCTCAATCCACAAATCTGGTAACGTGACATCTCTCAGTGTGGGAGTATGAATCCTCAGCTCAAGCTGTTGAGACATCTCCTTACAGGATCTAGTAGCTGCACTGAGGCAGTATATTTCAGATGAGCCTCAAATCCTCAGGATGGGCTTCTGTAGTCTAGAAGTCTGAAATACCCTGGGCCAAAGTTTTTATGAATGCCTCCCTGGCACCCAAATTACAGGCACAGATCCATCCTAAAGCTCCATTTGAAAAGCAGGGAGCCCATTCTCAGCTGATGGAAGTTGGCCCTGCTGCACTAAAGACAGAGAAGCCAGGGGTGATTCACACCAGCTGAGGAAGTGGCCTGAAATCATGATAACAGTCACTAGAAGCTGCTTTTAAAAGCTATTCTCCACCATGATGGAGGCAGACAAAGCACTAAAAGCTTTGATGTTTAGAATTTCTTTGACAAGATATTTTTCTGAGGACTAAGATGACTGTTATTCCAGAAATGAACATCAAACCATACGGTGCAATTCTGGAGCTATCAGTTTAACATCTGTAAAGAGAAAAATCACAGCGTGGCTCAGGCAATATTTTCGAAAGCACAGTTTAGTCAGTAAAAGACAATACAGATTATACAGAGAGAAAACTGTGCTTTAACTAATGTATGGGGAGTCTGTAAGACTTAATCTCAGTGTTGACAATTAAAATGGAGTGGATGATACATTAAAAAGTATTTGATTAAGCAACTTACTGAGTTTCAGACAATGAGGTACAGAAAAAAACTGGGTACCTTTGTGGTACGGAAGGAACTGTGTTTACAGTGGCTCAAGAAAGGGAATGTTATCTCAAATAAAGAATGGTTCTAAGTGAGAACCTTTTAAACATCAATTAAATTGTCACTGAACTGACTTTTGAGTTTAGTCTGGTTTTTGTAAGATTATATTATCATGGAATAAAGTGTGACTTGTATTATCTGCCTGTGCAAATGAGGAAGAAGGACGAAAAACAACCAAATAAAATCTTTCCTTGAAAAATCTGTATTGACTGTCAGGAGATTTGGCCTGGGCACACAGGAACAGGAGAACACACATGCTTACTGGGTTTAAAGAGCTAGCGGAGAAGGAACAAATACACCTTTGGTTTTAATGTATCTACCTTCTGGGACTCCCCCAACCTGTATGTTGTCCAGAGTGGCTCAGACACAGAGACGTAGGAGTGAAAAATGAATTATTTGCTTCAGAAATTGTAATGAAGCAGTGGAAGAACTTTGACTTTGAGGGGTGCTTCTGCATCAAATCTGACAGGGTTGGTTCTGGCCAGGGTTGGGTCTGGCTGAAGAGGCTCACATAAAAATCTCTTTTCATAGGATTGTACCCTAGAACTGTAGTAAACACTCTCCCAAGAGCAAGAGCGAAGTCTGTCTGAGAGCTTCCCCCTCATCCAGTTTTGTTTAGCTCATTAAAGCTTCGGGGTTTTGGGCGCCCTTTTACTGCTCCTACATACTACCCTAAGCAATTTCTAAGTTTTCCCTTTCCTGGCCCACTGTCTTTCCTGAGTGTTTTGCTGAGAGTTATTGCCTCGCTTTCCTGCCCCCTCCTGCCTGTAGCTTTCTGAATCCTCCTTGGCCACAGTGTTGCATTCAGTGTCAATTATTTTAATTTACTGAACACATCAAACAAGCTCCAGTTTCACTTGGTATATCATCTTCCTTGAGAGATTTATACCTTCAATCTCTGCTAGATTACTGAGGCAAACAATGAATTCAATTAAGAAAATGATAGTAAATGATGCTGATTCTGTCAATAACATCGTTTGCTACTTCTCAGAGGTTGCACCGTTTCACTCAGTGACCTCTTGTTCCAGGTACTTGAAAAAACATCATTCAACTTCGTATGATCACTTGTCAATCTTCCATTCATTATCTACCTTCTGGTTTTCTTTCTAAAAAAAAAAGAAAGTTTTTATAACTACAGGTGAGTTGTCTGAAAAAAGAAATTGTGAGCGGTCTAAAATCACGGGCAGGATTATGCATGGCCTGGTTGGTATGTGTTAACACATACCAAGAATTAACACATGCAATGTATGTGAAGGACTGCAGACATTCAGTTATTTTCAGTGGAAGAATTTTGTGACGTACGGACATTTGGTATCCCTGTAAAACATTTGGAACAGTAAGTTAAGACTATATATGTTAAAGCTTTACAGCATTTTTATTTACGTAATTGCATTTTAGGTACTACCTACCATACGTTTCTGGGTTATTCTAATGTTATGTAGTTGTGACACATTTCTCTCTGCCAGCATCAAAATGGCAGAAATGAAAAAGCAAAAATGCAGCAGAAAGAAACTATAAAAGGTGGTCATCTCTCATAGAACAAAAGATACTGCTTTGTGTTGTAACACTGAACAGAATTGATATCAACAAGCTTTCAGATTTCAGGACAAATCCATGAAACTTAGCTCTGTCTCATGCTTTTGGGGGTGTGGCATGGAAAGTCGGACAGCCCAAGCCTTTGTGTATGTAAATCTGCCCTGGAGAAACAACAGGCAACAAACCTCTTTTGCAAAATTTTGTATCCATATCTATCTGTGTTCTGTTACAAGGCTATTCTTTCAAACTTTTTCACAGAACAGAGATGCTTTGCAGAGGCTGAGATACAAATTCACAAAAGCTGGAGTGATTCCGTCACACATACAAAGGAATATAGAAATACAGATGACCCAACCACAACTTGTGCAATCCTTTTTCTAGTTAGTCTGTTTCATCCAATCCAATATATTTCTGCGAAGCAAACCCACTATTATGGTGAATAATTTCCTGATAGTGCAGGGATATTTAAATGGACTCATCTTTTCTAAATGGAGGCTTCACCATCTGTTCTGTCCTTTTATTACAAATAGAGAGGGAACTTAACTCACTGCATCAGTGTGTAAAGACTAGCATTGAAATGATTTAGATGTATGTGTGTGTTCTTTACGCATCTGGTATGTTTTCTCACATACGACACACAAATCAGTGAGAAGACCTGTCTCTTGTAACCTAATAAATTCTCCCATCTAGTGCCTTTATTCCTCTCTCAAGGCAGCAGAAATTGATGGCTAGTAGTTTGCATTTTATTAGGACAGTTATGATCCTGTTGTTGTCCTGCAGGAGTTTAATCTTTATTGGGCTGACATTTTGTGATATCGTTTACCTCTCTCCAGAAACTGTGCCTTGATTCCTACTCTTTCCATTTTGCTTGGCCTACATATGCTTCATCATGGACAGAAATCTAGTAGGAGATGAGCTGAGGATGTGTCAGACTGCTGAAAAGCTCTGTCCTTCCCCAAAGGATGCCATACAATCTCTCTTAAAACCATTTAGAGAAGGAACATATCCTCCTCAGAGTAGCACAGGACCAGAAACTCCAAAATGCATCATTCTGCGTCATTTTTGCTGATTTAAATGACAATTTTTGCAGCAGGTTAGGAAGGCAGGTGCAAGTTACCACATCTCATACTCTCTATACTAGGGGACTGACTGCATGCTCACTGCAAACGTTAATTCAAAGAAAACCCTCAGGGCCTACCTGTGTTGTAGCCCCTCCCAAGCGCTGGCCACGGCCGATGATTCTTCCAAAGGTTTCCCAAATACCAATCACTTTGGTTCTCCACCAAGCCAAGAACCTGCTGCCCTGGAAATGAGCAAATTGCAAAAACATCATGAGACAAAGGACAGTCAATCAATGGAAAACAAACAAGAAATCTGGAGAGGGAGAGCCAGGAGAAAGAGAAGACAGAAGTTCGGGTGCTGCCTTCCCTTCACGCATTCAGAAGATGCCTCCTTATGTAACAGACAGCAAGCCTGGCACAGCAAACTCAGCACGGCTCATTTCTTTCCTTCTCCCCTGGCTAGTCTGAGTAATTAAACACTGTGGGAACCTTTGTCATGCTGACAAAAATATATCACCCAGACAAATCTGAATGCTGCTTGATTTTGGAATACAATGATAAAGAATCCTCCTAGTGAGAAGTAAGTGTTGGTAAAATGATCATCTAATACGAAGATCTGTTCATACTCTGATGGAGATAATATAATTGAAGAACAAGACTCAATATAACAAATTATTCGCTTCCCATGCTCCCCCCCACTAGTTTCAGGGATTTTTTTCTCAGTCACAAAGGAAATCCCTTTTGCTCAAGAAAATATTGGATTCTAAGAGTTTACCTACATAAGAAAGTTGCACTGTTTTAATTTAAGAGAGTAAAAGTCATTTAGTTAAGTCTGTGTGGAACGCTGCATAGAAATTATGATTTCAGTTTTAGATGGGCTTATTTTGGTTTAACTTACATTGATTAGCAGCTGGCTTCAGCTAGAGTAAAACGTGTTTTAAATGAAATGTGTCTAGAAGGTTTGCACTGCTTAAAAATCAACTGAAAAGTGAATGTTTGTATAGATAAGGACTTAATTATCTATCCTGAAATGTGCTGTATAAAATGTAAATAAGAGAAGTGATTGAAATGATGCTCTGGTAATGGAGGATGGAGGGAAGGGGAAAACTGCATTTGGATCTAGTCAAGGAAAGGAAAGGGAATGGTGTTTTAACAGAAGGACCCGCTCAGTGAGGGCACTAAGGCTGGGATTGGAAATGATTTTGAAACCTTTTGAGAAAGCAATTAAGCATCATGCTCTGAAGGCATATTTTCAAATCCGAGCTATGCTCACAAAACTAGATGTTTGCACAGCAGTGCAATGATCATTATATGTTGCTTTTGCAGGACCATAGCTGTATTACTAAAATTTCAGTATAGCCCATGTTGGGCTAGAAGCAAGACATAAAGACAGAAGTGATTAATTCAATTTTATAATCAGCTAGGAAGATGTTAGGTCAGGTGATTACGATACTCTCCCGCGGTATCTCTAATTCAGTGGAATGCCAGTAACTCCCACATGTGTGTCAAATGCTCTTTCAGAGTGTGAGCAGCAGTGAGTGGCCAACGCATATAACAAATCAGAACATTATGAAAGCATTCAAGTAGTGAATGAAAATCAATCTAGAAATAACCTTGAGAAATTACCAAGTCCACTCCACAACACTGTTCAGGATCATTCTACTCTATCCTCATCACAACATGCCAGTCTTCATTAGACCTCATTTTCTAATGATGTCTCTTCTTTTCCATTATATATTATAGATGAAACATATATAATATTTCACATTATACTCCATCAACTCATTTTTCAAGAAGGTGGAAAATCTAGGGGAGAGTGGAAAGGTCATATAAAAGACCACCATGAATTTGTCACCTCGTTGGTACTACTGAAAACTGGTAATATTAACAGAGTGCAATGCACAAGAGAATGAAAGAAATTACAAATTAGAAGCAGATGCATCCTAAGCAACTGATGATTTGTTCATGCAAATGAAATGTAGCATCTCTCAACCTGTGAGACACGTGGAACACACTAGACAGCACATGAGGCATCACAAGCCATATACTGTCAGGAAATATGAACAAGAACCCAACTGGCTAAAACAAGCCTTAGCCAAAAAAGGCTGAAGGGCACAACTGAAAACAACACTTGTTGATTCTGCATTGGAAGACTGCCTGGTCTTTATAACCACTCCCTTACAGTTGAGGTAGAATAAACCAAACTAAGAAACTACCATGGTTAGTAAAGGATGAGGAAAAAATCCAATAAAAAAATGCAGGTGCAGCTGGGCTGGAATGAACTGGCACAGCTGGTAGGATGAGAGTGACCCTGCCCATATTCTAACAGCGCGTTTCACAACTCAGCAGTCCACAGATCCTTCTCAGGATAGTACTGCTAACATCAAAAGAAATGTTAAAATTCCATTTGCAAGAAGCAGATACTGAACTTCCTTACCATGAAGCATCAATCTGCTTCCATTATTTTAGCCCCATGCATTTCCCAACATGCCACAGAGTTCAGCCTTTGAAATGATGAATAACAAAAACTGAACAAACCTTGCTGCCTGTTAATGGTTTTCCTTTCCCACCTACCAGTCCAAAATCTCAGTTCTGATAATGTACCCCTGAAATACTTACTTCTCAGTTATTATTTCTCATGCTAAGATAAACTGAAAGGGCTCAGGAAATTATGTTCACATGTATTTATTGTAGCTGTATCACTTCCTTCCCCTTTTTCCCTTTACCTTTGAAGACACCAGAACAAATCCTGCTTTCACCAGTATACCTTGAGGCTTGATACAGGACATGGATGAAGGCAGAAATTAACATCATATAAACTTTAGGGCTTAGAAATATGGATCAGATAATGTGACTTACTGTATGTCAACTGAGCTGGAATAACTGCCTGTATATGTCCTTTTAGCTTGTCACAAATACAAAGTAAAATGTGTTAGCTAACATACTTTAGTTTGCTTTTTCAATGGCCTGGGAATGTGCATGTGTTCACGTACTGTCCTGGGGTACAGCATTAAGCAACTTGTCAGGCTGTGATAACTCTTGCTGGTGACTAAAAACCTACCAGGCAGATGTGATGGCTTGTCTCCCAAGCCATATTGGAGAAAGTTATGAAGATATGTTTTGTGTCTTCTCTAGTTATATTTCTGCTTTCTCTAGGCTGGAATAGTGTTGCTGTCTCTGCCAAAGAAGAATGTATTTTTATTTCCCTTTACATTGTCCCTGTGATCTTGACTTAGGGCAGAAGTGATCAGGAAACCAGAACTTCACCTGCATAGCAAATATTAATGGTTCCAAAAAATGTTTTCATTCTGAATCAGTACAGAAAAAAGAATTTCAGAAATATTCTCTGGGAAAAAATCCCCAAATATTTTGATCTGAAGATATCAAAATAATCACATCTAAATGTACAATCCTCATCATTTTAAATAACAGCAAACAATGTGACACATAACACAGAGGCATAATATATACCATATAGACCACATTATTCTGTGTATCTAAAAGTTCAAACAAAATAAAATCCTAAATTTTGCCCTTCCAGTTTTGAAACTAAAAATGTTTCACCCAAAGCTTTCATCAAAATTTTTTTATATTAATGAGTCACTGTGAGAGTATCTGTCCAGTGTATCTAAGCATTATCAGTTATTTCATTTAGTTATTTACTTTTTCAAATGAATTATGAAGTTATAGAAATGAGGTACTGGCCAAAGCAATGCATGGTGTTGAGCAGGCATAATGAACGCTCCCTCTGCCCGCAGTTCTCTGACCATCCATCAGCTCTAACCTGTCCCTCTGCCACCCTTCATGCCTTTCCTGAAAGGTGCCTGCATTTCTGTGGAAACTTTCATGAGCTTCATTTCACCTCTGAGCATACCACAATCTGAATTCAGATTTTCTGAGGAGAAAGACTAGACTTCCCTTCCACCATGGCTTTTTTGTAAAAGGCAAGCATAAAACAGTTATATGTGAGTTATCCTTTCAGAAGATGAGAACACGGTGGCTACCACAATGAATTTGAATCATTCAGCATTCTGAGCTGCCTGTTCTTCTTTCTAAGAGTTATTATAATAAAATACCATCACTAACAGCTAAAGCTCTGTCATTGTTTTCTGCTCTGGCCCTGCAGTTATGATTAAGTGCACTCCTCTCAATCTCTGTTACTCCAGGCACAAGTCAGCTTATGAAAATGAAGCTGTCTTTCTTGCTTATTCATGCATCACCACTAACAGCCAGACAACAGAAACAAGGCTGTGATTCTGGCATGACCATGGTGAAAAATTACCGAGCAGGCAAAATTATAGCTGAACTGTCAGGAATGGGGGCTGCATGCTGCCTGGCTGCAGGACGAGACCTCTCCAGAAGGCAGCTGCACAGGTACAGCACTTTGCACAGTACAGCTCCCTGACAGCTCTGGCATGATGAGAAGTGCTTCTCCCCTTGCAAAAGCTTAGCTGTCACTGGGAAGAGGTTTCCATGGAAAAACAGATACTTCTGAGCCTGACAACTCAATGCCTTCAATTCTGTTTTCACTTCATAGATTTTTGGTGGCTAACGGAGGAGAAAGCATGACCCTCTAATTCAGGCACTAAACGGGATCCCAGATCTCATCTCAGCTCCTAGCTCTGATACTGATTGCTTGGGTGACACTGAACAGGTCACATAACAGCCTCTTGCTCAATTTTCCCTTAATAAACATGGAGATAACAATAACTTTTTATCCCTCTCCCATTTTGCCTGTCTCACATATTGCCAATACAAGTCATCTGAGGTAATAATTGTGTGCCAGTTTCTACTGAAAGCATAACAGCAGCTGCATGTGGCGAGGCTGGAGCTCCCTCCAGCACAGTATTGTGTCTCCAGCAGCAGGGAGTGGCCCAAGCTGTGCAGTATGGAGCACAATGGCGCAGCTGTATGTTGGTACCTCTTAATAGTGGTCCTCCAGCTTCCAGTGACTTGTGGCATGTGACACATCTGAAGAAGTATCAGCTTTTATTTATGTTGAGTCTGGTATCTGCCAGTTTCATTTGATGCTCGGTACCATCTTGGTGCCTATGAACAATATTTTCCTACTCTGCCCTGACTTTTTCCTAGTTTTAGAGAATTCTACTTTTTCTAATGTTTTTGGCACAAAGGACTCTAACCTCAGCTCTTGCCTTGAGGTATTTTGCTATTACAAATAACAATAATTGTAGTAAAAAATTAGTTATTACAACTACTTTCAACGTCTTCTTCAGTGGAAGCCTTTTTTTTTTTTTTTTTTTTTTTTTGGCAGTCTTAGAGACTACAGTGGCTTTCACGTGACTCCACTATAATCACAGTAAGAGCAATGGGCTCACAGCAAATACCTTGGATGAGCTGCACTTTCTGTGGTCCTCAGAAAAGGTAAATAAAAAGGCATGTTAGAGATGTGGGAAGGGGTGGGGTGGGACCTTTTGATCACCCATGGCCAAAGGGTGAGCTGATATCACAGGACAGATTCATTTCAGCACAGCTCTCCTGGATGTTACATTCCCAAGATTTAGTTGTATTTGGCACAGGTCTCTAAAGTGAAAAGCAAGCGTAAAGTATTTTTCAGCCTTTAAAAACATAAGAAATTATTTCTATGCTGTGGAGGTTATTAGAGGAGAACAGAGTAGAACTCTCTCTTGCTACTTCTAACTACTTTAATAGCCATGGTTTAGATCATTAGGAATTTAATGCAGACAGGAACGCTGAGCCAAAGCCAAGTACTGCCAGAGCAATGCATGTCTTCAGTATAAGCTGAAAGAACAGGAGAAGGACTCAATAAGAATTTAAGATTCAAGCTTGGCAGGAATCAGGAGAACTGCAGAGCTCTCCTCCCAAAATGGGACACAGAAGTACAGAATAAAAAGGTGACAGGAGGGAAACAGGAACAACGTACATATTCTGAATGCTGGAATATTTCTAAATTGGCCAGTACAAGGTCTGATGAACATAGCTAGGACTAGCTGAATCTATAATGGTACAATGAAGCTGGGTTGTATTCTGCACAACTTGGAGTTAAAATCTTTCATTAATGTCCTTTCCCTCTTCTCTCCTTCTCCTAACTTCTTTTTCTTTATCTTTTAAACACCTGCGTAAGACACCCTTTCTGAAATGTGTGAGTCCACATCCTTAGCTGGTATAAATCAGCATGATTTCAATGAAATCGGTATACTTATGCTGACTGATACCAGCTGAATGTGTTGCACTTCATGTTAAGTCTTGGCTGAGTGACTGACCCTTTCTCGATGGCCTTCCAGTCCCTGATCTTGCATCAGTTCATATAAAGTACGGGGCTTCTAAAATCTTTACTTCTCCTGTCACATCTCTCATCTTCCTTTTCAGATCACTGTCACATTCAAGATTTTCATCCTCAGTATTGATGCCCTGTGCAATTCTTGCCCTGTCTATATCAATTCATGCTTCTCCCTGCTCCCAAACTCACTCCTCTCTTCTACTGCCATGTTCTCTCTCATCCCTAAAAAAGACTGTCTTCTCATGCAACTAATGCCCTGAATTACCCCAGAAAATATACTTCAAGCACAAAAACTCTCAGCACTTTCCTGTATAAAATTTTTAGAAGTTTTACCATTAATACAGTGTAAAATATGCACATGAAATCTTGTGTGTGCACTGTAACATAAGTCTGCCTGTCCCCAGAAACACTGTATGACATTTTCTCATAAGCCTGTACAGTGCAGGATACACTGTGTTCAACAGAACTGAATACTTTAACCTCTACTGTGCATTTATTTCACAGGTGTGGATACACATAACAGATGTATACATTATATGGGTATGCACACATACACATGTGTATACGTATATACATGAATAAATACATGCAGATGTGTGTGTATATATATAGGCAGGTATAGGAAAATGCACATGTGGAAGAGAAAAGTTTCGTGGAAAAATGCCTCCCACACAAGTTTAACTTTTTTATTTGATATCTCATTTGCATCAAGTATATAGCTGTTTCCCAATAGCCATTAGCCCTTCTTAGTGGACTAATTGCTTATAGAGAGAAACTGCATGGATAGGTATTAAGGAGCAACTTGGGTGAGAAGGAGGCGAAAGAGTAGCTCACTGAAGGTATGGCAGGAGAGGAGACGATGGCTCCACGGGAGCCTCACATCGGATAGCACACTGGTACCAGGAAAGAAAGAAAGGATACAGGCAGTGAACACCTGATAAGAAAGGAGGGTAGATAAGTTAAGCAGAGCCAGATACAGTACATCAAGAGCAGGGAAAGACAAGGGCCAGGTTGACTCAGTGAAGGAGAAAGGAGCTAGTGAAAGAAATAAAGGAAGACACTGGCAATGCTGGAACAAGGATCTAAAGCAGCTGACTTCTGGATGTACTCAGAGGTGGTGATGTGGATAGGGCAAAAAAAGTTACAGCAACTTGGGCCAGAGAAGAAGAATAACTTGGCAAGAGTCTGTACAGAAAGAAACGTGACAAGTGTTTTGTAGGTGGCAGGAGGGAGGATTCAAAAGGCACAATCATACACGAAAGGTGACCAGGAGGATGGGCATAAGGAATTGGACTGAGAAAGGTTGGGGTAAAGAGCTAAATCTGTGATTCATCTTCATAAGGAAAGATGAAAGAATGAAATCAATAAAAAGAAGAGAATATATCTGTTTTTTGCGCATCTTCTCCTCTCCTCCAAGGAGCTTGTTAGAAAAACGAAGAGGACAGCAAGGAGTCCAGCAAACTGCAGCAAACCTAGCAAATCTATCATTAATGTTTGCAGCACTTTCATCTGCAGAATTTCAGGGAAACGGATTCTCAGCAGCTGAGCACAAGAGAATAACTGTAGAAAAAACCTTTCACTCTGGAACAAAACTTTTTGAGGTTTTCTGTGACAACGGCAAGGCTTCATGTGCCCATGACAACAGGACTCCTGTGCTGCCAGCAACTTAAGAGGAATTTGAAGATGTTATAATTTGGACACATGCAGAAGTTTTTGTTTGTTTTCTACCTGGCAGGAAAGGATAGGCCCAACACACTGCCAGGAAAAGTGCTCTAGCATGGAGTCTGGGGAAGAATGAGCCTGACCACTGAAACTGTGAAAGTGTAAGCTAGACCAGAAGAGATGTCCACACCAGCTTCATATGCTGCTAAGCCTGTCCCTCCTCACTTCAGTTTTTATGTCACTGTTTATAGCACAAAATGTCCCAGCAGTAGAAGTGACATCTAACTAACAGCAATAGGAGACTTGACAAGAACTCTTTCTCAGGTGACAGGTATTCTCTCCTAACCAGGCTGCAGGAGGTCAGTGAGATGTACTCATTGCTCTGACAACACACCTCACATTTTATCCACACCAATGGCAGCTTAAAGATTGTGTGCCCTGATATTGCTTTTTCCTCATCATGGTCTCCTTTTTCATTTTTAAGTTATTCAATATAAAACCCCACGCTCTTACAAAATCAAAAACTTCTTTCTCCGAAAGCAGCAAAACATCCTTGTGAACAAAGTAAATGCAAATCCACTACTTCTAATATTCAGGCATTTGTCTGAGAGAAAAGATAATTTTTAAATTTTAGGGCCACAAAAACGATCAGGGAACTGGAGCACTTCTCCTATGATGACAGGCTGAGAGAGTTGGGGTTGTTCACCCTGGAGAAGAGGAGGCTCTGCAAAGACCTTGTAGCAGCCTTTCCATACTTAAAGGGGGCCTACAACATAGGGGCAATCTTTTCAGCAGGGCCTATTGTGGTAGGACAAGGGGTAATGGTTTTAAACTAAAAGAGGGCAGATTTAGACTAGATATAAGGCAGCAATTTTTTACAATGAGGGTGGTGAAACACTCGAACAGGTTGCCCAGAGAGGTGGTAGAAGCCTCATCCCTGGAACTGTCCACAGTCAGGTTGAATGGGTTTCTGAGCAACCTGATCCAGCTAAAGATGTCCCTGCTTATTGCAGGGGGGTTGGACTAGATGACCTTTAGAGGTCCCTTCCAACCCAAACTGTTCTATGAATCTATGATTTTATGATTCTATGAAATGACTGAGTTTCGGGAACACACAAGCTATTAAAATCATGGCTTGAATTTGTGCTATGCAGGAATGTGTGATCACTGAACAAAAAACACTTTCTTTTTTCCTGACAAAGATAATGCACTCAAACTGTCTTCAAGAAGCATGTGAAGAGCATGAAAGTAACTTTCCATGTACCATGACTTTGCCTGTTGTAAGTGTAGCAACTTTATGAAGGGGATAAGGTCTTGATATGCACATTTTTGTTGGCACAAACCCCATCTGTGAAACGCATCTCAGCAATGGGGAGCTGAACAGCAGGCTGCAATGTGTAATCAATAATTTAACTCTTATGCAATGCCTTTCATTAGTAGCACTTTACGAAGGAGAGACCTCCTTACAGCAGGAGACACTGACACACATTGTGACAGAGTGACATTTCCAAAGTCACCAGGGAGGGGAGTGGTGACCTGTTAACAGGTGCCAGGACTTGTGAGACCCAGAGCATTGCTCTTAGATACTGAGAGCCACTGTCCTTTTTAGTAGCCTAGTGCCTAAACTGTCACTGCCAGTAATCATTTAGAAATTCCCACTCAGCTAGTCTTTTGAGCAGCTGTCAGCTTACTGGGTCCACTGATGCTTTTCTTGCCATGTCCCTGAATGCTATGTTCTGCTCTGCCATAGACTTACTTTGGGTACATCCCTTGGGATTCCAGGCATGTCTCTTCACTTTCCTCTTGACATTCAGGCAGCTGCTCATTTCAGCTGTAGTGATGTAAACCTGCCTCTGTTAACTGAACAAACTTAACTCAGATTCACACCAGGGTAACAGAGGTTAGTAGCTGGCTGTTCATTCCTCACTTTTGTTCTGTAAAATGAGGTTAACACTACTGCTTCACTACACTTCATCAGGTTTCAGTAATTGGTGTGTGAGGTTGCTGGAATAGTAAACTGTTGTTTATTAGCAATTAATTAGAGACAGAGGGCAAGAGCTTTCTAATATTCCAGAGACTGTTCATGGAAACTGTGCACAGCTTCCTACTTCATATCCTTTCTGGCAGTTATCATATATAAACAGGAAGATATTAAACCCCCTTCCTTTTTATTTGAAAGGAACAAATCTTCCGAATTGATGGACACCCCAGGATTGCTTGTAAGCAAGAAATCAGTAGGTATGTATCATAGGTACTTTCTCTGAGCATCAGAGAAGTCCCAGAACGTAGAAGCAATGGCAGAAAAAAACCCAAGACGAACAAAATGAAAAGGATTGGTTTTCTGGTGACAAGTAAAAAAACCAACAAACCAAACCAGAAAAAAACAGTGCCATATTTAGTAGAAAAGGGCCGTAGTCACCCACTTAATGTGAAAAAGGTTGCCAAGTTATTGTACATAGTGTTGAAATCCAACTATGTTGACACTATTTTTCCCCTTTGTTGGGTTCAGTTCTGTTAAAAAATAAACAAGCTCTGCATTTCCCTTTGGCTATGTGGCTTTACCACAGAGTAAAGAGTCGTCTCTTCAGTAGACACAGATTGCAGTAAGATGCTGCTACCTGCCTAGCACTTCTTGCCAATGCTATTAATGGCACTTACTATACTGACAATCGGTTAATGTAAACAGCTCATCTTACCCTTTTAATTATGGGCTTCAAGTCAAGTTAGAGCTCACAAACAATACAGCTAAGAATTATTTATCCATTGGGAGTATCAAATGGTAAGATGACACAGTAAACATTTGTTCACATCTAATGACTAAGCACAATTAGTCCTAAATTGGGAAATATGATAGAGCTCTGATACCAAACAAAAACCTGCTGTTTTGCACCTTGAGCCTACAGAATAAGAGATGCTTCTGTCTGATATGACAGAATAGTGGCTGTACCAGAGGCCTCATGCTTTAGTGATGAGCTCAAGAGTCTTGGGATCTGTTCCTCATTCTAATGTTGACCCACTGTGCAATCACAGATGGGTCACCTCTTTGTTGAGCTTCAGCCTCTCTAAGCAGGGCTGATTCTACAGTCAGCCTAAATAGTAGTTGTGCACGTGAGAAGAACAGCCTGGAGAACAGAATGGAAAATTCTATCCTGACAGTGTTGCAAGTTATTTGTCAGCAAGAGATGGAGCACTGCAAATACCTAATAAACGTGCAAAGAATTGCTCTGAAATTGGAACACAACCATTCTTTGTCTATGTCCTTCTCTGTCTTTTAACCTGTACCCTGGAGACATCCGGATTTACAGGGCAAAGTGGCTGAGATGTTCTCTTGCTGAAAATGTGTCTACTTGTAAACTCAACTTGAAATCATATATAGCATTGACTCAGTTTTGCCAGCATGTAATAACCCTGTCCAATACTACAGAGTCATGATTGGCACAAAGATAAACTTATGAAGCCGCCACTCACACAGTACCTTGAGCTCCAAGGTTGAATAGTGTGGTATGTCTCATGGATTGCTAGTAAGTATTAGCCACTGTTTACTTTCTTAGTTTACAGTTGTTTACTATATGTATGCCACATTTTGCTAGCATGACAAGGAAGTGGCTAATATTCCTGATGGAGAATCCTGTAAGGCTTGGCAAAAGCAATAAAAAAGAACATTCTTCAGTCTTCTGCAGATCAATCTTTGTGAATAGTTCCAGAGGTTTTCGGATGTTTAGCTGAAGTCCACCTCAGCACTGACATTTCCTATTTATCCCTGTTCATCGGCCTAGCAGTGAGCGATTCCTGTGGTTCTGAAGAACCTCAGAGCAAAGAGAAAGAAGGGTGTCTCAACTGAGTAAAGGGATAAAAACCAGTGTTATGAAAATCAGCCTTAAGCTCCTTCTCCCTCTCTGTTTAATTATTTAGTTAGTGCAGGTCTGGCTTTAATCGAGACAAACAGACAAAAAATGTGAACCAAATAGTACACAAAGAGTGCAGAATTTTATTACACAGTCCTGAGCCAGAGAGACTTTAAGCGTTACAAAATAGTTAAAGTCTAATAGCAAAGAGGTGAGAGACCAGCAGAAGGTGCCAGTTTCATTAAGTGGATATGTTGATGATAATGGGAAGAAAGGGCAAGACTTGCTGTCCACTGAAACACAACTCCTATAATGTATTCTGCACATCATATCGCTCAAGCCTCTAATATTTCATTCATTGATTTTATTGTCAAATGAAAAGGCGCTTGTTCCAAGTGGCATTTAGTGAGACAGATGGGGAGAGACCAGACTTCATTACCGGGAGTTTGCTCTCTGGATAACGTTGACATTATATGGGTAAAAAGCAAAAGGAGTGCAAAAGTCTACCAGTCCTAATGTTTAGAAAAGTCTCTTTGCTTCTCTTCCTGGAAGCTGAAGGGCTTTTTACACGGTCAGACTGCAGCCTGCCTCACATGTCATCTGCATCTGTGAAAAAGTATTTCTCAAACGTATACAGGTACTCTGAGATAAGCCCTGTTAGCCTAGGATTCAACTTTTGTGTTGACTGCTGTTTTCTCTATAGGAAGACAGAAGATCAGGTGAGAAGTCTATGAACTATTAAACTTTCTAGCATCCAGTTGTAAGTAAATATTCTGCATTGTGCTTACGAAACAGACAGGACATACATCTGTGTATTCAAATGAGCCTGTTCTCTTTAGTCTCAGTAGCAAGTATCTTCAGAGAAACCTTGGAAGTGTGTTTACTGACACTCAGTAATTACAAGTGGTTGCACCAACTGAGAGGCAGAGAAGAGCTCAGAGTTCCTTTGAGAGAGAAATAAAGGTTCAGAAAAGCCAAACACCAGAAAGAATCACAGAATCATAGAATGCACTGGGCTGGACGGGACCCCCAAAGGTCATCTAGTCCAACCCCCCTGCAGCGAACAGGGACATCTTTAGCTAGATCAGGTTGCCCAGAGCCCCATCAAGCCTGATCTTGGATGCCTCCAGGGAGGGGGCCTCCACCACCTCTCTGGGCAAACTCTTCCAGTGCTTTACCACCCTTATGGTAAAGAACTTCTTCCTAATATCCAATCTAAATCTAACTGTTTCTAGTTTAAAACCATTGCCCCTCATCCTATCGCTACATGCCCTTGTAAATAGTCCCTCCCCAGGTTTCCTGTAGGTCCCCCTCAAGTACTGGAAGGCCGCTATAAGGTCTTCCCAGAGCCTTCTCTTCTCCAGGCTGATCAACCCCAACTCTCTCAGCCTGCCTTCATAGGAGAGGTGCTCCAGCCCCCTGAGCATTTTCGTGGCTCTGCTCTGGACCCGCTCCAACAGGTCCATGTCCTTCTTGTATTGAGGGCTCCAGAGCTGGACGCAGCATTCCAGGTGAGGTCTCACCAGAGCAGAGCAGAGTAGAGGGAGAGAACCACCTCTCTTGATCTGCTGGCCATGCTTCTCTTGATATAGCCCAGGATGCGATTTGCCTTCTGGGCTGCAAGCGCGCACTGTTGGCTTATAAGGAAGGGAACACCCATCTGTATGGGAGTTCAAAAAGCACTCCAAAACAATCTGCCTGTTCCCCAGATCCACCTAGTAAACGCTAAGAGAATACCGAAACGTGTTGGTGAGAAAAAGCACTCCATACCTTGATGTATTTGGAAAGAACTAGAGGTGGAATATGCAAAAAGTAAAAGCAGTTTCTGGAAGAAAATCCAGAACTCTCCCTCTTAGATAAGTATCCTTTTCGGTGAATGACTGGGTTATGACGATTCTTGCTTATTCTTCCTCTCTTTCTAGCCTCGCTAATTTTGTGTTCCTGCCACACAGCAGCATGGCCTCTCCAAGAAGCTGCCTGCAGCCAGATGTTACAGATACTTTTTTAAGCAGTAGAACTTGGTTCAAAACCTTACAGGCTAAAGAAGATCCTGCAAGCAGGCCCTCCCTTTTCTAGCCATGTGCTCCTTCCCCTACATTAGTATGTAAAATATAGCACTAGCACCTCACAAACTCTCCTTCATACTCTTCCCCTGTAACGAGGTCAACTTGTTTGGACCTTCTGAAAGGTTAGGTGCAGGAAAATCAAGATGTAAAATTAATTTAGGCTGAAAATAGCTGGCAGTTGTCTGACTTGACCAAAATGACAGTAGCAGGCACAGCAGCAGAACTTGAAGTGCCCGTGTGTTGTGGTTAAAAGCAAGGTGCCTATGACCAGCTTGGAAAAACTTTTGTGAACTGCTTTGTTAGTTACATGTATGAACTGGACCTAAATTTAAATTTAAACAACAGTGTCCCTTTGTTAATCTGAGCCTAATTTAACTTTTTTTTTTTTTTTTTCTGTGATTTTTACAGCGAGGTGTAGGGTGCAAGCTTTTCTTTAAAAACACTACAGAGAAGAATCAAAATGATCAGCTCAAACACTGAAAATGTCTAGATAAGATAAATCATACTTCCATAATAAAATGAGAGAGAGGCGTGAAAGTATTACGAATTCCGAGGACATCAAAATACAGTAAACCAGCTGTGAAACCACTGCAGGAAGGCATGCAAAGGGCAGGAAGTTATAGTATCAGTTAATCCCCTTAATCTCTACTAATGCATGAAGTGTAAGCAACATTTCTTTTATGAAGCAGTAAAACGTTGTTATGAGTTTTGAATCTATCTTGCATCTCAATGAATTCTGTAATCAAAAGGCTAAGAACTGCAAGTCAAATATGAGTAAATTTCTCTTTACTTATTTTCCTCTTCACCTGTGTAGGGACAAGATGGAAAACAATACAAAAATTGAAAGCTGTAAAATGGACTTGGCTAACTCACTCCCTCATAACCACAGATGTTAGATGACACACCGTAATTGCTCTTAAAAAGGGAACAAACATATGAGATAAATAATATAAAGAAAAGTGTCAACAACCTATCTGTACGATAAGCCTCTTTTGTGTAAAAAAAGGTATTACAAAACAAAGGGCTTCACTCTGTCTTCCTTGGGAAGAAAAAAAGAAATCCCTCACATACCAGATGATACAAGACAGACCCTTTACCGGCTCGTAGTTCCATGTAGTGGAAACTGTTGTCACCTTTTTGTTAGTCATGCTGGAGATCTATTAAGCACCATAATAAATATAAATTACAATAGAAACACATTTAATACTTTAGCAAATTAAAAATGGATTGCCTTTCAAGTACTGAAAAATAGCAACAAATTAATACGCATTTGCAGATCACAAAGGCAGTAAGTCAAAAAAAGGTTGATGTAGATGACAATTTCGGCTGTGTATTGGGAAGATCAGCAAGACCCAGATAAATCTAGTCATGAAATCTTGGCTTCCATTGGATTTAATACTGTGAAAATTAATTCAGACCTCAGTCACATAAATGTTGTAGAAGCAAGCACACTAATTTGAGAAATTATCACCCCATAGCAGGAGTTACTGCCCACCTAGATCATCTCAGTGTACAGCCACCTGGATTAGCTGCAGCCCTCTTCACTGGCCCTATATAACAGCTCCGGTGTGAGAGGGACAATGAGTCCCCATAAAATCTTTTAACGCAGCTCATGGAAAAGTAATGAGGAGACAACGGCAATAATTTCTTAAATCACTCCAATCAAAATTGTCAGGACATCAGTTTATGCCTCTGAAAGCACCCAGTAAATGGGACATTTACAGTTAATCTGTTCTAATCTCTAGAAAAGATTATGATGTTAGCATAATCCATCCTTTGTTAGCACTGACGACAGATTATATAACCTAGTAGATTTGTGAAAGTCTCCCTTCAGCATCTCACTTTAGTTTCCACCTCTGCTCTTTTAAAAGGCAAAATTGATCTTCTTTCTCTAGGATTCTTTCCTGGAGGTGCACGAATCTTGTACTTGCTCCTAAAATACAACTGTGTAGTCCCCAAAACACAGACATGCCTAGGATTTACTCTTCACAAAGAAAAGATAATGTAGGTGGCTCTGAATAGCTCTTGTGAAATCATCTGTGCAGATATTTTTCTTCAAATGCACCCCAATTAGCTCTTATTTTAGTCCATCCAGTTCCAGCCTCCTATTACAGTGACTTAAGCTTCCCCGGGGGCATTTCTTAACTCCCCACTTCATTAGCGTTACTTTTAGCTTAGACCTACACTTGTTCCCTATCATGCCCTAAGGGTTTTCAGAAATGAACTTCTTTTTCACAAGATTGTTTTATTTCTGATTTGTATTATTTTCTCTCTGTGTTCAATGCTGTAAAATATGGATTGTCAACAGTGCTTTGTAAATTGGCATAAGAAATGTAGGGATAATTTTCAATGGTCCATACATACTCAAAACATCAACAAAAAAGCAGTAAAAGAACACACACACTCCTCTACAACACATGAAATGCCAGGTTTTTTCCTTCTAGAATAAGATGTGACCTTCTGACTGAATTGAAAGCTCTTATTCTGTCGCTTAGGCTCAGCCCATTAATTGCACGAGGAAACAAACTCCAAGGCATTGATCAAATTTTGGGACAGCCTTCCATTTGTTATCCCCACATGAAGAGGAACTCAGTTCCTGCCTTACCATGAAAGGAAAACAAACAATTTCCCATTTAAGCTTATAAGATCAATGCTGCAAGAAGAGAAATGTGTGAGTATGCATGCACTGAAGGAAAGGAAGATTTATGTAAGATGTGACTTAAGACACAAAGGCATTAAAAAGAGATCATTATCTGTTTTGGAGGTGGAGAAAAGATCTTCTATAAATCATTATCAGATTCTGATCAGCTCTAGAACTGAAAAGTACTAATGTTATTTTATTCCACGACAGATGGGACAGTTCACCCCTCAGAAAGACTGAATGAGAGCTGACTCAACAGCAATCATAAATTATTAACTAATTTGAAGGATTTTTGCCCTCCTCTTTTTCTCCAAGTCCTCTAAGCTAATTTTGTAGCTAATGCAAGGACAGACAGATCTGAGGGAGTAATTATCAAGCAGGTACAACAGGATTAAGGAAAGCTCTACGACAAGACAATGCTGGGCTTCTCTCACTGAACCACTACATAAATTATTTGTGGTCAGGATTAAAGTATTTAATTAAATCATCTTTTTGTAGATGAAACATGAAAATTATTTTTTAAATTGCTGCAAGAGAGAAAAAAAAAAATCTTCCCTTCGTTTGCTTCTTACAATCTATCATTGAGCCTGTAGTTCAAAAAACAAAACGATCAAAACAGCAGTGACTCACTGGCAAAAGCCAGCGTACCTTGAAAGTTATCTCCTTGCATATTCTTCTCCCCCAATTTAAGATGACTGCAATGTTATGCAAATGCGTTACTGGAACAAGGACAGCTTCCACACCAGAAAGGTAATGTCCCTCCATGGTCTGAGTGGTTTACACACAGGAATTCTCCTTCAAGTAATCAGTCACTTCAGTGAGCTCTTACTAAACGTTAGCAGTCTACTAGCAAAGTCAGAGAGAAAAGGGATTGTCAATTTTTTGTTTAACACAAACAATAGTGGGAAGTAAGGAAAGGCTTGCTCTTTAAGAAAAAAAGAAGCGTGTGTAGAACAAAGGAATTTTTGACCCCTGAGAACAACAAAGGGGGAAAAAAATCCCAACAAATTGAAGATACAGCTCTTCCTCCTGAGATTTATGTTCTGCAGTACCATAAGGGAGAACCAACATTGCAGTTAGAGCTGCTCAGTTAGGGTCTGTAGGTTCGAAACATCCTCTGCCTCTCTTACTGCCCACATCAGCAGCTGTGAGACACAGCCAGCCGAGGAGGACAGGAGAACAGAGAGAAGTACCTAGAGCTTTATGGACTGTACTGAAGAATATCTGAAGTTGTGGCTGAGCTGGGGCAGAGAGAAATTTTTTTGCTTCCATGAAAATATTTTTTTGAGGTCACATTTAGCAAACTGTTCTGAGAAATGAACATCTGAGCTTGGTTTGCCTCCATTTGGCTGCAGAATTGAATGAAAGAATCTAGCTGGTCAATAAAATCCAAGGATTTGGACTTAATTCTCTAGCCACTGTCAACTAGGATGGAAGGACACCAAGCTATTTCTTGGTATTTGGACTAGCATCTTGGCTGGAAGAAAACCCAGTGGGGAAGAACTGAGTTGGTTATTAACGTAACTCCTTAATATCTCCCTTCAGAAGATAAAGGTGTTGCCATTTTTCATACTGGATGTCTACTTATTGCAGAAAGCAAATCAATCCTTTTGGGTTTTTTCTTTCAATTTCAAGCCATAACAAAAAGGAAAAAAAATAACAATTTGTACAAAATCATTACAGATGTATCAAAGTACTGTGAATTGATTTTTAGGTCTAACAAACCTTGTCAGAGAGTCTTTAAATGACACCTAAGAGAGGAAATCTACCCCCTCTGCTGTATGGAAGATAATATTATTCCCTTTGCTGTATGGAAGAGAAAATAAATAATTTTCTGAAGGGGAAAAGAAAGAAAGCTAGATAAACCAAATATTATATATTTTTATTATTATTATTTCTTCCCAACTCTACTCTTTGGGAAACAGCATATGTCTTCTTTGTTCTCAAAACCAGCAAAACCAGGTAACAAACGTTTTACGCAAATAGTCATTAAATGGAAGGTCCATGTGAATATACGTGCAATAAATCCCCTGACCTAACATTCAGTAATTTAAGTGAGCTTTGGATCACACAACTATACACGTGCACATGTGCATATGTAGCAGAAGCTAGATGAACACTGCTGAACAATGCAACAAAGAAAGCAGCTGATTTTAAGAATACTAGTAATTTCTGGATATACTTTATCAGTAAGTCACTGTGAATGAAACTAACACAATAATATGCCTGCAACTGTATCATGTACCAAAGCAGGAAAAAAAAAAAAAAGGAAATAAGCATATGGAACTGCTAATGGAAATTAATTAAATTCTATATAGGGATTATGGAGTGGAGGTCTGAAGTAAGCTATAAGGTATACGATACTGCACATTTTCCACAGTACAATCCAAAAGTGATTAAAACACCTACAGCAGCTTTCATAAGAAGTTTGATCTATTTCTTCTGGACCACTTAACAATCATGAACTGCTGCTTAATTTCCTTTCCCATCATTACTTACTGTCAATAAATGTGTGTGTTAAATTTAATTTTTCTCCTTTGTAATTAGTCTGGGTCTACCTGTCTGACATATTAACTGATTCTACAATCTCACATTTGTGACATCAAACGATTTCCATGGTGACAGATTGAGATACATTCCTGAATGAGACTGGTAAGTGGGTCATATTTGAGTGGAAAGGGGTGAAAAAACCCAACCCTACTTTATATATATTTGCTTTGTTTAGGCTAATCAGTAATCAAGGGAAGATAGAGTCTAAGAAAAAATTCCAAAATGGTACAGTTAAATTTGCTTGGGAGCTGACAACCACAGAGGCTTGTGAAACAGTTTTTAAGGTTATTGTGGGTAATGAAGGTACTCAGAATATGCCAATCACTTTTTTGAAGACTGACTAATTTGATTCATAACTTTGGACTCAGTTCACTACTCAATGATTTTTTAATTTTGTTTATTGCAGACTGATCTGTAGAATATGCCACTTCACGGGCATATTGCAGCAACTTTGATTATTAAGTTTGGTCTAGATTTGACACCACAAAATCTCTGGTCCTTGTCCCTTTGCACAAGGAATTTGCTCTCTTCTCGGGTTTATTTCCATTTATTGACTTCAATTTGTACTGTAGACCATACTTGAGCAATGAAACTGTATTGCATGTATCTGGGTCCGGATTAAAATTTGATGTGTTCTGCTGCACGGGCACCTGTGTCCTTGGATGCTATCTGTCAAGGGTGCTCCAGTGAACACCAGCACCATCAAGCCCTCAAAACACAGTACTGCTGGCTTTGAAGGGCAGCTGAATAAAATACACTCAACAGGGTAGTGTTAGATGTCAGCAATAGCAGCTGCCGTGGTTCCTGATAAAACGGATTAAGTGGTGAGAGACAATGTAACAGGGAATGAAGACCCTCCATTTACACACATTGACTTGAAAGAGTCAATATAGAGATATGGTAAGCAGGTATGACTCCTTTTATATTAAATGGAGGCATTCCAACTTGTAGCAGGTCAGAATTTGGCTTGCTAAATTTATACTACAGAAGAATGAAGCATTTTTCATATATTTTCTCATAAAAACACCGGCTGTTGGCTTTGCTGCTGATTAACAACCTCCCACTTTCCCATTCTGGGCAAGTTGGTGAGGGAAGCTGTCAGACCAAGAACAGGATTGCTAGCAAGCCATCCTCTGGCCAAGCCACGCTCTACAGAGCACACAGCTATGTAGGAGAGGCTTTGCCATTTGGAAAACTGAGCTTCATGAATTCTGATCCATACCAGTCCAAGTTTAGATCCTTAGAACAGCAAGCTAAATTAAAAATAACAACTTTCCCAAATGCAAAGGGATCCATCCACTATTTCTGAAATGATATCAAGATGGCATAGCAGAACGTGTAAATTGCTGCCTGATTGCTGTGAGAGTGCATCTAATTTGATGTGTTCATGGGAAGAAACCCTGTGAGAAGAAAGTACCAGAATCATGCGTGGCACTAAATGTTAAAATTCACAGAAGGCAGTATTTGCCCTCTAAAGTGTCAGACAGTTATCATTCAGGAGTACATGCAATACCATCTGAGCAACCACAATGAAACCAGACAGCTACAACGGCACGTATTCACGGTAAATCTTGCACAATTATTCCACTGAGACTAAATGTGAGATAACTCAGAGGGAACTGTGAATTCTCACTGTAAAAAAGGGCTCAGTGTAGAAAATATTTCTTCCTATGAACAATTTATTTGTACGGGGGGAGCTTATCCAGTGCTCTGCAGTGCTAGGTGCTGTACAAATACACAACTAGACAAGACAGACAATGGGAAAGAGAAAGAAAACCAGAAACAGGACCCAGGACTGCAGAGGCAGTAAGGTGCCTGTGTATGTCTGCAGCAGAGCCGGGAAGCAAAGCCCAGATCCCTCCTGTTCTACCCAGTGGAACTGCCCTTCTCGTTCTCAACCTCGCTATGGATTTTTAACAACTTCAGGAGCAACAAAGTTTGCCAATTCACTGACAACATTAGCGTGCATAAATCACTAACCTTTTTTCTCGTTTCAACAGAAGAGTCTAAATAGTTGTTAAGATTGCAAATTAGTTCAGCTCTGCTTAAAGGATTAATTTTTTAGATCTTTTGCAAATCAGAGAATTTGAAGTGAAAAAAAAAAAAACCACAGATATATAATGTTTTCCCATAGGGTCTGAAGTAACTCCTCCAGCTATGCTGCTTTCAACTCCAAGTTTGGCTAACCAAGTAGCAAAGGAAAAGCTCTTTACACCAACTTATTAATGTTAGACACGACCTTGGGAAATGTTTTGTAACATGTCAGGACACAAAGAATATATAATTCAGTAATTAGCAAGCATGTAGAAAGATGATATTCATGTCTGAAATATATTGGTGGGTAGACAAACAAAGCAGGGACAGCAAACAGGAGTACTGAAACCATAGCAGGCTGGACAGTCAGTTTGATGAGAGTAGTTAAGAAGATTAATGTATACTCTAAACTGAACTCCCCCAGTCGGCCAGCGCTCAATAATTTAAAAGACAATGCCAGAGCCTTCATTTCAAGGTGACAGAAAATTCTGATGATGAAAGAGGTAGCTGAAAACTTGCTTTTAATTAAAAAGCAAACAGGCTGAAGCTCCCATGTGCCTAACAGGAAGTAATACCATTTAGGAAACAGTGGGGAGGGATTATTATTTAGATAGTTCATTTTATTAAATAAAAGAACTCAAAGAGAACCAGTAACAACTTTTCCGCCCTAGTGTCCTTAATAATATGATTACTCATCGACTTAATGAGAAAAAGTTTGAGGCTAAAGAGAAAGCAATTAAACTGACAGATTTAGTGCTACCAAGAACAGATACCAACAAAATGAAGAGCTAGGATGCATTAAATGACCAGAATAATTCATGAACATTCCAAGGAAGATGAATAAATGGATGACAAAGCTCACATCTTTTACGCGATACAAATAGGTAGACAGACGACAACTAAATTGATGGGTGTGTGTTCAGATGGACACAGAGGTAAAATATTTATACCACTCATTAAAAAAAAAAGATCAAAATTATTATACAGTTTATGACATGTGGGAGCTCAGAAATTGGGCAAAAAAGGTCAGATTAAAACTCAGTTTCTATGGAAGCTGGAGGTTTCAAGTTAGCTCCACTCTCTTGCTACAAACACTTTCAACCTGCTGAAGTTTAGTTACAAAACTATGTCAGTGTTAAGAATTTATGAGTTGTGGGCAAGAGCTTTTCTTCCTAGGGATCATTGATCTCTGTAGCCTCAGGCAAGCATCATCTGCCACAGCACATGCCAGTAGGGAGCAGCAGTTCATCATGGTCACCTGTGACGTTTTGATGACTGCTCCATCCTTTTCCCAATGCTAAACTCAATGATCTTAAACTTCAGCTTAAATTTCAGCATCAAAAGGCTAATAGGAAGTTAGTACATCACATCTCCTCTGCACTTGGAAAGACCACATTTGGCAGATACTGTTCAATGAGTGGGATACAAGAGGATGCTGGTGGAGAGCAGCACTTGGACCTGAATCTATTAGCCAGGACAGGCTCAGACATTATCAGCCTTAACTCAATGCTCTATCTAGTGCATCATCATTTTCAATCTTGCTGAAGTCAATGAGACTACTCATGAGCTTTCACACTTCAGCCTATGATTAAGTACTTCACTAAATAAGGTCATTAAATTTAAATTGTAGATGCTTGCTAGGTACTCCTGAAGGTTGTTCTCTCACCTGCAACATATCCCCTTCAGGCTCATGGCTGGCAAAACAAATGGCAAAATAACATCCCAATCTGCATGTCAGCAATCCTCCTACTAAACTTAAGACATGGGAAATTGACTGATTCAGGAGGGAGCTGTGTTTACCCTAACTGCTGATGTAGAAGAACAGTAGCACGTTGTGGTTCTCAGAAAAGGATGAGATACACAGAAAAGGAAAGGTGTATGAAACTAGCATACTGCAGTGGCTTGTAGAGCTATCTCTGAGTAGCAGAAACCAAACAACTGTGTTAATGCAGCATTTTGCCACAGTGCATGTTTGCCACTTCTCAGTAGGACTCATCAGCCCAACACAGCACTTTGCTAGTGCAGATAACATGCATGTGCTGGCCCCCATAGAGACACATCCTAAAAGATTCACATAGCACCTCCAGAAGCTATGAAGCTATTTTCACTTCTTTCTCCATTCAGCATGTACACCTCAAAGCAGCCCTCTATCCTGCTTCCTATTCCCAAACAGGCTATCGATCATGCTGAAGTGTATACTGAAGCCATAATGTGGATAACAGACCATTAAAAGCTCAAATGAGACTGCTAAACACATTTCATTAATCATGGCACAATCTAGTCTTGAACCAGGAGCTACAGCTTTGTCAGGCTGGTAATAGAAGGCTTCTTTCTACCCATTTCTAATGACTGGGAAAGGGAGAATGGATCCTGAGCTGGTTACCTTAAACCTTTCGCCCATTCTCCTCTTCCTCAGGTGCACGTGGCCTGTGAGGATTACACTGCTGGGGAAAGAGAGCGAGTAGAGGATAAGGAATAAAAATAAGAGAGCTGCTAAGAACGAAGAGTGTGAATGCTGTTCAGAGAGCCTGGACTCTCAAAGGAGCCAGAACACCTGCAACTCACACCAATTTTAATAAAAGCACTTCTGAAAAACTGGACAAACTGGCTCCCTCTCCCTGTCAAGGGGTCTTAATTTATGGATTTGACAGGATGTCAGAAAAAGGACTGCTGATTCTACCAGTATAAAAGCATAGCAGGTAAAAGCTAAAGGAAACATTCTGAAAAAGAGATGCCCCTGATGCATCTCTTCTTATTGTTACATCTCAGGCTTTTCTCAGTAGCTTCCAAATCCTTTCCAGGGAAAGTCAGCAGGTTATTCATTTCATGCTAGGCAATTGGCAGGTTAACAAGAGTTACCTGGCAAGCACATCTGGCTGTTTAACCCCCCCTGATGCCACACACCTCTGCATACTAGCTTAAGGGTGGGGCATACTTTTCTTTTTTCTAGGGGAGCAGGTTGGAGAAGGTAGTTTCACCTGATATAAGTTGTTTCCTTGAACAGCAGAGACAGAAGACACTATCAATAAAAGACACCACTTTAATAATTAATTGGAAGAGTGAACATGCCTGAACTAAAGGGACCTAGCAGCATGGGGTTCAAGTTTAAGCCAAGTGGAGGATTTGAATCAACAAACTTCTGTCGAGGAGGCAAGGTTTTTTACCTTAGCTTCACCTCATTGTGGTCACGCTAAACTCCCTGGTTTAGACTTATAAAAGACTTTTCCACATGAGATCAGTTGCTGACATCATTGGATGGAGTTTACTATGCAATGTTAAGAAAAAAGGAAAGAAGTGAGAAGTGTTGAATGCAGAACAAGAGCTTTCAAAAACATAGTAGTAGTAGAGATTTGATTATGCCAGACACCAATTACTCTATTTTTGAGCTGATTCTGTTCACAGAGGTATTTATTTGATATGTTACCACATAATTCCTATGTACTAAAATGACATAGCTCCTATTCCAATGAGGTGTGTCTCGGGTAGCATTCTGGAGCACTACCAATTAAAGAGCAAAACTAATTTCCCATGTTAATAATCCCTTGATTCCTGTTACTTGTTGAGGAAAGAGTGGTACTATAATCATACTATTGCTTTTGTTATTTAATGCTGCCTGATATTTTCAGATCTGCAGTACCGACTGCTCTTACTTGTGCCCTGCTAAATGCAGTTGTGTTTAGAGGATCAAAACGTCCCTGCAATATCTGCCAAAGAACTTTGACCCCACTGTGAAATTTCTTGAACACACTGTGCTTTATGCCAGTGTTTGGAAACACTCTTAAGAATCTGGGAAATGAAATTCCTGTAAATTAATTAAGTTTCTACAGTCCAATATCTTCCTGCCTCTGTGGGGCTAGGCAGCAGGAGCCCCACCACACCTCCTGGGTGTTTATTAGTATTGTACGTTCTAGAAGTATCTAGTAATGGGAAAAACTTGCTTTTCTTCTGCTTTTTTTTTTAAGAGTAAGCTTTTTGCTCTTATGACTGCTATGAAAAGGAAGGCAGTGTAACATTAATGAGCCAGACAACAAAAAAGAACTAGATACTTTTTTTTTAACATCATGATTTTTAAGTAGGTCTGGTCTTTCAGGGTTTTACCACAGTAGACTATCCCCAGTAAGGCAGGTCTCAGGAGCTAACCTCTCAAAGTTAGTATTTCAGATCTGTATATTCCTTCTCACCGGGGATTTTTTCTCCTGTGTGCAGAAGGCTATGATGATACCTTTACTTTCTCTGGCACAGCTATATGTATCTTTTCTGATGCCAGGGTTTTGCAATAGAAGTGGTATTTCCTTGGTAGCCACTAAACACTCATGCAGCCAAGCAGGATAAAATAAAGATAAAGAGGTCCCATACTGATAGGTAGCTGGCAGAGCTTTTTATACCTGTGTTGTCTGTTAACCCCGGTGGGCAGATAAGCAACACAGTTCATCATTCACTCCCACTCAGTGGGATGGAGGAAGAGGAAAGGAAGAATAAAAGCAGGAAAACTTGGGGGTCAAGAAAAAACAAACAAACAAACAAACAATTATTTAGTAAGTGAAGTGTAAGTGGAAGAAGAGGGAGGGGAAGAAAACAAAACAAAACAAGTGATGCCAAGGCCCCTCCTTTGGGTAGATTGATGCCCAGACAGCTTCCAAGCAAAAGATAGCTAGTCCCCTGAAGTCCCCTCTTTTCCCTTTTATTTCTAAGCAAGATGTTATATTGTATGGAATAGCTCTTTGATTAGTTCGAGTCATCTCCCCAGGTGTGTCTCCTTCCAGCCTATTCTGCACCCACCGCTATTCACTCGGGGGGCAGAGTGAGAAACAGAGAAGGCCTTGATGCTGTGCAACCACTGTTAGCAAAAGCTAGAACATCAGAGTGCTACCAGTACTGTTTTGGTCAAAAATCTAAACGCCAGCACCATATGAGCTGCTATGAAGAAAATTAACTCTATTCTACCCAGGCCCAGTACAACCTGACATGTAAAAAACCTCAACAAACCCCACACAAACCAAAACCACTCAACTACTGTGAACAAAACAAAAAGAGTAACTAACCTGCTTGCTACTAGAATGTTGTTTCTGCCAATTGGGTAACTTAACCAATTCCTCCTACCTTCTGTCTAATACAAGTGAAAACATCAAATGCTGAAAGAGGTTAAGATAACTACCTGTAAATACCGTTTCTGTTTTCCCCATTAAAAGTACTTGCATGCTATAAGGACTTTCCCAAATTCCAGCCACCAATGCAAAACACTGCACTACACAAAGCTAGTGTGGCATTGTGTGAAACAAATTTTTGGTTTCAAGCAAATGCATGTTGCAGTTAGACTACCTATTTAGACAGCTAACATCAAGTATTGATAACCAAATATGGCCTCTTCAGGAGACCTGCTAGTGTTACAGGGATACAGCATCTCTCAGCTAGCAGCTACCCATCTTTGCAGCTACGTCACCTTTCTCTTTCTGCAGGTTCTACTGAAGAGAAGGAAAGATTCCTGGTCTGTTCAGCCATCACAACCTACTGCACGTGGATTTATTTGCTACGGTCTTTTGCCAGACATTTCACTGACCCTCATGTAAATAAGACCCAGGCTTTGAGTGAGGTAGCGAAAATGTTAAGGGAGGCTGGGAAAATACAGGAAAAAATCTCACCACTATAAGACTGCATGAGGCAGGTAAGGTATATCAATAATTAAACATTAAAAAGAAAGAAGCAGAACAAGTGTGGATTAGAAATGCCTCCCAAATATGGGTTGGAACTAATGAGGCTTTTCTTTTTACCATCAGAGAAAGTTTATCACGTACTTCAAAGGCAGTTGACTTAGTGAGCACTGGAGGTGGGTCATAGATACATCCTTTCCAGTGATGCTCAGCATAAAAGCAGAAGCATTCATAACGGAATGACTGAACTGGCTCCGAAAATAATAATCCATGACTTGGGAAAATTTTAAGGAAAGGATTAAACCTTCAAATAAAAAATAGAGGGAAGGGAGGAACAGCATATAAAATAAAAACAGAATCCTGCAGTTATTTCACAGCTACAAAAAGTGTGTGCTGATGCCATACACGCTTCTCATTTGGAGCTCTGGCCAGGTCTGTAAATCCTGACCTGTGATACATTGGGTTGTTAAAATTCCTCTACTCTCTTCAGCTGAGGCTGCCCAATTGAATGTTAACAGTACTGAAAGTGGGGCAAAAAGCTCCCTGACTACCAGTGTAGGTGTCATTAAATTGAGAGTTATCACACTCACCACCAGACAAGAATTGTTACAGAGACACCTAGAGGGATAACAGTGAGGGTGGGGAAATAAGGGGAAAAAAAAAAAAAAAATCCTGGAAAAAGCACAAGTTAATAAGCTTGAGGAATAGAAACCAAAGCAGAGAGAAACAGTGAATGGGGTGGAAACTGGTGGAAAGCAGTATATTAGAAAATAAAAAGGGAGAGCTATGATCTGTTGTGCTTTTCACAGGAACTGAGAGACAGGAACTGCTTGGCTCTCATCTCACTTGTAAGGCTCCCTGTCACTGAGCCCCTGCTTGAGTTAGATCCTCCATCCTCAAGTGCTCAGTCTTGCTTGAACTTTTAAGGGATGTGGAGAGAAAAAGCTCTGGTCAGTGCTGACAGCAGGCACGGACAGCAGAGCACCTATACAGTACTGGATAGCTAAACCGCCCTCGTAACTGTGCCGTACAGTCAGGCAAATCTAGCTGTTTCTCTTGCCACCCTGTAGCTACATGTTGTGATTTGCAAGGAATCACATCAGTTTGGCAAGCAATTATCAACAGCCGCTGGTACTGCAATGCCATTTCAGGAACATGGGCTATACCATAGGGAACAAATAAAGGAGACCCTTAAACTACAGCTCAGGCATAAGCAGAGAAATCCCACGCTATTCTGAGCTAAATGAAGGCTATCACATCTTCTCTTTCATGATCACCAAATTTATCTACATTTCACAGTTTCCAAATTTTGGTTCCTTAATTTTTTCTTTAATTTTAACAGTTTCACAGGTTTTCATTTTTCAGAAAAAAATATCTGGATCAGTTGTTTTCCTGGTTTTATGTTGAGCATAGACAGTAAGATTACTTCTGGGAGACCTCTGCTGCCCACTGAAGTCTGCTGTCTTAGGAAAAAAAAAACACAGTACATCTCACATATACACTGTTTTCTAATTAAAAGCTGGATTCTCATCTCATTTTCACCAATATAAATCCAAGGATAACTTAAATGAAAGTAATGGAGTTACTCTGGATTCAGTCTATGGTAAATAAGACAAGGGTCTTGGCCTAATCTCATAAATGTCTCCCGTAAGATATCCATTAGTTACACTGCGTTTTCAGTGAAAAATGCACCACATTCTTGCAAGATCTCTTGGTGGGGAAAAATGGTATTTTTTAATACATTAATTCTACACAATTACATTAAAACTTCTGGTGAGATCTCAGGGGAAATGGTTACCACGTCCTGCTATCTCAATATACTTCCTCATCAACAGCACTAGAAATACACAAAGGAACTCTGCAACAACCCTAACATATAATTACATAACTAGTTTCAGTTTGTTTATATTCTAAGTCTATATGGGAAAAGTTGATTCAACCACACCTGTGTTCTCTCATAAGTATCATTAGTACTAATTACTTACAACTTCACTCATGGCAATCGCTGGATGATATTCAATTGCTTTCAATATATTGCTGAGAGATCCTAATTCCACTTGGAAGGCAGGAAATGAGTATCGGTAATTGGTAAAGGTGCTTCAAGCTTTCTGGCTAATAATACAATTGTAATAGTACTTTATCCTGATTCATCTGGAAGCGTTTGCCTCCTCTTTGTCCTTTGACAATGGACCCACTATGAACAAGGCATCACTGCTACAAAGCTCCTAGGAACAAACTCATGTTTTGCCTGACAGCTAGGCCAGACAGAGGGAGTCTTTGGAGAGTAGAACAAAAAGTACTAGCTATTTTGGATGTCTTATGAAGCATATCCTTAGTGTATTTTTGCAGAGGTGGACAAGTGAGCACGACTTTTTTTTTCCCCCCTCAAACTCTCAGCCTTAAATCACATCTCTCCCGTCTTTACTTTGAACTCTAGTTGCAACTTCCTTCAGAGTTTATTTCATTCAAGCACTGGTCACAAGGGGATGAAAATAATGAAAGGTGCTCTGCAGGTCTCAACACACTTTCCAGAGATTTCTAACCCAATCTTCAGTTCTTAATTTTGACAACTTGGAGACCTTACATATTGTTAGAGAAATGATTAAATATCTTCTTCTTCTACCAAGGGATAAATTAAGACTAATCATAGCTTGGGATAACGAAAATAATTTTTTTTTTCTACTTTAGATTCCGCCTTCCAAGCTTCATCCCAAGAAATTAGCATTCCCATCTGCCTTCAACGTGAAAGTCAGAGCTACATAGCAAGGTACCCTAGAGGAATATATTTCAAGAAAGTTAGTCCAAGCCTCACTCCAGCGATGGCTCTGTGTTCATTAGTACACAGGATCTGTTCATGACTGAGTCACCCAGCAGAGCAAATCTGATACATAATCAAATGTGGGCACAGAATGACATTTCTATTGCATTAGCCAGAACACATGATTTGGAGTTTATGCTGACTTTAAACTTACTATGGAAAGACAGATGGTATCTGAGCCAGGGTAAGGTTTCTCAGAATAGTTAATGCATTAGTATTTTGTAACAGAAATGAACCAGTGAATTTATACCAGATTACCACTCAGTGTTAGGTGTCTCTGATGTTTTGATTCAGTACCAAGATCTCTGTTTTTTTTTATTTACTCTGTCACTAAACAATGGCCTTCATCAGTAAGTCCCTGCTCCTCATAATTTTGTGCTTTTTAGAGAAAGGTTAAGTACAGACCTGGACATATGCTGAAGTGTGCCTCACCCATGCAGAGAGAGTGTGTTCCAGCAATGAACTGCAGATGGACCTCAGGTGTTGGCTGCTCATGTTTTCACTATAGAAAACATATGGTGGTGGGAAGACATGAAAAGGGTTGTAAATCATAAGAAAGGTGAAAAATAAGGTAGCTCAAATATTGGTGTCACATCTGCAATGACAAAAGAGCCCTGAAGCACATGAAGAATTATCGTCACTGAAACACCCTGATATTCAAGTGTAGTGTTTGCTGCCCACGCTTAAATGGTACTGACTGTACTGGCTAGGTCAGGCTAATGCTGATTGTATATTCTGTATTGCCAATACAGTGAGACTCCCAGGGGAATACAGTGGGTTAGGATAACTTCTCCTTTGTTACAGGGCTGGCAAAAAGTATATTGCAACTTGCAGGTCTCCCTTACCTTTGCTTCACTTTAAAAGGAAATATCCACAAATTCTCTTTCTGCACAGGTACACATTCCAGATCTAGATCCATCCCTGACATGCTCCTTGGGACTGCCATCTTGCTTCTCTACCTGAGCTTGCCTCATACAGCAATCTCAGTCAAGTAAGACAGAAAAAAAAAAAATCAGTCATGAAACTGAAGGAAAGATTATTTGTGATATAGAGGGCTTCATTAAAAATGAAGCTCATATAAGAGGTAACAGCTGCCTTAGCATTAGAACTGGGTGAGGTAGCAGCAATTTTAAAAAGGCTTAGGGTATGTCTACTATGTGGTTTGGTATTATTGCTCCTTTAGAACCCACACATGTGTATGCCCTGCTCAACAGTGAGTTTGCCAGTTGTTAAACAAGTGGAAAAGATGGCAGCTTTGAGCACCTGTCCATAGTCCAGCTCTTAAGAAAATTAACATCTTCTAATCAAGCCATAAAACCCAACTATAAGCTTGCAGCAAGACTGGCAAAAAGAAAAGGCTAATGCAGACTGTTCCGCATTAGACGCAGAAAGACTGTTCAGAGAGTGGATTTGTACTGAATGTAGCTAGTTAGTAAGATTAATGAGTAGAAATCACATTGCATGGTGGTCAGTCTTCAGTGATTTGATTGAAACAGGAACTAATTTCGAGGTGATATAAAAATCCTTCTTAAGTTTGGCTACATATTTTTCATGGAGTAAAAGTCAACATGACATCAGGATGTAAAGGAAAAGGAGAAGCAAGTATTTACAATGTTTAAATTTACCCTTTGACTTACTCATTTGAAATTTCTCGACTGGAGAAAGGAATTGAAGAACAAGGCGGGAATTGTGTCCAGCAAAGATTAGATTTATTAGATTATATGGAACAGGTGTCATAAAAATGAAGGATAAGGAGCACCCCAGGATATCACGTCTCTGGACAGGTTAGAGGGAGGCATTCAGAAAGCAGGAAAGAAATCCGGTTTCCCACTAAACATCACTCCCTAGTAGGGCTGAGAAATCCAGAATGGAGTCTGGAGAATTGAGGATCAAATAAGAGAAAATAATAGCAGACTTGTCTAGGCTTACAGAAGGGTAAGTAATCATAAAGCATGACTGAACTATACGGCACTCCGTGCTGCCTGCTTGACCTTGGCAATCAAAACTACTGCAAGGTCCTAGCTTGAAGCTTTGATGTGCTTTAAAACATGCATATCAGGAACAAAAAGTTTTTTCATCATTTATGTAACTCATTACAGGAAACTGATAGACTTTTGCCTTCCCATAAAAATACTGATCAATAACAATCTCCACAGCTGTCTGACTATGCTTGTCTATCCTTCTTCCAAGTAAGTTGTGTGGCTTGTCATAAAATTATGAACCTGTAACCACTGTACTCTGCACTACAGTGGTTTGCTGGGACAGAGCAAATGGTCTGAGACTGGTTCATAACTTCAATTTGAAGTTTGATAGTAAAGATGCACAGTAATCTATCAGAAGTTAGGAGAGCTGATATGCTCCAGTGGTCCAGTGCTCTTGGAAAGCCAAGTGACGAGTAGATGGAGATGCAGATTTGTGGAAGGAAAAGCCCTATTACTATTCTTTAAGAACCCAAGAGATTTTGCAGAGCGCAGCTGTTAAAGATATCACACAGGGAGAGGGAAAGTCCTCCATATTGACAGATCCCAAACAATTTAGGGCTTGCCAGGTCACAACCAACACCCTGAAGCTTGCAGGCTATAAGTATGCAGCTAGAACCAGCTCTCAGCGTGATGCAGTGCTTTATAAGAGGGCCGCCTCATTCGTCAGTTCTCACTTCAGCCTCGGAATAGTCTCAAGGACCAGCCCCATGCAGAGAACATTAAAGTAGTCCTGTCTTTTGATAACTACAACTAGCATGACAAGTTGTTTTTAGACTAACTCCCTGGTACATAATCTAAACCCTGACTCCTGTTTTGCTGTGTTTTTGTTTGAGTATTTACTCATGTGGACTGATTAGCCAGCCCTGCTCTAAGCTCACTACTTCTGACTTCCAAGTTAAGCAACAGGAATTTACTTTTACTCTTTCTCTGTTCTCAGTCAACCATGACCCCAGATTTTCTTCCTGAATTTAAGGATATGTTTCATTTTTCTTGTTTATTACGTCATTTTGACACCTCATGGAACCCCTGTAGTGTACTGTGACATACTTGCAAAAAGGCCAGTGTTAAACACACTACGTGGAGAGGAAAAAAAAAAAGATTCTCATAAAAACTGTCACCCACAACAGCACGTTTCTATGGTAATACAAGACTGCTTTGGGTTGTTATGGCAACTAAACTTTAAAAGCAGTAGCATAAAACCAAAGCAAAAAAAGTCACAAAAATGGAGCTTCATCACTGCTCTTCTCAATTGTACAAATCATTCTTAGCCCTCCTACCCCACACAAAGACTAGATTGGGTGTTACAGTGATCAAAACAGCAATGGGTGTGCAGAGCCTTCTTAGCACTCTCTTTTAGAAACAAGGACTAGAAGCACTGGTCCACAAGCAGAGCTCTTGTACCACAGAGCAAAACAAATAAAAAAGTGGTAACAATGACAGTAGGACTAATTGCTGACTGCAGCCAAGTCAGCATGATATCTGCACTACCCACCTCGCAGGAAGGACAGGCCAAAATTACACTGCATTAAATGCTGGATTAGGTCCTTAATGCCACTGTGTACTTCATTATTTCCCTGGCAAGTTTTTCCTTATAGTCAGATGCTGCTGCCAAGAAAATGCAGAAAACGTCTAGATACATACACTTGCTTCTATGTAGCTTCACAGAAATTTATCGTGATATATGATGTTTTTAGGTAATTTCAGATAGGTTTCAAGATAAATAATCTTGACTAACTTGGGATGCGCTGACAGTTCTCCCTTTTCCTATTCTTTCTTTCCTGCTCAGTATCATGTATATTCACTCCCACTTTCCATCTCCACGCTGTTTTCTCATTTACCTGCCAGTTATGTCCACTTCCTATTATTATTGAAAGAATTATATGATTATGAGAATGGAAGGGACAGTGTGTAAACATCCTCTTCTAATTCTGCTGAGGTGCCTTAAAACTCATATCCCTGCAGTACGTGCCTTTGCTGCCCTGCTTATGCACTTCAGCCTTCATGCACGTCAGACCTGGCTGAGGTCACCCAACTCTTTTTACTTGTGACCCAAACCAGGGGTCTAGAGTTGAAAGGAGAGCATATTTAAAGATTACTCCTCCAACCATTCACATCTTTTTTTAGTTCGCCTATAAAAGAAGCTGTAAGTTCAAAGCAAGAATGTTTATGTAAATCAGGGAATACAGGAGATAGGCTTCTTTACTGATGTAAGTCAGCATCATCCTGTTCATCCAATGTTTTATAAAGCTAGTTTATACCAGCTGAGATGTGCTCTCTCAGGATTTTAGTACACCAGTGTAACAATATTCAGAGAATAATTTCTTAGTAGTATGCGAAAATGCCTGAATCTCCAAATACTGTAAAAATCAGTGCCAATATGACTCTGAAGCAGGTTGGCAAAAAGCCTGCAGACAGCCTTACAGAATGCCACTTGGCACCTGCAATAATCATATCCTGAAGCATGCAGGAAGGAAACATTATTACTGTCTATTAAACATAACATGTGCAGGAAGACATGGTAATGCCATGAATTAATGAAGTTCAGGAGATCCTGAGAGTTTGAGAGGTGATGTGCCTTTCAGTAAGCTGCTGTGAGCATAAACTGGCAGACATTTTGTGTTGATGACAGAAGAGGGGTAGCATCAAGTCAGCCAAGGATAATTTTGTATGAGAAGAAGTACGATGGCTCACTTCACTGTAGGGCTTCAGTCCTGCTCAAAGTTACACGCCTCAGAAGGGCAGAAGCAGTAAGCATATGCTAGGTCCTCAGCCCTGGGATGGTTCATGGTCTGGCCTACAGCACCACTGGCTGCTGTAACACTTTCTTTGCTATACGCCTCCACCTCTGTTCCCATCAGATAAATTCTCTTGGTGTGTCAGAATAGCACTTATTTGACAGCTCCCCAAGTCTCTACATAGGAAAAAACTCCACATCCCCAAATATGTACAGAAGTAGCTTCAGCTTTCACTCAGTTGTGCCAGTGGCTCTCAAAAAGCTGTTCTGCTGACATGTTCAGTACCATCTCCAGGATGAATCCCAGAACCACGAGGACCAGAAGCACCTGACACATGGGTCATCGTAAACACAAGCAGGAAGAGTGTCAGCTTAGATTTTGAGACACTTTTGACTATTCATGCAGTGCAAAGGGAACATAAATTGGCCTGAGTCTTCACCAGAAAATGTCAAACGTGCACCTCTTTTACTGACATGAACTTGCACAACATTTACTGCAGCTATGAATTTTGCACTTCAGGTCCAAATTCTTTTTAGGGCTTGCCCTCGTGCAATCCATGGTGTTACAGATTACCATACTTGACACTTAAGCCAAAACTATCAATTCCACTGTGACTAAATGCAACAAAAATACAGAAAAGTTGAGGACACACTTGGCCCCTGAGTTTTACTGTATGTTTATCAATCACCTTTTGCTACGTATCCGGAAGGGCTAGGACAAAAACCTTTTCTGTTGTTAGCAGTGTCTCAAAGGACAGAAAAGATTTACCTTGAGAAAAGAGTCAGAGGGAGAAAAGCTTTGTTTAATTGATCTGCTTGGCCCACGCTGAATTCAAGCTAGAGATTACTGCAAAGAACATGGAGTAGAGCAAGTCTGAGATTCAAGTAAAATAAAGACACTTTGGAGATGCAAAGTGGTCCATTATAGACACATCTAACTCTTTTCTTTTAGCTTGAGGGTTAAAATAAGGGGTTCAAACATCCCTGATTGTCTAGATTGCTTGGAAAAATGAAACCTGTGAGGTTTTTACTACTTCCACAAAATTGGACTTATTATTGATTTCATTTACATGTCTTACTTTTAGTTCATACAACTGTCCCCAGTTTTTGCTCATGGTGCATTTGTACACAGCCTTAGTGCAGTTATGTAATACATTGTTTCAATTTTGTACTCTCTTTTCCCTCTTCCCTGGTTGGGCAGAGAGCAATACCATGCACTCATCCTGCTGATGGGACAATCATACCATTGACCTCTGCGCAATACGTTCTACCTTGCAGCTTGAGACTGTGAGACAGATATTTCCTATTCAACTTTACCCGATGCAAATCCACGTGCTGCCAAGGACAGTATTACAGACATAATTTGCAGCATGGAACCAAAAAGGTGAAACCTCAGATGAGAGCTTTGTAATTGGAAATGGGGCCTTAGGTCCTTAAAAATATGGATTGCTAATGCAGAACAAGGTAGGCTCAGAGAATATGCCTGGTTCAGAGAGGGAGAAAACAGAATATCAAATTATTACAATGCATGTCACAGAGAAGTGTGAAAAGTGTATGTGCTTGATAGATTGCATGTGATTAGAATAAGGGCCGTAGGCACAGAAACCTATCTATTAAATATCATTCTTTCTTTAGTCCTAGTAATATAACTATCAAACCTTAGAGTAAACTTCATTTGTTAGGTGAATGACCCATGTGTCTCATCTGCTTGGAATTTTTAACACATGCAGAGGTGAATTAACATTACACATTATTAATTGGAATGATGGACAGGTTGCCACTCCTTCCATATTCACTGCCTGCTCATGCACTTACCTGCTCTGCTTTACTGTCACCTAGGGAATGCGGAGTGACTGGCCAGAGGGATTAGTATATGGACTTAATTTGTGTGCTCCACCCAAGAAGCAGACATTTGGGGTTGGGTTTTTTTAACAGCCCTCTAAAATACATATAATTAAACAATTTGTGAGTTGATGGGGCAGGGGTACTGAATGTATCCGAGGGGGAGAATGTCTATAATTGTACAAGAAGGTGATTTTCCTCCTCAGTTTGTTCTTATAGGCTTTCACTTCAGCAAAGCCTACTGGTATCCCGTTCCCAGAAATGCACTTTTCCTCTGCCAAGAACAAACACGCAAAGCAGAAATGCTCCTTCTCCCAGTGTGTACCCTCTGGATTTTCTAGCTTCTGAAAGTCACAGCTTGTGCTAGTCAAGGGAGATGAGGATATGCACTTTGCTCCTCTGATGCTGCGCTTTGCCCAGATTTCTCTCAATAAATATTTTCAAGGCAATTCATAAAGCTCTAGGTCCATTCTCCATGGTTGGAGTATTTGAGATTAATAGAATTAAAGTCTCTTTAAATCCTGACGAAAGAGCTCAGAGGTGACAGAAACTGTTTTTTGCTTTAACACTGTGTTAGTCATATAATGTTTAGTTTGGGTGTTTGATACATCATAGCATGTAAGCCCAAAAGACAGCTGTAGAATGAGTGGCAGGTTAACAAAGACTGGAGAAAAATAATGCAGAAAAAGCACTAGATTGATGTTGAGATGATAGAAAAAGTCCTCAAAATTTCAGTGTTGCCAACAAAATTTTATTACAAAACTTGTCGTATGTGGTGAGTTTTTATTCTGAAAACTCCAGTTGTGAAATTGAAAGATGACAGAAGAGTATCAGCTTTCATTTTTAGCTAAAACATTCCTAGGCCCCATGAGAAAAAGCTTGAACACATGACCAAAGGGTATCCCTTGGAAATCAAAATGGAAAAATAAAGAACCCAAATCTTTTATTTTACTTTACTTTATTTTACAATTTCCCCCACCATGAGTTATACCCAGTTTCTATGCACTGTTGGCCTTTCACCTCTAAATACTTCTTCCTGGTGGCAGAAACAGACAAAGAACCATTCAGCTAAAAAAGAACTACAGATGTTTCAGAAACTGCAGCCATTCTATTTTGGCAGCAATTCATAATCAGAATTTTCTGACTATGTCCCTTGTCACATTAAAACTCATAAACTAGAATGTGCACATGCTGATCCATATAATAAACTCTCTCCCCTGGAGCTCATTTACTGAGGTCAACTTTCTTACATACTGCTTCGTCAATAAAGGAATACCATAGCAAAGCAAACTGCAATTAGAAAAAAAAAAGGAAAGAATAACCCAGAACTTTCAGCCAGTCCAGGTGTGGAGAGACAGAAGGGTTTTTCCTTAGACCCACAGAATCAGTAAGTCCCATCTTTTTGCTTGATCTACTCCTAATTAAAATCAGAAAAATTAACCTCCAATCACAGTTAGAAACTTGTTTTTTTTCCCAAATATCCTAAATCCTTGGTTTTTTTGGCTCTTCACCAAGATAGATCAGTGTTCACTCCTGTAGTTTCACATGCAGATGGCAACAACAGCATCATGAGACAGAGGAGCATGCCACACCCCAACACTTCCATCAGCTATAGCTAACAAATAGGATTCCTTATCAATGAAGCTTCAAAGCTTCTGCAGCAGAAAAGAAGAAAACACTGTGACATAACAATCAGGAATAGAAAATCTTAAGCAGATAGAGTCTCCACAGGGACCTTTTCAAAGAGAAAATGTATTTTATCTGTGGAATAACCCTAGGACGAGCTATGTACTGTAGTCTAACCATTAAACACTTACACAAGTCTTTCAGAAACTAACAGATGTTCCTTTTATGAGCAAAGACAAGTGCCATTCGGCCTTTTTAGACACCTATAAAAATTCAGCTAATTTTAAGCTATTTTAATAGCTGCCTGCCAATTTTATTAATGCATTCTGCTACAATGTGATCCTGTTTCCTTCACAAAAAGACTGACTCATACCATGGATTTTTACACACACTAAGGTACACGTTGCTAATGCCTTCCTCTTGATTAGTAAGAAAAGAAAACCCATTGTACTGACCAAAAAGAACAGAAAAATCTCTGCAGGATTTAACACAAACACAAAGTGTGTGAGCCTGCAGAGATCCTGTCTCAAAATGATCCCTGGAACCTTTAATGATATACCCAGTGTAAACGGACAGACTGAGCTACAGAACCTGCCCAGAATCAATTCTGTGGCTCAAATCCTGGCTTCAGCCATGGGCGACAATGAATTTTAAATTTTAATCTTGTCAACAACTGAATATTTTACATCATCACAGGAACAAGAGCATACCTATAAAAAGTACAATCTTTGCAGAAGAAAAGCCTAAGTCTATGACAGGTATAGTTTATTAAAATGGGGCTTCACTGATAGAGCCAAATTCAGGGAAATCTATACAGCACCTGCTGACTCTGCCTGACTCTGACCAGTGCCATTAGCATCTCACTTTCTGGCACACTAAATTCACACACAAATGAAAAGTTATGCATGCATTTGATATTACAACATTATACGTAATAGTTCTTATAGGAATACCATTACTAAAGCACCTACACAAGAAGCTGAATCTTGTAATGGTTGTGATTTTTATTTTTGTTAGCTTTTTTTTTTCCTGAAGAAGCTGCAAAAATAGTCTGAACCATGAACCTCAGGCATTCTTTAGAGCAATATGCCAAAGCACCCACATACCGAGTGTTTGCAAATTTTAAGTTTGGGACTGACTATGTGCCAAACCTTCTTCAGCTGTGGGCACTCTATCCTGCACCAAAATCGCTTTTGACCTTTTCTGGTATTTATGATGCCAGTATGGATTTTTATCATTGTTTGAGCTCCTGACACAAAGCAAACAGCTTCTATAGCATGTTTTTATTCATGCAAAGTATGAATATGGGAATCTCAGTCTTCCTATCATGCTTGCTATTTCTCCTTCTTGGATGCTTGGTTAATGGAGATAGGAGATTCTGCCTTATTGCCTTCATCAGCTTTGCAGAGAAGACTTGCACAGATGAACACTAATTGTAGTTTATATTCTCTGGATGACTTAATCTATAAGCAGAGTTATTTGAAATACACTAGTTATGTCCTATCTAGTCTCTATTGTTTAGAAGTACTTAAATCATGGAAGGCGATCATCGGCTCCGGTGCAGGTGCGTTCTGCAGCGGAACAAGAGATCTCGGTGAACAGCAAGGGTTTCCTGAGCCGGGGAAACCCCAGGGGAGCATGGAGACCTGCCAGGAGATGGCAGCTCTCAGGAGAGAGAGCAGCTGACAAGGTGTCAGCTCCCACAAAGGGCAGTCCTGGGGAGTGTCAGCCACCAGGGCATGAGGTGGCAACTGGCACCAGAGGGCACGTCTTCGAAGGAGGGACATTCCACTGGCCAAGTGGACAGCCTTGAAGTTCACATATCCCAACAACCAGGCACCACTCTGTGACCGTCTGCACAGGCCAAGGGCACTCATCCTACCTGACCCTCAAGGCACAATGGTGGGCAGTCATCTGAGAGCAAAGGCTGCAGCCCCGGCTGCGGGGTCTGCAGCATCTACCCCAGCCGTGGCCAATGCCTCCACCCAGATGGAGCTGCTGAAGGGAGAGGCTGAAGACCTCAGGCTGCAGGAAGTGCCTAGACTTTTCTCCTGGGGCAGGGACAGGAGGCAGACTTGCCTATGAAAGGTGTGCCCAGGTGGAGGACCTCCTGTAGCAGGTGGCTGAGCTGCAGGAGGTGGTGACAAGGCTGTGTAGCATCAGGGAGGCTGAGAAGAAGTTAGATAGCTGGTTCCAAGTGCAGTCTGCAGTGGACCCACAGCCCAAGGACAAACAGCCAAAAACTCCCCCACTGGCACAATCAGAAGGGACGGGGTCCAATAATGCAGAAGAATGGAAGGTTGCAATGGCAAGGACCTGCAGGAGGAAGAGACTTCCCCCGAAGCCTGAGCTGCCCTTGCAGAACTGCTTCACCACTCTTCAAACTGAAGAGGAAAGACCCGTCACATCAGGAGAGATGCTGGGGCTGAGCAAGGCAGCCTGATCTGCTTCCCGTATAACAATCAGTGCAACTAAGAAAAGGTGACGAATGATAGTACCAGGGGACTCTCTTCTGAGAGGTACAGAGGCACCCATCTGCTGACCTGACGCACTTTCTAGAGAGGTGTGCTGCGTACCAGGGTCTCGTATCAGGGATGTCACTGAGAGACTACCAAGCTTCGTACAGTCCATTGACTGTTATCCACTGCTGTTGTTTCATGTGGGCACCAGTGATACAACCAAGAGCAGTCTGAGGAGTATCAAGAAGGGTTACAGAGCCCTGGGAGCAGGGATAAGGGACTCTGGAATGCAGATTCATCACTCTCCCCAGTCAAAGGGAAGGGGTTTGAAAGGGCCAGTTGAATCTGGTGAATCAACAAATGGTTACAGGACTGGTGCCACAGCCAGGGGTTCGGCTAATTAGACCAAGGGATTTGCTTCGAGAAACCTGGTCTACTGGGGGCTGATGGGGTCCATCTGACAGAGAAGGGGATGAGCTTTTTCAGTCATAGGCTTGCCAAGCTGGTGAAGAGGGCTTTGAACTAAAGTTGCTGGGGGAGGGGAACCTCAATCCATCCCACTCCTACCAGTATGATGCCAGTGCCAGAAATTCATGCCCATAGCCTGGAGAGGGTCACAGGTCAGCAGGAGAGCACCTGAAGAGCAGCACAAAGGAATTCCAACCAGTAAGTCAGCTTCATTGAGGGCCCAACTTAAATGCCTCTGTGCAAACACACATAGCATGAGGAATAAACAAGAGGAATTAGAGACATGTTAGAGATGCGTGTGTGCCTGCAGGGCTATGATCTTATTGGTATCAGACATGGTGGAATGGCTCCTATGACTGGAGTGTTGGAATGGAAAGATACAGGCTCTTCAGGAAGGATAGACAGGGGAGACAAGGAGGGGGTGTCACCCTCTATGTCAATGACCAGCTGGAGAGCAAGGAGCTCCACCTGGGGACCGATGAGGAGCCAACTGAGAGCTAACAGTTCAGGATTAAATGAAGGGCAGGTACAGGTGACCCTGTATTATAATGGGCATCTGCTAGAGGCCACCTGACCAGGAAGACCCAAGCAGATGATGTCTTCTATAGACAGATAGCAGCAGGCTCACATTCACAAGCCCTGGTTCTCATGGGGGACTTCAATCACCCCGGTATCTGTTGGAGGGACAAAACAGCAGGGCATAAGCAATTTGGAAAGTTCCTAGAACACATTGATGATGATTTCTTTCTCCAAGTAACACAGGAGCCAATGAGGTGCTATGCTGGATCTTGTGCATACCAACAAGGTGGGACTACTGGGGAATATGAAGCTCAAGGGCAGCTTTGGCTGCAATGACCATGAAAGTTCAAGATCCTTAAGGCAGCGAGGAAGGCGCACAGCAAGCTCACCACCTTGGACATCAGGAGAGCAGACTTTGGCCTCTTTAGGGAACTGCTTGGTAGAGTACCATGGGGTAAAGCCCCGGAGGGAAGAGGGGCCCAAGAAAGCTGATCAATATTCAAGGATCACATCCTCCAAGTTCAGAAGCGATGCATCCCAACAAAGAGGAAGTCAGGCAAAAATGCCAGGACGCCTGCATGTATGAACAAGTAGCTCCTGGACAAACTCAAACAAACACAAAAAGGAAGCCTACAAAGGGTGGAAGCAAGAACAGGTAGCCTGGGAGGAATACAGAGAAATTGTCCAAGCAGCCAGGAATCAGGACAGTCAAAGGCCTGATAGAACTAAATCTGGCCAGGGACATCGAGGGCAACAGAAAAACTTTTGTAGGTAAGGTGGTGTTAAAAAGAAGACTAGAGATAATGTGGGCTCTTTCCAGAAGAAAACGAGAGACCTGGTTACCCGGGATATGGAGAAGGCTGAGGTACTTGATGACTTGTTTACCTCAGTCTTCACCGGCAAGTGCTCCAGCCACACCGCCCAAGTCACAGAAGGCAAAGGCAGGGACTGGCAGAATGAAGAACCGCCCACTGTAGGAGAAGACAGGTTCAAGACCATCTAAGGAATCAGAAGGTGCACAAGTCCATGCCACCTGATGAGATGCATCCACGGGTCCTGAGGGAACTGGTGGATGAAGTTGTGAAGCCACTACCCATCATATTTGAGAAGTTGTGGCTGTCCAGCAAAGTTCCCGCTGTCTGGAAAAGGGAAAACATAATCCCCATTTTTGAAAAATGGAAAAATGGAAGACCCAGGGATTACAGGCCAGTCAGTCTCACCTCTGTGCTCAGCAAGATCATGGAGCAGGTCTTCCTGGAAACTATGCCAGGGCACATCGAAAATAAGGAGGTGATTGGTGAGAGCAAACACGGCTTTGCTAAGTGCAAATCATGCCTGACAAATTTGGTGGCCTTCTATGACACGGTTATAGTGTTGGTGGATAAGGGAAGAGCCACTGATACCATCTACCTGGACTCGTGCAAAGCATTTGACACTGTCCTGCATGACAACCCTAGAGAGACATGGATTTGATGGATAGACCACTTGGTGGATAAGGAATTGGTTGGATGGTCGCACTCAGAGAATCATGGTCAATGGCTTGATGTCTCAGTGGAGACCGGTGATGAGTGGCGTTCCTCAGGGGTCAGTGCCGGGATCAGTGCTGTTTGACATCTTTGTTGGCAATGTGGACAGTGGGATTGAATGCACCCTCAGCAAGTTTGCCGACGACACCAAGCTGTGTGGTGCGGTTGACATGCTGGAGGGAAGGGAGGCCATCCAGAGGAAACTGGACAGGCTGGAGAGGTGGGCCTGTGCAAACCTCATGACGTTCAAAAAGGCCAAATGCAAGGCCCTGCACCTGAGTCAGGGCAATCCCAAACACAAATGCAGGCTGGGCAGAGAATGGATTGAGAGCAGCCCTGCAGAGGAGGACTTAGGGGGTGCCAGTTGATAAGAAGCTGAACATGACCTGGCCATGTGCACTTGCAGCCCAGAAAGCCAACCGCATCCTGAGCTGCATCAAAAGAAGTGTGGCCAGCAGGTCAAGGGAGGTGATTCTCCCCCTCTACGCTGCTCTCATGAGAATCCACCTGCGGTACTGCATTCAGCTTTGGGGCCCTCAGTGTAAGAAAGATGTGGACCTCCTTGAGTAGGTCCAGAGGAGGGCCATGAGGATGATCATGGGGATGGAGCACCTCTCCTATGAGGACAGGCTGAAAGTTGGAGGAGAGAAGGCTCCAGGGAGACCTTACAGCAGCCTTCCAGTACTTAAAGGGGGCCCACATGAAAGATGGGAAGGGACTCTTTATCAGGGAGTATAGTGATAGGATGAGGGGTAATGGTTTCAAATGAAAGAGGGGAGATTTAGATTAGATATTAAGAAGAAATTCTTTACTGTGGGGGTGGTGAGACAATGGAAGAGGTTGCCCAGAGAAGCTGTGGCTGCCCCCTCCCTGGCAGTGCTCAAGGCCAGGTTGGATGGAGCTTTGAGCAACTTGGTCTAGTGGGAGGTGTCCCTGCCCATGGCAGAGGGGTGGGAACTAGATGGTCTTTAAGGTCCCTTCCAACCCAAATCATTCTATGATTCTTTGAAAATATTCATCCTATCAGCTAGCTTGATTGTGAGACTAACATGTAGTAGTAGGACATCACTGTTCAATACAGCCTCTGTACTTAGAAATACCACAATGCCCTTAGACGTGGCATTCAACTAAACGGAGTCCCTCAACACTGATCTCTACAGGGATTATTGAGGTCTGATTTGTGGTTCTCAGGTGTGACTCACACACAGCAATGACCTAAAGGAACCAGGTAGACACAAGAATTGTCACCTGACACTAGGTAAAGCACAAAGATGGTCTCTTGCTATTTTTATGAACATCATCCAGCACAAAGAGGCTGTGATCCTGACGGGAATGGCACCCATAACACAAATAATTACGATGACTGTCATAGTTAGGTCCCAAATAAATTCACAATACTATTTACAATGAATGCTCTTGAGAACTCACTTTTAGCATACAGTTAAAGTAAAAATCAGAAGTTTGGAAAAAAGAACCCACATTTCTGTACCAAGGGTTTGGGTAAGCAAGAATAATAAAACAATTAGCTGATGTGGCCTTCAAAAGAACTTTAAGATTGACAGCAGAGAGTATAGCTTTGGACTGGTTCTTTTCTCAGAAGAATTCACACAATTTCTGCAATAAAAGCATATTGGTTACACTAATCCTTGCTGTCTGAAACACTTTGCAGCACTTCATCCAAGAATGTGTATGATCTTCAGTCCCACTCTTCTGCCCTTAGGCTAGATGCTTTCTCAAGTTTAGAACTGTCAAAATCCAGTGAAAGATGAATAGAAAACATAATCAGTGTCAACTAAGTCACATAAAACATGCAGGTTATCTTCACCAGATTGGCTGCAGACTCACACCTTTGAAGTCAATATTTTGGAGGTATATATCTGTCCTAGAGAAAGAGACTGCTTATCTTTGGGGGAGCAAGAGAGAATGAGGCTAAAGCAGAAATGTCCAAATCCCAGATGAAAAGCTGGATCTGACTCTTGAAATGTAAGTTACTGGTTCCCAAAGACATATTTATGCATAGAGATTGAACCTTGCATATAAAAGTAGTAATAATTACACACCCCTCGGTAACTGCTAAGAGGAATTTTTAATGTTACATTGCTTGAGACACTGTTTCAGGCTACCAAAGAGAGGTGTGAATTTCTCCCAAAGCCTAAGGTTGCCACTTCAAAGAAGAGACTTTCAAATAAAATCACGTATGTACAGCCCTAATTTGTGCACTCAGTTACAGAATAGTTGGATCATTTATTGTAGGAGTGTATGCAAAGAGCTTATCGGAAAAGGGCAGAAGAGCAATAATTTATGAAGGAATCCTACTCCCTTTTTTCCATATACAGAGCAAATGTAACAGTAGCTTTACCACCTAAAATATTAAGTTACAATGTAAGGGTCTGATCTTTTCAGCAACTCTTAAGATGACTGCAAGAAGAACATTTGCAGAACATGGATACTGGGCATTGCTGGTGCTATTTAAAACATACTGTGGGCCTTTCTACACAGCAAATTGGACCTGGTTCAACTGCAAGACAATCCTGAGTTTCTTCCAAGTGTGGTGTCCTAGAAAAAAAAGGAATCTGAGCTACTGGTCTCTGTCACTATTTTTGTTGGGCAGAAAAGTCTTCCTGGGCACAGAAAGAATTGCAGACTCTTAAGACCTTCTCTCTATCTGTGTGGCTGTAATTTGGAAGAGGCTGTGCTGGACTGTCTTTATTGGTTATCCTGCAACAACCCACAGAAGAAAGTTCCTGCCTTTCCTGCACTGATGTGAAAAATTTACTCAAACAACATCCTGGTGCAAGCAGGTTTATAATGGCCACTTCTAGCCCACAGCTGGGTGCCTGAACATTTCTAGAAGAGCCTGTAGGTCTAAAGCTGCTCTCCAAGCTGGGGTTGGATATAGTGTCAGGTTCCTTTGGAGAGTAGAACTGCCCTTCACAGGAGTTTTATTTCTCTTTCAATTAAGTAATATTTCAATGAACACACTAGACTGTTTCAAAAAAATCTTCATAAATTTACTTGGGACTTCTAAGGGAGAAACAAGGAGGGGATTGAAACATTAGTTTAAAACCAGATCCTTCAGAGGAGTATTTGGGGCTCATGACATGAGACATCCTTTGAATCTTTTGTAATGCTGCAGGAGAAATAAAAAGACACTGAGGACAAATTGAGAATCACAGTATGATTAAAAAAAGTATCTTACAAAGCAGTAAAAGAGCAACAGTATCCCTCAAACTTATTTGCTCTTGCTTTCCAGGATGATCCATTTCATTGAGTAATAGAATCATAGAATCATTTAGGTTGGAAAAGACCTTTAAGATCAAGTCCAACCATTAACCCAGCACTGCCAAGTCCACCACTAAACCATGCCCCTAAGCACCACATCTACACATCTTTTAAATGCCTCCAGTGACGGTGACTCCACCACTTCCCTGGGCAGCCTATTCCAATGTTTGACAACCCTTTCAGTGAAGAAATTTTTCCCAATGTCCAATCTAAACTTCCCCTGGTGCAACTTGAGGCCATTTCCTCTTGCTCTATCACTTGTTACTTGAGAGAATAGACCGACCCCCACCTCCCTACAACCTCCTTTCAGGCAGTTGTAGAGAGCGATAAGGTCTCCCCTCAGCCTCCTCTTATGCAGACTAAACAACCCCAGTTCCCTCAGCCACTCCTCACCAGACCTGTTCTCCAGACCCTTCACCAGCTTTGGTGCCCTTCTCTGGACACGCTCCAGCACCTCAGTGTCCTTCTTGTAGTGAGGGGCCCAAAACTGCACACAGTATTCCAGGTGCGGCCTCACCAGTGCCGAGTACAAGGGCACAATCACTTCCCTGCTCCTGCTGGTCACACTATTTCTGATACAGGCCAGGATGCTGTTGGCCTTCTTGGCCACCTGGGCACACTGCTGGCTCATGTACAGCTGGCTGTTGATGAACATCCCCAGGTCTTTTTCCACCAGGCAGCTTTCCAGCCACTCATCCCCAAGCCTGTAGCGCTGCATGGGGTTGTTGTGACTGAAGTGCAGGACCTGGCACTTGGCCTTGTTGAACCTCACACAATTGGCCTCGGCCCATTGATCCAGCCTGTCTAGATCCCTCCGCAGAGCCTTCCTATCCTTGAGCAGATCAACATTGCCACCCAACTTGGTGTCTTCTGAAAACTTACTGAGGGAGCACTCGATCCCCTCGTCCAGATCGCTGATAAAGATATTAAACAGAACTGGCCTCAGTACTGAGCCCTGGGGAACACTACTTGTGACTGGCCACCAACTGTATTGAACTCTTCGGGCTCAGCCATCCAGACAGTACTTTACCCAGCGAAGTGTACACCTGTCCAAGCTATCAGCAGCCAGTTTCTCCAGCAGAATGCAGTGAGAAATTGTGTCAAAGCCTTTACTAAAGTCTAGGTAGACAACATCTACAGCCTTTCCCTCATCCACTAAGTGGGTCATCTTGTCATAGAAGAACAGGTTAGTCAAGCAGGACCTGCCTTTCATAAACCCATGCTGATCAGGACTGATCATCTGGTTGTCCTGTACGTGCCATGTGATGGCACTCAAGGTGATCTGCTCCATAACCTTCCCCAGCACCATGGTCAGACTGACAGGTCTGTAGTTCCCGGGATCCTCCTTCTGCCCCTTCTTGTAGATGGGTGTGACATTTGCTTCACTCTGCACTCTGTCCCTGTCTTCCAGTGCAGGGGGCTGGGTACCTCAAGACCAACTGGTCTTACTATTGAAGACGGAGGCAAAGAAGGCAATAAGTACCTCAGCCTTTTCCTTATCCTTTGTCGCTTTGTTTCCACATGCATCAAATAAAGTATGGAGATTCTCTTTAGTCCTCCTTTTGTTCTTACTTTATTTACAGAAACCTTTTTTATTGCCTATTACAGCAGTAGCCAGATCAAGTTCTAGTTGGGCACTGGCCCTTCTACTTTTCTCCCTGCATAACCTCATGACACCTTTGTTGTCCTCCTGAGTTGCTTGCCTCTTCTTCCAAAGGTCATAAACTCTCTTTTTTTTCCTGAGTTCCAGCCAAAGCTCTCTGTTCTCCACCCACTTGTCTTTCAGCACATGTGGATGGCGCTCCTGCACCTTAAGATTTCCTTCTTGAAGAATGTCCAACCTTCCTGGACTCCTCTGCCATTCAGGAGTGCCTCCCAAGGGACTCTCAACCAGGCTCCTAAACAGGCCAAAGTCTGCCCCCCAGAAGTCCAAGGTGGTAGTTCTGCTAACCCCCTCCTTCTCCAAGAATCGAAAACTCTATCATTTCATGATCATTATGCCCAAGATGGCCTCCAACCATAACATCACCCACAAGTCCTCCTCCGTTTGTAAACAACAGGTCTAGTGCAGTGTTGTAAACAACAGGTCTAGTGCGGTGCCTTCCCTAGTTGGATCACTTACCAGCTGTGTCAGGAAGTTCTCTTCCACATACTCTAGGAACCTCCTGGACTGTTTTCTCTCTGCTTTATTGTATTTCCAGCAGACATCTGGTAAGTTGAAGTCTCCCATGAGAACAAGGGCTAGTGATTGTGAGACTTCTCCCAGCTGCTTATAGAATATTTCGTTTGCTTCCTCATCCTGGTTGGGTGGTCTATAACAGATTCCCACTGTGGTATCTGCCTTGTTGGTCTTCCCCCCAGTTCTTATCCATAAACACTCAACCGTATCATCAAGCTCATCTTTGCCTAATGCAACTGCAGGCTGGAGAACAACCTTATGCTTGGACACTTTAACTTCTCTCTCCTCCCCAACATTTAGGATCTCTATTTTGGGCATATGTGCCTTCCAAAGTCCTCTCCCTCCCCGCTCAACTCCTGGGCCTACAGGATTGTCCCATTAGTTCTTTCTTTGTGCATGATCGTCTGGGAGATGAGCAGATGTAGACAGAGACCAATTTATTGCCGGGATTAAAAAATTGTGGAGAAGCAGGTGGTCAGCTGGAATTAAAAAGACAGACCGGACAACTTACAAAATCATACATTTGGGAGTTGTGATACGTATGTTACAAGGGCTGGCAGCACCACAGGAATTCTGTCTCCATGTATAAGTTAGAGCTTTTCACAGCTCTAATCAGCTGAAAAACCTTGCCTAACTCTATGGAGACTGACTTACATCCACTTTTTTACTTCCAGTAATTATCCTTTTTCATGTTTCCATATTTTCTGTATTTTTTTTAATCTTAGGCCTGCCTCTGCTCCATATTTCTTTCTCTACAATCAGTCTTTATTCTTGGTTTCTATCCCCAGTAAAAAGCAAGGGACCTTCATTGAAACTACAGCAGAAAATACAAGCAGATGATCCTCCTCATTGTCTCTATTCAGACTTTGCTATCTTTGACCATGCAGTGCTCTATGCCCAAATTCAGTTTATACACATTTCTTTGCTTGTTACATCATGTATTCAGTAAAATCTTACTATTAATGTGACAGTAACACACAGTGAGACATTACAATAGCACATTACTCCCTATGCATACATTTAAGTAAATTATGTTTGGCAAGGAATATGTTTATATGAAACTCAAAGGCCAGTATAGGGAAAGTCTTGTGAAGACTCCAAACAATACCTGAAGAGGAGGAAAGACTTTATACTCCTCAATGAAGCAAATTTGTGAACAGTTCAGTTAAGTGGAAGGTGATGGCTTCCGGCTTGCTGAAGGGACATCAGCATATCCAGAGAAGGGAAAGGAAACAAACTCACATAGAAGCAAGCACTAGAACGTAGTCCTTGACTGCAGAGCTGAAGATAATAGGCCCTGCCTGTTAGCTGTATACTAGGAAAGGCAAAGAGGCCTTGTGGATTTCAGCATGGGGTAAGTACAGTAAATGTGCTCTCTTTTCTGTCACTTTTTTAACCTAGTGGTGTATTTTGGCTTCTGTAAATAAATACTCCCATTTACTTAGGCTGACTTTGCTTGAAGTGATTTTAACAGAGCTGATGATACCCATCAAGGTTACACTTTTTTATGGGGCTGTAAGCCTTCAAACCAGGATACTGGAATGTCTCTGCACTTACCAGCACTGCAATACATGTTCTGAGGGCAAGAGGAGAACAACAGGGCATGTCTCTGACTCTGAAAAGCTGACAACACTGGAGCCTGGCAGAATCAAATGGTTTTAGCAGTGTGTTAGCCAGGAAAAGTGCTCTGGTTTGTGAGAGGGTAGTGGGGAACGTTTTTGTGATCATCTCCTTACACAGTCACTCTGAAAGTCTCCTTTCTTGGTCAATCTATCAAGGAAGTTTTCAAGGAGCTGTGGGAAATGAGGATAGGTAGAGAAAACTACTTTGGGTGGATACTTCAAAACCCTTTTTCAACTCATTAAGAGGAGCAAGTACTAACTCATTTCTATTCTATGTGTAACTGTCCCCTTCATCCTCCTCCCTGGTCCAAGTATCATCCTAACTTCATCCATTTTCAGTAGTAACGTGGAGAAGTTATATTGAAAGTAATAATTAGGTTTTATTAACAAAAAGCAATATAAAACAAGTTCTTCTAAGTATTGAATACCAACAAGTACTTGAATGGTACATCACTACAGCATCCTCATAATTCTTCATCTTCTACTGTATTGTCGAGCTCTTAACTGTCCCAAATAATTAGACTAATAAAACGAACTATAGAGATAATCAGTGTTGCCAGTCAGTCTATACGGAATATCGTTGAGGAAAGAACTCACAAATACAACAATTATATTCAAACACCAAAAATCAAAAGAGTGAAAACGTTTAACAAATCTCAGATAGCCCTTTTACCCCCGCTGTACTGTTCGCTTCACCATTCTCCCTCCCCCTCAAATAAAGACAGTAAAAAAAAATCATTAGAATACCTTTGAACTTGTGAAAGACGGCCCATAGCTCAGCAATGTCAGTGGCAAATGTTATGTCTGTATCGAGGACAATGACTCGCTCAAGATTGGAAGGTAGAGTCTTAGTCAGAACCAACTTCATCAGCCCGTAAATCCCAGAGTAGTGTTTGTTGGGGATCCAAGACACTTCCGACTGACAGGAAATGGGCAGTGGGAAAGAGGAAGAAAAAATAATCTTCATTAGAGAGAGGAATTCTTCCTGACACTAGTTTGTTGTAATAGTGGAAGATCTCTGAGGTGGAAATAGTAATCTAAAATGCTATCTTTAAATTAACTTCAGAAGCTCTGAAATATGCTAAAGTTTCTGAAAGTTTAAAAAACAAGTTCCTTTGAGGCAACTGCTTTACAATATAATTAAAATTAGTTGAGCCTTTCCAACCTGGTACAACCCATTCTGAGACATCCATGGATCCTGACAAAATTGAAACCTATTCTTAATCCAAAACTTCAGGTACACTGTACATTGCTTTCATTTTCAAATGAAACAAAAACTTTTCTGTTTGCCATTCCCAGAATTTCCTGACTCTGAAGTAGAAGTAACAAATATAATTTTTTTTCCTTCTATTTCTTACAGATTTGGAGGTCAGAACTTCAAACAGCCAGTCACTTGGAACAGTGGGCCAGAAAATTGCAAAAAAATTATTTCTTACAAGACTCAAATTTTCCTTAAGCCTTACATCTTCAACTGCTTTAACTGCTGACATCACAGAGACATGATCAAAAGTGGAGAAAGTGGGAGAATGTATTTAGCCACATTTTTTGTTTGTTATATATTGCAGTGGTGAACAGAAACATTTCTTCAGTAAGGGCTAAGCAAAACATTTCTACAGCTTCTAAAATAAGTTGGAAGACTAAACTCAGTATTTCATTGTGCTACTGGTACTAGGATGTTCCATAAGCTACATTTAATTTTTTTCTGAGAGGCTCAAGTTCTCAAATATCAGAAGTCACTGCTGGAAGTGGGATATAGAAGTTTTTGAAAAGTTCCTATAGCCCTGTGTGAAACTCCTCTTGTTTTAGAGGGCATGCACTACGATTCCCAGATTTGAAGTATTCCCCTGAGTCATGCTCCCATTAACTTCAAGTAGGGGATGTGAGCGAGACAGATTTCAGGATTTGTCCTGGCATTTTACACTTGAGATAAAGTAAGCAGAAACTAAGTGCATTCATAAAACTGAGATTTATTTATTCTGTTGTTTAACTGTCTCATATCTATTCACTAGCATTGTAAAGCGTATTATGTGAAACAGGTTTTGTACAGAAGAGCTCGTTTCCTCGAAAACACTTCAAGAAAACCTTCCCATAAGAGAATGTGTTCTTAGACTTTATTTGGAAGTTGGAAGAGTGGTTGAAGAAAGGCTACTAATAGCTGCTTAGAGTGCATTTCTTTTTGAATATAAAGTAACAAGGCCTCTGCTGATGTAAGCTGACCTGCTTTTCCCCTTTAAAATGACACACAACTTTCTTCTGTATTCTAGGCGTTCCTGTACCAGGGCAGAGCTAAGTTCATTAAAAAGCCTGAGGGTAGTAGAGAAAACCTTTAAGCAGAAAGACAAAAGTTTAAGAGGAAAAGCAGGTTACCTTAACCTCAAAACAGAAAGTGCAAACTGAAGTGTGAAATTTGTTCGGTTTTTTTTGAAAGGCACCTCATCCTGGCAATTCATTTGCGTGTTCCCTTGTCTGTGCACATAATTCATATGTAATCACTTGCATACACAATCGGGCTAGCATTGTCATCTACACATGTCTAGGTATTATTTACTTGTGCTTGCTATAGGATTTACACTGTAGAATGCCAGAAGTAACAGAAGTAAGGGTTGCCAAGACTCTGGTATAAAGCACTATGAAAGAAATTAGAGAGGGAAGTAACACACAGTGTGGTTTAATTTATGGATCTAAAGAGCCATCATTCTTATTTCATTCTTTCTTGCCTGTTCTCTCTGTAATCTGTATGGTGCTCAGAAGAGAAATTTAGTTTCTGTCTCCCAGACACATGCCAATATTAAGGCTCTAGTAAAATAAACCTCAATGGTCTCCTGAAATGTATTCTGTGTGTGTGCCAGAGATAATTTCAAAACTTCACCCTCAAAACTCTAGTTATTTGTGGACCTAGATCTCCCACATGATGGCCCTAGGAATGGACCACCACATCAAGGTGTCAGCAAAGCAGTGTGCACTCTGCTTCCCCAAACTCTGCATATCATTCTGAATCAGCCACTTGACATTCTTGTGCTAGACCAGCCACGGAGATCTGCTCTTTAGTCATACTGATGGTAAAAAAGTTACAGTGATTTTACAGACTTGAGCTTGCTTTTATTATTACCCATCTCTATGTTATTAATTTCGGATGGCATGTACTTCATTTTATTAGTCCAAATGCAATATTGCTTCAGAATAACTCCTAATACGCTTATGCAAATAAGCCTAATAAGGCAGGGGTTCATAGGTTGCATAAATAGCCTGAGTCAAGCAGGGAAGGTAAAAGGTGGCTGGAAAAGTAAGTCACCTTCAAGGAGCCATTACTTTCTTTGCTCTCAGAATTCCCAATATCTAGCACCACTGCCATGTACCACTGCAGGGAGGAGATCCTTGCCTGGCATTTCCTTCCAATCTGGCACAGAGAAGCCAAAAGTCTGGCATCCTGAAGCCTGACGTCTGAAACGATCGCTTTCAAAAATGAAAGGAGCAGACCCTAGTTCAAATGGTCCATCACAGCTGGCTAGCACGTGTTTGATTTGAGAATATGTTGAAGCTTGAACTGTCAATCGGTTCAATGTACCTGAAGTTTTATCTCTTCTGATGTGGAGCTGACTAAGGCATAAACAGGGGTCCTAATTAGTCCCGAGCGTAATTTCTTCATGGCTTTGCTATTGATGAATAAGGTAACCATTCAAAATTCATGCCAAGGAAAACTTCTTATGCTACACAACAGCACCGTGAAGGCTCACTCTCTCTGGGTATTACATATAGTCTTACTAAAAGAAATACAAGAACACTATGGTTGAATACATGCTTAGTACTTAAGACATGTCTGCTTGGTATAATTAAGGTGGCCTAAACAGAAGCTCTTTCAAAATTCTGCAACCTCCACGCTGTCCACTTTGATATAACTGGTAACATTTAGCCATTTCATTTATCTAAGTATTGTCTAGATGTTTTCTGTAAGCCTTAGTACATTTTTTTCTCTAGCATAGTTAAAATGGCCCATATATGGAATGTTTGTGAATAATTCGCTTTATAAGCTAGATCAGAGTTGCCTTCAGAGAACAAATATTCCTAGAACGTATGGCAGGAACAGAAAAAAATGGAGTTAGTAAAAGAGGAAAGTTAGACAAAATAGTGTGATATACTTTGCCATTTGTATAATTCTCAGTTCAGCAGAAATAGCACACCTTGGATCTCTAGCTCTCAAGGTCTGGACTTTTGTTCATGAGAGGAGAGTAAAGAAAGGCATTTAGCTGGTGCTGACAGTGATTCTTTTAAGTAAGTTAAGTGAAACTATCTTCTCACAAAAGATATTTCATCAGAACCATCTTTATTCTTTCCATAATCGAAGACTGAAAATACACTAAATTATCTAAATCATTTGGTGCTTCTGGCTACAAATTTAGAAATTACATGCCCATCAGTGTGCATGCTGCATACAACTGATCACTCTGGTAAATGCCAGTGACAGTGTCCATGTCTGGTGATTTTACCAGCAAGTTGCCTTCCCCAATTATGCTCTATCTCTGGGAAAAGCTGGCTAAAACACTGTAGCTGTACACAACTTAACTTAGCCTTCTCACAGTTGCTACCACTGTATAAATGTTCATTAGAGTTTGCAGAAGTGCCATTTTTAAGGAGAGAAGTCTAGTATAGACATACAGCTTAGAATCAAGCTTCCCTGTTTCTATGACAGAGACAGGGGGAAATAGTGGCTCCTTCTCTGCTTGTGAATACATTCTCAAGTATTTAGGTATTTTTATTCTTAAAAACACTCCAGTCTGGTTGCCCGCACATTGCGATCAAAGAGCACAACTCTACAAAGTCATCACAAATATATTCAGCCAGACTTCGACTCCTACACTGTACTTCTTTAGGGAATTGTAGTGATTTTTTTTTAAAAACTATGCTGTTTTTCCGCCACAAACAGGTGATGGGGAAATTTGCCCAGGCTTCCCAGGTGAATACTGATTGCTCTGTAGCTGTAAGTGAAATCTATTCATAGTCAGGTATCTTGAGCCTCTTTGAAAGGGATGGAGACTTGGTCTTGCAGACTTAGCAGATAGCAAATTTGAAAACACTCCCAACATGAACTAGCAGGAACAGCGACCAATAGGAAAAGACAAACAACTTGTAGGTGCCTGTATGATGTCAGAGGAGAAGTCCATTTTGTTCAGTAGCTGGCATTTGACAGTGGATGGTGGCAGGTGCTACTGAAGAAAATAAAACCAGGGAAATTCTACAGCGATACCCCATTTATACTCCCATCCTCTGGCAATTTGCACCAAATTTCAGAGCTAGAGGTGGTATTCTTTTTATTAACAGCTTTTGATGGATTTTTCAACCATGAATTTGGTTGATTTTTGAAGTCCTGAAAGTTTTTAGCAACCATAACACCCCGCAGCAGAGTGCCACAGCTTATTTACAACTCCTGCTTATTTTTTGGACCTGGCTATCCACTAATTTAATTTGGGTCACATTTGTTTTCACAGAACGACCAGAACAGCAAAACCAGTTTCCCTGAGTAATTGTGGCTAATTCAGAACCCATCACTATACACATAAAGTTAGGATTCTTTTTTCTCACATGTCTTACTCTGCATTTATTAACAGCTGCCACCTGATCCTCATTGGGATAAAGACAAAGAAAACAGCTCTTAGAAAGATGAATATGGGAAGAAGGGTGCAGGGGTGGATGCCAGGTATGAGCATAAGTATGGAAAAGAACAGGGCAAGTGCTCTGGTTGAGTGAGGAGAAAAATGTACTTTGAAGTTACATGCCAGGATGAGATACAGTTTCCTATTTGCTAAAAGCCCAATTAATTAAATTCACTTATTATTACATTTCTTTTTAAACCTTGTGCTCTTAAATGTCACCAGTCTTACAGGGTAGGATACTTTGTTTGTAAACATGATTTTGCTGCACTCACTCTTCTCTTTGCTATATTAAAATTATGATAAACAGAGAAGCAAGGTAAAGTATAAGAAAAGAGATGATGTATGTGCTGTCTTACCTTCGTGCTGGTTTATATATACACAGACTGGAGCACAAAAAACAGCAGCAAGCACAGAAGCAGAAGAAAGCCAAACTAAGATTCTGTAGGATTGTACATGTTTATCTCGTTACTTACCATCTTCCCTGAATTACTGGAGGTCAACAGAAAACCTAACAACCTGTCTTGTTATGTGCTTCTTGGATTAGGAGGGGGGATATAATAATACCATTAAACAAAGTACTCAAGAGTTTTAGCTAGGCAGCTCCATAAACCTGAGACTGCATTTCCCTTCTAAATGCAGCCTTTCCCCAGTTAACCAGACCTATCCTGACTTTTCCTGATGAATAGGTTGCAGTCCATACAGCACCACAGAACCACAAATCACAGAACGGCTGAGGTTGGAAGGGACCTCTGGAGGTCATCTGGTCCAACCTCCCCTTGCTCAAGCAGGGCCACCTAGAGCCAGTTGCCCAGGACCACGTCCAGATGGCTTTTGAATATCTCCAAGGATGAGGACTCCACAATCTCCCTGGGCAACCTATGCCAGTGCTCAGTCACCTTCAACAGTGAAAAAGTGTTTCCTGATGTTCAGAGGGAATCTCCTATGTTTCAGTTTGTGCCCATTGCCCCTTGTCCTGTCACTGGGCATCTCTGAAAAGAGCTTGGGTCTGATTTCTTTGCACCCCCACTTCAGGTATTTATACACATTGATGAGATATCCCCTGAGCCTTCTCTTCACCAGGCTGAAGAGTTCCAGCTCTCTCAGCCGTTCCTCATATGTGAGGTGCTCCAGTTCCTTCATCATCTTAGTGGACTTCACTGGACTCTCTCCAGTGTATTCATGTCTCTCTTGTACTGAGAAGCCCAGAACTGCACCCAGCACCCCAGGTGTGGCCTCAGCAGTGCTCGGTAGCGTAAATAGATCACCTCTCTCAACCTACTGGCAATACTTTCTTGAATGCAGCCAAGGATACCATTAGCCTTCTTTGTCACAAGGGCACATTGCTGGCTCATGTTCAACATGGTGTCCACTGGGACCCCCAGGTCCTTTCCTGACAAGCTGCTTTTCCAAGCTGGGTGGCCATCAGCATGTACTGGTGCATGGGGTAGTTCCCAAGTGCAAGATTTTGCATTTCTCCTTGTTGAACTTCATGAGGTTCCTGCCAGACTCTTCTCTGTTAAATATTTTTTTTTTTTCCATTTTCTTAACAGAATTCCTCACTGTCCCACAGAATACACGGTACCGTAGCACCACCTGAGCTACAAAAAGTGCTTCTTGTTCAGCGTGGTAAGATGAGGGAAGTTTGGCTGATGAAATGTCTTCCCTGGCAGCATGTCCTTAAACACTTTATACTGCAAAAATGCAACCTTCAATACTGTATTGATTTTCTCACTACATTCACTGCATCTTTCTAGATATGCTTGGAAAAACAATCAATCAAAATAATCCTCAGCTATGACATAATATCCCCATTCCCACACCAAATAAAAGGCACCCTTTCCACTCAGCTGACTTCACAAAAGCCTAAGGCCAGAATCTTGCAAGAGCCTGAAGCTCAGACTGGGTGGGTTGATGCATCCGGCTGAGAAACAGCAAGCCTGGAGGCAGAAGATGCCACTTCCGTGCACCTCTCTCAGAGGTGGGCTGATAAAGGGGATCAAATAGAACCAGATGCCACCACCACCCAGACTCAATGGCTGCAGATTCACTGTGGTGGGGAAATGGCCAGCAGCAAATATAAGTCGTCAAAAACCAGAAAATACTGGCGGAAGTTGAAAAGGTAGTCCTTAGGTAATTCTGCTTTCCTAGAGGTCTCATGCCAGGTTTTGCTATAAAAATTATCTGACATCTAGAATATATTGATTGAAATAAAAAGAAATGTGTATTAGGCTTTATAATGAATGACTTGACAAAAATCTGGATTTCCAAAAATATTCAGTATTTACTTGCTCTCACCGACTTCAACATAGGCACCATATTCCTGAAGATTGTTATCTGTCAGGTGATGAACTACCTTCAGAATCTTAAAAAAGAGCAAACAAAGCAAAACAAAACAAAACTTCCAGGCCACAACATAATCATAAAGAGTATTGTAGATCTGCACAAATTGTAGCTGAATTGCTCGGAATCGTACCTGACACTGATCTGAAAACCACTGCAATCTACATGGTGCAAGCATTTACAGCTGGAGGGATCTCTGTGAAGGAAGACCAGCGAAATTTTGTGGTAGCTGGTAGCCACTAGCTTCAGGTAGCCCTTACAAATGGCCCAGGCATGGGAAACAGCCTTGGAAATTCTGATGTGTGAATCAGATAACAATAAAAATTGCTGTTTCCTCAGATTGGATAAATAACTTCCTAGATACAGCTGATAACTTGTCTTCATAGCTTTTTCATTACTTGTTTAGTGCTTTGCTGCTTCTATGAACACCAGAAGTAGCAAGATTTTTATTTTTTTTAAATCATGTGACTTACTTAAGACAAAGCTAATAGAACTGGGGCTTTTATGTTGTTTCAGCACTGGAGGAAACTACTCTCATCATTTTCCCAATGATCATTTTACTAAGTTTTTTTGCAACACAAAGCATAAAATGAGGGGGAAAACAAAAACATCATATTGCTGGCAGAGGACAGGAACTTTTCTTGATGCACAATTTTTCTCATTGCGTTTTTCAATTTCACACAGGGAGAACTTCATCCTCCTGTGAATTTTTGTCATACCTCTTCCCACATTAATGAAAATTGAGTCACAATTCCAGCAGCACTAGCACAGATCAGGGTTAGTTTCAGGATAATCTTTCCAATGTCACATTGACTATACCTCACAATACCTAAACCCTTCGCAGGGACATCTGGCTGATCCCCTTTCTCACTCTCTTCCTTCCAGGAGAACAATGTCAAAATGTTCTGCTGAGATTGGGTTAATTGACTCATTGAGAAAGGAGGGGAATAGAAGGTTAACGTTTAAATATGGGTAACATTCATGCCTGTCTTTAGAACACTGTATTTCTTTTTTACAGATAATAATAATAATAAAAAAAGAATCAAAAGCAAGAGAGAGAGATACCAATTCCAAGTGACCAATGAGCCTGGGAGGAAGAAGGTGACTGTCACCTGTAATAGTTTCCTCAGGAGGAATGTCAAAAGGAATCTCCTTGCATCTCACCGTTGGAAAATCACTGCCTTTGCTCCATCCTTGTCAGGTATCCAGCAAACAGTAACAGAAGAGCCTTATTTAAATGAAAGCAGACTCTTCTGTTACTGTTTGCTGGATAATTTGTAACTTCAACCTTGAACTTAATTTTTTCCTGGGTGATTCACAAGTTTTGATTATACTGATAGTCCCCCCATAACAGGACCTTACTATTTATATGAATGGTTGTCAAGGAAACCAGGAATTCAGTAAAGCTGGATAACTTTTCTAGATTCAGTATTTCTGGTGCCTGAGTATTTAAAGAAATAATAATAATTCACACTGAGAAACAACTGTAAGGAGATGGGAATTTATACATTTTTGCTAAAATTATTTTTCTATTTCTGCTGGCCTTGGCTGCTGTTGTTCTTACTCATCACAGAAGCACTGGTGACTTTAATAGAATTCTGCCTCATCTCTCGCTTTATGAACAGATGCTATCTTCCACAAATACATGCAACAAGTCTGGATACAAATAGTGGTGAGCAAAAAGGTTGAGATAGAAATGGATGATTAACTGAACCTCTGGGTCCTGGATAATGTAGAGCAAATGTAGAAACCGTGAAGCAAGCCACAACTGGAAAAGAAGATTAGATATTAAAAAGGCAGAACACACAAAACTTCCCAAATCAGCATTAGCATATGGCAAAGGAGAATAACTGCAAATTAATTCTCATCTCTGTAGCAAAGTCTGTAACATAGTCTGACTGTTGCTGATGCTTGTTTTTCTTTTTTCTTTTTTTCTTTCTTTCCAAATCTCTCACCAATACACACATATACCCCAAGGGCAGACAAGTGGGAAAAACCCAATTTAAGAATGCTTCTTCTAAACAACTTCCTTAATAACAAAATTAACTGAGGGTGCCAAGAGTTAAGCCATGCTCCATGTTTGGAACCAACATGCTTCATACGGATGAAACTGCAGACTTATAAAAAGTAAAATGGATTTTTTTTGTCTCTGCCATTTAAGTAACAAGACATTCAATCATACAGCTTCTTAAGAAAAGAAATGACCAAAAGGTAATCAATTTCCTGGGATCTTTGAGGATTATCTTCCTCCCCTTAGGTCTTTTGCTGTCTTCCATCCACAAGGCTTCCACTTCTCCCTCCTTGCTTAGGTGGGAGAATCAAACTCAAACAACCAGTTTTCATTTGAATGTGAGTCCTCTTCTTTACTCTCATTTCAGACATTCTCAATATTCTCCACTGTTTCTTGCTATTTCAAAAATACTTAGAGCTCTCTTTGTTTTTCTCTATTCATTTGTGCAAGATGAGACTGCAGAACAGAAAAGAAAAGTTTGGCCAGTCTCAGTGTGCCGTTGCTCGTTCCTTCGGGGCCTTTGGCCTTAACTCCAGCTGTTTTCAGTGTGGCAGTCAAGGACGGAGGACCCACAACTGTCAGAGCATTCTGAGAGAGCTCAGTGAGAATAAACCAAACACCAGCCTCCCAGTCCTACCTCTCCAGCAGAGGCAAAAGTGCCAGTCTTCCCTAGAAGATAAGACAAAGCCTTCTTATTTTTTTCTTCCTGTCAGTGAATGAGTGAAAGACACACAGCTCGGACTAGAAAAAATGGCAGGAAGACAGAGCTTTCTGCTAAAAGCTGACTGACTGACGGGTAGATCTGGCTAGAATTTGGCCAGTAGTCAAAAGCAACTCATGGCTGCCCTTCTCACTTCACCTGTATGGAAAGATAAGAAAGATCAATTGCACGCTTTAATTGTCAGTGAACTCAATCAACAAGCTCTTTGTACTAATCCACCAGGGAAGATACAAATCCATGCAAATATTATCATTGCTAGCTTTTTAATTTTAGCAACTATGCAAATATATGCACATTAGCTGCAGCCATTCTATGTTCTGGCAAATTTCCATGCAGCTCTTGGGGTCAAAGTCCAGAGCCATCCAATCTGTATTTGCACGATGTCAGGATATTAAACAGGTGTCATCAAGACGCACTGTCCAGAATAAAAAGAAACATCATCTCCTGCATAAACACATGTTATGTGGGATAGACAATAGTCTCAGCTCAGTGATAAAAATGTATCTGAAGTGGGATTTTTTTTCCCTACTGGATTTTGTGCAAAAGTCCTTGTTTTAAGGATGATGAAAGAAAGTAACAGAACAGTTACAGTGACTATTATTAACCAAGTAGTGCCTGGCAGGGGAATGCAGGTCTAAAATATTAGTTATCATGTGCAAAAAAATCCCCAACCAAAACCCAAAAATGTTGAGGGAAGGACTTCTCACCCTACTCAAACTGAAAGATCTTGTCCTGTTTTATCCAGTACAAAACAATGTACTTTAATGCTACAGCCAGAGTTGCAGAAGTTGATGATTTGTAGAAAGGATGTGAGATAGCAGCTTCCACCAGACTTCTGACATCCTAATATGAAGTCAAAACATAGCAAACACACGTGAGGAAAAAAAGGATTGATTCTCCTATTCAGAAGGAAATCACTAGCTACTGTCCAGCATTTCACCACTAAAATCACCTCTCTCCAGACCTAAACTTTTACTGTTTCTACCTACAGAGCAAGAAACTTCAACAGCTGAAAATGCTGCACGATGACAGAGGCTATTAGCAGGTGGAACACACATCCAGATGGAGGAACAAATGCCATATCACATAAAGAACTATTAGTTCTCTTATATTGAGGAAAAGCAAAGAATTTGCAGGAAAATAAATCCTGCAGGGTTGGAGGCCAGGTGAGTGGGAACTTGCAATTATTGCTTCAAGAGAACAAAAATAATAGACCAAAACTCCTGAAGACTATAAAACTCCAGGAATACATCTGGGATAAAAAAGGATAGTAATGGATAAAATGTATTACAATTATGAACAAGCAATACTAACAATAATCTAGTATAAGAAGCACTGAATGCAACGGGGGGGGGGGGTGGGGGGTGGGGGAGCATAATTTTTCTCTGTTACTAGAAACAGATAAGGTGTCTCAAACAATGCAGCACTAACTAGAGAAACAATTTGAAGAAAATAAACACGTTATTAGGAAAGCTGGGCTTCTCCAAAGCAAGAAATACTGAACTCCAGGTTCATGGCATCAGTCTAGCTTCTTGCCTAGGTTCTGGTTAAATATTGGTCAAATACTTCAGATAACAGTGAATGTACATAAGCGGTGTTTAAAGGAAGTGCCCATGTACCAGGCATATTCCTCTTACACTTCTTGAAACTTTTGGTGTGAGGGCTAAGGCCACTGGTTTCACTCTAATTTCATATAATTTTTTAGTTTCACCCTAAGAACCATCAGATAAAGATGCAGTCAGATAGACAGGTCAAGACAGATCCTAAATGGCTGTTTAAAACAATACAGCTGGAACCATTTTATAAAGGCTTTCAACAATCAGTTAAAATCTGTGGAATCTATTCAACTGTGAAAAGGGTCAAACCTGAAGTAGAGGAACAGTAAATGGGAAAATTATCAGGGGATCAAAACACTGTTGAGTTTTCATCTTTGTAGTTGAAAGGGTGAGACCTAGACACCATCTTTTTACCGTTGAAAAATGAAACTTTTGCAGGATTAAGTCAGTTTGATCTGAAAAGTGATATCTCCACTAACAGAAATGAAATTTCATAATTTAGAAATTCAAATGTTCTCTTATCAAATGACTCAAAATGGACTGTCAGTGGCATTTAATTAATAACCTTATTATATATCTCCCCTTTGAAGCAGGTACTTGCACTCCAAATCAGCCTGAATGTCCTTACCCAGGCTGAGATGGTTTCAGAAGACCTCTGAGAAGAGTGACTTCACATCACTGTGTGCTCGTGCTACCTCAGACGCACAGCATGGCTTGTAATTTCCAGTGTTGTGAAAAAGTGTCATACAAAGAGGTGTGCCAAGGTAAGATGAACATCATTTTTTAACAAAAGAATGACCATTTCAGCCCCAGTCCTTCAGAATACTTTCTGCCTACACTCCCTGCTGGACTGGTCTGTGGGAGGTAGCTCACATCTGAACTGTCATGCAACACTTTCCTAAATTCCAGTTGTTTCTCAGAAACAAACCAATGCCAAGTACTTTACAAATGATGAATTCTAACAATCCCAGCTCCCTGGTGGTGAATCAAGGATATTCTTGGGATCCTTCCAGCCTGCTATCTTTTTTCAGCTTATCCAGTCAGACATAGAAATATATATACTTCAATTCTTTGTAAATCTAAAGGCAAGGGTAACTAAACGTTTTTAGAAGATGCTCACATCAATACCAAACCTGAATAGGAATGCCTTGAACAGTCACTGCTGCTCTATCAGTAATCAAATGCCCTATGGCAGCTAAGTGTCCTTATGAGCAAGTGAAAAGCCATTAAGATCTAAGACCACAGTCATTGAATGTCTTCCCAGCTTTTTATCTGTTAGCACCAAAAAAGAAATTGTGCTGGAACACAGGATCACCATTAACTTGCCCCAGCAAGTACAGGGGATAAACAATCTGTACTCCTTATGCAGATCAAAATGTCAAATAATTTCCATACGTTCAACGTTAGGATAGCAAAATACTTTCATTTCTCATGGATGGATGATAAAGTTCTCAGAAAGTGGTTGCTGTAATGGAGATACATAGCACAAAGATAGTTGCAGCAGTCAGAGACACTGTGTTTTTAACTTTTTTCCATGGCACATTGGATAATTTTAGAATAATTTTTGGAAAACCTCATGTACAGTTATTCATCTTTTTCCCATTCTCTGCTAAAATAGCCTTCCCTGGAGGTGCAGCACATGTTGCTGCAATGAGAGTGACGTTTAAGAAGCTGAATGCCAAACAGGAATCCTTGCTATTGAAATGTCACTGTCAGCTACTATGATACAAATGTGGGTGATGTCAGTGTGTGGCAGGTGCACCCGCCCCCACCCAGACCTGAAAACTACCAGGGCTCGCTAAAAACCGGGCTTGCTAAAAACCGGATAACGATCAGGTCTTTCAGAAGATTAGACAAAACACCCGGCTCCTGCTGGCACAAACTTACTTAAAAATGACCACAGGCCAGACTCGACTTGGGTATAAATGGGGCCCCTGCAGGAGAGTGGATTAGAGTCGGTCCTCCTCTGAGCACCGAGTCTGCAGTCAGGGACTCTCCCCTTGGGTCGGGATGCTGCCTGAGGAAACTTCCCGGGGTTGAGTGCCTCACCTCCCATCTTGGGTGAGTGATTTCTTCTGGATATATCCTTGAATAAGCCCTCACCCTTTTGGGTGAGTGATTATAGCCTCTGGGTACCATACCCTTGAGTGAGAGATTTCCTCCTTTTGTGGGTGAACAAGTGCACATTTTGGATTATTTTCCTAACAGGCCTTTTTGAATAATTTAGGAATTCTTAAGACAGCTATGTAGTAATATATTCTCAACTGACATCTGAACCTTATTTTCGTCTATAGGAGTGCTATCTAACTTTAGTTGGAATAAAGTAGTTGCTCTGTCTGTTTTGTGAATGTCTCTGCCTGGCATCCTCACTTGTGGTTTCCTCAGGCCTGTAGGGGTGTTCGAGTGACTGTTCTGCTTGTTGTGTGGGTGTGTCCGTGACACAGTAGAAGAGAGCTGGCTCTTTATTCTTCACTTTACATACGTTAAAAGAGCAGCTACCCTGGCTTCCTGGTGGATGTAGTACATAGTGACTGTATTGCTTTTTCCTAGAATCAAGAAAAAGATGGAGCTACAGAGAAGCCCACAATGTTTAGAGATAAGTTATAAGATTCATAAAGAACTCCAATGTTTCCCAAACACCAGGAACAGTAGGAAAGTGTAACGGGTTTATAAAGCCAGGCACGAAGCTTTCTTTGGGAATAGCCAGTTGTGCAGTAGAAGCACTACACAATATAACAGAGTGGGCAGACTGGGACCCTTGAAATTGGTCCAGGACATACTGCATCTTCTTGCATCACGCAGGGCTTCATCCCAGTATACCAAGTCCCTAGAGTTCTAAATCTTAAATTAACTGACAACACTTGTAAATCTAAGCAGAAATTACATAAAAATCTACCAAAATCTATTCAACTGTTGGTATCTTGCCTCCCCCACAGACAAAGTCAGAGCTGAGGCTGCTAATGAAAGCTAGATGTCACTAAGCAGATGACAACTGTCAGTTATCATTAAGGAAGTCATGGCACCATGACTCCCATTCTCATGACCAATTTCTGACCAGCCTCACTGATTTCCACAACACTTCTTCCATCACTGCCATTTCTGAATAGACAAAAATTTAAGGCCCAATGTGATTTCATATAAAATTACTTTTTTTCATATTCTAGGCCTGAATACAATAATGGAAAATACATCTAATAATAATTTGTAATGTTGCATGGCTTTTTTTGTGCAGAAAAGGGACTGGGAGGGCAGAGGAAGTACTACTTAGGCTACTCAGTCTGCACGGATATATTCTGACCACTTCACAAAGGTTCCACTGTGCTGGGGAGTTTGAATTGCTATCTGTTTCTTGGTGGATACTCATTTCCTCCCAAACAGCCTAAAGGAAAATATCTTGGCTTACAAAACCTAGTCTGTTAATGTCCAGTCATCTGTAATGAAACCCATGGATAAAAGACCCTGTTCTTAGCATGGTAGCATTGTATCATAACCACAAGCATATCTTATCACCTGAGACTTCACATCTCTAGTATTCAATGTGTTCATCAGCAAATACACAAAATCTCAACTATAATGTGGAAACTCAAGTCTAAAACTAAGCCATGAAAGTTATGAAAATTCGCATGTTTTGATTATAGACTTTGGTTTTCAAAATCTTAAATTCGTATATATTTTTTAAAAATTATTCTGTAAAAGAGAAAGGGAAAGGGCAGGAAGAAACAGCAGTCTATGCCTATTATTTCACTGATGTATGCAGTAGGCCAGTTTACAGAAAGACAAAAGGCTGGTAAAATGCAGGAGCATTGAAAGCCCACCATAACATGCGACAGTATTTGACCAAAACCACAGTGCTGTAGAAATACCTAACTGAAAACCTACCACTGTGTAAACAAATGTAAACATAAACAGATGCTGTGTTTCACATCCTGTATTGCATTAATAGCAATTAGATCTTGCATATGAAGAGGAAAAGAAAGTAATGTATGCCTGCTTTATAACTTTGTATGTCTGCCTCTGAGGCATACAGTGAACTACTAAACAGACAAACAATTATGCACTGCCCTTGAACAATACATAATCTGCACGCAGTGCAATGCAAATATAGTCTAACTGTTATAATCTGTGACAGTTAGTAGCCAGTCACTAGTCCTGCGAAAATAAACTCTTATGGATGGATGCTTCTGCAATGTCCGGTAGAACTGCTTGACCAGGAAGACAGTAGCACACAGGAGAATGCTGGCCAGTTTTGTTGTTCAAGGCTTTATCAACTGCTGTCATTGTTACCCTCTGCAGTTGATGTGACTAACACTAAGGTAATCCGTTCATCAAATACCATCTCACATCTTCCCACATCAATCAGGTCCCTCTTTCCCATTATTCAGCAGGTGGAATCTACAGTTCTGTTGGAAGTACCTTCCTAAACATGGTTCCAAAATCGGTATATGACAATGTGTGATAAATATGGCAACACCAATACTATCATTCCTTGGAAACGCTTCCACAGGTAGCAAAAAATTTCATGGCATTTGATTTGCTTTTGGTGTCATTTGTTGCACAGACACTTAGAAACAGAGCATACTTTAAAACAGCTAACTGACATTACTGGGATAATGGCTTACGGTAACTCTTGCATGGACAAGAAAATTTCTCAAACAGGACATTTGGTTGCTGTCTGGATGGTGAAGGGAGTCTCCATGGTAAGGGTCCTTGCAGGGGCATCTTAGTCAGATTGGGTGAGACTCCCTAAAACATGGTTCTGTCCAATTTCTATAATCCAGCTGGCCTGTGGTCCTATATGACCACTGCAAGACATACATAATCTATGACTATAGATTACTTTAACCTACATACAAAACATTTCCTAACTACCTTAAGTACGTACAAAAGACTGTCCTACATGACCATTTCTACACATGTATGAACTGTTTCTATTGATTGTCTTACACTTGTACAATTTATAGAATCATAAATACCAGGTTGAAAGGCACCTCAAGTATCATCTGGTCCAACCTTTCTTGGCAAAACCATGGTCTAGACAAGATGGCCCAGCACCCTGGCCAGTTGGATCTTGTGTCCAATATTGGGGAATCCACCACTTCCCTGGGGAGATTATTCCAATGGCTGACCTTGCTGTGAAAAATTTTCCTCCTGTGTCCAATCAGAATCTCCCCAGGAGTTACTTGTACCCATTACTCCTGTCTTTTCCATGTGACTCTTTGTAAAATGGGAGTCTCCATCTTCTTTGTAGCCACCCTTTAAATACCGGAACATGGTGATAAGGTCTCCCTTAAGCCGCCTTTTCTCAAGGCTGAACAAACCCAGTTCTCTCAGCCCTTCCTCATATGGCAGGCTTCCCAGTCCTTTGATCACCTTTGTGTCCTTTCTCTGGACCCTCTCCACCCCGTCCACATCTTTTTTGCATTAGCAGGGACCAAAACTGAACACAGTATCCCACGTGTGGTCTGACAAATGCTGAGTAGTGTGGGATAATGACTTCTTTATCTCTGCTGCTGCTGCCCTTGTTGATGCAACCCAGCATCCTGTTAGTTTTCTTTGCTGCTGCAGCACACTGTTCACTCATATTGAGGATGTTTTCTGCCAGGACCCCCAGGTCCTTTTCCACAGAGCTGCTTCTCAGTCAGGTAGATCCCAGTGTGTGCTGCACTCCTGGATTATGTCTTTACCCTTATCCTTGTTGAACTCCATAAGGTTCTTGCTAGCCCACTCTTCCAGCCTATCCAGGTCTTCCTGCAGGGTGGCTCTCCCTTCCGAAGCGTCCACTTCCCCACTCAGTTTGGTATTATCAGCAGACTTCATCAGGGTACACTTGATCCCATCATCCAGATCACTTATGAAGCTATTAAACAGTGTTGGGCTCAATATCGATCCTTGGGGGACGCCAGTTGTGACAGGTTGCCAGCTTGAAAAAGAGCTATTTACCACCATCCTCTGCGTGCGGCCTGCCAGCCAGTTCCCCACCCACCGTACAGATCACTTGTCTAGACTGTAACGCATCAGTTTCTCTAGGAGGAGGCTGTGGGGAACTGTATCAGAAGCGCTGGAGAAATCCAGGTAGACAGTCAACCGCTTGCCCCACATCAACTGAGCAGGTTACTTTGCCGTAGAAGGCGACCAGGTCTGTCAAGCGTGATTTGCCCTTGGTGAATTGATTAACTTTGCAGCAGGAACTGTCTGGGAATCTCTGGAACAACCAAATTCTCTCTCCAGGATGTTAATCAACAGATTTGAACATACATATTGGTCTAGGCACAGCAGGGACCGCCTGGGAAATCTCAAGAACTGTCTGAAATTCCCATGGGGACAGCTCCTGTAACAATCTTTCAAATACTTCTGCAGAGGGCCAGCAGTTCAGTCAATCGCCTAGTTTCAACTTGGTCTGCTGTCTCAAATCAGCCCTTTATCTCATCTATGCAGACGACTAGCCTGGAAGTTCCTGTACCAGTCTGGGAATTAGTAACTTAAGTGCACTGGGAGTGCACACAGGCACTGCCCTGAGACCCAGCCTCACTACAATTATAATTAAGGAATTAAACTTTATTTTTGTGCTTAAATCTCATAGCCCTTGCCCATCTAGCTGACCAAATGATGTCAACATCTGACCTAGTGAACTGCCTTCACAGTAAGGATGGAAGTGGCTAAGGAGTGACTCATCTCATGCTTAAGTAAATGCCTAAAGTTAAGTGATATTTATGCCACACATTATCCCAGCTTGATTTTGCTCTCTGGATCACACCACCGATACCGACTGAGTGTGCAGACTACATCAACATTTCTGGTATGAAATCACCTAAGGCAGCACTGGTAGTGAGATTTCCGGTCTATTGTTTCTGGGAACAGTAAAAGCTGGAATATTGTCTATATATGCAGCAAAGTATGGAGCTTTTTGTATTTCACTTTCAGGTCAAATGCTCATCTATTGCAAAAACCTATCCGCCATCCCTACCTTCAAGTTCACAGATCAATTGCAGCATGTTTGTGGGCTGAACTATTTAAAGGACATGGCTTTTCTGCTTTACCAGTGATGAAGAGACTATGTTTAGCTGGGCCATCAAGATTTACACACAGTAGAGCAGGCAATGGCTCATTCTACCTTCTGCTTCCCTCAGTTCACCTGATATTGTCAGCAGTCTGTCAGGCAACATCTGGGAAAACAAACTCACCTCATCTGTATTCCACACATCACACATACAGTACCGCTTTATCCGCTGCTCCTGCTGCTCTGGGACAACGCAGATCAGAATGGGTTTAATGCCTATACTTCCTTGTAAGTGAACTGACATGAGATCCACGCTGAATAATGAAGTGTAGAAGCTAAGTGCTCATGTTGCACATCTTCAATGGTTAGCTCTGGAGTTTCTTCATGTAAGGTTGAACTGAAAAAACCACAATATCCTGCAGCCTGATATTTGCAAGCCACAGCTGTAATGGGTCTTTTAGATCAATCTTTCACAGGTATGTTTTTTTTCTTTTATTCAATGTTCAAAGAAGACAATTTTCAGTTTCCAGTTATTTTGTGGAATGCACTGCTGTTATAGCTATATCTACCGCATTAGGACCAAAGCTGAATAACACGACTAATGTGATCATATAAAGTGAATCTACACTGCCAAGTAACTTTCCAGCTTGTAATTACAGCCTTATGTGACCACATAACTTTGGAAGAGTTATGTGTGGGCCATGCTGAGCAGAACATGAATGAAGTCTGCACCTGTGGAATGGCTCAATTACTTGGCACCGTTATCAGCTGCCTACATTTCAAAGACGCTTATTGCTGATTACTAACTGTGTGGAGCAAGTTTAGTTAGTGGGAGAGAGTTACACTGGCAGTACAGTTTACAATCTGAACAGCTGCTAAGTTGAGGGAGAGCTTTTAAGCATAGATCTCCCTTGTGGTTATTAGTAAGGCAATGAGGAGACAGGCTAAGTTATGCTGGGGGATGTCACAAGCATCTTAGTAGAACTGTCTGTTAAAATCATCAAACTAGATGTTTCAAAGAAATATATCCAGCAAGCTCCCACCTCAACTGTGTCTGACCCTTTTCCTGGAAATGTTATCTTGGCTCAGCTCCACAACCAAATCTCCTCCTCTTTCACCCCCTTCCCTATCATGTGCCGCAAGCAAAGACAAACATCTCCCTGGCCATCCCTTTCTGTGCTTCATCCCTATTCCAACCAGGCTAGTGTTAGTTTGGCAGCACCTGCCTCTACGGAGAGAATGAAGGTAGGCTCTTTGTGATGCAGGATGAACATGAACAGCTGTGTCATCTTTCAAGAGGAAAAATCAGTCTTCCCTAAATTTTAAAAGGAACATCTGACATGCTTAATTCACAGCAGCAGACAAACTAGGTTATGTCAGTTTCCTGGCCCGAGAAATTCTGCAATAATCAGTGGTACTTTGTTTTCCCTTTCTTGCAGTGAAGCGGCCAGTTCTCCTCTAAAACCTGAGAGAAAACAACACCTATGACCAAGCGTTATTTTGTAAACCTTCCTTCAGGACACTGGTTGCTCTAACTCTAAGCTAAACAAAAGTATTTTAAGAACTGCAGCATATGTTAAGAAAAATTGCCAAGTATTTTAGTCTCCAAATCCTGCCTTTTAAAAAATTAATACTGTAGTGGAAACTGTTGCCTGAATTCTAAATAGCTACTTGAAAACAAAAAAGCATCCGTATTATTTATGGAGGATCTAACATTTTGTGCTCCCTTCCACTGTTTGAGCAGGAACAGGAGCAGGAGCAGAAGCAGAAGCAGGACTTTTCCTAGGATTTAAGGGCTTAAGCTAACATGCCAGCTTCTGCTGCAATAAAAGTAAGAGGCTGAAATCTCATATATATCCAAAGGGAAAAAAACCAAACACGAAATGAAATGTTTTGTGTAGCAGCTAAGATGTGTTCTAAAACAATGAAACACTGGTGAATGAAAGCTAAGCAGAAAATTCTCAAGCTAAACCCTTTTAAATGTCAACAATTGGTATTGATTACAGGTTTAAAAAAGAACTATGGAGAGTCATCAAAACTGGAACACAGTACATACTGTAACACTAGATCATTTCAGAGAAAGGTAGACTTTCTAGTAAACATTCCAGCATCACCTCTATGTTTTCCTAACACTGGACAGCATAATATAGCTCCCAAGAGTACAGGTGAAATACATGAACCTGAAACAATCATTAAATCCTCTCTAGAGGCTATATAGGAAACAAATGAGATGAGCTTCTACAGCTGTCTGTAAAACGCTCCTCTGTCTTCTTTGCTAAAACTTGCAGAATGATCTGGATATAAGCCAGCACCATACCTGGCTTTTCAAAGCTCCATTTATATTTACAGCTCTTTGCTGTCCTTTCTCAGTGTCTGTCACATTCACCTATTCCGAGTACTAATTTATACCGTGGTTTTTGGCTACCGAAATCAGGGAAATTGCTTGGTATGCAGTATGATGAGCTCTGAGCAAGACTGGCAGACCTGGAAAGACATATTTATGTGTCAATACCTGCATCCAGTAAGAAAGTCCTCTCCAACCTAAAGCCAATGTGTTATATGTAAGACAGTACAGTGTTGCTTTATGTCACCAGCCATATAAAAATTAAAGTTAAGTGAAGAGGGAGGGACAAAACAAGACTTTGCTCTGTAGCTTTATATCTGCACAGTGTTTTGCCTATAAATCAGATAGTTGGAGATCACTGAAGTAAAGCTCTCTTGGTTATTATTTACTTAACTAGATTGGACCATACCCAAATGACCAGAAGGAAAACACTAAGAGGTCTGTCTTGCCCAGCTGAGAGGCTAATTAAGCACTGTAAAACCCTACAATTTGCAGAAAAGCACATGTAATATAGACACATACAAGATTCACAAGAACAAAACTCCTCCTTGCTATTAAGCTATAAAGAACAGAAGGGAGATCTCTAGCTAATTAGGTTAATATCAGCTTATGGCTTCATATAGAAGGATCAGTAAAACAATAAAAACAGCTGGAAACAAAATATTTTTCTCAAGGATCATTTTTCCCCTTTTCCATCTCATTCTACAACTTTTTGTACTCAATATTCTACAACACGGTGTGCTTTGAATTTACCCCCTAATCAGCACAGCAATTTCCTAAATTTTGTTTTTTCCTTGTTGCAGGGTGCTATTCAGAACAGTCTGGTAAGTCATACAAATCATTGCCGCCAACTAATGCTAAAATCTGAATACTTCATTCTACCTCCACAGCTAAAAAACGTGCAGCTCAAATTCAATGCTGTGCCTCCGTGATCTAATTTAAACTTTCTAACTATGAAAAGATAATTACTTTATGCTTTGAGTATGTGATATTTTTTTCCCCCTTGGAACTCTCCTTTCTTCATATGCATTCCTTTTGAAAGGGCATCCAGATAAAAAAGGTAGCTATTTCAAAATGTAATATTGATACCTCGTTAGAGTGTGTGTACTTACGGTGTTACACACCCATGCTTAAGAAATGCAGGGAAGTTCAGTGTTTCCAGTAACAGACTCGGGCTTATTGAACGAGATACTTAAGATTCCACCACTGTTACCAGAAAGAAGTATCCTTACCAAAACATAATGTGATCAGATGCAATTCAACCTGGAGAGCTAGAATCGTCTTGGTAGCAGGTAAAATTCTAAGCTGCTAAACAACACATTCCATTAGCAGAGAAAATGCACTGATTTTGTCCATTTAGTATATTCTAGTTAAGTGTAACTCGGGTTACAATCATGTGGCTTAGAATTAGTTTTAGCCAGGGAGAATATTTTAGCCAGCACTTCTCCCACAAGTCACCAATTCAGAGATGAATAAAAAAGGGATGACATGAAACCAGAAGTGTATGAGTAACATTTGTGTTTGTCTTTCTTTACCTTGAGCTCATCTGCATCATAGAAGTCTATACGCACAGCAGGGACCATCCATGTCTGGAACAGAGTCGCCAGGATCTGTTTGGCAATTGAATCTGCGATGAGGTGGAAGTGGAGTGGGTTTCGCCTGATATGAGAAGGGAGAGAAGTGCATTAGTTAAAAGTTTTCTAATTCCTATTTACTTACGTCTAAGGTCTCAAGGTAGAGCATATAGCATGTTCAGTGGAGTCCTGCTCTATGGTCAAAATGCTGAGATACTTACAATTTGAATAAACATGAGAATAATAGAAATACTGCATCAGTTTCTGGGTGGTTGCAAATAAATACAATTCCTTTGACTTCAGTGAAATGCGGTGATATAACAGCTAAGGATCTGGTCCCTTCTACTGGCTCCTTAAAAGGAGGCCAAGTTAATTCCCCTTCGGGGACTTGAGCTGTGAAAGTGATTGCTTTCAGTTTCTAGGTCAACCTGGTAATTTATCTTTGTGGTAAGAACAGTTGTCTGTGGAGAAGTTGGGGTGAAAGGGAAGGTTAAAAAACAATCATCTGAATGAGGTGAAATTCCAGGACCATTGAGTTTACACACATCTTTTCTACAAAGCAACTTCAGGGTATCAACAGCTGTCCTATGGAAACCCAAAATTAGAGGTTTCCAGTGAGTGCCTTCTAGCTACTGGCATAATGAATAGAATGGAGACTGTAAATCTCCCCACATCCTTGATCCTAAGAGGGAGGGAGGGTTGACAAAAAGCAGAAAGAAAGAAAATATTTTACTTCAGAACACCAGATTTCGGTTCACCTCTGTAGTTACAGGACTTGGGCTAAGTGAAAAGCTTCAAAACCAGATGAGTGAAGGCAGTATCAGCAATATGGCAACGTTTGACAAAGTGTATGGATTTTTATATAGTAATGTGAACTTGGACATTATAAACACCATGTTTAAATCCCTTAACCTCGCTTCTCCCTTTAAGGGACAGTAAGTGATAAAGTCTGATATTTACTCAACTTCTCTGGTAGCAGTATGAAAACCTGCCAGTGGAAGTCAGTCACGATTTGTAGTCTTCCATGTTTATCCCTAGTTTAGCAACTTTCCTTCTCAGCAAAGAAGGACTTAGTTTGCAAAAGCCACTAAGAAGACAGATTTTTCATTTAGACTTTAGTATTGGCTCAACCTTTCTTCAATCCCTAGGGTGGAATAGTGGAGTCTCACTTCTGTGAAATTTCTAAAGGTAAATGAGTGTACTTGTTAACTGATATTTTTCATCTAAAAGGAGGAGCATTTAGTTTCAGATGCTGGTTAAACTGGAAGATGACTGACGCTACTACATTCTGTTCTGTGAACAAGAAGTGAGGAAATCTATGTTAGTTCAGGCCAATGTATGTCCATTACACTTTTGGGCTTAACCCAAAAGATTAAGGTTATTTCTTTCTCCATTTCCTGCACTAATGAACAATGTGTATCTTTCTCTTTAATGCTACTCTTCTTGCTTTGACATGTAATACTGTTTCTCACTCAACAAAGTCCACAAGAAGACGTAAAAATACATATAATGGTTCACAGTATCATACAGGAGAATGTTGTGAGAAGCGATGTATGGCTGGATTTTGTACTGTTAGAAATACTGCACCTAAGATCCAATCAACACCCAGGGATGCCAAGGAAACTGTTGTACTGGCCTCAAGGGCTCTGTGAATCAAATTACGTGCTTATAGGAAAAGCAGAAAAGGGCTGGTTAGAAGCCTTATATATGAGATAATCATGATGGTGGGATAAACCCCTAGCTGATCTGCATTTAACAATATTCAAAACACTAAGCCACAACATGCTTTCCAAAAAGACAAAAGTCTTTCAATCTCCAGCTTGCCCTGGAGTGAGGAGGGCAGAGGCAAAGGCATAAGCTGCCAGATGCTGAGTGTCCCATTACCAAGCTAAAGGGATCACAGCAATTATATCTGCTTCGCCAGCCCAGCAGGAAAGAAGAAGAGGACATCCTGGGTCATGCAGATTCTGCAGTAACCAGGCACCTGGCCAAGAAAAAAAACGGGAAATAGCAGTGATCAGGAAATACACTTCATTAGCAGAGAAAAGGCCAAGAGAAACAAAGTACAACACCGGGGGCTTTGGGTACAGGCAAAGCAGTATCTCATGGCAAATAAGTGTTGAATGTCACCATACGCATTCCACACAAGTCCCTCCGCTTAGCAGGGGCTGAGTCTGGTATCTGGCAGGACTATTTCCCAGCTGATGTTCTTTAGTAGTTTATTTTCCTTTTTTTTTCAGGGTAATTTATCTATTTATTGTGAAGTAGAATAAGAAGAGTAAAAAAACCACTTAAAACCAAGAAAGCTACATCTTATTTCAAATCATCATTTAGTTAAATGAATTTGTTATAAAATATTTCAAGATGAAACACATTAGTTGAAAAGAAAAAATCTGATACAAAGCCACTCAGATGTTCAGTAGCAGTTTATACTTATCTGGATGACCCAGAGTGTATGAAACTTAAATAGGAACAAGTGGGTGACATTTTCTTTAGCTCAGCTCCCACTGGGAAAAATTAAAAAGGAGTAGTTGTACTCCTACACAGAAATCTCTTTCAAGTTGTTAGCCTCATGGTAAAGATCCAGCTGGAAGGAAAGTATGTGTCAGAGGCAAAGCAGAAGATTATCACTTACAAAAATATATCCCCAAAACAGAATAGTGACCCACTGACATCTACAACTAAATGTGCATCAGCCACAAAAAATTTTACTCCAGACAAGATTTTAGTTATGTGAAACGCTAGAAGCCAACAGAGCACAGCCTCAAACCCGGAAGACCTCCTGAAGGGACTAGCATACACACAGATGACATCTTTTACCTCTTCTGGTGTCTGCAATATGCAAAGCTTAAAAGATATGGACTGCTTCAAACTGTTTATGAAACAAGTTCAGAAGCTTAAGGATCAAACAACATCCACTGTAAAAGATAGAGAAGAGATTCTATAAGATGAGAAATGTTTCTCAAGAGATATGAGAAAGGGTTGTCATCATTATTTGCCAACATGATTGAATCACTGGCTATAAGAATTAGGAGTGACAATCAGGATATTGTGAAGGAAGGATTCTACCGAAAGCTACATTTCATTAGACTCAGATGTTTTGCTGTACTATTTGGTGTCAATGAAAGCTACTCAGTTTTTCAGACTGGTCTTCTTCCAGGACAGAAATATTGTGGGATACAAGGTTTATAAAACTGAAATCAAACTGTACTGCTCCTATGATAAGTTAAGGGATAGCTATCCTTCACAGGCATTTAGCAGCTACAGTGTAAAAAGTTTGGGAGAGGCAGGGGGAGATACTGGAGTCTTCCAGACGGAGGCTTGAGAGCCCCTCACCTGGGCAACAAGGAAGGGTGGCATGGCCTTTGAAGAAGTTTAATGAGCAGCTGAAGACACTGAAGTTTGATAGTGGAAGCTGAGTGGCATGAAACTGGAAAAATATGATGCTCTGGTTAAAGAAAAAACCCGACTTTTTTCTGTTGTGAAGGTAGATCAAGTTATGAAAAGGATTTCAATGCTGTGGTGTCCTGCAGTAGCAAGGGAGTCAATGAGATGACCCAACAGGTTTTTTCCAACTCCCTGAGCCTCAGGACTTCAGTGCAAGACATCTTTTTTTGGGTTGAAGGCAACCTGAAATCAAGTTTCGGAGGAAGTGATGACCAACACAAATCTCCTCTTCTTTCACTTCAGATGTGAGGTGGACTTCCTTTGACTTCAACTGGTCTAACCAACTCAAAGCACAGCTGTGTGTTATGTTTATTTCTAACGTATATGTTACGCCATGTAACTCATTTTCCACTGCACACATCAAGACAGCGAAAAACCCCCCACAAACGGTAGAGTTGGTTACATCTTACACTGCTAGAAAACACTATACTGTAAATGGTGACAGTATATGTAACTATGGAATAATATAGATCAATCTATGACAATTCTGATAAACCTCTCCTACAAATTCACAGGTTTTGGAAAAATCCCAATATTCTTTGTATGTTTGGAACTCAAGGTTTCTAGCGTCCCAGGTTTCAGAACAGAGAGACCCAGGTCTTCCAGACTCCTCACCACAGAAGCAGGTATTGAAACAGATAGAGAATTTCTCCCAAGGTCCAGAAATACTTAATCTCATTTACCTCAAAGATATCGAACATCTCAATTTTTACCAACTATAACTTTTCAGTTTCTGTTACATGGAAAATGCTGACACGCTGTCTCAATGTGGAAGAATGCCATTTCAGAATATGAGTATCTCCCATCAAGTGGAAACTGAAGTTTTAAACCACTCTATGTAGAAAACTGCAAATCTTCATATATTAAATTATTTCCACTTATCTTAAGATCAGAACACTATATGACAAAGTAAACCATACATAAAGAGCACACATTTATTTTCCTAAATTGCTTTTCTCCAAAGTGAATGAAAAGAGATTCTGGCCAAGACTGTCAAGCATGGATGCTTAAATATAGGCTCTTAGGCCTAAATATAGGAGCTTAAATGAATGCTCTCATTTTCAGAATTGCTGAGGTCTTATAAGTTAGTAAAATGAAAAGAAGTCAGTAATTTTAAAAGTCAGACTGTGAATTTAAGGAGCCTATTCTGAGGTACCCATTTCTATATATTTTTTTATCATGACGTCTTATTTTTACATTTCAAAATTTCTTATTCATCATCAGAGTTTTGATCTGCTTGCTCAAGCATTTGTGGCCCATTCTTTTCAAATAGCCACTGCCACATAGTTAAATACAAAAATCTACAACTGAAAAAGGGAGTAGTGAACCAAGACTCACTCTTCCCTTCTGTGTTATTCCATAGCTCAATTGTTAGCAATTCAAAAAGCAGCTGCTTGGTTGCACAGTTCTCTCGCTGCAACAGAGGAATTTTATTTTCTAAGAATATAAAAAGGTCAGTAGCCCAGGGGGTTTATTTCCAAAACCTATACTTTATTAAGGGAAGCACAACAAGGTAATACCTTTTATATCTGTAACAAATGGTTACAAGAACTTCAAAGAGAAATTATAAAAGGCAGCTTGGGATTTTTTTTTCTGATGCCCATATGACAATCCCTCTCTCATATGGGGAGAATTTTAATGTGAAAATCATTACAGATTTTTCATACCCCTTCACATGCAGCATTGATTAAAATGCTCCCCAAACTATTGGAGAGATCTTAAAGATGCACTAGCTGCCTCATCCATGGATCTTCTTGTTTTGTGTTAACTCATAGCAGCACTTTGGGAAATAATAAGAGATTTCATGGGCAAATTTTTTTAAACATTGCTTTCTCCGTTATGCCTCCATTGTTAGGATAGCTAGAAAATACAAAAAAGAAGTGTGCATTATTGATGCATCTATATGGATCAGAGAAACCAGTTCATGCTTTATAGTTTTTGCCAGAAGAATCTCCCACAAAATAGACTGACATGTTAGAACAGTTGGAAACAATGACAGCGGTTTTATATTCCCAATTTAATTCCATTAAGGCAAAGTGGTCTCCATGGAATACGACCATTAGATTACATAAGCTTTAATCACCAGCCAGTGTTGACTTGTGACTCTTACTTGGAAATTACATGTCATCCTTTTTATTTAATTCAGATTTTCATTTGTTTTGCCTTATTCTACTTGTTCTAAGAACAAAAAGTTTATTATTTATACAGCAACCTGTAACGCAGTTTCATATCCTCATCTTAAAAATGCTTAGATATATGCATAACTTTAAGGTTATAAGCAGCCTTCTTAAAGCAAAGAGGCTACTTTTATTAGAAAGCATTTGTCTAGTTGGTGGGTTTTGTTTAGGCTGCAAAACCCCACCACCATTTCTATGCCACTATTGCTGTAGGACAGATGGATCACACAGCTAAGAAGTAATCACAACAACTTCTCCAAAGAAGAGGGACTAACATGGGGGGAAGAAGCCAGTATTAGCTGTCACAAAAGAGAAGCTAACTTCACAGATTCTCAGGCTGACGTAACAAGCAACGTATTATAATTGTGTAATTTTGGCCCTTCTTTGTTCCCAGATGAAACACAGTGCTTAGCATGTCTCTGCAAAAGATAAAGAGTACATTAAAATAATTTTAGCTCTTACTCAAGACTTACCTAAGCAGAGATAGCAATGATCTCTGCAATATGAAACTGTAACTCCTGGGCTGTTTCTGTGACAATCTAAGCTTTACAATTTTCAGAATCTGCGTGAAACATTGAAAATAACCAATGTAACTTGGACCAGTAGTTGCAAATGTTTCAAGGACAGTTATTAGCCACAGGATGCTGCTTGAAAAAGAAATGCAGATGCTTTTTGCATACTAATACTACATGCACTGTTTCCTAAAGCACCTGCATTTTGGTTTACCCATTTGACTCAGTATCTTTAATTTTTAGTGTTTAGTCTTTTGCTTTGGAAAAACTAAAGTTAAGTTGCACTTAGGACACAGCGATACAAGCTTGGCTGTGTTAAACTGGCTCAGACAGAACTCCTTCTTACCCCTGCAACAGATTATAAAAACTGCCATAATTAGGGACTAGATGCCCAAGAAAGGAAACCAGGAAAGTTGCAGACTAGGATGAAGTACTCATTCTACAGGTCTCCTTCTGTGGAGCATTGCCAATGCATATTTATCAGGCTCTGCAAACCCTACACTATCCCAGCTCTGCTGAGTCTCCTCCTGAGAACAGACTGTCAGTTATGTCAAACTGGGTGTTAAAAGCTGCTGGGATTTTTAGGCTCGAGCATACGTTTTCTGAAGACAAAACTGGAATCAAGCTCCTTTTCCATTGGGAATGAAACTCATCTCTGAACTATGGTGTTTTTATAAGGAATCAATGACACCACCCCTTTTCCCTCCTCTTCCCACTCTCTGGAACCTGAAGACAGATATAGTTTCTCAAACGGTTTGAACAAGTAGCTTGCCTAAATCTCACGGTATTTATGGTATGACTACAGTCAGAAGCTTGGTTTTTTAGAGCTGGAGAGAGCTGAAATGTTCAATATGCAGGATTTGCTGTACATTCATGCAAGAGACAAGAGACAGCACACTCCATCTATAGAAACTCCTGTAGTTTTTATTCTTCATGTCCCAGCACCCCTGTTTTGTGTCTCTCTATCTAGCACTCTAGCTCAAAGTTGGGGGTATAACAAATATGTTAATGCATGGAGGGAAGATGATTAGACTGACGTGTCCTTCTTTTCTCAGAATTTTTCTGTAAGAGAAGTAGGGATTCCCTACGGAAGTAGTGAATCTAGGTACATCATTTTGTATCAAAACACACAGCTAAACCATGCTTTAATTACTAAACTAGACAGAAATGCTAATAAAAACACGTGACACCTCCATAAAATCCAGACATTCATTGAAATCAGTGCTCTTGCAACAAACACCAAGTGAAGTGCAGCAGGAACAGGCGAGGATATTAAGTGTGATTGCTTTGAGGGGCCAGTCATTTAACCAGTAGATTGTATTCAGGGTGTTGCAGGGCAGGATTGAGGTGAATTGCTACAACTGCCCAAGAACACCCACTGTGCCTGGCTATGTAATAACAGCAGCGATTTCTTCACAAGTGCCTTTCAGTTACGCAACACACTCTCCTGCGCTCTTATAACAGGCAAATTCTCACCTGCTGTATCAGGTTTGGTTCAATATCAATCATCAGAAACTTCAAAAAAGGAAAAAAATATCTCTGTGACAGTATATTTGGAGGCATGTTTGTTCTGTTCTTTCAAAACTGTATTTGAGATTGAACAGTGATCCTACAAATGAAGGATCAGTAGCCTAACTTTAGAGATTAGGATAGAACAAGCAAACTCCTCTTCTACTGGAAACATACAGTCCTTTCAAATGTGTGTTTTGCTTGGCTTATTGGACAATGCCAGCTAGGATTCATTCCTTGGTGCACACCTAGGGATTAGAAGAAGGGACATCTCCATGCCTGTTTTCACTGATGACCCTCAAGTCAGATGGTGAACTTGCTACTGATGTCATGAAGCATTCACTATCTGAACCAACCACCTCTAACTCTCCTAACTCGTTGCTCTTAATGCAGTATCACGACCTGTTTCCATCCTTCATTCTTACAATTACATAGATCCTAGCAACTAAAGAAGCCTTCTTTCCAATCATCATAATTTTTGAAGTGCATACTAGTCTCCAAGATAACATTGTTTGCATGTGGCAACTGATGCAAGGAATCTTGGTTCTAAATCAATTTTCAGCTGAGTTTGTTGTTTACTCTCCAGCCTTCTTCACCATTGCCACTCTAAAGATCCAAGAAAGGAGCACTTCTGAGGCATGGCCCTCTGCCCATGTAGCCATAGCATCAACAGATGCTTAAGAAGCCTGTGTTTTCTAGAAGATAAGAAAGAAGCTGTAAGAAGCTCTGTCTCTTTTTTGAGACCATCTTCCCTTTCTAGCGAACCATTTAATGTCTAATGAGGAAAGCTAGTTCTAGGCAGGAATGGACTTAGATTTGTCTTGAAGTATGTTTTGAGCAAAAAAGCTAGATAGGTTATCTTGAATGTAACTAACTGTACTAAAGTTTCATTAGCTACACTAGACTTTATCTCGATCACCTGTCCTTTGAGATGAGCAGTACTCTTAGCTGAACAGCAAATATGTTCTTGACAAGGGCAGAATCAACCAGACTTCGAAATACCATTGTAATTCTCTTTGTTTTCGTTTCATATTTAATTAAATATATTCCCAAACTACAGAATTCTGCCATTATATGGCAGAATTGTTTATAAGTTTGCTAATTGCTTGCATGAGTGGCTTATGTAAAACACAGCATTTCTTTTACGTAACACAGAAAGACTGTTTAAACCTTTGAGCTGTGAGTTCCTATTATTTACAGAACATTTGGAAACATACAGATCAGAGTCTTCTCAAAACGGATGCAAGTACTAGGAGAGAAAAACAGTGAGAAGCTAACCACAAGGATAACTCATGTCACCATAAAAATGCATACTTGCAAGAAATTCCCTAGAAACACAATCAAAATAGACAAAACACCCCACGTTCTTGCAATATAAAGCCTTGCAATATAAAGCCAGTTTACACTGAATAATTCAGAAGTCTAATTGGAAATAAAATTTAACAGGATTTTAACATTCTGAAAAATTCTGCACAGAACATGATACAGGTTTTTACTGTTGTTTTGCTTTTGTTATGTTTATTTTAGCACTGTTTTTCTGCTCCTAGGCCTCATCTAGCATGAACACACTACTTCTGGAAAGACTTGCAAACACTATGTGTTGACAGTGAAAGTCGCTTTCATATTTTGGAGAATTTCCCCTTTCCACCTGCTCTCTACCCAACCTCTTAAACAATGTTTACTGAGTTTTTTTCCACATTGTACAAGGTGACCATTTACATTCTTCTATGAAGTTTACAAAAAATGGGTTAAAGTTAAAATGGTGTACTAAAACCACTGTAAGGGAGTGACTACAATGACTGTTCCAGCAGAGTATTGGAGGCACGCATAAGGAGCAAGGTATGAGGCTGAAGTGCCCCACTCCAGCTAGCTGTAAGAAGATATTAGCACATGATACGAGCAAGAGTCATGCTCCCTGTTATAAAATTATCATTCGATATAAAGCAGCACATTGAAACTACCTCATTAATAAACTCTTTATACTATACATATGTTTTATTAGTCTATTTGTCCTGGTTTAGTCAAACAGTCTGATCACTTCCCTATTGTAATCCACTTTCTGCAACACTGTCGGAAAACATCTCTAAGAGACATTACTGAACTGGACAAGGGATACACACGTATGCCCCCACACAGTTTAATACTATTTCTCTTTTTCTGGAGCTGCTGTTTATTATGGGAATTGGTTATTTTGACTTCAGAGTACATTTATGCCTCTCAATTTTGGGATCTAACCGTGCTCCATGTTTTAAAACTAGGTTGCAAAGTCTTCTGAGGGGCTGCAAGTAGCCCCTATGGCATCCTGGGGTGCATTAAGAAGAGTGTGGCCAGCAGCTCGAGGGAGGTTATTCTCCCCCTCTACTCTGCCCTGGGGAGGCCACATCTGGAGTACTGTGCCCAGTTCTGGGCTCCCCAGCTCAAGAGGGACAGGAAACTACTGGAGAGAGTCCAGCAGAGGCCTATGAAGATGATAAGGGGGCTGAAGCATCTCTCCTATGAAGAGAGACTGAGAGACCTGGGGCTCTTTAGCCTGGAGAAGACTGAGAGTAGACCTTACCAACGCTTACAAATATCTAACGGGCGGGTGTCAAGAGGACGGGGCCAGGCTCTTCTCAGTTGTGTGCAGTGACAAGACAAGGGGCAACAGGAACAAACTGGAGCACAGAAAGTTCCGCCTCAATATGAGGAAAAACTTTACATTAAGGGTGGCAGAGCACTGGAACAGGCTGCCCAGGGAGGTTGTGGAGTCTCCTTCTCTGGAGATATTCAAACCCTGCCTGGATGCAGTCCTGTGTGACCCGCTCTAGGTGAACCTGCTTTAGCAGGGGGGTTGGACTAGATGATCTCCAGAGGTTCCTTCCAACCTCTACCGTGATTCTGTGATTCCAAAACCAGAATAAATAATCTGACTTAATGAAGTAATACTCACCATAGTAACAGGTTTACTTTGAAAAACGTATGTCTAAGTGGGAAGCTGGGATAGTCAATTAACTAGTGTGTATTTATGTGTATTGTTTTCAAATTACCATCTACACCTGTGCCATAAACTGCTACCAGAAATAGGCTAGTAATAATGCTGTTATTACTATTGTTATTATTTTACAACATTCAGGAGCATGCAGACACTTTACAGTCCAGATAGATACTGTCCCTATTCCCAAAATGCAACAACAGTAGCAGGTGAATCTCTGATCCCTCCAAATCACTGTAGAAATCTTTACACAAGTTAATCTGTTTGTGGTGGTCATAAATTTTGTGCTTCCTTCCTTCCAAAGAAAAAGCAACCAGGGAAGGGAATCTGACTTTCTTTTGAAGTAAGATAGTAAATGTAAAAAGAGCTTATTTAGCCATACTCAGATAGACAATATACAAGAAAAGAAAGCTACCTTTACCTGTGAAATAAGACAGACTTGACAAGTGTGACAACATCCCGACTGGCATTGTACCCTGCACAAACAATGGCAACGTGGATGGTCTGTGGGAGAAAAGGAATAAAAAGAACAAAAATTAAAGCCTGCTCCTGTGTTCTATCATTCATTAAGGAGAGCACGCACATGACAGTGCTATTATTTAGTGTGGTGACTGTTAAAGGTTTGAGTGGGTGTTTCGCAGCTGTTTGCAGCCCACTTGAGGCAGTTTGTTAAAAACATCTTAATTGAGTTATAACACCATCATCATTCCGAAGTCATTACTAGCCCTAAATTACATCAGATGTCTGAACAGAATTGCATTTATTAGCTAAGAGCCTATGTGTGTGCGTGTGTACACACACACATACCCATTTAGCAGCATACAAAATTCCGAGTACACAAACATGCAGACATTTTAACCTTCTGAACTGAAGTTTAAAATTATGCCTGATAATTAGAAGCAGACATGCTCTTAGAAATTTTGCGTTATTTCTGTCTTAAGGACAGCTGCTAAGGAGAGGGAAAACAAGCTCTGATGGATCGAGCATGAGTGGGACAACTGGTTTGCCAGGGGCTGGGTGCATCCCAGTGATAAGACAGGACATGAGCTGTGAAGGCAGGTAGTACCTTCCCTGCCTGTGACTACCAGTGTGGGCTGTATTGGGCAGTGTTAATGTGAAGTTAAATACAACCCCACACACACATTTCCCCCACCCCAGCACCTTGGTAAATTATCACTTCTGTGCCTTCTTACCTCCCTTTTAATATGAGGCAGAGGTTTACTCATCTCTTTAAGAGGGAAGGGAAAATTGAAAAGGCGCTACTAGTCATTATTATTTAGGTAGTAAGTAATAATTTGAGGAATGCTGTTAAGTTACTCTTCTCAGGTTTTAAAATTAGCCACTGCTACTCCCTGGGGACAAAAGAAAATTAATCTTAGCAAGTTTTGACTCCAGCTTCCATATTTTTCTGTTTCTTAGTTATCACAGAAATGAAGGAGAGTTCACGATGCTGGCAGCACAAAGCTGCGATTTGGGACACAGCTGTGAAACTGCAGGGAAGCCTCATTTGGCTTCCATTTGAAGCTTGGTTTGCTGGTTTCTCACACACACAGCTCTCATTTTCCACAGAAAGCCCACTACGCAGAGAATAAATGAGGAATTCTGCCTCCTCACATAGTCATAGATTCCCAAACTCTGGCTTGTAACAGAAGCAGATTTACACAAGAGGTGGCATGTGTTGGGCACATCTAAAGAGACCATAGCCCCATCCATTAACATCACCTGGTACAGGGCACAATTTGAAACATATAATTGCCAATTGGCTGTGCCATTGTGCAGCCCCCACATGAAAATCGCAGCTGCCTCCAGCCCTAGCGCATCTCACAAGCTGAGGCACATTGAAGATCTGAGGTTTTAAGAGGTCTTGAATTAATAAGGCAACTGTCTGTCCAGAAAGGTGTGAGAAAGAAAAGATATTGCAGTACATTTTGGCAACAGCTCTGTGAAGTATTCAGCGCTTTAAATTTATGTTAAAGTCAATGGGAGTTTAGCATGCTCAGCGCTTTGCAAAAATTGATTGTGTTTCTCTCTTGTGGTAACAATAGGGGAGAACAGTGGCTGCTTATTAACAACTTTTACTACAGCAGTGGTTTGTACCATACTTATGGGCATGGGCTCCTGTGGTGCACAGATTCCTGACAGTGCACGCACTGCCTCCTCTCTGGTTGCCACCTGATCTTTCTCAGGCTTTTGGAAGACCTAAGATCCTTCCCTTCAATGCCAATTAAAATCAAAATAAATGAGAATAGTTTCATGCCTGCTTTAAACACTTCACCTGAAGACACTGGACCAGACACAAACATTTTATGGGTTTTGACAGAATAGCACTGTCATATCACTGTCAACATCATTTTATGCTACCTCTACTTGCCAGAAAAGCTCTCCTCACAGCCCCTCTCTCCACAGTAAACCCTCCTCAGAATCAGCCCACATCTGTTCTCCTTTTCCTAAATCAGTTTCTTTCAAAATAAAAGCATACTTTCCTTGCTGTCTTCTAGCATGTGCCGTTGTCTTGCATGCTGTTTCAGCCAGGGCACAGTGAGAAGACACCAGTTGCTGTTCTTCTGAATGTCCTTCTCCAGTTCAGAGACACAGGCATCCATATACCTTCTGCTCAGCCTCTCTGCAGTGTTTGATACTACATATCACTTCTATTTCTGCCTGCTATCAGCTACAGGAAAGAGCAATAATCCTCAAAGAGAATGGAAACCTAGTCCTTTTTTTCCAAATTTTTTGCCCACAGCACACTGCAAGACTCGTTTTGTTCCTCTCTTTTTCTTGAGGCACTTTCCTCTCATTGTTTAACTGTTAAACAAAGTCAGTGGGAAAACAGATAAGCAAACATGAGGTTTGGTCTCAAACCAGGACACCAGTCTGAACGGACTGCAGATGTTTGCATCCTAACGAAAAAAGTTTTATTTTCAGTTTTCTCCATGCTTGTTCCAAATACATGTTTGGATAGAGATCAGCTGGCTGTAGCCAAATCCTGGCAAGACAGGGCAATAGTGGCCGGAAGAAGGAAGTACTTCAAAGAACTTGCATCCTCCTGAGTATACTACTGTAAGCATCAGCTTCCAGATTATGAAATCGGTCAGCAGCGTCACAGTGCTCTCAAACTTCTCATTTTCCATCTGCAGATGGCTAGAAGATTGTATCCACATACCACCAGAGCTGGCCACTGTGATACACACAAACTCCGGACTCGATGACTGCAGCTAACACCTAGGAGTGAAGCCACATAAGCAAAGAATTCTCCAACTTCCACAAAATGTGGCAGCCTGCCTGCTTGGTTCAGTGTGTCCCTCCAAACACCTCACCCCAAGGCTCTGCATGCTACACGTGCTCCTCACTATTTACAATCCATGATAATTCTAGTTGTTAATACTCTAGCCTGGATATTCAGAAGTCACTGTGGGACTAAACTGAGCTCCTTGAAAGTGTCCATCTTCCTACAATGCTCTTTTTAAATTGAATGATATACATGCTCATCACTAGCAGACATTGCAAGAAGTCTGGACGCAGGCCATTCAGTGGAGCTGCTTTTAGACAATGGAATTCATTGCAGCAACAGATTAAATGATGATGCATCTTGCTTTCCAGACTCAATGAATTCTTCCTCTGTTTATACATACAGATATGAATAGGTAATCAAAACACTATGGAAGTTAATCACGCTGTTCTTCCCACAGGTTGGGGATCAGGTACACAACGAGAACTATTTTTTATTTTAAATAGTTTAGGGAGCACTCAGGCCCAGGTATTTCAAGGCATTCAAGGAAGTTAAGCTTCTATAGGAAAGGGAGTTTAAATAATAGCAAAGTGCATGCTAACATAGTTTAGAAACCATTACTTTAGCCACTACGGACCAGGAAAAACTGTTTCTGAAAGTAGTATTTCATGTAAATCCATTCAGGGGTAACATTAATGGGAAGAAAATATCCAAAACCATGTGAAGAACTGGGCCTTAGATACCATGCTGATGAGGAGTATAAGGTGCCTAGATAAACGGATGTTATTTTTTTTCCTCTTCACTACTTTTTGGAACGGTAAAATACTGACATTAGGAAACTTCAAGCTAAAAATAATCTTAAGTAAAGCAGTTCATACTTCAATAATTTTCCACTAGTACTAGCGAGGCCTTCCATTGCACTTACTTAATTCTTCATAAATAACTGCTGAATGTCATTAAGAGATATTAATAAACATGTTACAAAAAGGTAAATATGCTACAAATGGTTCCCAGAGGCAGGCAGCATCTGCTTTTCATGTGTCATAGTGCTTAAGGTGGTGGTGGCCTGTTTTTCCTGGTTCTGGAGCACTACACGCTTAATCCTATTGAGCAACACCATTGAGAATAGTAACAATACAATGTAAAAATGCTTCAAATGTTAAGTATTCTGCTAACCTACTAAATGCTATACTGCTAATTAACCATTTTCTAATATATAACCTCTTTAAAAAATATTTATAAATGCACACTTAATTCAAACTAAATGCCAAGTTATGGAGGCACAAGCTGGAAAGATACTGGGATAACTTCATAAAAAAGACTCATATAATTCTGTTAGCTTCTATTGGCATTACACTTTCTTTCTGAAGCCTGTTATTTGTGTCTACATCTAAGGTCTACACTTACTTATATTTCCAAGATTTGTGTTAAAATTGCCTCCTACTGGGAAGGCATGACAGGGATCTGCTCGGTCCAGGGAGAAGGCTCTTGGTTAGAACTCCTATTTTTTCTTGCAATATAATGCTAGTCCATTTTATAATATCAGAAGAGCAACGCTGTGATGCAACACAGTAGGAAGTGGTGGCTGGAATGCAACAAACCCACTAGTGTTTGATACAGATCACAATTATTATCATAATAAAGGTTACACCTTATCAGAGATTTAATGCTTATTAATTGTAACTGCATTTTCAAATATTTTAATCATCACAGAAGATCATCCCAAATGAGATTCTGAACTATTACCCTCAGTAAATCTCAAAGAACTGACTCAGTGAAAAAAACAACCTATTCCTAGCTCTCTTCATCTCACCCAGAGACCCAGTCTTCTTCTCAGGACCCTTGTCTTTTTCTACCCAAGTTGTTGACTTTTGCTGGGATACATTCCAGGCTCAGAAGCTAAACAAGATTTAATTTACACCTCTGAAACACCGAAAAAGTAGGGTGAATAGGGACAAGATACCACTCACACAAACACGGAAACAGAATCTACAATAATAGGATAAACGATGAGACCCCTGGCAAATCTGATAATAAGGAAGTTTAATTTTAACTTCCACTGCTGTTACTGAATTACTGAGTGAATTCCTTAAGAAAAAAGAAGAAAAAGCTATTTCATTATCAAAATAGCGTGCGGTGAGATAGGGGGATGGCAAATAAAGTGAGGTTTACTATTTTATATAACCATTGCCTCTAGCACAATGCTAAACCCCACTGAGCAAGTTAATTTATTGGCAAAACACATTATAAACTAAAAGGCCACTTAAACCATTCCTCCTTTAAGCTGCTGGTTTTGTGTCCCAAACTGGCTGGTACACTGAACAACCAAGAACTGAGATTCAGCTCATCACTCCTTGGCATGATAACAAGAGAGAAGTGAGGTTTGTTTATTGATGGCCTGAACCTTCCCTTATTAAAAGAAATGCCAAAATGCTCACAGGGAGGAAAATCAAACCCTCATTATCAGGAGGAGGGAAAATGAAAAACAGACTCCTGCTTTTCCCTCTCCCTAAAATAATGTTCATTCCTTTTTTCCACACTGATGGACAAAGATGTCCATGGAAAGCAATAATTCATTTTTAAATGGTATTTGATATTTGCCCATTAAATAAACTTTATCTGAAGAGATAATTAAGAGTTCTTTTTCTCTCCCACTTACTTTCTTTCAACTTTTATCTTCCCAGTGGCAGAAAGCAAGATAAAAGGTGATAACGGTATTACCCTCTTTGTAGAAATAAATGGAGAAAGTTACTTCTGATATCTTCACCAGCTGGGATTGGCACAAGGCCTTTAAGCAAGACTTTCTGTTTTGGATCTATCCATATTCGGAGCTGTCATCATTCAGATGTCTGACAACTAAATAGCTGGATGACATCCACAAAACCACTGGCATAAAATGTGGAAAACCAAACGAAAACAACCCCCCAAAACCTTCTTTGAAACAGATCTCCTGTTCCCTGCAGCTAGCCACACCTCTTGTGCACAGCTCACACAAAGCAGACAGTTCCACAATAGCATCCAGACATGCTCCTGAAAGTGACTCAAAAGCACAGGCTGGCTCCATAAGCTACAATTTAATTAATGGTAAACGCTGAAATGTTCTAGTATAGATGCACAAACAAAAGAATAAGGCTTTTTGAAGCACTGTGGTACTTTAATTTAGAAACACACGGGGTCAGTTTGCCACAGGTCTTTATCAGCACAGGTGTACTGAAGTCAGCTTGGAACAAGGCTTTGATTTTTACACCAGGTTTGGGGACACAAGAATGAAAAAGAAAAAGCTCTGATCAAATAATAACTCAAAAGATATTCAGATGAGTAAATGTTTTCAAGTTTTTTTTAAAAAAAGAATAATTAAAAATTATCTAAAACGTTGTGCCCAGTAGTCCTTTAAGAGTCTGTTTTCTGAGCAGAAAGTTTCAGGGGGGTGGAGACGGATCCGCAATGTCCTTAAAGGATCAAATCTATCAAGCTTTATTTCTGGCACATTCCCTTTTTTTATTTACCTCACATTTTTCCACTGCTGGTTGCTGCCCACACTCAGAGCTATTCCCCGCCACAATGCCAGCCCGCAGGCTCTCACTGTCGCCTGTCCCCTCTTCCATGGAGTAAGTTTTGGAGTGATTGCCACGGTGGTGCGAGGGGCTGCGACTCTGTGCCAGGCTGAGCTGCTTGCGAAGCACGCGGTTCTCCTCCTCCACCTCCCGCATGCGGACTTCCAAGCTCTCACGCTCCCGCTGGCTCGACGCCGTGTACCGAGGACTGTGGGGCTGGGATTCAAGTGGAGACAGAGACACTGGCTTCCCATCTGCAAACGAAGGAAACGAAACACTTCTGTCAGAATATACTTGAAGTTGCATTTTCCTTTAATGTCAGCATCGTGAGGCTGGGACGCATTTCAAATCAGCCACGTTTTACGCAGACTTGGCACTTCAAGGCAGCGTTTAAGTGCATGGTAAACTTTGACAAATGCTGAAGTTCTATGAGCTACAGGTCCTACTAATTTTAAAACCACACTAAAAGATAAGCATGTGTTTCTTTTGTTCTGGATAGGGCTGCTTGCCAGTCTCTAGTCTGGGAAGACAGACAAGAACAGAAGGATTTAATTCAAAGGCAATTAATACATAGTTAAATATATTTTAGAAATGTATGCAAGACAAAATAATTTTCCTATTTCCCATTTCCTCCACAGTCAAGCTACAGCATTTTGGTTACCATTTTGTGCCAAACAGCAGCTCCAGCTGATTCACATGTGAGGAGCAGATGGTTTTTATTTAGCAACACAGTATTATGTGCTTGCTGAGAACTAAGAGGTTCAGAAGGACAGAAACAGTCAATATACATGTGGGTCAAATTCTGGAAAGTATTTTTGGCTGAAAAAGACAAGGGAATTTTGAAAAAAGCAAAATGGTTCAATTCAACACTTTTAACTGAAAAGTTATATTCCAGAAATATAAACCACTTCATTTTCACATTTTCAGAAGGCATCTCCTTTGTTCAAAACAGCATTAAAAAATTAGCTTGGCATAAAGTATAAAAAAGGTAAATTAACCCGAAACCAAGGTCCATAAACATAGACAACAATTGCAACACATTCCCAGTACATTATTGCTACCAAATTTTAAGGGAGCAAATAGGGATGCAGCTGATGTGTTTTCAAAGGAGACATACTTTCACATAATTCAAAGAGATATATATACACACAGAGTACAAATGCTTGAAAGGCAGTAAGAAACCATCGAACTAACTACTGTTCAAAAATATTCAATTGAAACCAAATTCAAACAAAGCAAAAGACAGTGAGAGTTATCCAGTGGCGTAATTAGCAAGACACTCTCTTATAGTGAAAATACACGAGTACCTGACACTAAAGTATTTCTCTAAAACAACTTTCTACCTGCATGTATCAAAAAAAAAAAAAAAAAGTCTGCTATTTAATAGTTTTCCCAACGCAGAGTCCCTTTGAGTGGTTTAGAAAATGGAAATCATACAGTTACTGTTTAGCAGTTCTGTTTAACAAGTACATTTCTCACCTTTGACTCAAAACTATCTCCCTGCTATAAAGATCTGCTTCTTGCATGTTCTCTTCCATTGTTTCATATTTATACGAATGGTGAGCAGTCCTCTAAACTGAGTTCATGAAAAAACAGCTATAGAAATCAAAACTTCAATTCTAATTTCCATTGCTGAGTTATACAGGCGTACACACCTCCTGTTAGCCATATAAATAGCTATCCTGGTTTTAATACGCCATTTTGGATAGAATATCTTGCATTTGCTTGCAGTCTTTCTCCTGAAAAAAATTTCTAATTTTTTATTTTTACCATTAGCAAAGCATATGGATAAATCTGAGCTTGAAAAATGTCTCAAGACAGATTCTGAGGTTTGGCCACTGATATATTGGTTCTTGAACACTCAAGAAAATAGCTATTAAAAATTAAATGACAGATTTGAAAATCCTGAAAATCATAGGTGCAACAATAGAGAAATGTCAACATTAAGGACAGACCCATGCTACAACTAGAAGTGCAACAGAATACTGAGTTATCTTTCTTCATCCAGCTTGGAAGGCATGGAACTGAAATTGTGTTATTTCTCAGCTGCTGATACCCGAGCTAGGAAGACTAAAACTCATTTGGATGTGATTATATTGCATTCCTATTACTGGACAGCAAGAGTATATCTTTTAGATAGAAAGAAAAACAGCACTCCTACTCACCCACACAACAACCAACCTGTGTTACCATCAGACATACAATTACAAGACAAATCTAGCCAAAGACTTCACTGGCAATTTTAAGTCTCTACTTGGTGAATATCCAGTGTGACATAGATCTTACTTACATCTTCCTATTCTTGTCATTGGATTCTGATACCTTCTCAAATAATTACCAGACAAGGCAGCAAGATATGGAAGTAAATCTCAGAATAACATTCATCAAAATTTCAAAATATGGAAAAAAAAATTAGACATCTCTTTAGCTATTCTATGGACATAAATCAATAGGTCATAAATGTTGCTTTGCCAAAATTAAAAATTAACAAAAGAGATACCATTTCATACATTCGAACAATTGTAGCTATATTAATGAGAACAGTTGAACTGTTTCTACACAATATTTAGAAGAAACAGCATAGTCTGAGAAAGGGACTGAAAGAAAATATCACCTCACTGCCTCAGACTGGAAGTTGCAGCAACTAATGAGACCAGCTCAGTGTTTATGCAGCCTTAGCTTTAAACGCCAGTAAACTCCACTACTGCATTCTCAGTAGCACATATTTCTGCTGGTTTGTAAAAGGTAGTAAGGAAATCATGTCACGAATTATACAACCAGCTAGCTTCTTGATCTGAAATATATAACTAGTTGAAATGTATTGATTCACTATAAAAATTATCCATATTTTGTTACAAAGTGCTAAGTCCAAGACATTTCCTGGGATGTTCTCCTCAGGGTTCGTACAGCTGGACAAGTCATGTTTTGTTACTAATATTGCAGATTATCATTATCAGGTGTATCTTGATGTATTTAGTATATTTGTAACACCCCAACTCCCTGCTGCAAACGATAATGCGACAATTCCAGGACCCATTTCAAATAAAAGTATAAAATCAAAAGCAAACTAAGTTTGATCTTAAGTCTCAGAAATCAAGTAATTTTTATCATAAATGTTGAGATGGCCTAGCTCATAATTTTTGCACATCTGAGGTTGAAAAGGCTGGTAGCAAGGTACTATTTGGTTTAGTCCTATTACCAGACTGGACATGTGAAGATATTTTTACTTCAGTGAACACAGAGACATGCCAAAATGTCTCTTGGGAGCTACTGCCTAGTAGGCAAACAGCAACACTTGCTACCCTGATCTGCTTCCTGTCAGTTTTCAAGGCAATGCAAGGACTGTGTGTTTCACGTCATCTTTGAAGGAGTAAGTGGACTAATTGAAGGGACCACTAATACTTGATTTACTGTGTGTGCTGCTTGGTAGAAGAGTTAAACTGATTGCACTGCACTTGAGTTTTATAGTTTTAAGTAACTAGCAGAGTGCTCTGAGTTGATGCCTAGGCATTTTTTATCTAGTCTAAATCAAAATAAAATAACATAACACATAACGAGGTCTGTGTGACTATGGGACAAAAGATCTCCTAGGTAACACTGCAAGGAACATTGCTGTGCTTTGAAGCAAATAGTACACTTTTGAATGGTGTAATAAATAATAATAAAGATAATATTTTTTATTCTTTATTTGGGGTTATTGCTCTATTTTTGGGCCTTGTCAATCTCAGATTTAATTTTTTTTCTATCTGTGTCAAGCCTTTTACTCTAGACTTTCTATGCTAATACAACTGTACCAACGAAATAAAAATTACCTACAAAATTCCACTGTCCACAAAACAAAACCCAAATACAAACCTCAACATTTATTTCATGGTTGACAGCATTCAATGACTTATCATCATAGTAGGTCCAACAATTCAGAATACCTGACAATATGCAAGTTATGAATTCTATGATTATTGAATGCTTCTGCATATGTGGAGTCACCTTTATTTAAGCTAAGAGATTTCATTAAACCTTACTCAAGCAGAGCACCTTAAGACACTGGAAGAAATAAAGCCTATAGAAAGCAATCCAGGGTAATTTATCTGTAAGGAGAGGGACTGAAGCGGTGGAATTGTCTAACAAACCAAATCTAAAGGGTAAGCATTAACACCAAGTTCCTAGGTTTGTAGTTATCAGACTTGGCGAGGTCACGGTCCCGAAAAGGACGCAGCAGCATTGGAAGCTTGCTGGGGAAAGAGCCACAGAGAAAACAAAGCTTGGCCAAAGGTTAACTGCAGGACTGGATAAGGGAGAAAGAAGCAGAGCGTAAGAAAGAAAAATTCATCCTGATCCAGAGGAGAAAATAAGTACAGAAGCTGGGATCCGGAGTTTGTCAGAAGAGCTGGATCTGGACTCAAATGCTTAAAATTTTGTTAGGAATTAACTGAGGCAGGCAAGTTAATGTAGCATGTTGTGGGATTTTTTTCCTTAATTTTTTTTTTTTCTTTTGCTATCTTAAGTGCAAACTACTCCGGTTTTGGCATCTTTACAAGGTCTAGAGGTTTCTATGTGTTTTAGCTATTATTCATCCCCTGACTAATAGCATGTAATGCCTTTATAATGAATTAACTGATGACAGCAAACTCTAGGCTGCCTCTAAGATAAGAGGAAATTCTGCTACTCACAGATAATGCTTCAGTCTGTCTGACTACAGATACAAGAAAATACCACTCCTCCATTTCACATTTGTTCACATTTGAAAATTCACATTAACAGCGCACTCTTTGAGGACTAGCAGTATAACACTTTTAACTAAAAGCCAACATTCTGCAGCAAAAACTGGGATAGCAGGCAACCACCCTCATGAATTTCCCCCTGTTAAAGCCACATGCAAAATAATTTGAAGTTCCTTCCACAATTTTTTTTTTCCCCATAAAGACCATTGTGGAGAACTCCATGGACATTAAGGGAAAAGGAAAACAGGAAGACTGCAGTCAGGACTACGGAGACATGAAAGCTCTGTGGAAGAAGATAAACTATCGCTTTTCTTTTGGAGCTCTAGCTCAGCTTTAATCACCTAACACCTTAGTACTTCATGCACCTCTGCTCAGCTGGATGCTCTGGTAGGTATTGGTTACACAGGCAGCTATGAATGAAGTTCTTTTTGTTAACAGTTTGGTACTTCAAGATATATACCACCACGAGTATGTGCTAAGGTATCCCAAGGTGCCTATTCCCACACTCACCAAGGCATTTTTTTCCCTGACACCTTTCTGTGATTCCCTGCAGTGTGATCTCAGCTGGAAGTAAAAAACCTTGCCCAAATAACCATCTTAATAGTGGAATATAGTCTAAGCAATTTACTCCAGATCTGTGAACACAACTTCTTTATTCTAATGTGACATGAGACAATGATGAGCTTATGCTTCCGAGTTTTAGTGGCAAAAAGTTGTGCCATTGAAAGATGTCACAGTAAGAACACTAAAGGCTGATGTCCACTAGGCAGAGACAGCACAAGAAATGACAACCAAGCCTTTCCATACTGCCCAAACAAGTTCCCTCAGCTCTGACAGAAAAGCTGCTCCCATCAGTATTAAGCACAAACCCTTCTTGGGATTTGGCACAGACAACATATGTGCTAAATTCCATGTTCATTGGTAAGAAGAGACTGTTTCCACATGAGACGCCAATCAACCATCAGCCTTGGACTCAGGCGATAGTAATTGCACTTAGGCACTTCAGTATCTCCTTTAAGTGCTAAATCTATGTTCATTTCCAGTGCTGTTAATGGTACTTAAGCACATGCTAACATCTTTTATTGAACCCAAACCTGAACCAGTCAATTCCACTGCAGGCCAGCCTTACTTAAATCACCACGTTATTGCCTGCTGCTCATACACAGGGAGACGCCTTCCCACTGTCCTTTCCTTGAACAAAATAGCCCTCTACAACCAGTGCATTCAGAAATTAAACATATTGTACACAAAACCCCTACACTCACAGAACATCAGGTTTGTGAAGTGTATTGGGTTTGTGTGGCAAGGTTTTGGTAGTGGGCAGCTACAGAGGTGGCTTCTGTGAGAAGCTTCCTCTTATGTCCAAAAGAGCCAATGCCAGCTGGCTCCAAGATGGACCTACCGCTGGCCAAGGCTGAGCCCATCAGCGATGGTTGTAGCACCTCTGTCACAACGTATTTAAGAAGAGCGAAAAACTGCAGCATAACAGCAGCCAGAAGAGAGGAGTGAGAATATGTGAGAGGAACAACTTTGCAGACACCAAGGGCAGTGAAGAAGGAACAGGAGGAGGTGCTCAAGCACCGGAGCAAAGATTCCCCTGCAGCCCCTGGTGAAGACTATGGTGAGGCAGGCTGTCCCCCTGCAGCCCACAGAGGTCCACAGTGGAGCAGGTATCTGCCTAGACCGCGTGGAGGTCCCCACGCTAGAGCAGGTGGATGCCCAAAGGAGGCTGTGACCCTGTGGGAAGCCTGCGCTAGAGCAAGCTCCTGGCAGGACCCGTGGACCCTGTGGAGAGAAGAGTACATGCTGGAGCAGATTTGCTGGCAGGAGTTGTGACCCTGTGCGGGACCCACTGCTCCTGAAGGACTGCACCCTGTGGAATGGACCCACACTGGAGAAGTTAATGAAGAACTGGAGCCTGTGGGAGGGACACCACACTGGAGCAGGGGAAGAGTGTGAGGAGGAAGAAGCGGAGAGACAATGTGTGATAAACTGACCACAACCCCCATTCCCCATCCCCCTGCACTGCTCTAGAGGAGGAGGTGGAAAAATTTGGAGTGAAGTTGAGCCCAGGAAGAAGGGAAGGGTGGGGGGGAGGTCTTTTAAGATTTGGTTTTATTTCTCATTACCCTACTCGGATTTTCGTTGGCAATACATTACACTAATTTCCCCAAGTCAAGCCTGTTTTGCCCATAATGGTAACTGCTGAGTGATCTCTCCCTGTCCTTATCTCGACCCACAAGCCTGTCTCTCCTGTCCAGCTGAGGAGTGCGAGTGATAGAGCAGTTTGGTGGGCACCTGGTATCCAGCCAAGGTCAACCCACAACAAAAGTCAAACACTCAGAAGTTTGGAAATGTGAGAATGAAGGCCTTATGTCCAATTTTGCTGTCCTTCCCTAGTGCCTGATGGCAGAATCATTAATTGCATTATCACCACTTTATTTCCAAAGAACCTTGGCATTACTGCGTGCACAGGATGGATGCTGCTCACAGCTGTTCAGTAGCTTGTTTCAGCTCATTATTCAGTTTGTGACCACACACACCCTGCTCTGAAAAAAGATTTATTTAGTCCCCCATTGGCCTATGATGCTCATCACTATAATACCTGAATGCACAGGGACCAGTGACTTATTTTTCAAAGTTATTTGAAGGAAATGTGGTACCTCTTTAAAGGTCAGGTAGAGAAGTTCGGAGTCATTAATGCCAAAAGAAAATATCACTTTTGGATGCACAAATGAGATGGTTCTGATGTAGTTTTTCAACAAATAAGCACCTTTTCTGCATTTGTTCAGAGGACAGACCTCATCACCTGCATATGCACCAGTAGACGCTTAACATTTCTGTAATGCAAGAGTCTGCAAGCTGGAAACCCAGAAAATGCCAAAAAATAGTTAGCAGTCACTTGTAATATCTTTGTTTTATAAGTATCATGTAATGAAATCAGCAGTAGAGACAGAAACAAATTTCCAGGGCAGATTCAACTTCATAAACTACAAAGCTCTCTCTTTTCTCTCTACACTCCCCTGACTTGGAAGGTTCCAGTCTCTTTAATTAACTAAACGGAGTGGTCCAAGAACTACTCACCTCACTGCTGCATTTGCTCTGCACACAAAATGAGAAAGGGGTTGTGTCTCGGAAAGAGTTATCAATTGTACTGTCAATGATGGCATAACATTGCATAGCTGCAGAGAGCCATTTATGTGTTGGCTGAGTGAATGTAATTCTGACAATTCTAACAAAGATAATAGGGATGGTAAACAGTAAAAGACTCTAGGTAAAGAAAAGGCATGTAGTAACAGAATGCAGGAAGAAAGAGGGAAAGAAAATCTAAACGTATCATACATCTTTCCTGAAAATGGATGTGGTTCTTTTTAATAGTTTGCTTTTTCAAATGAAATATTAGCTTATTAGCTAATGTTATGACTGTTAGATTATTAGCAAACTTAAAACAGGAGCCCATAAGTCTTAAAATTATTTGCTCATTTCCTTGTCTAGAATACAATGACTTTTTTTTTTCTTTCTTCTGTTGACTTCTTACTCTTTCTTTCCCTGCTTTGCATTGCCTTGGCAAAATATAAGCCTCTCCAAGAAAAGGACTAAAAATAACGTTTCTCCCCTTTCCATTGGGAGTGGAGATGTAAGAAAATAACGTCTTATCAGAGTAAGCACTGAGTGAAAATAAGACTTTATCAGGGACTTGGCTTCATGAAGATAACATGTTATCAAGAAGGGAACTTGGCAAAGATAACACGTTATCAATATCAGAAGTAAGGCCTGGGGAAAATAATGTTTTAATACCTATTAGATTCTAAATAAGCCATCTGTGCTCTTGATGAATTGTTATTTTCTCCAAGCCCCATTCCTGTAAAGAAGCTGATTTTTTGGCAAATCACTTCTGTAGCAGTTGGGGAAAGGGAGGAGAAAGAGGAGAAAAGGAAGCTTTTTCTCCACAAAGCCAGAGGGATATTCTCTGTCTCTTCAAAAGCTTCACATGCAGGTAAAGACTGCCAGTGAGACAGCTAGGAAGACTCAAATGTTCAGACACCAAATGGATATTGCAGGGAAAACTCCTACAACATGCTCTGCAAGCATACTGCAGACAATCCCCTAACAGGAGAAGAGGGTCAACACCCCTTCTGTCCTTCACCACCCTAACCAGGCTCAGAGGTGCTGCTAGTAGGTTTTTTGGTAGAAGCACTTCTCTACAGAGCCCATGACCAGCCATCACTTAGCATTGACTTTTTGTCATCAACAACCACATCACAATTAGCAGTGGTCACTTGGGGGGCACAAATAAATGACCCCTTTTAGATCAGTTGCAGACGTTATCACCATTCAGTTAGAGGTCACCATTCCCACAGCTTAGCTGACCAAAGGGTCACACAACACTTCTTACCTCCTGCAGTGCAAAGCATGCAACTCAGTTTAAGCAGTCAGTGGAGCTGATTTGAGCTAGCCTGATTGCCTCTGCCCTGAAGCATTCCCTGCTACCACCTCCACTATGGGGGAAAAGACAAACCACTGTCTAGTGGGTGTCTGTGCCCTGAAGCTGAAACCTTCTGCAACTCAATTATAAATCTTCAGAGTTACAATCCAGATGAATTTAAATAAATCGTGGCACCTCCTGGAAAACAAGAAATCCAATTCATAGTAGGACGGACTACTAACTGTCTTAAATGGCAGAATGTGGGTGAATGCCACTGGTTATTCATAGGAATGGGCAAGCAGGGAATAATTAGAAGGGAAGCTGTGGAGGGACTGTAGGAGTGTGATATGAATAATAAAGCACGCTTACGAAAAGGCATATGAATGATATCTGCAGGGTAAGTATTTGTAGCCAGCTGAATTCCCCTGGTGTACAGTAGGAGTGGGAGGGAAGACAATGGGATCTGTTAATCTGAAGATTTCCTATGGAGGAGCTGCATCTCTTTTTGTCATTAACCATTTGGATATCTCATCCCCAGAGATTTCTCTATGTTCAGGTGTGAGCTAAGGTGTGAGTTAAGGTAACTTCTGAGGTTCTGATACAGCAGAATATGTAATCAACAGCAGGCAGTCATTACAGCTCTCTAAGGTAAAGCATGTGCCCAAACGCATCCATGCAGCTGGACACAGTACTGTGGCTATCATTCATGGCACTGGGATGTAAAAGACTGAAACTCTTCTATGTTCGCTGCTGCTCAGTAAAACACTGTGGAAGAGACAGGAAGGGGAAGAGTCTAAAATACAGCATTTTACAGTGTTTTTTAAGAGTACAGAAAGTACAAGAAATAAATATCTATAAGCTTAGAAAAGATTATAAAAATACCTATAGGTTTCTACAATTGCCACAGTAACCACAAGCATGAGACAAGTATGCTCAATCAAAGCCTAGTAGTAGTTAATTCAGATTCTGTTGCTGATGATTAGCCTCAGCTGCTCATCAATAGAGACTCCAGCTGATAATTATTAAGTTAAACTTCTGAGCAGTATTTGCATATGTAAAGCACGCTTTCCCTGCTGAAGCAACAATGGATGCTATAATGCATTTCCTGATTGTACAGCACTTGGATTCAGGGAACCTGGGCAAGAGGGTCTGTTTTGCATCTCTTTCCTTACCCTCATCAGGCCAACCATTCAGAAGAAATGCACTTACACATACTGACATCTACAAGCTAAAGCAAAAACCAGTCCTAACCCTCCATAACAAGAAAAATGCAACTATTCATTTCAACCAGAGTATCTCCAATAAGAATAATATGAGACAGTTTTGCATATTCCTTGAAATATTTAGCTAAGCTTCCTTACGACCTGAAAAATGTCTAACTACTCTGTGACAAAACAGCCTGGTCACCTTAGAAGATATGCAGAAACCCCAGTGGACAGATTCGGCCCATTAATTCCTAGTGACCTCCAGATGTGGTCCCCTCCTCCAAAGGAATATTGAATATCATTATGTGGTTATCTGTTTAGCCTTTTCTCATCTCACTTTCTCCAGATCAGAACTTCATTTCCTGAATGTGTTTCTTGGCCATCAGTCATATAGCCATGCCCTCCTGGTTAACTGTGGTACCAAGAATACAAATAAATACACAAGATGTGTAGATTACATTTAAGTGTGCAGTTCTTCACGTTTTCATTATTACATGACAGACAAGGCATGCCCAGTTCTGCTTAATACCAGAGGAGTTCACAGGCACATCTGCTTTAGGGATAAGTAAACGTGGAAAAGAATTGGGAAGATATTTATAGAATCTGTAACATGACTACCTGCCCCCATGTGGCTACTGTACCACTTTGGTTTAAGAGTCCATCACAGGCTTACTATTAAGATTCGAATGTTTTTTTATCAGACAGCAGCGAACAGTAAAGCAAAAGATGACAGAGTTTGGCTTTGGTTAAACATGAGAGATGGGTTGAAAAAAGGATGTTTAAGGGAATGCAGGTGGTCAGCCCCTCTGAAAGCCAGCATTTAGGCTCTCAATTGATAGTTTAAAATTTGGCTATAGCAAATTTTATGTATATTGCTAGAAGTCACCTGGTAGCACTGTCACACACAATCTCAAAAGCTGATTTTTAACCCACCTACAGAAATGTTGCAGTATTAGTTCAGGCTGGTTGGTGCTGCTGAAACCTGCTGGAAAGTATGTTATATCCCTTAATCTCCCTTGGCACAGAGATGACAGCAGACAACCATGTGCTGGTATTTTGATTGAGGCTCCTGGAAAGGGAGATTGTCTGAATACTGACTGAGCATCACGGATTGTTCAAGGATAAATAAGTAAGCAAACAAAAAAATCCAAATTCTGCACCACACCATTTCTTCCTCAGCAGGAACCAGATCTGTAAGAACCTTCAAATCTTATAGAGCTCTAGCCAACAACAACAGATATGAACACATATATATAAAGGCAAGTAGCAAAGACACATTTTCCGAACAATGATCTATCTTCTTTCTAAATGTACCTCAAGATTCCACATGCAGACAGAAATATTGCAAGTTTGTATTTCTAGTTTAATATAATGTTAAGAAATAACATCAGTGTTATTTCATTGATGACGTAGCAGTGCATAAATTATTAATATCTTTCAGTATTGAGTCTTCTATTTTCCCCACACATTCTCAGCACTTTTCATTTGCTGCACCTGTCATTTCAGCCACTTCAGTCCTGAAGAATAGTGAGGGGAAAATGCAAATAACCTCACATTCAGAACACATGAAGGCTGATCAGTGTTATGACATTTATCTTCACTTATGCAAGAGATAAAATAACTCATGAGTTCGTTTCCCCTCCTCCTCATGAAGAAAAATGTCATAACAGATCGTCATGTACTATATACAGCAAAATTTCTAACACATTTTGCAGAGAAAAAACCATCACAGCAGTGATGCAGATGGTAGGTTACGTCATGGCTGTGACATCAGAAATGAAACACACAGCATTTTAAAATAGTAGATATAAAAAAATGTAATAATATTAAAAAAAAAACCTAGAACAACAGTTCACAAATTAGCTAAAGACAACTAGTTAGATTATTTGCAAAAGCTATAATTACATTGAACAGCAATGAGTTGTCCATATAGTGCAGTGGAATCTTAAATAGATTTTCACATTTTCTTCCCTGAAAACCGAAAGCCACAGCTGGCCAATATATTGTGTTTGATAAAATAATACTTTTCTACATAAAATCTCCAAACCCCATAACAGATACAACAGGGAGTAAAGAAATTAAAACAAACTAGAAAATATACTATTAGTTCTCATTAAATCCCATGCAAATCAACAGTGGTTTCAGAACTAGCTTCAGTGTGGCCAGATATCTACCCCAGCACTACAATCTATTTTTGATGACCAGACTCCATTGACATCTAATATGGAATCTGTTTTTTGCATTAACTTACTTAACATTTACCTTTTAAAAAATCTTTAGCTTTAATATATTAGAGATGTTCCTTCTACAAAGATACAAGTATGTACAGAACTGATTTTATATCAGGTAGATATAGATTTCATCTCAATCGGTGACCTAGGTTTCTTACAAAACATGAGGAAATTATTCTTCTTTATGATATTCTTGTTTTGTTACAAAAGTAAAGACAGTATATCAGAAACATAATCCTATTTCAAGTGAATCAAAGGTAAAACTGAAGTGACTGATGGAAACAAGCATAGGTCTAATATCTCATGACACTCTGCATGCATACAGGATGGTGGTGTTAGTCATTTTTATGTTGTACCATAAATGTACACACTGCTGTACGGTGGTAGGTCAGAATGAGGGCCATATCCCCTGTGCCCCATCACAAACCTGCAAAGCTTCCTGTGCAGCAAGCAAATGAAAATTTTAATTTTTGAGCAGGCACAAGTTTATTAAGGTTAAATATCATCAACTAACAGCAAGATTTACATGTTCTACCTACTAAGATTTTGTCTTGTAACAGATGGGGTATATCTTTGAGACTAATTCACATTTCTGCTCCAAAGCACAGAAACACTTTAATGTATGTTTAAGATCCTAAATAAGGATCTTAAAGAATATGCCTATTCTTGTGTAAGATGACACTGAGGTTAAGCCCCACTAACATGCTTACTTACCATTCTAATATAAGGTTCCTTTACTCAATCAGGGCAGTCGTGCTGAATATTCGTGGGATCTGCCTGGATTTAAATAAACGTTTTTCTCTTTTTTTTTTTTTTTCAGATAGATCTCTTGCTTTCCAAGTTTCCATTATCTCCAGGAATTTCTCTCAAAAGTAGAATATACTGTGGGAAAGACCTCTTTAATCAGTACAAGCTAAATACTACAGCATGGCATTTTTAATGATGCTTTTGTTAGGTAGCCTGTGATCAGGGCTGATGGCCACAGGCTTTCTACAGTGACATGTACTATGAACTGACTGATGTCTATGACAAGCTTTTGTGTTCTGGGTAAAGGGAAAATGAAGATGGGGGCATTTACAAATAGTCTTGTATCGTGTTTAGGAGTAAATGGGTTTGTGTGTAGTTGTAACGTGTCTGCGTGCCAAGGTTTTGGTAGCGGGGGGGTTACAGGGGTGGCTTCTGTATGAAGTTGCTAGAAGTTTCCCCTATGTCGGATATAGCCAATGCCAGCCGGCTTTAAGACAGACCTGCCGCTGGCCAAGGCCGAGCCAATCAGCGACAGCGTTTTTCGCCTCTGTGATAACGTGTTTAAGAGAGTGAAAAAGTTGTTGCGCAGCAGTAATTGCAGCGAGTGAGAGGGGTGAGAATATGTGAGAGAAACATCCTGCAGACACCAAGGTCAGTGAAGAAGGAGGGGGAGGAGATGCTCCAGGCACCACAGCAGCGATTCCTCTGCGGCCTGTGGTGAAGACCACGGTGAGGCAGGCTGTCCCCCTGCAGCCCATGGGCGGTGGAGCAGATGACTGCCTACACCCCGTGGAGGGCCCCCACGCCGGAGTAGGTGGATGCCTGAAGGAAGCTGTGACCCCGTGGGAAGCCTGCACCGGAGCAGGCTCCTGGCAGGACCTGTGGCCCGTGGAGAGAGAGAAGCCCACGCTGGAGCAGGTTTGCTGCTAGTGACCCCATGAGGGGGCTCACGCTGGAGCAGTCGGCTCCTGAAGGACTGCACACCATGAAGGAGACCCACGTTGGAGCAGTTCATGAAGAACTGAACCCGTGGGAAGACTCACGTTGGAGAAGTCATGGAGGACTTTCTCCCATGATGGGGACCCCACATTGGAGCAGGGGAAATGTGTGAGGAGTCCTCCCCCTGAGGAGGAAGAAGCGGCAGATAACAACAGTGTGATGAACTGACCCCAACCCCCATCCCCTGTTTTCCCCCCTGTGCCGCTGGAGGGGAGGAGGGAGAAAAATCGGGATCAAAGTTAAGCCCGGGAAAGGAGGGAGGGGTGGGGGGAAGGTGTTTTAAGATTTGCTTTTATTTCTCATTACTCCTCTCTCAGTTAATTGGTAATAAATTACATTTCCCTTCAGTCGAGTCTGTTTTGCCTGTGACGGTAAATGTTGAGTGATCTCCCTGTCCTTATTTCAACCCCACAAGCCTGTTGTTATTTTTTTTTTCTCTCCCTTGTCCAGTTAAGGAGGGGAGTGATAGAGTGGCTTTGGTGGGCACCTGGCATTTTGGTCAGGGTCAACCCCCCCCAGTAGTGGTCAGTTACAGTCTCGCAATTACCCATTATTTCTGTTGACAGAAATTCATTAAAATATCTATCAATTTTCCTTTGTTAGTTTAATTATAGATTTATTCATTTCTATAATTTGAAATATTCTTTGGTATCTTCAAGTCTAAGAGGAATAGGTGGAGACTTGATCAAAATTGTTTCATATTAAAAACACACAACCAACACACTTGATGCCTAAAGAACAACTAGACATAGAAAAAAACAATAGTTAGGCTACATTAAAAAAATGCTGCAACTGTTAAAGTCCTTTAAAGTTCAAGCTAAAGAAGAAACAACAAGAGAAAATAATAATAATAAAAAAGTAGCTTCCCTTCCCATCTACTCCCATCTTGTTCCAGGAAAAGGGAAGGATATTAATCATTATTTTTAGTTACATACTCTGTATTAATTTGAACTAATTTAGACACAGGAATCAGCTGTTAAGAACTGACACAGGATAAGGTTGAGGAGTGAATGATAGAAGGACAGTGCTTACTTCACCCTTTTGCCTCTGAGAACAGGCTGCTGCAATACGTACCCTTACAGAAAACAAGAAAACACTGCCTCCTCCCTTCTAAATCATCATCTGCTCAGGAAAAACAGGCAGACAATAGAATAAGAATACTTTATTGTGTATTACTATCAAGTCAACATTTTAAATTACGCTTTCTTCTGATTTTAACTATCATTACAACATATACCAGCTCTAAATGCATGTGCTCCTCTGAAGAAAATTCTATGTTTCTATCAGTATATAATACGTATTTTGTCCCTTATGGTAAAACTCCACTTGGCAGGACATGCAAATTTGATTCCTTATGTTTTGAGAGACAGTCTTACGTTCTTTAAGAAACTGTAATTTCACCAGGTATGTATTTAAAATTCATACTAGCACCTTATACTAGCACCTTCTATGGAAACGATTTAGTTTCCTATTTGATGAGCACAAATATTTATCGTAAATGCTGTCAGACAATGCTTCTCTGTCTTTTCATGAATAATTTGACTGAATCCGATCAACAGGGGAAGTAAAATTTCAGACTTGCCTAAAGACCACATAGGTCTACTCTACTCTACTATTATGTGACAGTTATTAAATCTTGTTCCAACTTGGAACATTAAGAAGCACACAAGATGTAAGAGTGAGCAAAGAATTTGCTGCCTGTGTTCAGTATTTCCAGTTCTTAAAATCGTATTTAAAGTCTTGCAATATTTTAGATTTATTGGAAAGTCAAATCTTGGAGTTATATGAGAAAACATCAGTGCTTTTTGCTTGTTTGTTTCCTTTGCAGTAAGATCTCATTTTCATCTCTGCAGGAGAAAGCTGAAAAAAACATGATCTGTCATGATGAAAAAATCAGGGGGCAAGCTCTTAAAAACTTATAATTTTAGATACAGTGAATTATGACTTCTGAACACTTTGAACTAGCAATACCAGTTTTTTATTACGACTGTTCAAATGACTTTACTATGATGGGGTACATTCTGTAACAGCAGACACGTCAGCTAGGGTGGGTAAATGGAAGGGCCAGCACCTGTGACAAGCCGGTGATAGCTATGGTACAGCTATCAATTCAGCCTAAAAAGCGCTTACTAAGACAATCACAAGTGTTGTTGGGCGTTTAATATTCTGTGGTAATATTCCGCAGAACTTTCAAGAGAACAGTATTATACCAGATAAATAAATACATAAAAATAACAAGTATTTGTCATCAATCATTTGAATTACTGCTTTTTTGTTAATTTTTGTTGGAATTATCCTTGGTAGGGCTCTGCAGGCAAGGTTTTGTACTGAAAAACACGTTATTTTCACTGGTATCTCCCCAGTACACATAACAGGGTTTTCTCCTTCTCCATACTGGGCACTCAAAGGTGTCCAGATCCCAGAAAAAGATGCTTAGATAAAGTAAAGTGGTATCAATTCCACTCTATCACACTATAGCACTTAGAAAGAAGAAGTTTAACTCTGCCAAGAACATAAACCTCCAAATCTGTTCGATATCAATTACTATTTGTTTCATTTCAAAGCTGTGCCTTTTCCCTTTTTGATTTTTTCCACCTTTTTATGCTTCTCTTGTTCGAGCATTTTGGATCTGGTTCTTAATCAGATCCTGAGGATCCTTAATGCCTTAATTTCAGAGCCCAGCATTCCTCAATTCCCTTCTTCATTTTGAAATTTCTGCAAATTCTATATCATTCTCTGTGTGGCTATGCAGACTGTAATCCCTTATAATAGGCTGATGCTGATCCTGCTCTATGGATTAACCAGTGTCAAATGCTTATGTAATGAATTTTCATCAATTCATGCCTTCCAAGTTCAGCCCTGAGCAGCCTAGGTATATCTAATCTAACCAACTGGCTTTTATCAGCTGCACACAAGAGATGTGAAAATAAGCCTCACTTCAAGCCTCAATTGCATAGCTACAACCATGTTGTTATTTATTTTATTTAACGGAATGAGTATATGTGAGGAATTCTAAGGTACACTGTAGTTATACATCACTGGATTTCGTATGGTGCATGTTTCTTTGAAAATTGTGAAATGACAATATTTTCATCCCTGGTTTTGATTATTCCTCTTAAAAAGAGAGCGGAAAAAAATATAGCTGAACTTCAAGTGTAATTCTGCTGCTTTCTTCTTGTGAAATCTATATTCCCATGCCAGATGGTGTCTGAGTTATCAAAGTTATTACCCTAAACTCAATTAGGGAAGAATAAAAGTAATTAAGTAGGGGATGAAGTGACAGAAGTATTCAAGATATAAAGCATCTAATATAGGTGAGGATTCTCTAAATTAGATAGAAATTCATCTATAAATTCAGCCTAAAACATAACAGCTTGAGCCTTCACTTTCAAATATTCTAAGACATTGTACAAAATTGAGTACTTGCTCAAGTGGGCACAATTCCCAGTGAAACAGTGGTCTATAGAAGGCAAGAGTCATTTTTGTATTCTGGAGGGGCTATTACTAGCAATCACCAAATGCACTCTGAGACAGTTATTGTTCAAATGTTCCTGTATCTGTTGTGGGATGTTTTTTCAGGCTGTCGTGTAACCTCAGGAATGCTTGTTTCCTTTCTTAATCCTGGCTGTTTCATACCCACCATGGCAAAAAACAATTACAGTAAATGCTTTTTACCATAGAATCTGTAAAGTAGACACCACAGAGGTGCTGTTAACACTCAGTTTAATTTACATTTATTTTTTCTCTCTCTATTTGCTTTTCCTTTGGTGAAGTAAACCTAAACAAGTTGGTATGACCAAGAGCTACAGCTACAGGTTTTAAATGCAGTGGCGAAGCAGCCAAAAATTATTTTTTAATCTACTAATGACAGGATACTTACAGAAGAAATATGTAAGAAAACCTAGTGAAAACAAATCTCTTTTAATTATCAGAACTCTTTTCTTCATAGCTTCTATTGACAAGAATCATGCATTTATGGACAAAACTAATCAGGAAAATTTTAGTGCTTGGCAGGCTGTTCACTCATTTTCTCTTCAACAGAGATATATATACCTAAATTCTCAAGGTATGCATAGGTGAAGAAGGATGGCAAGGAAAAGACCATTATGTTCTGGAATGCTCAGAATTGGTGCTGCATGGCTGAAAGGAAAGAAACATCTACTGCTTTGGAGAATAGGGACGCACCTTGTGCTACTGCTACAGTCAAAATCCCTTGCCCAAAAAGGAACAAATTAAATCCTAAAAATGCATGCATCTCTTGTTCCTGCACTGGGGATACAAGTCCTGGGAGTGAACGGGCCTTTAGGAACGTATGCCAATTATACCACGCCGTGCCATGCCATACCTAACAGTACTATGCGGAAAGAATATGAGGAATTTAAGTATAAGCACTGAAAAGTTAGAAAACACCAGAAGTGCTTCTGCCTTCATTTGCCTCACACGTGTACAGGAGAAAATAAAACAAAAAGCACTCCCGTGTGTACTAGCAGCTGAGATGCAAACACTAACAATGGTTCCAGTCTGCAGAGGCAATGGCTCGACAAACTGCAGCACCATCATACACATGCTTAAGGAACTCCCAAGCTGTCTTCCACACCACCATAAAGAATGAGCTATTTTTAATGCAGACCTCTTAAATCTTGTTTTTAGCACAGCCTCACAAAGGTTACAAACTTATGCAAGAAGGGAACAGTAGGAATGAATAGTTGCTTAGGAGAAAGAGTAGAAGCACAAGCAGGGAGTATGAACTTCCTAAACCAGCTGGGCCAGGGCCTTAGGGAAATCCATCTTTGGTTACATGCTTTCAACAACAGTGGCACACACCTTTCCTGAACAGGGCTGCTCTTGAAGGCTCTACTGGGACCAAAAGTAAATATATTTAAAAGACTGAAATTTCTGCAGCTCAAGAAAGAGAAGGAACGGCTGGAGTACAGCTACAACAGAGCCACCACTCAGAAGCCTTAGAAAATACGATCACAGACTCACAGAATGGTAGGAGTTGGAAGGGACCCCTGGAGATCATCTAGTCCAACCCCCCTGCTAAAGCAGGCTCACCTAGAGCAGGTCACACAGGAACGTGTCCAGGTGCATTATCAATATCTCCAGAGAAGGAGACTCCACAACCTCCTTGAGCAGCCTGTTCCAGTGCTCTGCCACCTTCTTCGTGTTGAGGTGGAACTTCCTGTCCTCTAGTTTGTGCCCATGGCTCCTTGTCCTGTCACTGGGCACCACTGAGAAGAGCCTGGCCCCATCCTCTTGCCACCCGTCCATTAAATATTTTTAAGTGTTGATGATGTCCCCTCTCAGTCTTCTCCAGGCTAAAGAGCCTCAAATCTCTCAGCCTTTCCTCCTAGGAAAGATGATCTAGTCCCCCAATCTTCTTAGTAGCTCTCCACTGGACTCTCTCCAGTAGTTTCCTGTCTCTCTTGAACTGGGGAGCCCCAGGATACCATTGGCCTTCTTGGCCACAAGGCACATTGCTGGCTTACAGTCAACTTGTTGTCTACCACAACTCCCAGGTCCTTCTCCGCAGAGCTGCTCTCCAGCAGGTCAACCCCCAGCCTGATCCATGAGAAGTGAAGCTAATTTATGTCACTGTGAACCACAAAACATTGTTGACAATAGTAGGTTTTCAATTCTATTCTGAAACACAAGGTTTGAATTGTATTCTGAAGCATATGGATTTTGATTCATTACTGAAGAACTTTTAGGGGAGACCAAAAAGAAGGTACTGAGATGAGTTGGTGATAAAACAAGAACCCAAAAAAAATCACATAGGTCCCTGTGGACAGGAAAGTTCTCCAAAAAGATGGTGGCAAGGGCAACAGTTCTGTTTGCCCAGGTAATGTAATTTCCCACCCTTTATCACTCATACTCAGTGCTGCTATCTCACCTGAAAATGGAAGGATCTTCTGCTCAGGGGACTAAAACTTGCAGGGCCTCTGAAGGCTTATACAGTCAGTGATCTCAATTAAAAATGGACCATGAAAAAAATAGAGAAAAATTGACTACTGGAGACTTACACATCTCTGGGGAAATGATCCACTACAGTCACACATGGGCCATCAGAGTATGTACGGGTCTGGTGCATGCACATTATATGCATGTCTATTAAAGGCTTCTAGAGAAAAGGAAGTCCCATCTGGAATTATTATCAATTCAGCTGCAACATTACTGAAACTACAGTAAGGATCCATGATATTTTCATGACTGTTGCAGGTCAGGACAGGTGAGGTAATGGCACTTTCAAGTGGTATACGAACACTTTCATCCTAAGCCACGTGGGTAGCTGGAAATTGTTCCCTTTTGGACCACTCCTATCATATCAATTAAAGCTATCAATAAATCAGTGAGTGTATGTTGCTGACTCAATTTCAATGCACGTAGAATTTTGAACCCAGGGCACAGTACAATGATGGGCTTATATACGTCTTCAGGAAAAAGAGCTTAAACTATTAGGGCAACGAAGTATTCAGAGAGCAGTGAAGCACTGCTCCAAGAAACACCCAAATCAGTAACTTGAGGTCACATTTCATACATTGCTTCGCAAAATGAAAATAGCAAAAGAGAGAAAGACACAAAGACAATTTAGAATACAGAACACATGAACCAGAAAAAAAGCATAATGGAACCCCAGAAAATGAGCTGTTAAGGTGAAAATGTCAAAAATATCTATCTAGTTTAAGACAAGCATAGCAGACACTGACTTTAATTTAAATTTTACTGAGGAAAAACCTGTCTGGTAGACTTTTGGTTAATTTGTTGCAGAAAAAGAGATCACACACTCTTAAGACTACTTAATTTTAGGGAAATCTAAAGAGCACATATATTACTTTTAGTAAATCCTAGTTTCAGGAAACAATAAAATCTTAGAGAACTAGTAAACTAGTTCGTAGTACCTAAAGTTTTTGTAATGTGGACTTACTCAGAGGTATGAGAAATAAATCTAAACCAACAGACATATCTATATAAAAGCAATTCTCCATAAGCACCGACATATCCACCAGCACTTTCTTTTGAAAGAAAAAGATTACCAACTTCCATAAAAGAAGCAGTGGTGATTCCTATTATAATTCAGATGAGGGTGAAGCCTACTACTCATCTGGCAGGCCAAAATTATTAAGACAGTTAATTGAGAACTCTTTTCCACAACAGCTTGCTCTAACAAACACATTTTTTAATCTTAATTTGAAATTAATTTATTCCCCAGCTGTCAAGAAAAGTCCAGCAATCGAAAAACTTCTCAATTTTAATTCTTCCCTGTTTCGCATTCCTATTTCCAGTGTAGACTGGGTATGGAAGAATAATGAGATAGAAAAGCAACCAGAATTATTGTTTTCATTTAGGTGATGAAGAAGATGAGTACTATTTAATTTTAAAACCCATCTATATTGATACTTTCCAATGATTTTACTCTCCGGATTTTTGTTAATGTTTTTCTACCCTTTTGACAAAAATAAGGTCTTAAAGACCACCTAGATGATTTAGAAGCACATTCCGTTGAAAGAAACAGGCACTGAGGAGCCTGAGAGGAGCAGATTTTCAAAGAAAAGCAGGTGTCCACAATGCAAGTAGGTGCACCTTTAGGCATCTATCCTTACTCAAATTGCTTAAATGACTTTAAAAAGAAAATCCTAACTGAGTAACTTTGCTCTCGAATATGAGACTTAATATTCCTTTGAAAATGCTATCCCAAGACTAATTATAAATCTATTCTGACAGCCAGGTACCTGCCAATGCTCTGTAAGCAGACAAGCCTCAGGAAGGAAGGCATGTTTAAAGGAGTGAAAACGCGCAAACCTGGAACATGCTTTGTATGTCAATGGCTGCTACTAAAGGATTTGATCATGTCCACTTCTAATTTCTATGTTGTACTGCAACAATTTGGCTTTGAAGATGTTAACTTCTGCTTTACATTTATTATATCGATAATGAAAATGCTGCCAAAATTGAAATTTGAACTCTCTTTTCTATTTTAATAAATGAGAGAGGGTACCGCCTTGTCCTACACAGTAATGATTGGTTTTGTGCAGGTAACAGAACAAAACATTTCAGTCAGCACTTAAGTACGAGTTTTCACAAATGTAGCCTAGTTTTCAGCCGCTCAGTTCATTGCAGTGACTCTGAGACTGTCCGTGCTCAGAAACTTCAGAATGAGAACAGGACTTCTTGTGCTACTGATTCAAAGCCACCATGCAGCAGTTAAGCCAAATTTGAGAGAATACCAAGCAGCCTCACAAATATTTATGTGGATGTGTAATGTGGATATGGAATAGTAGCAAAAAGATTTTTGGAAGAACAGCTCATTCATTTCTTCTTAAGTAAGATCATATTAATTAAAATGAAAATATTCCCCATTTGCCTCACCAGCTCCAAATACAATAGGTAGTCCTAAGAGTGCCTTTTTCCCAGTGGAGATCAGGAAAATAAAAATAAAAAAAACCCAAACCAACAATCTCCAATTATTTTATATTAAAAGCCCTGTTACTTTGGTAACAAGCAAATAATCAAACTTTGTTCAGGTTTTTTTTCAGCCTTTCAGGCAGTACACCTAAGCTTTCAAGGAGACTTCCTGAGCCAGCAAATGGGGTATGAAAATGTTTAACCCCTGACTGAACCATTATTCTTGTGGAAGCACTGTAAGTTCATACAATTACATGAGAAAAAACTCATGTTCACCAGTAGTACATTTCATTGTTGGGAAGCAGCTTATTATTTCAATACAGAGGGCTTTTTTACTGGTACCTTTGCCTCCATGCTAGAAATGCTTTACCAGTGTAACATAAAAATGATTGTACACTGGTGAAGTGCTCTTAGAAAAGACGTTGGTTAGACCACTATGGTATTTTGCCATTCCTTTACCACTTTCCTCCCTTTACAACTCTATAAATAGCACTTTTTAGTTGTCAGCAATTTAACATATATATAATATTTGGGAGTTGGAGTGGGATTTTCAGAATGGCATTCATTAATTATGAGAACAAATAGGCTATGCTTGTCTTCCTAAATATCTCGGATACTTTTGAGCCTGTCATGTAGGCCTATTTCCCTAGCTCCTAAATCACTTAGGTACAATTGAAGAACACGTTCCTTGTCAAAATAAATTGTCTCCAAGACACTCAAAATAGGATGGCCAAGATTAAGCTTTTACATTAATATTTAAATTCTGACATGAATTAAAAATATATTTAAAATTGTTCAGCTAGTTTAGCTTTCTAAACATTTCAAAACACAATAAATTTACTTTTGGTATTAACAGCATTTAGTTGAAGCACATACAAAAAATATTAGATACCCCAAAACATGGATTTGCCTTTTTCTTCAAATTATAAATTTTGCAAAATACTTTTTGAGTCTGCAGAAGATGTTTTTCAAGCTTTCTTTCAGAAATGTGAAGACTACAGTTTTTTATTTCAGTTAAAAAGAGACTGACCAACAATCACATTAATCTGTGAAGGTATTTTTTTTGTTTAAAAAAAAGAATCAGAAAAAATGGGTATACACTGATAGTGTCTGGCTTCAGACACTTGCATGAATGTTAGGGAGGAAGATCATTCTCGCCAGAACAATAGCATGGCTTTCTGGAATTTATTGTTATTACTTAAATGAATCTAATTTATAAACAAAACTACAACTTGTATAGAGATACCAGAGTCTGTAATGCTCACGTTAGCATTAAAACAGTATAAATTGCCCATCTTCTGTACTATCTTTCTTTTTTTTTTTGAGTTGTTTTTTTGTCATATACTTTTACTTACATGTTGCAATGTAATATTGTTCTGATGATGGGGTCAGCTGCCAAAATAAAGATTTTGATGAGTAATTGGACAAAAAACATATTAAGGAGTGTAGGTTTCCTTGGTTGCAGTCTACTTTAAAACGTTCTCTCAGCAGCTATCGTAAACACAGAAAATCATGCTTTGATATCACTGAAAAAACAACGAAACTTTTCTCACTTTTGCATGGTCATGGCGGTGGGCTGCGGAGAGAGGGGATACATGATATCTGGATTCTCAGCTGCAATTGCGAATTTTACTGCTTATAAAGTCAGAGTACAAGAATTCTCATTTTCTTGAAATGAATCAGCTACAAGTACAATAATCCATCTTTTCAGTTTAAATGAATTTCATGGCACAATTGGACAAAGACATCTGTTGCCAATTGTCTTGGCAACTAATAGCATTGCTGCTGGCAGCTGCCAAAGAAGAGCACATTGCCATACAGCTGTTACAGTTGCTATAAAACAGACAGCTTGCTTCATTGCTGCTCTCCATTGCTTCTTCCTCCCAAATCCCCGAAGGGTAGATCATGGCCAAGGTACCACCGGCATGTCAGAGGAGAAAGGGAAGAGGCTACACAGAGGTGGGAGACCTCATTGAGAAAACTGGCTATACTGGCGAGCATGCAGCATCTCTCTCCTAGCTTCGTCCATCCCTCTGGGCTGCTGTGAATGCAGATTAAAACTGTACTAGTAGTATGCGCAGTAGGCACAGCCTCCCTTCCGATACTTTGTTGATGTGTTAAAAAGGCTACTACTAGTCATAGGCTATTTCAGATAGCCAACTATAGTCTGCTGAATTGGGGTAGTGTGTCTTCCTCCTCCTCTTAGCAGCTACACAGGAAACTGGGGTCAGGCTGCCCAGACAGAAGATGATCTGAGCTGTTCATCTCTCTCTTTAACTTAGGGGTTGCAATTTAAGCACGTAGGCAGCTAATATGTACTTAGCTCATGTTTTTAATGAGGATTTTGATCAGTACCTTTTGAAGCTGAGAAGACCCTTCCAAGCTTCTTCAGGAACAAATCCATGAAATTTTAATTTGTGGAGCAGTAAAGAGTGGGATACATACCCAGTCCACGTGTCAACCACTGTCAATCATTCAGGAGAACCAAATTACACTGAACTGACACAACAGGAAACAATGGCGAAGCTTCTCGACATTATAAGCACTGACATGAAACTCATGAGTTTCAAAATACTTGGTGATGTTCTCCAGTCTCTCACAACTGCCATAGCGGAATTATGCAGGATCTCAGGTTCTAAATGAGTGCAAAAATACACATAGCCCTGCTAAAGGTAGAGAAAGACTTGAAAAGTACTTCCCTAAAGTTTTAAACATATAACAGCAAATAAACCTTCCCCTTCACCATCCATCCTTCTGAAAGAAGTCCTAGCCCACTGATACCAATGGTAAAACTTCCGATTTTCTGATATTGTCTCTTTTGGTCTTTGCTAAATCACAAGAATAGATAAGGAAAAAAAAAAAAAGGCAACATGCAGTCACAGCTGCCTCTTAAATCACCACGTTTACTAAATATAGGCAAAGAGGCCAGACTAAGTTCCCTATATTTCGCTACTCTGGTGTGTTCTTAGAGGTTTCACAACAATATAAGCATCAGCAGGAAGGTCACGAAAGACATAATGAAATAGCATTTTGTCCTCAGACCACACACATTTCAAAAAGGAGAAATAATTTCTCACTAGTTAGGCTGATTTGATGGATTAGAAGCAAATGGAAGTCAATTCTGTGTATTTATAAACTGGCGCACTAAACATGTCAGAAATGAACACAACAATATGTAGACCTGACACTTAATAGAGAATAGATAAATCAAGTGGACACAGATTATTTTATAATATATATACGCTCTGAGCAACAAAGGGATGAATGGTGGGTTAAGGAGAGAATAAAAAACACAAAACCTATTCCCTTTCATTACAAACTACTGTAACTAGAGCCAACAACCACTTTGCACCTGTAATTGTAGGGACATCAGCACTAGATGATCTACAGGCCATAAAGACTCTTAGACAGCATTAAGTGAATTAACTTGATTCTTAGCCAGTATTAACTATTATTAGCTAAAAGGAAAAATATCCAGTCAGAGAGAATCTTTGATCTCCTCTGCTGCTCAAGATGGGGAGTTGAGAAAGCTGAAGCCAAAGTGGCAAACCAGCAAGAATCTTAACCTAGCTGTCTTGAAACAGAAAAGGAGGTAAGGCTATCGTCTTTCCAGAAAATGTGCTGTGCCTTTCAAAGATACTAGAAAGACAGCATGTATCTTTGCACCTTGCAGCACAAACAGAGCTTGCTGGTGACCACAGAGACAGTCTTAAATCCCATGGGATCTTCCCTCCTTCCACCCACATATGAGGTGACGTATGGCTATCTTGCTATAATCCAGCGTCCCTTCCCTCACCATGCCATGGACCAATGACTCATGCTCTTTGTCTCGCAGTTTTGCATCTAAGGGTGACTATCAGAGCTACTTCAACTAGTTATCCTGGGAATGCACACTGCTCAAGGCACATTTACCTAGTTCCAGACAAAACACCAGTGTTGCAACTTGGGTATGCACCAGAATTTCAAAAATCTTCAATGTTAGGCCATTCTGCTCTACTTAGTGTCAATTGGTCTCCGTCAGATCCAAAGTCAGGAGACTCTGAAAACACACCATCTTCCACTTTGCATAACATGTTCATTTTCATTTCTTGGTTTATGTTGTTTCTAGGATGCCAGTAACTAAGCCCAGTAAAAACTTACATGCGTGTTAACAGCATGAGGAAGAAGTTACAGCAGGTAGTGTGGTTACTTAGATGCTTGAATTTATGTAAGCACTTAAGTTTATGCAGAATCAGGGCCTTGTATTTTAGAACAGGACATAATTCATTCTATCCTTTACATACTCATTGGGAAAACAGCTGTGAGTGAGTATAGTCTTGGGGTTCTGAATTTAAAGTCCAGAAATTCAAAGTCATACATGATTCCCACCACATTCATTACTCTCTCCACTGGCACATAGGTAGTGTTTTGCATTGCTGTTTATGCTAAGAAATTTATGCCCTGAAGTGTATGTAAAACATTACCAACTTATGTTTCCCACAGCTGCCGTAACTCTAAAGTTCTTGGCTTCTGTGCATTTAAATTAACAGTCATAACAATACACCAAAGCCTCTTCTTGCACTGAAACTCAATTCTAGATATTTTTTTTTACAGTATAGAACGAAACCAGTCATATTGATCTCCTGCTGAAATAGCTTTCCTTCTCAGTACATTCTGAAATAACAGTGGCAAGCCATATACTGCTCTTCCTGCACAACATCTGATTTTCATACTTAACGTTTTTTCAAATCTGTGTCTTTTTTTCCAATGTCATGGTCACTTGCCCTTGTGAAAGGTCATATTCATAGCATGTGTGAAGTTTTCCAGTTAAGCCTTTTTGAAATCACCCACTCACAGAAAATAACATCAGAACAAGGCAGTTAATATACTGTTTTATCCCCTATCCTGTGTCAATCTGCACAGTATTTTAGTCAACTCCTTTGTACCTGTTCCCTCCTCATCGTGAAACAAAGAAACTTCTAAGCAAAGTACTAGAGATTTCAATTCAATGGGTAACTTCCTTAAAGTCAAAATTGGCGAAACTGGGGACAAAGAATGATCCTGTTACGGTTAAACAGTGACTGAATAATATTTGCAAGGTAATTTATCTTCTCCTGGAAAATAAGAAATTTTCTCAAATAATTAAAAAAATCTTGCATAGGGTCTACATCAAAAATGTAAAATTTTAGCCTGAATAGTCACAGTCTTTGAAAAACTGTAAGTCTCTTAAAAAGGACATTTAGAATGGAAACATTTTGACAATCTTGACGCTTCAGTATTACCCTATGTGTACTTATACAATCATAGAATCATTCAGGTTGTAAAAGACCTTTGAGATAAAGTCCAACCATCAACCCTACTCTACCAAGTACACCCCTAAACCGTATCGCCTGGTGATCCTTATTAAACATGGAATTTGATAAGAAGGATTAAGAGAAAAGCTGCAAGAATGGCCCAAGTGCTAGAAGATGTATTTCAGAAAGAACTGCTGAAGGACAGATATCTATTCAGATAAACAAAAGTATGGATAATAAGCAATTTGCTCCACAACTTTAAGTACCTACGAGAAATACTAAAATCATTCCAAGAAGACTCTTCCAATTGTAAGAGAATGGTACTAGTGGCTGATAACTGAATTTTCAGAAATGTAAGACACAAACAAAGTACAAATTCTGAGCAGAGAAAGCAATTAAGCATTGAAATACCTAGGAAGAGTCACCATCAATTTTCTGCCTCTGTACATTTTAAAATTAAGAACAAGTTTTTGTAAAAGGCAATAAAAACAAATCCTGTGGCCTGTGTCATGCAGAAGACTACAATTGTGTCTTGCATGGCATACTAGAAAGTTCCTTTATAGCAGGGATTTTGGCGAAGGACTGAGAGCACTATCAGAGCTAAAGAATATGCACCCCAGAGCTCCGTTATCTCCACTGCACCTTAGCCTCTGCCTGGAGGACTGCACTTCCGAAATTTCAGTGGGGAAGTGTGAGAATTCAAAGGTTTAGGCCATGTGAAGTAATGCAGTACTACCACGCTTCCATTGTGAAGCCAGTCAAAGCCAAACTCTGCATTAATCTGCTGCCATATCTCACGGCAGCAAAATGGCCAGGTTTTGTTTCACAAATCTACTAAATCATACAAACCTTACACTTTAATATTATTGGCTGCAACCAAAGAAAGAAAACAGCAATATAAATGTTAATGAGATGTCTATTTCACTTTATTTAAAAGCCAGACTAATCCCATAATCCTAACAAACAAAAATATTAGGCTGTCCACAATTACAACATAACAATGTCCAGATGGTGTCTGTCTGTGGGGAACAAGAAGAACAAGGGGGTTCACAATCTAAATTCCAGTGAAAAAATCCAAGTCCCAAGGAAAACTAAGACAGACGTACTAGTGGAGGTGATGAAAGAGTGGCTTGGCTGTAATAAGTCAATAAAGGTATTCAATTTCATTTTTTAAGATGAATTCTCACAATACAGTGAGCAGAGGAGTCAGGTGTGTATACTCCAATACTGTAGAAGGAAGAACAGTTTGTGTAACACAGCTTGAACATTTTTCAGTTTTCCTTTCTAAATGTGTGTGTTTTATTTAAAGAGCTGTAAAAATTATAAATCAGCCATTGAGTTCTCAATGATAGCTGTAAGATTGAAAGGTACACATTAACAAAACAGACATATGGAGAGCTAGAAAGACAAAGAAGAGAAGATTAGAAAGAGTTCATAATTTTTCCCTTCTGAAGCTTCATTGTGGTGCATAGTCGGAAGAGCCATTTTAGTCATAGTAGAGTAGAATTATTGTGCAAAGATATACCCATTCAGTTCTTTGTAATGCAATATCCCTTTGTGTAAACTCAGCCCATGATGCCCATGATGATCCAATGCAGGCTTAAAATGGGGCTTTGGCAAAATTTTAAAAGGGGTTTTGAAGCCAGATGATTCAAGCTAGAAGGATATTCCCTCAAGCAAAGCTTTTGCAACTTAACTGAAAAAAAATGAAAGAAGCTAATATGCTGATGGGAAAAGAGGAGAAATATGTCTACTCATCACACACTAAAGTCTTGGAAAGCACTGCATGCTTGGAAAACTACATGTACTTGAAGTCAAACTGAATGTGACCTTTTTCCTTATTTAGAAAATTTTAGAAAATCTGTAATTTCTTAACACAATAAGAACGGTGATTTTACATAATATAAATAGTTGCATTGCAGACACTTTTAAGACTTGACTTTTGTAAACAGGAACGTAAACCAGGATATTTTCTATCAAGTGTTCCATACTAAATAAGCTGGGGAAGACAGTGTGCTCAAGAATAAGGGAGGGAATTCGTCCAAGGAACAGCCAAGAACACTACATAATATCTATCAGAAAGCATAGACTGTTTTATTGACTTGAGTATTTATTCTGTGCCAGTACTCAAAAAGGTGAAAGAAAATGATCGTGATGACTCTTGGGCCTGTTACATTGATGCCAAATGCACTAAGTGCATTTAAAATAATGAAAAAGTTAATCCAGAAATCAGTAGATAGAAAATTAATTGATAGGAATATAACTGAAAAGATACAATACCAGGACATTTTATTTTACGAACTAAAAACCGGCTAGGTAAACAGATTGCCAGCAACAGGTGTCAATTACTGAAATGAGACTATCTGCTGGGACCTCAAAGGAATCAGTACTCTGCTAGTTCCTACTTAAAATTTCATTGATGCTTTGGAAATAAAAAGAAAAAAAAAATTTACATATGACACAAAGCGAATAGTGTAGATTATGCCAAAGACAGGGCAATCCTGCCCCACTCATACAGTTCAGTATGTCCAATTGCAAAGGCATACTTTTGAGAACAAACAATGCAGACCATATTTATAAAACAGAATCATGTATTTCAGAAAACAAGGATCATGGAAGGGACTAAAAGTCAAGAGCACATAAGCAAGTAATTGAAAACGAGCTTCAAGAACTGAAGCTATAAAAAAAAGGAGGGCTCTAAGTAATCAGGTTTTTGGAAGTATAATTGGGGAGTAAGGCGTAGGAGGATATAAAGATATGTAGTACCTCTGTATGTAGTACTAGATAAGAATGATAATTCACACAGCCATAACTTTTGTCACATGCATTTTTAGAAGCATGTTGAAAATATAGAGAGGGTTCAGAAGACAGCCAGAAAATGAGACTAGAGATAATGCCCTACAATTGAAAGAGATCAATCTGTTTAGCTTATAAAAAAGAAAACTGAGAAATGAGTTGATTCAACAGTATAAGCTCCCTCACAGAGAGAAAAGAGCAGGTACTTAAGAGCTTTTTAACCTAGCAGAGAAAGACAGAGCAAGAACCAGTGACTAGAACCTGCATCCAGACAAATTTGAATTAGAAATGGGGTGCACATTTTTGTCATTGAACATGATTACTCATTGCACAAGCTTCCCATGTAAAGCGACAATTTTCTATGTTTTGAATCATTACTACATTTCTGAAGAATAAGCTTTAGCCTCACACTAGTAACACTGCATCAAAACCTAAGTAGTCTGCTTCACAACAGTAAACTTCAGGGTAAAATACAATGACGTGATACAAAGACCAGCTCAGGCAACTGGGAGGACCTTAATGGCCCTGAACTAAATGAACATAGGACTTCCATGAGGTTTATAATTGGTCCTGCGAAGTGCACACTGACAAACCTCATTGAAGTTTTTGCTGTATCAGGGATCAGGCCCCATGCTACCTACTCCACCATAGCATACAAGGTCTAACCTAACATACAGCCTGCTGTCCATCCCCAAGTGTCTCTCTTGCCACATTTTCATAGGATCGTAGAATCATAGAATGGTTTGGGTTGGAAGGAACCTCAAAGACCATCTAGTTCCCACCCCCCTGCCATAGGCAGGGACACCTTCCACCAGACCAGGTTGCTCAAAGCCCCATCCAGCCTGGCCTTGCACACTGCCAGGGAGGGGGCAGCCACAGCTTCTCTGGCCAACGTCTTCCAGTGTCTCACCACTCTCACAGTAATTTCTTCCTAATATCTAATCTAAATCTATCCTATTTCAGTTTGAAACCGTTACCCCTCATCCTACCACTACACCCCCTGATAAACAGTCCCTCCTCATCTTTCTTGTAGGCCCTCTAAGTACTGGAAGGCCAATGTAAGGTCTCCCTGGAGCCTCCTCCTCTCCAACCCTCAGCCTGTCCTAATAGGAGAAGTGGTCCATCCCCCTGAGCATCTTTGTGGCCCTCCTCTGGACCTGCTTGAGCAGGTCCATGTCTTTCTTATGCTGTGGGCCCCAGAGCCGAATGCAGTACTCTGAATGCAGGTGGGGTCTCACCAGAGTAGAGTAGAGGGACAGAATCACCTCCCTCGACCTGCTGGCCACAATTCCCTTGATGCAGCTCAGGATGTGATTGTCTTTCTGGTCTGTGAGCACAAATTGCTGGCTCATATTCAGGTTTTCATCCACCAGAACCCCCAGTCCTTCTCTGCAAGGCTGCTCTTGATCCATTTGCCATCCAGCCTGTCCCTGTGCTTGGGATTGCCCTAACTCAGGTGCAGGACCTTGCACTTGGCCTGGTTGAACTTCATGAGGTTTGCACAGGCCCACCTCTCCAGCCTGTCAAGGTCCCTCTGGATGGCCTCCCTTCCCTCCACCCTGTCGACCACACCACACAGCTTGGTGTCATCGGCAAACTTGCTGAGGGTGCATTCAATCCCACTGTCCACATTGCCAACAAAGATGTTAAACAGCATCAGTCCCAATACCGACCCCTGAGTAACGCCCCCCATCACTAGCCTCCTCTCGAACATCGAGTGATTGACCATGACACTCCGAGTGCGACCCTCCAGACAATTCCTTATCCACCGAGTGGTCCATGATGTCAGTGGCTCTTCCCTTATCCACCAACACTGTAACCCCGTCATAGAAGGCCACCAAATTTGTCAGGCATGATTTGCACTTAGCAAAGCCATGTTGGCTGTCACCAATCACCTCTTTAATTTTCATGTGCCCTAGCATAGTTTCCAGGAGGATCTGCTCCATGGTCTTTCCAGGCACAGAGGTGAGACTGACGGGCCTGTAGTTCCCTGGGTCCTCCTTTTTTCCCTTTTTCAAAAATATGGATTATGTTTCCCCTTTTCCAATCAGCAGGAATTTTGCTGGACAGCCACGACTTTTCAAATATGATGGGTAGTGGTTAGCAACTTCATCTACCAGTTCCCTCAGGACCCGTGGATGCACCTCATCAGGTCACATGGACTTGTGCACCTTCTGGTTCCTCAAGTGGTCTCAAACCTGATCTTCTCCTACAGTGGCGGATTTTCATTCTGCCAGTCCCTGCCTTTGCCTTCTGCGACTTGGGCGGTGTGGCTGGAGCACTTGCCGGTGAAAACTAAGGTAAAAAAGTCATCAAGTACCCTACAGCCTTCTCTGTATCTCCCGTTTCCTTCTGGAGAGGGCCCACATTTTCTCTAGTCTATTTTACTTAAAATAAAGTCTCAATTTTAATTGGAAGGCAACATAGCAAGAGAGGAAGGAGATTTTTCACAACCTTTTTGCTAAGTAAACAAGTAGGGAATTGCCACAAGCATCTGTGGCCAAGTTCCATACAGCCTACCGAGGTGCCAGATGTCAGCGCAACCATTGGTAGCTGCACATTTCAGTACAAATTGGCGTGAATTATCACAGAAATTCCTAAGAGGTGCCATTCCCTGGACCTTCAATCTGAAAACCAATGATTCCTAAGTCTATTTTGGAGTCGGAGAGATACAGATGCAGCACTCTGCACTCTCATGCTGTAGGTAGTAAGGGCAGTGAACAGGAAAAAAAAGATGCACAGCCCAAGTACTAGTTGAGATGTCATGATGCTTCTACAAATCTTCCTTAGGACTGTATGACAGATTAAAGAAGAAAATTCAGCAGTCATCTACATGACAAGCCCATGTACCTGCCTTATGAGTACTGCTTAAATTATACAATCTCCATTAATGTCAATGCACATGTGGACTGTTACTCAAAGGTTCTTGGTTTTCTTTTTTATAGCAAGTAGATTTCTTGTTCCATAAAATGCCAAAGCAAAGCTTGAAATTCTTATTTAGTTATAAATTCTGATGTAATAATTCATAACCCAAATGGCAACTAATGAGGACTTTTATTTTTAGGAGAACAGATGCAGAGTTGCTTTAGAAACAAAACTAAAAATTCAATGTCATGATTTTTGTGATCCAGAACTCATGATATTAGGACATTTGGGATTGGCAATACTGTAAATGATATTTTTTCTAGCCAAAGAGACACCATCAGTCAAATTAAATTCTATTAAATCTTTAAAAACGGAGAGTGTTTAAAATATTTAAAAGTTTGAGGAATCAGCTCTTTTATCCTTCTGCTCTTTTTTTGTGATTTTACTATGAGATTTTCTTACTTCACAGATTAAGAAAAGGGTTTTCTGTTCACACAGAGATAGATAGATATAACCCTTATTTATTTTTCTGATATTGAAAATGGGTATGTAAGGAAGCTTTCTTGCAGTTGAGTTTAATTCATTCATGGCAGTTATGTATCACCTTGTCTTGCAATTTTTTTTAACATATCCCCATTTTGAAAAACTCAATTAAAAGAAAAAAACTCTTCAAATTGCCAGAGATAACATTTATCAGCTTCAGGCTGGGGTTCACCAAGAAGCCTGAAGTGCAGCTAAGTATCCATCTTCTTATAATTAATCAGTTTTCTTTTTTTTCTAAAGGAAGAAAAATATCTACAAAAATGGAAAGAATGGATAAGACTTAGAGAATAATTACCCTCGAAGGTTAAAGATTTTCAAATACTCATTAAACAAACGAACGGAACTGTTAAAAAAATAAGTATTGAATTTTCTTTTCTGATAAATTTCAAGAAAATTGAGAAGTCCACTTTGATTTATGTGGTAAAATGTATCTCAGTATCCTCCCTACCTTGCCTCCGGTGAGTTCTCATTCCCTTCCATAAGTTTTACAGTTATTTGATGCTACAGACTCAGAAATAAAAAACAAACAAAGTTGCATTTTTACAGATATTGACTTGTGAAAATCTTAGTTGCAAATATATAAGTATCAGTCACCTCTCTCTACAACCTGGTGTCTCACCACGTATCTTTTTGGCTTCAACATCCTGGAAAGAGACCCAGAAGAAAGCCAGCAGGGCTCTGCAGGAAGGAGGCTCTGCAGTGAAGTAGCTGCATTTCACATCCCACTGTGCAGCTGGCAGAGAGAATTCCCACTATAACCAAACCAAGTTGGGATCAGACTACGTCCTGCTACCATTTCATATACTGTATATTTAGGGTTGTTTCCTACCTGCACATAGTATTTCCCTGTTTGCAGCTGTGGCATAACATGTGCACAGTTTCACTTGCCATCTATCAAGCCCAAATTGTTCATTACTCCTCAGGTGACATGCACTTCTGCTCCATTTGCCACACAGGCCTTATCTGCAATTCAAATGACCCAAGACTCAAAAGAAAGCATTAGAGACAGCGCATAAGTTTTTTTCCCCTCTCAACCTCTGCTCCCAAAGTAAAATGTGTTTCAAACTCTGATGATCTATTTAAACCTCCATCACTCAAAACAACTCTTTTTGTCACTGCAGAAAAATGGACATATCTGTAGTACCCCATTGATAACACTTAGTTCTTTCAGTAATCTAAATCAAACTGCCTTTCAGACTTTCAAAGTTCTACTTTGACTACAAACAGATATCAGAATAATGCCCCATAATTACTAACAGTAATTACCCCAATAATTACTAATTAACAATTCTGGAGTTCTGTTGAATCTTTCGCCTCAAGGTTTTGCAAATTTCTGACATTGGGAACCAGGAGGTAGGAGATTAATTGCCCTCTCTGTGCTTACCAGCAGCAGATCCAAACCTCTCTGGAAGCAAGCAGGTGCTGGCTGAGAGACAGGACACAGTTGGATGGATCAGTGGCTTGGATCACTTGGAAAAGCCTCTGTTCTCCTCCACTGTTTTTTTCAGTCCCTCTACTCTTAGGTTTCCTTCTTGCCCCTACTCCTATCACACCATTATGTCTGTAACTTTGGTGATGGGTCATGGCAGCTCCGAAATGCAGATGCACCAGAAACGTTTTCATTAACTAGTTCAGACATTGACAACAGTGAGACTGTATCAGCTCAGGAATCCCAACATATTCATGCTGCCACGGTACCAACAGCAGTGCTCCAGCTGTGCTTTTAAATGCAATATAGATCTACTTTGAGTTTTGCTATCCTGTCAGAATGAATTGCTTTGCTTATTTCAGTAAAAGATCTGAACATCTCTTCTCCCTCCTGGTATCTCTTCCCCCCGAGTCCCACCACAAACCTGAAATGACTGAAAAACAGACGGAACTTCTCTTTGTAAAGGAAAATCATGTCTTGCCTTATTTACTCCTAGTTGCACCAGTTACAGTGAACTAATGCTAAAACCATCTAGCAACTAGCTAACTGTAGGTACAAACACCCTCCAACACCACCACCATTAGCCCAACAGGCTAAATCATGAACGCTAAGCAGAGAGCAGTGCACGGATTTGTGAAGAAATTTTCAACTATCTGAAAACCTGGTACTTTTCTAGTCTCTCTTGGCTGGCTGTATGATTTCAAATCACATTTTCTTCAGTGGAAGCCCTAAATATATATGCTCCTAACAAGCATTTAATTTTGTGCAAACAAATCAGATACAAGAAAACGATACAGCTGAAGAGTATGTTACAAAGAAAGAACACAAAGCTAAGCTGGTTAGGAGAAGTTTACTCATAGAGAGGATAATTAATTATCACATAAGGTGTCCCAATACAGTAACAGAAACTGCAGCCAGTGGGGTTTTTATGTTAAGCACAGCTAAGCATGTATTTAGATAGTAGAACATATAGCATAGGAAAGCAATAGACAGGTGAATTGTGCACAACTGATTGGCATGACTTCTGATAGTCACTGTTGTGTAGAAAGGAACACCTGAGTCATATTGGATCTTGTCTGGGAGGATGCAACACTCTCCTCCTTTAGCTGGATTTCCAGGCTCCTTGGGACTTTTGCACAGAACACATTATAACTTTGCTGAACAATGTTGCTTGGTTTTGTATCTCCAAAATAAACTTGTTTCTCTAGTGAAAATCAATTTTAATAACAGCAAGCAAATGGGATTATGTTTTTTTTTTTTAAAAGAGAGAGAAAAAAATTAATGATGTACATGTGGAGGGAAAACAACAGCGGCTAAGATTTTCTGATCACATCATCACTGGTGCTGAACAAGGAACATAAAGACTATTAGAGAAATACTAGAATAGCAGCTCTTATTCCCGCTAGGCAGCACTGCAAATATACCCCCAGGAATTCAGTGATAAAATAGTGTGTGACAGACAGCCAGAGTGAAATGAAGCACTTAAAAGAAGTGCAACACAAAAGGCTTAAAAGGGCTTGAGGTGCGAAAACACTGAGGAAAGAGTAAGAGTGTGAGGGATGTGTGAACCAATGCAAGTGTAAGAGGAAAACAGAAACAGGATTTTGAGCGAGTGAGGCTGAAAGTGATAGAAGGTAACCAAGCATAAATGTGAAAGAAAAAACAGGGGTACGAATAAGCATACAAGTGAGCAATAGAGCGTGGCAGAGTGACAAGCTGTGATGCAGTAAGAGATGGCAAAAGTAGGAAAACTAGATAGAAAAGAGTTTTAATGATTAATTTCTTTTTGTTGTTGTTGCTTTTACCTTCATCATTTATCAGAACAGAGACTGTTACACCAAAGCAGACCAGCAAGCAATGTAAGAAAGAAGCAAGAGCCACAGTAACTACTGAGAATTCTCAATAAACAGGACATTTGGAGATAGCCTTCAATTTTGTCTACCAAGCTGAGGTAGTCATAATGAGCATACAGCGTGTCCTTTGGAAAACAGCAAACTGGACAAATGGGGAACCGAAAACTTCAAAAGTGCAGCTGAGCATTTAAATGTTTTCTCCTTTATATGATGAACTGCTCTTATCACAGTCTACTGTGAAGCCAAACATGTATAGTATCACAATAAAAAGTCTTTAGCAAGGAATTAGGGGCAAAGAAATTAGGGACTACAGACATTAGGCACAACCATCTGTAAGAGATGGCTAAATAGAAGTTCTACCGCACAACTGTAGTTACATAAAAACACGAAACCAGGAAATATTTCTCCAGTCATGTAAAAGGAACTTGAAAGAAACACAAGTATTCAAATCCTTCTCTGGATAACAGCAGCTATGGTGCTCAAATTACTCTGCTTATCTAGTAACAGCCTTGATGGATCTCCTGCACTCTTTCTTTCATATCTAGACCACAGGATGCCTTTTTTTTAACATAGTACTCTTTCCAAGAGTTTCAAGACAATCTCCACCTGTGTAAAATGTCAAGTAGAAGGAAGAGTGAATGATTTCATCTGTTGTGGTTAATGACAGAGAAACTGCTTCGTTTGTTTTTTTTGAAGACAGCCTCAGGTTTATTAAAGTGTATGAGTATTAATGCCAAAAGCTTGGATGGCTTCCCTGTGAACATTCAGACTCAAAAATACTGATTTCATTTAACCTTTCTACAGTTATACTCGTTTTATAAAAGACTCAATTTGTCATATTCATGTAATAATCTCAAAAAGTATAATAAAAGATTCCTATAGATTCATTTATATCTTGAAGGTTATTGAAGGTCTACGTAGTGAATAAAAACCTGTTTGTGCTTATCCAGTCTCAAATCTGGATTTCATGGACTAGATTTCATCAGTAGCTTTCTAAAAAACTACCTATAGAACACATATATAATTAATAGACAATTCAGATAACATTTTCTTTACCCCAGTTTTAAATGGGAATGACCTTTTCTTTCAAAGCCAACTGGGCAAACAGGAATGTGTCTTCATATTTTACATGTAAGATACTTAAACATACTTTTATAATTCCTTTTTGATCTTCAATTATTGTTTCAGCAATTTGGTTTACATACAAACTAGTTTCAGCAACTAGAAATACCCAAAACTCCACGTGCATGACTGCAACATCCACCTGCAACAATACAAAGAGCTGCTCATCAGAACACTCCCAGTAATTCTGTTGATATTCAATTCAGAATAGTTTCCAACTTATTCTCCTACACAAGCAATAGCTTTGCAATGCTAAAAAAGAATCATTTGATGAGCAACAGAAAAGGCATATTGAAAAGGGAGGCAAGTCCAAAAGAATGTTGATTCCATCCAATCACTTTCATAGATAACATAAAGTTATACTTCAAAGAGATTACCTTCTCTTTCTGTTAAAAATCTATAAATTTGGACAACAAAAATTCAGTACCAGGAGCGCAAAAAACATGCAAGATGGGCCTGGGTCTAGGCTTTAGGGCCACCTGACTTGAACAAGCACCAAAACATATGGAAACTGCATCAGTGGACTTGTATCTTATAAATGCAAGTTGGGCCAAACAGGACACAATGCAATTCTACCTGAGAAAAGAGGTATGCGCTATGTGAGACACCCAGTTAGCCACAGTACTTTAGATGCTATGACTGAACTGGGTTTGGGCATCCTATGAAGAGAGATTATAGCCACTTTACTAACAATTTCACTGCATTTTCTGCAGGACTGGGGCTGTTTGCCCCTGCGTTCTAGTAAAACATGAATGTAACAGCTACACCGCCCTTCAAAATTCTTCCTTCTGTGTCAGTGTATTATAGTGTTACACCTCACACCCTAACCTAATGATGGACACCAACTCCCCACAAATAAAATCTAAGTCATTGGGAGCTACAGATTCTCAGCATCTCTCAGGATGAAGTCTGTATTTTGCAGAACACTTTTGTATCCTTCAGGACAGGAAGTATAGTAGGAGGAAAATCAATGTGCCAGGCAAAGAAATAACAGGTGGATCAGAGCTTTTTCAATACATGCTGTGTGTTTCTTTACAAATTGCATTCCCCGAACCACCCACTTTGAAAGAAATCCACTTTCCCACACAAGTGCTTTGAGTAGTTCAGGTTACACAGAGAGACTGTCACTCAAAAGAAGACTTACAAGCAGCACTCCTGAAGCTTAACAGCAGTCCTTTTTCTCCATCAGCATTCCTTTTCCTTTGCCTAAAAAGGCTGGTGTGACTAATTAGTCCCCAACATTCAATTATAATAACAATAATATTACCTAGCCTATACGGTGTTTTTCATCAGTAGATCAAAAAGTACTTAGTAAAACAGGCAAGTGTCATTACCTCATCAAGTAGTATCCACTAAATTATCAGCTCTGTAGCTGCTTTAATCCTTAAAGATGGTGTTTTACAACCATGAAGAAGCCAAAACATAATCTCCAAATAATACACCTTCTCTAGCAAAGGAGATTATTGCCTGTTCAGTGGAACCCAAGAGGGTTCCATGAAGCAAAAAGGGAATATATTTGCAAAGATACCACATAGGATTAGAAGGGACCTTTTCAGCTATTGAGCTAAGGCCCAGTTGTCCCTACGCTGATGTATCATATAAGCCCTTTCTTAAATAGCTCGTTTTGCCTTAGAACTAGTAAGAGCTTTTTGCCTTTCATTAATCCCACTGAGAGGCTGTGCCAGAAATGTACTGATCTGATGAACAGATATTTTCCACCCTAAATGTACTGTTGATCTGATAAAAACCATTTGTCTTGGTATTAACAATATCTGTTCATCTGAAAAGCTCTGCCCTGCCTTCTGTATTCAGAGAGCTCTCAATTTGGTAAAGGAATGGAAAAATACAATTAAGTCGCCCATTCTAATAACTACAAAGGGCTATCAAATTTTACCTGTGGCTACTGACACATATATACATTACCTACTGCCTTCCAGTGTCAAATGCAGCTTTCCTAGGAGTATTTATTAAAAGTCCAAGATCTAGTTCCAGTGCAGTGACGTAAAAGTCCACCATAGTGTATTAAGATTATTCTTTCCCAAGGTGCCTTACTCTACACTTACAAACACTGAACTTAATTTGCCATCGTATTGTCTTGTTTTAAAAAATCTCATGGTGGAGATTTCCCAACTTCTGTTCATGATCCATCAGGACACTTCACACTCCTTATGTTTAGAGCTGCTTTTCTTCCTCTCAAACTGTACCTAAACTTCCCACGGCTGCAATTTAAGGCTGTAACTTCTTATGTTCAGATCAAATCCACTTCTGTATGCAATGAAAAGCTTATTCAGCTTGCAGCATCGAATACAAATGTGCAGTCCTCATCTTCCTGATAATTTTACTATTTATCAATCTTTAAACAGCCAGGAAAGAGGTTTGACCTTCCACCATATACTTTAGAACAGTACTAAGATGCACTTCTTTCTCAAAAAACATCTTCAGAAATAATACTTCAAGCATCTCAAATTACTGCATTTGTGAAGTTCTGATATTTTTTACCCTATTTTTGCTATCTGAAGAAGCAAAGACCTCCTCATACACTTTTTTCTCCTGTATCCTTGGCTGACGTCTCCACCAACTTGGTAACAACATCCTGCTGTTTTCTTTGGGGACAAATAATCAATAGTATTAAGTAGGAATGTGTTTTTGTCTTTATTCTGGACTCTCATAACCATTATCTCATGTTCAACAAGCCATCCTGAAATAATGACAACGTTGACCCTTTCAGTTCAGTCTCCTAACTTTTCTTCCTTTTCTTCAGTTTCAGCATCCAGAAGTCTACCTATCCTTTTATATATGCATAGTAAACCATCACCCAAAACTTGAGTGTTCTAACTACTTCTTGATTACGGTGTGATAACCTGGAACTGTTGATTAGAGTACACAGGCAGAGTACAATTTCCTTACCAAGTTCCAGTCATTGTCTTTCAGTTACTTTATTCTTCATACTATTTTTAACCACGTAATCACCAGCCAACTTACAGGGGGGGTGGTGATGTAAAGCTAGACTGATAACAAAAAGGTTCTGGAAGGTCTAGAGAAACTTAAAAATCAGCCTTAGATAATCCTTGCACCATCCACCATCATCAAAAATGCCTCACCTACAGGATCACTTTCCTCTTTCTCTTCAATATATTGTTCATTCGATGTTGTATTTGCTCTTGAGAGGACCAAATAGTCAGGTTTTCTGTACTTCTTCTAACAGCAAATTCTCTCTTCGGCCAAAACCAGGACAACTTTACAACACTGATTCAGTCAAACCCACAAACAAACACTTGATGACTACCAAATATTAACTATCCGTTTACAAGTTCGACTGGTAGCTTTCATGTTCAGAATTCATTTCAGATACAAAAATTCCCTGTAATTTCAAAAGATTGAAGCCTTAAAGAATAATTTGGAATGGATAACAACATACGTGTTTCCATGATGCTGGATCCTTTCACACATACATGATGCTCAAATACAACAATGAGGTTAGTGTGAGGCACAGTGAGGTTGCTTTTAGCAACATTGCCCTCATAATGGAACTCAGTGTCTTCCTGACTCCTCAAGATAATACCCTCTTCCTTTCCGTATGAATCCATTTTTTACTACGTCCCACTACTTGCAACGCATGCACACCTTTTGCTTTGTCTTTTCTCCCTGCCTGGATTATTACAAAAAAGCCAGTTCTCTGGACTCTGTTCAGCCGCCTACCAAGAAATTGTTTATGACAAGTGATAATAACACCTGAGCACAGTTCTTTCCTCATGTTCATTCATTAGGTCCTCCATGCCTAGTTAAATCTTCACATCCCCAGTTTTCACCACACCTTTAGAACATCTCATTGGTGAGACCCACTAAAACACAGCTCCCAGTCTTCACCAATTTTTTTTGTGATTCCTATTCTCATTTGCTGAAAATCTAGTTCTTCCAACAAGCACCACCTAAAATTACCACAGATAATCTTTCCACCAGTAGAAGCTTTCCATTTCCTGTCTGCCTCTAAGCAGTCTTTACTCCACCACAGCTCCTAAAACAAGTATGTTACTTTTGTGCAACCAAACTGTAATTAGCACAAAAACATCCCCTGTTCAGAAATGGCTCAGATTTTTCCATTACTTCTGTGCAGTCAAACTATGATAAAAGCACCAGGACCTTAGTGGAATATTTCTAAGCAATATCCAAATAATACAATATCTTCCTACTCCTTGTAATTTACTGCTGGATATGCAAGGTAAATGATCACTTAAGTTATTAAACATGTAACAGCCTGTTTAAATATGCAAATGTTTTCCCAAACAATTTGTTTCCAAGGGTAATACCCTACCCTTAAAAAAAATAAAGGAAATGATATGTCTCATCCTCCTCTGTACATCAGATACGTTCACAGATTGCAGTCCAGTATGCTGTAAACAGTTTTTCTCCAAAAAAATACCATTATGCTTTGCTTCAGGTTAATAATATTATTCTAGATCTGGCTCCCACGAGTCAAGCTGCAAATTAAATTATCATGTCAATTAAAAGAAAAACAGTATTAATTGTTGTAGATTTGTTGGGGCAGGGGGTTCTGCTCTTTCTTTAGCGGTAGCCATTGCAATCTGTAATGGTAATTTTTTTCTGAGCTAACATCACTTTGTCTTGATTAACTGGCCTATTGTGTTTTCAGTTCCCAAGGTGGAAAAGTGGTTATTGATAGCAAAAAAGTTCTTTTTAAAAGGCCATTTTTAATAATGCTCAGGAAGTTTCTCTGACTAGAAAACTTAAAGGCCTGCTGCAGTTACAAGGCTCATCCCAAGTGAGTAGTGTAGACCGAGGTCTTTTTGGAAGCTTAAAAAAATGCAATTATACAAGTGTCTTCCTGGCAACAGGGAATAAATCAATGCCCCCAGTACAGCAAAGTATCAGACTGGGGGAGCCATCTTTTCTGCATAGATTTTAAAAAGTAATGACTGATTCTGGGTTAAAGTTCTTGGGTGTTCAACTTGAGCCTCTTCAAATTTGAAGGGGCCTGTTTTTTAAACAGAAGAAGTACTGACTCGAGATCAGACATCTAGAGCCAGTAAAGCAAACATGGTAGCACCTACAATTACAAACTTCTTAAAATTTTACTGAAGTGCTTTCACAGCATGTGCTGTGCAAATTAATCATCCACATCACTGTTCAACCTGGAAAACCACTATCTAATAAATGAGGTCTATCTGACACATACAGAAGACTAACCATTTTGCTTTTGAGCCCCCTGTGTTGCTTCATCTTAGTCTGATCTGTTCTTCTCCGACTTACAAAACTGTAACCCACTGCTCCTAACGGAGAGCTTCTGCTTTTAAAACTACTTAGAAGCTGATAGCCCCTCAAATAGGTGGGATATGCAAATTGCAAATTAATACCTGTCCTGACAGTACTTCACTGTCTTATTGTAGTTAACAGGTGACAGAGTAGCACCATCTCAGAAAGGAATTTTGTTACATTTAGGGCTTCTCTATAAGACAAGCTTGTGCCAGTCTAAGATGATATGCCATTTTAAACAGCTATTGCTATGTCAACTAGCATAATATCTCATGACTGCTTTTACTGGTATATTTATAATTTCTTAGAAGCTGTTTTAACCGAACTGGAAAAACCCATAATGCTACCTATGAGAATGACATAGACCAGTATAATTGTACTGGTGTAACTTATGAAGTTTTCTATGTGGATTCTTTCTTGTCATCCCCTGATTCAGTGCGCTCCACATCCGTATTGTACCACAAACCTAACCATACTTCTGAGGCATAAATAAATAAACGCATACAAACAGGAGCTGGGGACGGGGAGGATGTGACATTTTTGAAGGTAACAGGTAGTGAGTCCCATACCAAAACAATAATTTCTATAGTTTTCAATGTCTTGATTCAACCCATCTTCCTCCTGAATACAATAAAAACCATGAGTCCCTGAACAAGCTTTGTTCAAGGAATAATTTTCTTCTCTCCATCTCCCGACAGTGGTCTTCAATTAAAGCCTGCAATGATGAAATTCACTAAGATTGACAGAGGAAATAGGAGAGAAACCACTGAAATGCAGCTTCAGAAGCAGATTATTAAATGTCCCACAGACATCGGTGCGAATGACAGCCACCAGAGCTTAGTGAAAAAAGAGAAGCGGAAAATTAAACTTCTCATTGGGTCTGATGATGATTAATATCTCTGATGAGCTGAAACTGCTTAATCTTTGCTATTAATATCAAATCACTGAGGTAAAAGTACAGTAGCTGAAGAGAAAGTGGGCATATGACAATGTTTAAAATTGGGGAGAGGAAAAAAGACAAAAATAACTGAGGTATGTTTTGCTCTTAAATCTCCTAAAGCAAGAAACTCAGAATGAAGCTGAGAGTCACCATCAGTAGCTCTGAAGTCAGGTTACTATGAGGCAGCTCTTGGGCAAACAAAGTCACACAATTTAAAGGAGATAAATAGATTTCAATCGTTTGCTTAAAGGCATTTGCATTCTGCAGGAAGGCTATTTAATTCATCACATCTCCATTCAAGTGTACATGAACAAGCAACTAATATCTTCACCCAACTCAAATACGTTAGATAATTGTTATTTTCAGATTTACTTACCTCTGTGTATATTGGCAAAGCTTTAAAGAGAGTTAGTTGGAGTTCCTTGGAAACCAATAATTATGTGTAGCTGTGCAGACAGATTTTTATACTTGGTTCCTATAAGAGTGTTCTACAACATGTAACCTCTCTGTTGAGATTTTTACCTTAAACCCTTGGGTGTGTAATGCACTGAAGCAAGAGGTGAAATAGCTAAATTCATTATAGTTAACCCTCCTAGAAAACATTCTGTGTGTATTACATTTTCAGACCAAAAGAAACCTCTGTTAAAGTCAGTGTGGATCACTTGAGATACACATTATAACAGTATGATTAGTAGCGAATAAAAAGCAGACTTTTATAGCACCCATTCATCTGAAAACATTATTCCTGCTAAAGTTAACAAGCAAAATCACAGAGTTAGGTTAAATTAAATCCAATGACACGCAGGAAATTTATTGATTGTGAAATATTAAAGCTGTGGTATTAGTTCAATACGATTCTTGAATACTGAATGCCTTAATGCTATGGAAAAAAAAAAGAAAGAGAAATCTTCCGTTTCTTAATACTGTAAAGGTAATGTGTAAACACTGTAGAGTGATTTTATGTTTTATTTGAAGAATCGAGATTACAAGATTGATAAAATATAAGTTTATAAGCCTTGATCTCATGAATAATTTGTTGCCAAATTAGTGCTCAAATAAATCTTGTTTCTTAAATTTAATAAATATTCCTAACTTGCAGCTGAAACTGTTTTTGATTTGATCCTTTCTGAAGGGTTATTTTTCACAACCAAAAAGCCATAGTAACCTGCAGTGAACGTGCTTGGGAAATTAGTTTTTCTGGCCTGGGATGGCAACTGAACATCTTGATTATTTCCAAACAACTTCTAGTAGCTATGGTAAGGTTAGCAATTATCCTATAAATTTATCTCTTTTTTTAAGCAGCTGCATGTTTTGGTGACTGTAGCACTGTAGTGGTCTCATCGACAGTTCTCAAGATGGTATTTCTTGCAGTGCACTTAATGTACTGCAATATCTCAAAATCATGATCACTTGTTTACATGAAACTGAAACTGTTAAAATGACCCTTTTAAAATTATTTTTTTTTCATCTACTTCTCATCTTTCACTTCCTACCTTGAAGCCAGAAAAATCTGGACAAGGATTAAAGCATGTATTTTTGAACAAGGTGGAATAACTTATTCAGAGATGTGCTAGAATCCTCCACCAGCATTAAAATCAAGTTCAGAAATCTGGCTAGAAGCAAAGGTTTGGTGTATCTAGAAGGCATGGGTCAGATGCAGGAATTAACAGCCAGCATTATTCTATCAACTCTACAACATAATACAGCCTGCACTATGCAATATATTAGAGACATCGATTGTTAACGTCCCTCTGATGGTAAAAATCTACAAATCTTCACAAGCCAACAAAACATTAGTAACTCTTCTGTGTGATTTTTGAGACAATCTACAAATTTATCTGCCAGTTCCATTTTGAAGCACAAATTAAACAAAAGACTGCTGCAACTATTCTAGAAGAGATGTACTGACATGTAGAGAAGGAAAGATGAACGATAAAGTAAGAAAAATAGGAAAGGAAGAAAATTATTACTTCTGGATTTTTTTTTTAATTCTACTTAATCACACAATAAACAGCTCTTTCATGTTTTTTATTCTAGCAATTTCTTCAACCCCTTTCCAGCATATAAGAATATTTCTATCTTATTAGCTATGGCTTTATTTCAGCTCCAGAAATAATCCTCTATATATTACACAAATGCTACGCAACATCCTTTGATATTAAACTACACCATGACAACCTCAATCCTGTGTCTAGAGAGCCAAATGAAGATGCTATTGTAGCACCAACAGCCATAGATGCACTGGTTTTAATCTACTTAAGAAGAACAATAATCACTTTGAAGATGTAGGGGCCCAGGCTTCACTGCCTAGAAAACAGTGTACGAGCTGACCAGGCTTCATCTGCTTTTCATAGTGGCCTATCTCAACCCCTAACAGCACCTGTGCTTGCTCAATTGCAGCCAACACAAGCAGGTCTGAGCGTACTACAATCACACTTTCAGTTTATTTTGTAGATACACATTTTGGGTTTTCCAATCCTGGACCTTAATCTGTTAAACCCAATCTTGTAAGCTAGTCCAGGAAAGTATATGTTGCTGGTGATTTCACTGGGCATCTACAGAAGTTCAGGAATCAGTATGCAAAGAGGTGATAATGCATCTCTTCTTTAGAATAGATATAGACCTGTTATTACTGGTCTCACTGGAAAAGTATCAATTCGATTTTATTTTAACTTGACTCCTTACCCTTCTGGTATTATACACATTTAAATAAATATTCAAAATATAAGTTTCAAAAGTACTGCAAGACACTACAGATGCAATTTGCTGTCTAACGAGAAAGATTCTGATTTCAAACTTTTTCCTGATCTGAAAATAAACCCACAAATTTAAAAAAAAAAACCTCCACAAAAATCAAATATCGTAAATTAACTGTTCTGAGTTAACTGAAACATTCATCAGAATATTAAATTTTCGATCTTTTACAATGTTTATATTTCAGATTTTTTTTCATTCTGTATATATACATTTGCGGATTGTTTGCCCTCAAAGCTCATTGGTTAATTTCAAATTACTTTGTTAGAGGGAAAGAACTCAGAGGTAACGAAGCTTCTACGATTGTCAGGAACAGAGAGAGATGAGAGATGCTATACATTTTACCATTGAGAAACACACTGCAGCATGAGCTCAAGATTTATTTAGATACCAGGAGACCCATATGGGAGCTAGATTTTATAAATGCCTTAATTGTAGGAACAGCAACTTCAACATCAATCAGCTGCATGACATCAATCACAGCAAGTCAGGCTACATTAGTTCCAGCACTCAAAGGTCTGGTGTACTTATAAACAGCACATTTTGTTTCAAAAAGCCAAGCACTACTTCTTAGGGGTTTGGCCCTTTTTTTTTTTTTTTTTTTTTCCCAAAAATAAGACATTTAGGCTTATCTTGCTTTTCTATTTTTTCTGCAGAAAAAGTTAGTAAGCACCTAACTTTGAAACAGAGAAAGAGGAATAATGAGGAAATAGCTCTCCTACTACTAATCTTCCACACAGCCCTAACAGAATTTAGACATCTTGGAAGGAATTTGCTCACTTTTGCATTACACAACTTTTATAGACTGTATTTTTCCCAAAAGTTTGCTGAAAGAATGAAGAAGACAAAGATGAAACAAAAACCTCGAGAAATCCCACAGATTATATTCAGAGTAAGCTGCTGTTCCAAAGAAGCTGGCAACTTATTCCTGTTCAAAGAATTCCTTTTCATTCTGACCTTTATGTTTCTGCCAGAAATGACAAACTAAGAACTGACTAGAAAAAGAAAGATGAGACAAAACTAGTAGACATGTGTTTAGAGACTAAAAAAACATTCCATCCAATCAAGAAATGTATGGAGAAGAAAGAAGGTAAGTCGACAGCTTACTTCACTTTTATGAAAGAATAAGCATGCACTTAAAAAAAAAAGAGTGTCAAAAAGAGAACTTGTATGTGTCCTGTACTGAAATACAAAAGAGCAATGTGGACTTGCTTTCATTTGGCACAACATACTGACAAAAGAAGGGGCTGTTGCAAGATTAATGGCATTTCCTGAGACAATAATATATTGGTTTAAGGATGTGAATTTCTGGCAAGCTAAGGAAGAAACAGCACTGACACCAGCACTTAGGTGTTGAGCTATTCAGTGGACCTTATTAGTTAAGGATAAAATTGTACTGCAGGATTGTAAGTATTTAGTTTAACTGAAAGAGTGGTTGAAAAGAAAAAAAAACCTCACATGGTCCTCACTAACTCCACAGTTTGACCTCCAAAAGCTTCTCATGACCATGTCGTATTTTGGCTCACATTCTTTGTCTAAGGTCATTCTCGTTTTGCCACAGAAACTACTTCAAATTTCTAGACACCGCTCAGAAGCACTGTTTCTTTATAAATTGGGGAGTAAAACTCTTCATTTTTTGATATTCACTTGTTAGTTTTATTTTCTTAGATGACAGACAGATAAGGGTTCTCATGTCTGTAAACCAAAATTTAATTGTGGGGATACTGACTCGCATGCTAAAGACAATGAGCAGAGAATTAGACGTGGCTTTCACAGCACGGACCTTCTGGTCAACAGCATACTTCAACCAAACTTCACCCATAATCTGTATATCCAACTCACAAAGGTTTCATAGGAAGACAAGTTTTCCAGGATAAAGCAACAAAACTTGGTAGAAGCCTGAGGTCTTTGCTATCCTGATTGATTTTATTCTTGTAGGATGCCTCAGGAAAAACTGCAAACATACTTCAGAAGGTGTCCTGATTGCAGCTGAGATAGAGGTGCTTAAGTGACAATTCTCAGCATATCTCCTAAATAAACCAAGAGAGGAGTAAACCACCACCATTTACTCCAGAATGGAAATGTACACAGAAGCAGCTTTTATGAAGCTGTTGTTATGAAGCCTCCTATAAACCTGTTGCAGCACTCATCACAGTAACATCCTTATTATATGCAGAGGCACCCTTTCAGGACCTCTCTTCTCAGAACTTTTATTTAAAAAGATAGGATCAATAGAGGTTGAAACTTCTACTTTAAATGGACACTGAATTAAGTTTTCTTGTTTAATCCTGTTTAGACATACAGCAGATAAAATTCAGGCGAACTCAGCAAATCATAATGAAAAAAGCAATTTTAATTTTTGCCCCTTTCTGATTACACTGTTTGTGAAGGGATTATTTTCTGATGTTTGTTCATCAGTTGCAACTGTCTGATAGACATTTTAGCAATTAATTATTTGTTTGCCTCTTCCTATGAGAAACTTATTGCAAGCATTAAAAATTCAGGCAGTTTTCATCACGCACGGAGATCATGTGATAAACTTCTGGCACTTAACCGGATAAAGCTGAACTCCCAGAATCAGCTTTCTGATTCAAGTATTCACAAATATGATTTCAAAATCTGTTTCCCATGAATATTAAAACTGGATATTCATTGTTTCTGTAGACAGTCTTCCCAATTAACATATGCACTAGAATATTTATGGAAACTGTACACAAAAAGAGTATGAACAGCATCAAAGTGAATCCATTTAAATACTAAGATGAATATTTGCAGCCTTCCTTCATTTCACTTTATTGTATTTTATGAGGTGTTTGCCCAACTCTGGCTTCAATCATGTCTCTACAGATTACTTGGAGTAAAATGTACTGTCAGAGAATGATAGTCGCCCAACACTGGAGTGAAAAGAGGACAATCAAGGAAAGCAAGTCCCAGGAAGGAACAGCAGGCTCCATTTTTAAAATGTTACCCTGGCAGTTAAGAAAAAACAGAGTGAACTTCCTGCTCTCTCACAGACTCCCTACATGATACCACACAATTTCTCAAGTTTTCATCTTAAGGTTACATTACTGACTCTTCCTTTCCTGTGAAATATGTTCTGCACAGAAGCCCTACACAGACACTTCAGGGCTTTCAATCTCAAGTGGATCCACCACACAGAAACTGGTAACTCAAGTGTATTTTCATCCCATCAAAACAGAGGTGACTGTAAATCTGCTGAGGCCACATAGCCACAGATGACTTTTTTTGATCAATCAGTAATCTAGAGAGCATGTGTCAAATTACAGTTCGAAGTTTCCATTTTACACGACCTTCATGGTAACAGGGATAAGAAACTGCTGCATATAGCTTGGAAAATGATGCTATTTCTGGAGCTGCGGTTGGTTAGTGAAATAGCTATTTTCTTTCTAAAGAAAATTTATCATTTATTATTTCACTATTTCCTCTTCCCTGTTTTAAATGCACTCCACCCTTCCTACTCTATTACCTTGCATTTGAATGTAATTTAAGAATGGTGGAACAATTAACTTTTTCATTCAAATTAAATGATAACTGAAATTATGCTGTCCTTTTGCATTATTAAAAACAATAACAGTAATCAGGTACATTCAAAGGCTATACAATATTCAAAATCCTCTTTAATATTCTAGTTCATAACTTTAATAGACATTTATACATGATTAATGAGGCTTTTAGTAGCTGTTGCTGTCACAGCTTGGGTAATGCCACCTCCAATGAATATTCCAATGGTAGGGTCTTACTGGCAGTGTCTGAGTGACAACCGTGAAGTAGCAGGCTTCAATGTACTTTCTGACAAGAGAAACAAAACCCAAAATGAAACACAATTCTGTCCTAAAGAAGTGCAAACTATTTAAAAGGCAGAACATGGGAACTGACTACATTAGAGCATATTTTATATTACAGATTCACTAATAAAGAGCTTATAAAGGGCTTCTGAATGTGATCCCACTGCCACGCTATGGGAAATGAATAACTTAAGTTCTTAGATATAAACATGGATGTGTAATGTAATTCCTAATTACATCAAGAAAATATAATTTTTGGACACAGCACTGCAGCTGTACCAAAGAAGATACTTGATTCTAGAGCCTGGAAACATACAAAAAAACAAAAAAATGCATAGAATATAAAAAAGAGAGCAGAACATTCTTTGCTATGACAACTCAGCTAGCTCAACCTTTTTAGCTTAGTGAAAAAAAGACTGAGCGGTGATTTGACTTTTCTATCTATGTACCTTCAAATGGAAACATACCCAGGCCTGACAGGGGAATAATTAGCATGGATTCACCAAGGGTAAATCATGCTTGACCAACCTGACTGCCTTCTGTGGTGAAATGACTAATCTGCGAGTAAGAGATGACCAGTAGATGTTATCTCCCTTGAATTCAGCACAGCTTTCAATATAGTCTCCCACAGCATCTCTGTATTCAAGTTGGGATTTTACAGTCTATATATGGCTGGTCTACTAGATGGGTGAAAAACAAGCTAGAATGTTGGGTTCAAAAGGTGATAGTTACTCGTTCATGCTTTGTCTGGAAGTCAGTTACACGTGGAGTTCTTCAGCATCTATTCTGTGATGTGTCCTTTTCAATCTTTTTATGAACGACTCAAAGGAGAAATCAGAATTCACCTGAATCAAGACTGCAGATAACATCAAGCCTGGGGGTTGAAGTCAACAAATGCACAGTGCCACCCAAGGGGTCCTAGACAGGCTGGAAGAATGAACGATGCAAAGCGCTGTACCTGGGGCAGACCAACCCTTTCATAATGGCACAGGATGTGGACTAGTCCTGCTGGGAAGGGCCTGTAGTCCTGGTGGACAGAACATTAAACATAAGCCAGAACCATGCCTGGAAATGATGAAGACCAATGGCATCCTGGGCTGTATCAACAGGAACACAGCAAATAGACTGGGGGAAGTGACCGTTCCCCTTTACTTGGTACTCATTAGATCAGAACTGGAACACTATGTCCAGTTTGGGGTCCCAAATACAAGAACAACATCGATGAAGGTCAGTGTAAGGCTAGCAAGTTGTACAGGGCCTTAAGTGCTTGCCTTGTGCTTGTTCAGTCTGGAGAAGAGAAGGCTCTGTTGGTCTTATCAGCAGCCCACCAGTACCTATGAGCAAGCTGCAAGAAGACAAAGCCAGGCTCTTTCAGCAATACATGGTGAGGAGATGAGTCACACCGAGACATAAATTGAAGCAAGGCAGGTTCAAACTAGACATAAGGAGAAACACTTCCACCTATGGACAGTCAAGCAGAGGCACATGTTGCCCAGGGAGGCCATGTAGTCTATCCTTGGAGGTTTACAAGACACAACTGGATAAAGGCCTAAGAAATCTTGCCTGACCCCAAAGCCCACCCTGATTTGAACAGGAGTTCAAGCAGAGACCTCCTGAGGTGCCTTCAACCTTGAATAATTAAGTAAGTCTATGAAGATAACAAATACTGACAATTTCTTTAACTTAGCAGAGAAAAGTGTAACAAGAACTGTTTCCTTGAATCTAAAACCTGATGAACCGAAAAGAAAACTTTTAGCACCACCTATGATAAACCCAAGAAAGTAGTGTCAGAAGACAGAGAGGACTCTCCTCTCCTGCTGGTTTCAAATCAAGGCACAATGCTGTTGTGGGATACTTTTTACTCAAGTATACATGGACAGCATAAACCATAAGTAATTTGTGTGAACCACAGCTGAGTACAAAACAAGAAGCCAGATAAAATGACAAAATGGCTTCAACTCTCTGCCCCTAATACCTACAAGTTAAGGAAATGCTAGCTATTATTCAGTTATATAAATATTTTAACTGACCTTAGTTTCTGACCAACAAAGATTAAACCATGCCACATGCAAAAATCAACAGAAAAAGAACACAGACACAGGAAAATAACAGAAAGAGTTACCAACTCTATATCATTTCCAGTCCTTTTCCAGTGCAGAGCTTAACAGGCTTTGCTCCCTGGTTTGCATTTAAGATTAATCCACACTGAGAGCTGTAAGTCACTTCAAATACCATGTAGTAGCAAATTTGTATTGAGCTCTCTGTAAAAACAAAGGATTCTACACACACAGGAATTTCAAGCAGCATGCCATTATCAATTGTGGACACAATTAAAATAGTCATTATGACAAGGCAGCATAATATTCTTCTAAAAGCAAGAAGGTGAGGCCTGCATTTGCTCAGCTTTTAAAAATCAAACAAAATCAGAACTGTTCTGCTTGCCAGATCATTAGTTTTCAAGTATGCAGCCAGCACCCCTTATATTTCCATTTTAACATCAATCCCTTAAGTGTTTCATTCTAGAATGAGCTCATAGACTTACTCCACATTAAGGCAGAATTTTAAGTAACCAAATAAATTTGCATAAGCAAATATTTGTACCTGGCATGTAACTAATTCAAAAAGGTATGTAATGCACACTGAAAATCTTTACATGTTCTTATTTGTAATTTAACTTAGAATCCAATTTTGTTTTGAAACAAAGCACAAATTCGTCAGCCAAGGTTACATGAAAGAAGCTTGACATTTTAAACAATGCCTTTTCAAAATTATCAGACTGCAAACTACTGTTTGAACAGTTTTTAAAAGGCTGAAACACCTTTCCTCATGCTAAGATAACTACAGTGGCTGAACAGCTTTTCTTACTCTTGCCAAAATAACACACCGATTGCCAAACATAAAATGATCCACCTCAAAAAAACCAAAAAGCTACAAAGTAACAAAAAATAGGCGATCCACCATCTTTTAACCTCACCTAACTGAAGCATCACTGCTGAACACCTTTAAGGCCAGAAAAAAAGCTAATCAGATAGACAATTTAAAAGGCAAAGTAGTGGTCTTCCAAGTCCGACTTAAAAAGCTGCAAGTTAACTTATCTATGAACTTGAGGATCTCTACCTTAAGAAAGAAGAGGACACAAAGATATTCCAGCTATGGCAACCCACTGCCACCCAGAGGGATATGGATTCAAAATTATTTTATATAAAGAGATTTTTATATAGGCATTCACTCATTTTCTGTGTTCAGCCTTCTAGCACAAGAAACATAGAGGCAGCGGCCAGAACTAATAATCTTCACACAACGAAAAGAGTCTCATGTGCTTGCAGGTTTTGGCCATGTAGGCATTTATAAAACTGAATCAGAAGCCTATAAAACATTTCATAGAATTCTTTCCTGCTACATAAAGCAGCGCCCCACCACTGTCTGATATTCCACAAATTAAGTATCACCATGCGTTCCCTTGTCCAGTGAGCAGCAGCACACTGGACCACAGGACAAAAGAAAGCCTGCAGATGAGTGACCAGACCTAGCAAAGCCCATTATGCAAAGAACCATGCCAGACACACATTTCCCTGACTTGTACTGTGGGCCCTCCATGCTTTCATAGCTAGATTCACTTTCTGCTTTGTGTCACAAAATCAGACTCAGTGCCCCACATCACCCACACATATAAGGTCTAACACACAGGTCCATAAAAAAAAGAGTTGGTGTAGACCTTGCCCAGAATACATATGGAAGCATTTTAAATACTTTAAAATAATATTAAGGGTAGATCTGAAATGAAATGTTGATTTTAATTAGAAGTAAAATCTTACAGGGCATAGGATAGATCAACTTACATAAATTAGAAAACACAGAGAAGAAATGAGTAAGATGCAGGTTTTTTGTTGCACTTTTTAAAAGTTCAAAGATGAGAGGAAAACCAAATAACCAGGGCCAAGCAACTACCTCCTCCTCAGCAGTGAGAACGTGGTAAGGAAGGCCCTTTGTTGAAATCTGCACATTGGGAACTATTTCCTACACAAGCCAAACTTTATTTATTTAAATAAAATCAATGAACACTGATCTGCATTTGTTTGCCCTGTTAGAAATCATTCAACACCTCACCTCCTCCCGCCCAGCCATTATTCCCCTCCTACCTTCAAAACTCCCAGCAAACAGATAAATCCACGTAATGGCCGGAACAAAAAGGACGGTCAGAGAGGCAGCCAGGAATTTTCGTCTCCCTCTGCAGATTCCCAGCATTCTCTCAGGAGTGCAGATTCCCAACCCAGTGCTGTTCCTATGTCGGAAGCAAATAGTCCACGGCCTCCCACATATTACTCCCTGAAAAGGAAAGGAAAACATATTTTAACAGCTTATCTCTCTACAGAAAGTTAAGACTACGCGAGTGTTCCTAAAGAGTTAAAAGAACAAGGCTAAAAATAGGGTTACTGCAATTGCAAAGCAGTACCTATTTCAAAATTATCCATGACTACTTAATAATAAAGCAAGTTTTAGAAGTCAGACTAAGACAGTAAGTCAATAATACACATCATATCACCTAAATACACACTAAGCTAATCTTACGAAGAGACATCAACACTTTTTTTTTTTGGACACCCTTTTACTCTAGAGAAACTTTGGGTTCTTTGAGGCCTGTGTGTGCTGGTGCCCCTAAGCAGATAAGAGAAAGCCACCCAAAGAGCAAAAGTCACACCAGTGAAGCAAGGAGCTGCCTGCAAGTGGTCATTAACTCAAAAGAGTGAACTGAAAGATGAAAGGTAAAGTTTGGGGGCAGAGGGATGTTATTAAAATGACCCACTTTGCTAATCAAAAAGCAATGCCGATGAACTGCTATATCAGTTATAAGAGAGCTAGAATAGCTGTATCAGTCTGCTATAAAAGAGAAAGAGCAAAATGGACAAGGAAACTTCCTCAGTCACAAAAGTGGGTATCACGAGGTTTAGACTATATGTTATGAGAAAAGAAGGGGATTCTGGAGAGTATCACTGTTTTTATGAGGGAAAAAAAAAATTCTGATCTTAATTTTTAAAAAATAATTCTGCATTTCAGAGAGGCCAAGATGGCAAAATAATCTGATTAATTTTATTCACAGGAAAACAAATACTTCCATACCAGTGCAGGCATGCAGGGCATAAAAACACTGTTTCACAGAATTTGCTCTTTTCTTTTCTTTTTTTTTTTTTTAATGGAGAAAAGGCTAGTGTTAAAACTAGAGAAGCTGGAGAAGGCAAGGGAGGTACTAAGTCTATGCAAATCTAGTGCAGGTTTTGTGTGAAAGGGCTTATGTTTTCTAATTTAAAAAAAATAATTTGTCTACAAGAATGATAGGAAAAGAAACACAGACTCTGGCAGTACAAGGTGTTTAATAACAGTGCCCTTTGGCTTACGGTTAAATGAGCACTAGAGCTGAAATAAGCAATTAAAGCATTTCTACACTGACACACTAACAATGGCTACTGTGTGTCTTGAAAATATGTCTACAACTCCATGTATTTTGCAGTGAAAGTCAATTCTGAAACCAAATTACAAAAAAAATGAGAATTATAGACAAGAGAAATGGGTTCAGACAAAGAACTCTGCTGCTGGAGATACCTGGCTGCAGTAATCAGGCAAACTTAAAGCTCTTCCTTGAGCATTCAATAGAGCCCACTTTACTACGCTACAGTTTAAGAGCCATGATAGTATTCTGACCTTGGATGTGATAAAACGGACTATAATTCGTCCAGAGCCAGCACAAAAAGCATTCCATTGTGTCAGCTTTTCAACGCAATGAATGCCTCACCATAGAGATTTTGCACAAAATATATGGACAGACTTAATATTAACAACTGTGGTATTAGAGTCACTGTATCAGACAGAGACACATATTGGGCAGATAAACTGTGGAGAACTCTTATCTTTATTCACTGTATTTGGATAACGATTACATTTCATTTCTTTTTCTTACATCACATAGATTGTACAACTACTCTGAAGACGATCCTTTACATGCCTACTTAAAAAACACAGATAATTTTTCTGGCTTCTGTGTTTTACACTTGCTGTATGTGTGTATGTTGTAAACTGCACAGGATCACTTTATGTAGGAATTTTTTTTTTTATTCCTTTAACATCATGGCATGCACCACTAACATCAATGTGTGCATGGGAAAATAAACCTTTGAAAAAATAAAACTTACAAGCAGGGTCATTCTCAAACACATACATCTTGTAATACAACAGGTACTGGATACTTACCGCTTCTATCAGTAATATCTGTAAAACCCACAGGTAGTAAAGTAAGAGTCAACACTACATGTTTCTGAAATCATGGTGTTACAAGTACACTGATAAAAGTTTTTGGGATAATGACACCCAGACTCTGAAGCCTGGGATTATAGTGCTGGTAGTGGATTAATTCATGCTGGGTCTGCATATTTTAAGAAATAATTCAATTTTTTTAATACATTCTTTTAAATATCCGTGCAAGTTAAGTTTCTGAACACATCAACATGGAGGATAAAATCTAGCTTTTCTGCCCCATGAATGTAAATTACCTTTACAAATTAAGAAAGTATAAGGAACAACACTGAACTAGCAATTCAGTTACAAAGGAAAGCTAGGAATGTGGCAAATTCAGTTTTCTGAATTGTCATCATTCAGCCAAATCATTCTGCACATTCATGCACATCTTTTATCTAACTAGGAACACATTTGGGAAAATCCTAGACAGACAAGTCAGTTTGTGATGGATCACCCTAAGAAATGTTGAAATAATTTCTTGTAATGATGCTTTAAAAGAGAAAAGAACCATAAACTATTTTAAAGGAAGTGTCTACTATCTCCCCACCTTCTCAAAGTTGTAAATAGCTGCCCTTGAGTCTTAAATATTCATTTTCACTGTATAAAATCACCATACCTGCTCAGTACTTTTTTCCCAAACTAGACAATGCATCACGTGCAAACCCTATACAAGCAATTGTATAAAAGGTCCATGAATGGTAATGAAGATGCTTACTTTAAAGGAAAAGCTTTGGACTCTATCACATATTATTTGGTTCACTCATAAAGAATTTTACCTAACTTACCATCGTCAAATAAATTGAAAGAAGATAACACAGTTCTTTGACTTGGTTTTCCTTTCAATTCAACAGGTACCAGACTGATAATCCATCATGAAAGGAAAGTGACTGACAACACTGGCTGAAGCAAGGGCTGAGCACAGAACAGGGTAGCACTGCACACATTTCTGCCATATGAGCTTGCCGTTGCCTTTCAGACTTACAGCATCCACTGTTCCTCAAGCCAGTCCTACTGAATCAGACTGTCACTTGCCTAAAAGGTCTTAGAAAGCAGTTTCATAGTACAGGCTAAAAATGAAGCTACTTCAGATGTGACATTGCTAGCTATATTCATCTTCTCAGTAATAACAAACACTATAAGATGTTTAACTCAGTATAAACAGACCTAGGAAGTGCTCCTTCTTTCAGCCTTAACAGCTGTGCTAATGTTACAGCTGTACTCAGAAATACATAGCATGAAATATGTTGGAAGAAAAAAAAAAACAATGAGGAAGTAACTGGTCAGTTGAAGCACAGGACCTAGGTGCAATACTCCGATGCAAAAATAGCCAGTGGCTCCTCTTTAGCTGTTGCCCAACGTTAGTATTTTCAGATACAACTAACTGAGCCACAAAGAACATCTGCAACTTTAGCCATCTTTATCTGGTTTATCTCAAAGCAAGGGAGATCAAAATTAGCTCCAGAGTGAAAGGGAATGGTTGGGAGAGTTTCTGGTAAGGGGTCTGCAGTTTCAAACATGATTTCAGCTTCAATTCTCCAGACACAATCACATTTTCTGCCCATGCTACAGATACAGAGAAAATGCATGCATTTCAGGATATTCTTCTATCTTGATCTTCAATTTTTAATGTATTGAATGTGGTCCAAAAGCATCATATATTTTAGAAAACTGATTAAGTAATATCCACAGAAGTTAGCTGTATGTATATCATGCACTTACGTCTTGCTGTCAGTACGTCAAATGCTCTGCACTTCTACAATACATACAGTTCAAGATTTATAAAAGCGACTGCACATGTAGAGATCAACAGACATTAATACAGCAACCTCAGGGCAGCTCATCCTTGATTACTGCTAAAGGTGCTATAAAACGCTACTAGCTTGGACAATGCCTGTGTGAGGGGTCACAGTGGGAATTAAAATAAATGGGGTTTCTCATTACAAAGACTTACTCATGACCTTCTTGCCACATGGCAGCAGTGAGCAGAATGATTTCTGTTACCTTCACATACAGTCAAATGTTCCCATTAACTACACTACCTTTGTTTTAAATCAAGGATTATCTTCTCAGCGAAGTGTGGAGCAGCTCTCAACCAGTACGAGCAGCACATATTTTAAAGCATGTAACACAACACTAAACACACTGGTATTCAGTTTCTATTCATTTATTTTTTTTTAATTACGGCATGACAGCTCGACTATGTCGGACATTCAGCAAGAGTTCAGTGGAACAATGGAAGTAATTATGAAAACAAAAATCAAACAGAATTAACTAGATTTAACTGCTCTACTATAAAAAGCTTTTCCAACTGCTTCATACATTTCCTTGCATTTGCTACAGTTAATCTTATCCCAGTAATCTTCCATTTGTTTCCAGAGCCACTCAAATGAATATATACAGTTAAAGCTGTTTATACACCAGTCCCATGCCTTGGCTTTGCTGTGTTTCTTGAATTAATGTTATCTAATTCTTTCTCCTTTTCCACTTGCAGTCACAGAGTCAACGAACAATTTCTACTGTAAAGCTTTTCCCTTGGCTCTGTGTCAATGTAGCATCCGTCCCTTAAGAAAGATTTTTCACAAGTTTTTTGCCAGACTGAAAATATAAATAACCTAAAGAAAATAGCAGTATCTTAGCCAGTATTTTTCTGCTTTTCTTTAAAATGTTGCTAATGCGGTGTTATAATGAGTTTACTCCTTGATAGTCATCTTTTTTATCTTGCAGCTTTGTGGTCTTCCAATTATGGAAGTTGGTTGTCATGTGACAGACTTTTTGTCATATTAGAGAAAAGTTTGGTATCATAAAGGCAGGGTGTGGAATGAAATAAAAGATGAAAAAATTTAATGGTAAATCTTTATTTAAATAAATATCCCTTTGTTAATATACTCCACTTCTCTAGTTCTTAGAACAGAAAGCATTTTGAAGGAAAATGCCATCTCCTCTTCTCATCAACCTCGTCTCCCATATGGAATAACGTGCTACAGAAACAAATCTAAAGCTCTCTTTGCTCCCAAACACTGAATTTGCTTGGCACTGGAGATCTTCCCCCCAAATCAGGCTTCTTAATCCTATGGTATTGTGACTTTAAAGAAGGATTTGGAGTAAACTCAGACTCAGCATCTACCTCAGAAGTTCTGTGAAGCCACTTTAAAGGAACAGATTACAGCAGAGTTTCTGAATGTTACCAAATTTACTCTTTCTCAACTAGTTACAAGAAAATAGTCCTATCTATAAGAGAGAAAATAGCCAATACATTGATAGCACAAATGAGTTCTGCCTTGGAACTGTCCTAACTGTTCTGAGGGCACACAGGATTGACACCTTCTTTTATATTTTCACTCAGTATGTGCTGTGGCTCAAGGAAAATTCTATTAGTGTCCTGTTAATCAAAATTTTCTAGAAGGTTCCAGCTGTATCCAATACCACCACAGGAACAAGGATCTATCCTGACAGTAGAGTAGTCACAGATGGAGAGAAGTAAATAAATAATACACTTTCACATTTTTCCTTTTTTATTCCCATGTATTCCTTTATATGTATGTACTTATATATATATTTATATATGCATTTTTAATGTCATTCCTTTTTCCTTTCAAGTCTGGACTGATGAAAAGAATGAACGCCTGCAACTTTAAAAATTATTATCAGTGAATAACACAATTTAAGATAACAGGATAAGAAACTTTTCCTAAGCCTCTACTAAAATGTCACTGTTAATATGAGGGGGGGAAAAAAAAATCTATCAGTTGAAAAGAGATAGCAGCAACAAAACACAATCATGACAGAAAGATCAATCTTGCCTGTTATTCACATTTCATTTGCAATCCAAGAATGATACTTATTTTCAAAGCAGCTACTGACCTGGTTTTTCAATGAGTTCTCCAAACTCCGCTTTACTCTACCCCCTCACCTATATGGGCATATAGTGCCAGTATTTCCTGAGTCCCCAGTTTATCTCAGGACTCAGTACAGTTCAAAGAAAGTGTAACAGAGCCTGACTCAGTTTGTGTTGATACTATATGTACATACTAAGAATACCTTAGAATTTGAGATCCCACTGTCACTGAATTATAAACATACTGGAGACCATGGCCAACCAGCTGTAATAGCTGTGATAGAGAATCTTTCAACAGTAGAGCGATTCTGCTCCAGAACAATGGTTTACACTCAGATCATGGCATTACTACATATCTGAATTTCAGGCTTCAAAAAAAGACAAAGATCCACATCTTTTAAAATCCAGGCCTCTCCACCTGGAATAATGGCAGGAGGAAGAAGAAAAAGTAACATGCTACTTGTTCTTGGCTGTAAGAAAAATAATCAGTATGCTGTTGCATCATTGCTCTCCCTCTCTCCATACCAGGGCAACCTTCTCCTTCATAATCAAATACTGAAGAGTCATGGGTTTGCCCATTCATTAATTCCCTTTCTTACGTATTGTGTGCATACCACACAGAAAACAAAATGGTCTTTAAATCAGAAGTAGGGCACTGCAGGCAACATACATAACACCTCTCAAAAATCTTGATGCTAATACTTTGCTTCTCAGCTGAAGTTCTTGGATGCTTATTCAAAAGCAATGTTTATCTTCATTAGAATCCTCTATGTACAAAGCTGCTCTAACAAGGAAATTGATTAAAGATTCATAAGAAAGTTTTGCCCAGGAGAAAACAGTGATTGCTTGAAGTGTTCCTCCCTGACAAAAGAATCCATGTCCTTCTATGAAGCAAAGTCCTACTATTAAAAAAAAAAAAAAAAGGAACCCTTTATTTTACTGCATAGATCTCAAACTATAAGTCAGTTTTACATGGGGATTTGGAACACAGTTACAGCAGCTACTTACTTGTCAGACGGAAATAGAAGTTGGCATCGTACTTGCAAATTGCTCTCTATGAAATACTCATATTAAACTAAAAAAATAAAAGAAGAGAGAAACAGGCCCAGGTGGTGCTCTCCTGACAGTGAGGAAGAGCTGAGGAGAAGTGGATGGATCCTGTGGGTCAAAAATTTGTTGTGCAGCTGGTATAAGAGATATTTTGGTTTTACAACCATGGGAACTTATCAGAGAATCACAGAACATTTTGGTTGGAAAAGACCTTTATGATCATCAGGTTCAACCATTATCCTAACACTACCAAGCTCACCACTAAACCATGTCCCCAAGCACCACATCTATACGTCTTTTGAACACCTCCAGGGATGGTGACTGTGAAGGACTGTGAACAAGAGACAGGATCTATTCGACCACGTGAGGCAAAAGTATCTTTTCCAATAGGCTGTGGCCAAACTGGTGAGGAATTAAATTGTTAGTAACAAGGAAGGAGATGAAAACCCACCAACAAATGAGAAAGTAGTGGATTGGGCTGGCAAGCAAAGAATGTTGAGTGATGTGGACAAGAGATTGCTGCTGCCTGCAGCAGTCAGGTAATGGATGGATACAGGCCTTTTAGGAAGGACTAGCCAAGAAGGCAAGGAGGAGGAATTACCCTGTATATGAGAGCAGCAGAAATACATGGAGCTCTCCTTGGGATCCTTCCCTTCTACCGATGAGAAATATCTGGAGTGCTGTGTCCAGGTCTGGGCTCCTCAGTGCAAAGACACAGCCAGAGAGGTGGCGAAGCCTTCAGCCTTGGAGACATTCAAAACCCAACTGGGCACAGCTCTGAGCAATCTGCTTTAGTTGACCTTCCTTTGAGCAAGGGGTTGAACTAGACGGGGTCCAGAGGTCCCTTCCAAACTCAATTCCATGAATCCGTGATTCTACAATTTTGTACCAGTCATAAAATATATAGTGGCTATTCAATTTAAATCCTAAAAAATTCCAACTAACATCTACTCCACTATGCATGAATAATAATGCGCACAAACAATTATACTGAAAAACACAGAGAATCCCAGGTTAAACTTTTAGCTAGTATAAATCAATATAGCTTCGCTAAGGTCAATTTAGCCTGCATGAATTCACAAAAAACATGAACTAAGTCTCTCATAATTAATGGACAAGAAGTTGAATTTTTCATATAAGCACCAAAGTTCTCACCTTATCACTATATATTGCTTAAATATTACTAAATCCACAAATATTTCTATCAAATTTATATAAAAAGTAAAACAAATGATGTAATGAAAATTCCAAGAATTGCTGGGAATTTCATATATGAGTAATCAAGGAACTGGCAAATAGGAAAAAAGCATAACATATATATGGCCATGATAGAAAGCAGAAGACAAATTCTTTGCTAGATTACAGTGCTCCTGTACTAAGCACATTATACATTCTCAATAGTTCTTTGATGCTACTATAGAACATCAAATAGCACCATGATTTGTGAGCTATTTTTTCTAGTAAGCAGCTGAAATCCTTGTGTGTCAAGGTCCAGTTTTTTATTTGTTTTTTATTTATTTTTTATTATACCAGGCTACAAGGCAGGCTACAAGGACTATCCATTTCCCTAGGCTTTCCCAGGGCTGAGTGGGTCCTATACAAGTTGACAGGAAAGGTGTTTCCCCCCATGTTTTACCCGACATAGAAGCAAAGCTCTTGCAGAATAATTTAGTGTTAGGCACTGTTTTAAGTAGGTTAGGCAGATGTGGATTTAGGTTATTTCACATAGGACTATTCTTGAACATTGGAATACTGGAAAAGGGCTTGATAAACTGGAATTTATAAGTACAAGTTTCTCATGGCTTCTTATTTGTCACTACACAGATTAATGTGGGTATTAGACAAGAATGGCATGTGAGTTTAATGCAATTACAAAAGGAGTATGAAAGGTGTTATCAAAGCTGAACAAAGCTGTAGAAACCAGTCTCAAGAGGAGACACTGGCAAAAGCACTTACTAAAGAATGCAAATTTTCCATTTGTGGAGTTTGCATTTTAATAGAATCATAGAATAGTTTAGGTTGGAAGGGACCTTTGGAGGTCATCCAGTTCAATCCCCTGCACAAAGCAGGTGGAATACTGTTCTTTCAATCCAATCTGTAATTTGGATAGCTCTATATATTCATTTAAAAATTATCATCTGGGGGAGTGTGGTCTGCCTAGAGAAAAAGGGCAGTGGGCTAAGGGTTTCTATGTTCCCTCCATTTCCTCAATTGTAGTGATTTTCACTGAACGTTGCATTGTTCCTCTGCATGAGATTTTAAGTCTTTGTAACCTCTTACTGATCTCATTATCATCATCATTGTTCTCTGAAGTGCCTATAATTCTGCAACTAGATGAAGATGCAAAAATAATAAATATAAAGTATTTAGGAAGTCTCTTGTAAAGAAAACTAATATACTGGGAAGAATGACCTTATCCAAATGCACATAATTAACACCTCCACTTCGAATTTGATCACAATTCATCATTTTCAGGGCAGAGGGGAGGTTGCCGGACCTTTGCTAAAAGGAAAAGAGGATAGTGATGATGCTGAGGATCATCAAAGAATGCAGAAGACTGTGCAGTCATGGACATGTCATATAACACAAGAGCATGCTTTACACTGGCTGGTGTTTGAGATGAGGGGAGGGAAAGAGATGAAGAACACCTCTTAACTGTCTCTCCTAACTCTGCTTCTACATTCTAGTAACTTTTAAGACAATTTGACTCTTTCTGTGTTGTACTGGCAATTGTTAATATAAATCCAGAGCAGAAATAAAGCTAACCTTCAACAATAATTTCAGATAACTTCAGTCTCTTCTGACAGCAGGACAAAGGCTGGGTAAGAGTCTCAGAGAAGAATTAAGGTGAAGAAGTTCCTCACTCTCTAGTCTGAGATTGTTGTCGACTGGATAGAAGTATTTCACCAAAGTGAACTAGGAATGACTGAAAGTCATATTATGAATATTCACACCTTTAAAGGGAATTTTGAAAGACAGCTGAGCTTTCTATACTGAAGACTTATTTCTGCAACAATTCTGTATATTAGATCTTCATAATCGTTTAAAACCAAAAGATCCTTAAATACATCTTTATACAAATACATGTATACAAACACACACATATAAATACAACTTCAACTGATACCAAAGCCAAAATAATACATTTGAAATATATCTACAGTTAAAATAACCACATGTGTACCAATACTGTTTAATAACTTTGCTCCCTTGCTTGTTCCAGATAGGTCATGTGCTATGGTTCTGCACACATCTCTTGGCTCCTGGGCTTTTTTTCCAGGATGGACCAGCTAGGTCTTTCTGACACAGAATCAGGGGAAGTTTTGAAGAAGATTTGCCACAGGGACCATTCCCTACAGACAGGATGGATGAGATTGCTCCCTGCGCACTATAGCAATCCCTCAGCACTGCCACAGCAAGTTTGCTGCCTTCAGGCACTGCCACCACACAATGCCTCAAGAAATACAACACACACCCTTTGCATAATGTCATGATTTGGGCGAACTGTGGCAGTTTTTCTTAATCATATAAAGAAAGAAAAATAAAATTGCCTTGGGATTTAAGCAAAGCATGTTATGCAACATGGATGCTGCCAGCCTACTCTACAAGGGCCAAGTGCTGTGAATAACAGCAATTCTCCACCTCTTGGCCTGCAGATCAGGATGTGCTTTCTGGAGGCAATGCCTTTGGCAGTATAAATGTCATTGCTGTAACATCTATTCTGTTATCTACAGATGGTCTATCCTGTTCCTGTATCATAAGCATTATCTGTTATCATAACCATATGGGGCACAATATATAGAATCTATAGGACATGTAAACTGCAAATACACAGCAGATATAATGATCATAAACTAAAGGGGGTCAATTCAATTATACCAGTACAGAAACTGGGATCGTGATACTGACCCCAAGGCCAGCATCTCGCCAACACAGTAAGATATACCTCAATAGGTATTGCAACACATAGCAATAAACACTAAACATCACTGCATTTTATGCAGAAGAATTTTCTCAGTTGCTCATGAGGAGCTGTCAGTGAGACAGCATGAAAATATAATGATTGTGAAAACAATTCTAGCACACTTCTAAAAATAAAACTTTTAAAAACTTTTTTGTTGCTAGGAGATACAAAAATATAGGACATACAATGCAGTTATTTGAAGGGCAACAAAAGTAGTCCATAGTATTATCAAAAATGTACCACATTATTATTAGCTATAGTGATTCACACAGACTGGTTGATTTTAACAACAAATTACATAATACTGTTTTTCCAAGATTCACCCATAGCTATGAGGATACATCTTAGTAAGACAAGTTTTGTTTACTGCCAAGATTATGTTAACTACTTTTTCAATTGATGAAAAGATTAAAAAAAAAAAAAAAAAGGCTGAGAAGGGCTTGGCTGTCTTTTTTCTTTCGGCTGCTGAGGATTAGAACTATAGCTATATAAAATACTTGCAGTGATTACACATTATTGCACAGCTGAAAGAGAAGGTAAATTCTTTATTTCCAACACAACCATGAAACCACATTAAGAATATTTGAAAATTTAGAGAACATGCTCAAATCAAATGGTTTGAACTTCGAAAATATGTCATCATTTGCAGTTCATAGTACTAATGTCAACTTTGGGGAACACAAGATAATAGAAAACTATACTATTTTTTTCACCATCAATTGCTGGGAAAAATATATATTGCATATATTTTACAGGCAACTTATAATTTGGTCTTGAAAGTTCTGAAGTTAAGTTTTCAATTACTTTTCCATATTTGTCAAAAAATTTTCGAAATTATAAGACTTACTTTGTCTGCCTTGTTTTATGGAAATGTCAGGGCATACCTTGTAGTGACTATATTTTTTTATACTGTGCTATTAAAACAAACTTAAAATGTATTCCAGTTCTTAGAAGTTGCTGTGGTACATCAGGTGAAGACAGCTCAAATGCATGTTTTCAGTGTGTTTAGAATGATAAAGCTGGACAGTGATATAAGGCTATTTATACCTCTTCTATAATATGCTAAAAATGTCTTGTACAGTCTCAAGAATAGTATGATCTTACAATTGCTGGTATTTAGACATAATTTTGTAATTACAGGGTAAATTACAACCTAAGTGGCTGATTCTTTGGCCATAACTGGATTCCTTATTTGTTACCTAACCTAAAACATACCCTGTGAAAGCAGAAAAAAAAGTGTTTCTTTCAGTAAGATGTATTAGCTCTAAACTGCATACCATTGACTTTGTATTTCAATGACACCAAGCAAAATCACCTTAATTTGACTCAATTTCTCTAAAATAAGATAATTTTTAAAAGAAAATACATTTATTCCTGAAGGGTTTCCACTTGATAAAATGCTAAATATGGAAGTTAATTGTTTGTATTTTGTGAAGTTTATGTACTGTTTTAGCATTGTGTAAGAAAATGGAGTCATGTTTCACATTTGAAAACTTGTGAAACGTATTAGTTTCTAGCTCACATAGTTAGAAGAATATTTTACTTTTTAAACAGACCTGAATAGATTAAAGAACCCTGTTAATATTGATTGTTACAGCTGACCTTAAAATTATATTTCATCTCTACAGGTAAAGACTTTTACAAACTGATTTTGAAAGAGAGAGACAGTGAAATATATTGTAAGTGACAGTAAGTACCATTTCAAATAAGAAATTGAAGCCTTAGATAATTGGACAGTAGGGCTGAAGACTACAAAAATGTATAGTTGAGTGAAAAATATACTAGAGAAAATGTTGTTCCTGTAAAATGCCCCTTAAACTATGGTAATATGTCTTATTTCTGCCTAAGTGGTCATTTTAACAACCAGCATTAACAGCCTGACAACCCCAGGTGTCTCAGAATTAAAAAAAAAAAAAGCCCTCACCAGCTCAGGGAGGGGAAGAAGGGGCTGCCCTTCTCACTTTCTTAAACAGCACGTTCAGATTGGAAAGCTTTAAAAGTTCGTATCTCAAATTAAACTTGCAATGATGAAAACCTGGAACTTTTCCTTTTTTAAAATGAAAGCTGAAGTTATATTACAACTTCGAGAACTGAACTTGACATAAAATGCCACCTCCTCATGGCTCCTCAGAAAATTCTAAGGGTTAGCACTACTATTGTAGGCATTACTGAAAATGCACGTATCTGTGGGAAGACAGTTCAGACCACTACTGGATATTGATCACAGATTCAGGCTGTTATCATGCAGCTCTTGAAATTTCTGAGTCGGATTCAGGCAGATACATATCAGCTGGACCTGCTATGTTGCCTTGTCTTTCAAACACACATTGTAGTGACAATCTCTTTATAAACTTTAATAAAGAGAAGCCTGAAGTAGTTTGTATCTGATCATGGCAGAGGTCCTTTAATATTTTAACTGTTGAGAAGACTTTACCAAGTATTCACATGGAAATAAGAACGCATATTAAGATCTTTCCAGTTTAATATTATAAACCAGTAGTACGCAGTAAAGCAGAACCTTTATAGGCTGAATCCTGTCTTTTTAGTGTTTAAAGACACTTCAGAAGAAGTCATGTTGAATGTGCAATACATCTTGAAGTATTTTTTTTGTCATCTTCAAAGCTATATTCAATAATATGATCAAACACTGTACGTGTCATTCTTCTAATACTTAAAAGTGCTACTGGCAAATTACACAAAAGACTTCAGGAGGAAAACTGGCTTTTGCACAGAAATGATAGCAAGATTTCATCAGGCTTGAACAATTGTGAAACACTGAAATAGTTCTTTGGGAGAATATAATTTTACTACTTGTGATACTAAAATACTTTAGCACTATAAACAGGGTTTTTTTACCTGTTCTTAGCCTTCATGTGAAGGTCTCAACTTTTTTTTTTTTAGCATTCCTCACATTCCTGCAACGTACCCTGATATTAAGAGATCAGGATCTCTAAATTAAATGTCATAATATTTACATGTCTTTGAGAGTCCTTGGTCTTTAAAGTAAAAAAATTAAGAATTTAAGGAAAATTGAGTTTACTGGTTACACAGCCAGTCAATGATTAAGTTAGGAGAAGCATCCAAAAAGCCTAGCTGTAGTGAAAATATCTCATCTAAGCAATAACTCAGTCCTCATTAATATTTTACCACAGTAGCTCAATAATATTGTCTAAGTGCCACTAACAAAGATTAATGAATCGGATCTACACATTTTGTGTATTTTTTTAATTGTTTGGGTTTTTTTTTTTTTTCCATAATGACATGCTGGATTTTCTGTTTAGTTTTTACTGCCATCTGGAAGGTTAAGAGATTTTGGATAAGAGCATCTAAAATTGTTTCAATATGTGAGTAATATGAAAGACTTGGAGGTATAAAAATTCAGATGTTTATGGGGAAAAAAGTTCAATCAGTATGCTAATAGCAGTAACATTATCAATTGAAACGCTACAACTAGATGCCAGGTTGGATGGAGCCTTGAGCAACCTGGTCTAGTGGGGAGCTGTACCTGCCATGGCAGGGGGGTTGGAACTAGATGATCTTTGAGGTCCCTTCCAACCCAAACCATTTTGTGATTCTGCGATTCTATGAACTACCACGACATTATGTCCCAGAAATTCAACCTACCTTCCTTTTGATGAATCAATGTGGAAAAAAGCAGAGAAACAGGCAGTTTCACCTCCAACTGAGAAAGAAGTCAATGACTAAGTTTACATCAGCATTTTAATTCAGAGGAGGAATACCTTCATCCCTTTTGACACAATCTTCCCAAGCATTCCTGCTTACTCTAGGCTGAACTACATGACTGAGGAGTCTGAGAAGGCACAAACTACATACCCTTAGGGTGAAACAAAACCAGAAGATGCATTCCAGAGTGTATGCTAAAGGATGCTATGGATGCTCAGCTGCTGGGACAAGACTGTAACTAGCCTACTGTAAAAACTCCAAATGAATGCAGCCCACATATCAGGTCCTCTGCACCTCTATTTCACTCGGGGTTTCTGCTGGGCTTCAGTATTTGCTAACATGGACAAAGCTACCACATCAAGCTTCAGAAAAAGCTGAAGGCACCCAAAATGCAATGTGAACTGAAAAACCCAGTTTCATATAGCTGTATTAATGAGGACCAATTCACAGGCTGTGGCGCCGTCAGGAAAATCAACGGCTGTGATCAAATGCAAGTTTTTTCATCATCTAAAAATTAGGCTAGAAAAAAATTCCTTTTTTATCACCCCATTCATAACCTGTCTTATGTTGAAGAGCTCGGCTAATTAGGTACTTGATAAACGTAGCTTATTTGGGGCATTTTCCTACTTTTGCACTTAACAGTAGGCAAAGGAGGTAAAGATAAATTACTTATTTAACATCAACACTTTTTTTCCTCAAATCTACCATTCTAAGCAGTTATTTCCTCTAAGGTGGAAATGAAAGGAATTAGATGTATTCTAACTTTCAGTGCTTCAGAGAAATTTTTAACTAAGACAGACTGAAATTACACATCCTGATGTTGTAGTTCTAAATGCTTCCAAGAAAATAAATGACTTTCAACTAAAAGGGTGCTCTATTTGGAAGTCAGCTATGTAATTCCATAAAGTGCTTGCATTTTTCAGCAACGCAAACCGAAGCGTTGCAATGCCACAGTCAGACAGCAGATGTCACATTGTTTAGCAAGATGACTACAAGGGAAGAATCGTCTCTGATGCCTCAAGGAAAGGGGAGAGGCGATTAAGAATTAATTAATCTCTCTGACAACGGTAGGCAATAAAAAGTAATGACAGACGTTCGCCAGTTGCAGAAAAACATACAGTAGCCAGGCAGCGGAAAAAAAATCGCACTGAATCCTTGAAGTGAGCGGCTGGCTTACCCACATAGTACAAATAATAGTAATACTGTGCAAACAGAAACTTCCTTGCAGTCAAAATGGAAAGATTTCTACATTTTTCCTCCTCACAGTGCAGAAACTTCTTCCTGCACAATTATGTCTGTGGGCCTTACCATGGGAGGCTCATGTCTGATAAGCAGCGTGCAAACACAGGAAGTTCTTGCCCTGATAGACCTTGCAATCTAAAATTGTCCAGAAAGAAAATATTCTGATCTTCCATAGTACAGACAGTATCAACGCAGACTGATGTGCCTTGTCTATAACCACACTAAGTTTGAAACAAGCTGAAAAATGGATTCCAAAGACAAAGTCCACCACCTTAACTGGAAGTTATTCCTCTTTGAAAGCATTAGTACCACAGAACCCTTCATACCATGATCAGACCCTCTCTCCCAGTTCAACACCCAAGAGAATCCACAGGCTCAGGCTCTCTCACTTACCAACAACGCATTCTTTAGCAGCACAGTTGAACACCGTACAGAGACAAAAATTAGTAATTGAGAAGACATCTTGTTTTAATTCTTCTCTGTTTTTTTTGTATCTAACTAATTTTTTTGAAGATATGACCATTTTGGAATGAATTTTTTTAGGAAATTTTCAGTGTCACACTTAAAAAGTCACTACATTTTTTTTCCTCTCAAACATTTTAAAACATAGGAAGTTCTAAGGCTTTTTCAAAAGTGTATTCTGCAGTCTTACGATGTGGCACGTGCCCAGTATTCAGTGCTGAATTACACTCTGGGAAATAAAAGAAACATAATTTCCAAAAGAAATGACAATTTTCACAGCAGTTTACAGATGTATTAAGGGACAAATTCCAGCTTTAACGAGCTGGTCAAAGGCCATCCCAGACAGGAAACTCCAACACTATCGAAAGGAAAAGAAAGGAAAAGGAAATGGAAAAGGAAAAATTTCTTCTAGGACGGAAAACACTTGCAAAACAGCTCTGCATTGTTATTCAAAAAGAAAAAGAAACACGTTCTTTCTATGCTGGCGGATGGGCAAGGCTACAAGCTAGACAGCCTCTACCCTAAGGATCATGAAGGTCTGGTCTTTTCTTGTCTATCTCTATTCAGTGATATAAGAAGCCAATGCAGACCTAGATTTTACCTTCCTACTCACATCCTTTCCACTGACAACACACATTCTTACAATATTTAAAAACTGATATTAGAATAATAATCTTGCTCTTTCCTTCTAATTTTATGTGAGTTGATTTACACTAACACTGGTCACATTATGGAAATCAACAGGAACCCAAGCTGGTGTCTTATGTTTATGTGCATGAAGAATTTATAGAATTAATACAAAACAATTTGTTTTCATGATCTTGCTTTACAGACAAAGAAGTATATGATCCTTTTTATGAGTTATGGAGCTGACTTTCACAATCTAGGTCTTAGAAAAATACACACATAAGTAATATTAATTTGTTTGAAAGTCTCATGTTTTTAGGACACAGCAACAAAGCTGTGACATGGGATCGTGGTCACAGAGGGAGAAAAAAGTGAAGTCTCATACACGAGCTTTGTACAATCGGGCTAATATCACTTTTCCTGAGATAGCATCCGACTTCGCTAGAATTACAGAAAGGGAGATTACAGCCTGAATAGGTGTTTTGCAAATAAAACACTAGAAGAGTGTTAGCACTACCTTTCATTACCCAAATGGGGTGATGAAAAAAGGAACAAGGATACTAACGAAGCTGATAGCAAGGACCTTACAAGCTGCTGAAGAGTTCAAAAAGATCATCTCTGTAATGCCCACACATTGTTAAAAATCACTGCTTTCCCTGATAACTGGCAACTGCAGTTCAGAGAGACTTCCTTACGCACAACTCAGTTCATACATTTCCCCTAATCACACTTAAGTCTGACACTATGGTTATTAGTCTAAACCCCCATAATTCTCACATTTAGGCAGTTTGAAAATGTTATATGAACCAGTGGGTGCATCATTCACCTTCAAATCCTTCACAGATAGCAAACAACGGCTGAGAAATACCCCATTGCTTTGTAGGAAAGCAGCACAAAAATCGAAATCCAAAATAAAGGAACAGAAGAAAGATTAAAACCTAGATTCAAATTATGTAACACAGGCTATTAGTTATTTACTGAAGACAGTCCTCCCATTATCCTTTATTAAATCCCTAAAATATAATACCTTAAAAAAGGTCTATTCATTTTGTCATTCTTTGGCTTTGCAGACATAGGAGGTGGTAATTATAGTTTAGGTGCAGAATTAGCTATTTTTTCAAAGGTTGTAATCTAGAGGCAAATACTGTCTGAAGTCCAAAATTTTATTTTATTTTATTTTATCTTTAAATCTGCTTTACCACTGTGGGATGTCTACCTTTTAATAAACCCACTTTTGTGAAGAGTCAACAAGATGCATCTGGACAGGGTGCTAGATAATCTCATCTAGGCTCCCTTTTCCATGAAAGGTTGGCCCAGATGACCTTTTGACGTCCCTTCCAACCTGGGGTATTCTATGATTCTATGATCAAAAATGCCCATTTTGTATTAAATACCATACGTTCTAGATTTAGAGACTTTCACGGAAGTTATGCATACTCAATACTTTTGTAAAACAAGGTCTTACAATGTCTCAGATTCAGAATTAAAATTAATACAGCTAGAATTAGCTACTAGCTTCAGATATGTAGGTTCTAAGAAGTTATGACCTAAATTACAGTGCAAAAATAGGCCTCAGAAGGGAAAAGTCATACCAACAAGCCACCCTTTCTGTTGGTAAAAAGAAGACAGGGCTTGTAGAAGCATTAAAAGTATCTTTTACCATTTTATTTTAATTTTAGTTGTTTTTTTTTTTTAACACACTACTTTCAATCATCTCCCTATTGCTTGGCAAATACCAAGAGTTTGGGAAAGGAAATGAAAGACCTTTCCCCTAACTGAGCTCTAATAAAAGAAAGGTTGCTTCATCACTTGCTAGCTGTGATCTTAGCCCTAGAAAAGCAAAGGCTAATTATAATATACAAGATTCTGTAAACAGAAAAGAAACATAATCTACTATCACTCACATATATTAACAAGAAACAAAAATCCTCTACAAAAAGGACCATAACTTTAAGTTACCCCCCGCCCTTTTTTTTTTGGGGGGGGGGGGGGGGGGGGGTGGTGTGTTTGGTTTTGGTTTGTTTTGCTGTGCTTTGTTTTGATTTTAATTTAAGCAGCAATTCAATTTATTTCACTTTATCATCACAATCCTTTAGGAAAACAATCAACCAGCTAACACAAACTGACCAAAACTGACCGTAACCTGAACAAAAAAACAAAGCCAAAAAAAAAAAAAAAATCACATCATTGCAGATGACTGAGCCAGCTACTCTCAAAAGGTTAGCTGTTATTGCAGGACAGGTATTACAACTCACATTTCTAGCACTTATAATGCCTCTTAGGAAAACAAACATCCTACAGCCTCTTTACAAGAAAAAGGTTTTTTTCCCATATGATACATTATCTAAGCTTCTTATTATGTACGTAATACACACACACTCTCTGTCTCTCAGAATTTAATCACAATATAAGATAATGAAGTCAGCACCTTCTAGTTTTTTCTTAGTTCATGATGCTTTCACAAGGAGTATAAAGGTCCTATTTTTGAGGCAAAGACTCCAATTAATAAAGGGCCAGAAAAGAAAAACATAGAAACCACGACACAAGAATTTCTTCAAGTGCAGTGCTTGTCATAGGCAACAGTACTCATCAGTTCATTGGATGCTCCACACAATTAAAGTGGTATTTTGTAACTGGAGGGAGGACAGGGGAGAAGGGGAAGACTGTAGTGACTCCTCAGGCTGAGATACAAGAGAACAGAGCATACACCTACAGTTTTTATGACATACCTCTTCTTCTCAAGGAATAGAGAATTCAAAGGGATTATGGAACTTGCTTGTACTTCGGCAAACAATGTTGTATACCATCAATCAATTAAATGTGTAGAGATCTGTAACAGGACTACAAAGAATAGTTTGAATCAAGCATGAATGGAAATAGATGTGTTGTGAAAGCACCCAAAGAATAGTCAAAGAAGGAATAAGAGATGTCACAAGTTGATGGGCACCCCCAAATATACCAGCGATCAACTTCACTTCTGTATGGAGTTCCTTAAGAGTTCTGGTTTTGTAAAATAAAGGAAAAAATAAAATCATTAAGAGAAGGTGACAGGAAGATGAAAAACAGGACTAGAGCTATAAACCACCTATACAAGGCGGCAGAAGGACAGTGGGGAAATCAGCAATGTTGCCTACTGACTTACAGAGATGTACAGAATGAAAAGGCTAAGATCGCAATCACTGTCAACTCCTAAACAGTACAAAAGGTACAGTCAAAAAGCACCGTGTGATCAACAATCAAGAAAAAAACAGGAGATATGATGAGGATTTAATAGCTGGCATCTTTTACCCTTCCTGTCAGTGTAAGTAATCCTAGCCCCATCACTTGACCACACGTCTTGGTGCTTCTGGATATGTGAATAAGAGAGTGAAATCAGCGAAAGAACGAGCGTGAGAAAGAAAAATCACCTTCCTTTTGTACAGGGCTTCCACATTAAATTTTGTTACACTAGTTGCAAAAATTATGGTCCCAGACCACAGTACTGAAAAAAGTCATAGGACACTTAGCTCACAGCAATAAGCTTAGTACTGTCCCTTGCTGCACAAGCCAATGTGCTTGGGCGTGCTGAAACATATGATCCATTCACAAATGCATGCCTACTGCATAGTCTCATGTGAAAACATATGTCACATGATCAAATAACTATCCCTAAGCATCTTACATGCTGGGATTTTAATAATTAAGGAAATCTGTTCATAAACAGGAAAAGAGAGCTATGTGTCACTCAAGTATAAACGCCCTTGTCATGAGAGTCTTTTCTTTCTGTCTTCTATAAAATGAACCACTGGGAAAGGATAAAACAATTTCATGTCCTAGAGCCAATAAAAGCTCTGCTGTTATTACCAGTACTAATGCAGTAATTCATTGCCTTTTCTCACACATGGTAGTCTCCACTAGTAGAGCCCCATGCACAAATACCAAAATCAGGCAGAGACCTTCCTCCAGTGGCAAGAGGCCGAGATTTGTGACGCATGCAGATCGAAGTTCTACCCCTGCTGGCGCTGTGAAATTCCATATGGTCATGGTGAACGACAGAGTGACAACCATGAAGCAGCCAGAGATTTGTTACAGTTCAGGCCCTGGTTAACAGCAATTTGAGAAACATTTCTGCTCATCCTTCCAGTTCATACTCTCCACAGAAGGAACCATACTTACAAACATAACATCACACACACACTCGATGCTGTTATTTAATTTTTCCTGCTGTAAGCGCCTACACCAAATGGATGAATTCTCCATTGCATTTCATGGAACAGTAAGGACTTTTAAGCAAATAATAATGCTGGCCCCAAAGAGCTTGAAAGCTGAAAGGCAAAACAAAGGGAGTCTATTTTCCATATCTGAAAAGCAGTAGTATGAATAATTGTGGAAGCACTGATAAATAAAGCATGTTATTATATAAGTAACCTTATACACTGTAAATACTTGATGCATGGTTAGTACTTTAACAGCATGCACATTAAGTATTATTGAGTTAAAGCTTCAAACAGTAAATTAAGCTCCACTACTCTGTCTCTTTAAAGAGGTTTTTTTCCTTTGAAAAGTATTACAATGTAGGATAAGGCAACATTTCATTAACATGCAAGTGTTGAAAATAATAATAATGAGCCAACACAGTCACAGTTTGCAACACAGACAGACAATTTTATTTTATTTAAACAAAAAAAAAAAGTTGGACAGGAAAAAAGAGCCTTAAGAGAAAAGAAGCAGACTATGTTTGCTCTAATGGGAGGTAAAGAAAGAACAAAGGAACTTCTGACCTCAGGCACAGACAAAAATAAAAGGAGTAATGTGGCTTCTTTCCTCACACAATTGCTGACTCTGTATTCACTTATTCCCATTACATATCATTCAGATATGCAAAGGAGCTGGTAATTTCTTCAGGGGAGATTTTTGCCATGCTATTTATTAGCTAGGAAATAGTTCCTGACACATGCTGAATTTTTGACAGACTTGCTTAGTTTTGACTCAGCCTTTTGATAATTACACAGCAACAGTGCCTATGAATACAAGTAATTTCTATTTGCTTCTTACGCTGTGATTATTCCAGAGTTCTCCTGATAGCACTTACTGAGTCATTTCAAATACTATTCATTTTTTATAACTTCTACCTATTCATACTACTCGGGGTTTTTAAGCCTGTTTGTTTGTTTTGTCTTTTCCCAAATAATGGTTAGATTTTTAACATCTATGAAAATGGCTGTGTAGTGATTAATGGTATTGCATAAATCCTCTGTAAGAAGGAAATTTATGTGTTTCTTCATGCACTATACCTCAACCAGCATATCTGTCTAACTTTCAATATACTCTGCTACTTCATTCCATAATAGCAAGATATACAGTTCCTAAGGTGACAAGGCTTTTTGAATCATTGCTTGTGAGCATCTAACTTGAGACATCCTAGTGGGAGGCCCTGCTTCCATAAAGTAGACTTTAATATTCCCTGAAAATCAGGCCCCTTTCAGGCTCCTTAGCAGCAATGACTGTGGATGGGGGAGAAGGAAGCACATACTGGATGAGAAACGGTCACTTAAGTATGTTACGGCACAGTACTCGTTCTTTTAAGGGTTGAAGACAGCTTTCTGTTTCTAAATTAGCTAGTTTAGGTCAACCTGGAAATGAGATTCTCTTCACATCTTCTATGCCTCTTCTGGAACTGCTTATCTCATAATCTTAAATACTAGATTCATTACGTTAATTACTTTTTCACAATTATCCAAAGATCTGGTAAAACTTGGCATTTTTGTGGAACAGCAGCTTGCCTTTTCCCACTTGCGACAGACATCACCAGTTGGTGGGTCCTTTAATCTGCTGTATTTAGTAAAGGAAACAAAAAACTTGGATGCTACACTGTACATGGTGCAGGTCTCTTTCCAGTGCCCAGAGGAACACTGCCAGAAGAGACATTGCCCCCACTTGCTACCTGGGACTGAAGCCATTCTGCCAACTCTTCTAAGCTGACGCGTCTCCTGCATTTTCAGAGGAAGACACGTACCAGACAGGCTGCTCACCACAGAACTTGACACAACAATCTGACACGGTGAAGCCAAAGACATTTCAGATGTTTGTTCTTAAGAACACAGCACGGGGACTTTAGTCCAAATCCGAAGCTGCATTAACACAAGGCTTCCCAAGATAAATGTGCCCCATAAGCAACTGTTTAAAAAGTAATCTGATCCGTATCTCAAACATGAACTCCACACTCCAAACATTTGCATTGATTCATTACCTAGCACAGCACCCAGTGAATCTCTAGCAAAACAGTACGGTATTTAAGCTAACTGATAAAGTTCATAGCTCTAGATTAGGCTTAGTTAAACTCACATGCTTGACAGGAAAAAAGAAAAGTGCAAGAAAATTAGAGCAAAACACTTGCATTGGTGATGACAGAAGAACCCTGGCACCTGTAACAGGCTATGCCACTAAACCTGAACTATGGTCATGAAATGTTGAACCTAAGCCCTACCCTATGCACAAAGAAGACACAATGTGTCTTTTTTGACCTCTGCTTGCCTTCTTTTGCCTCAAAGCATCATGCATATAGGTATTAAACCACAGCATGAAAACTCAAAGGAAAATTATGTAGTCTATCTAGCAAGCAGTTAGGCAATTTAAAGGTTAGAAAATGAAAATCCTGTAACCACCTGGTCATTTGTTTCAGAACAACCTTATACAGAACCTTCTTTTTTTTCTTTGTGACATAGAGTCTCCTAACTCCTGTGGTACGATGGAAGGAAACACAGGTGAGAGACCAATAAGGGAAGATGGAGAAGGAACTGAAGAGGAGTAGGATACTGAAAGGGGCTTGATAGATGCTCTAGCCCTTTGCCAGCACTCCCACTTTGGTACACACTGAAGGGCAAGGACACCTTAGGTATGACACATAACCACTGCAGCTAGCTAGAGCATTGATAGAGTGACTTTTCAAACAGTCAGTCTTCTATGATCCCAGCAAATAAGAGATCATTATCAAAGGCAGCTCAGCTCTCTGGGAGCGGAGAAGCACTGACAGACCAGAGCCATAATGATCCCATTCTAGCTGCCTTCATTGCGATAGGCATAGTCGCACGAATACACTGGAACAGACCAGTGTATTTGTTACTTTTATACAGTGAGTTAAAAGATTTAACTATTCCTCATATCAGTGGTGAAATCTTTGACAACAGAGGCACATAGTGGACTTCTTTAATGTTACAGAAACTATACAACAGTATCTCCCAGTGTTTGGTGTTGGTAAGCTTAGACAAGTCCAAGAGCTCACCATGTCTGCATGTAATACATCCATGTGTAGCTCCTGCATTTCTTATTCAACGTTCAGTTCTGTCTAGCTTAAGCATAGGAGGAGATCACATACTGTCTCACAGTGCTCATGGTGATGTTCAGTATTTGTATGATGCTGATGCAAGATGGTCATATGCCAACAATCTCAAAGGGCAGATTTAAAATTGTGTTGTAGTGGTGGCAAGAGTCTTAACATTAAATCTTGCAAATTCAGGAAATTTACATCTAATACAACCTATTGCAATTATCTATTATGGGGTTAACTTGCAAGATCCGTATTTTTAGAAAGCTAGCTGCATCATGTTTATCATGAACATTAAAACAGTCATCGCTAGTATCACAGAATTCCAGACAGTTATTTTCAATTTCTTGCAAATTCTTCTTTAAGTGGTGGGAAGAGAAATGGGTAATACAGGCAGTTGTTTCAACTTGCAGTACCATGCCTCCCATTATGCAAACTGCAGTGGGATCAGCAGGCAGCTTTCTGCATTGAGCAGAATACACCTGCCATCCCTCTTCTCCTCTGCACAAGCTCTCTGTGCTGAAGAGAAGATGGTGCATTCTGCTGCTGGCAGCTTCTGGGAGAAATTGTCTGCTGCTTTGTGTGGGATAGCAGACAGTACAACCATCGTGGAGATCCCAAAACACAGATACCACTTCTGTGGTTACTGAAGATAGATCACGGACTAAAAAAAGGCTGGTAACTGCATACAAATATTTTTAGCTCAAATTTTTGGCTCACTTCTAGGTCAGTTCAGTAACTGCTGGAAGACCATACTTTCAACAGCTGTTAAGATTTTGTTTTTTTCCTTTTCTTTTTAACAAAGCTTCCAAATAGTGTCACTACCTCACATGAGCATTTTGACTATGATATGCCTATACATTCTGGGCAGCATCTTCCTCTTCAAAAAAATCAGTGACTGCAAGCTACAACGGCGTACACCAGAAGAACTTCTTGCCCATCTTTACTGCATGTTTCCTGTGCTTTATCCCTTCACTCTTGCAAGCAGCAGTAATAAAAGTTGTAGCCGTAACTCTCCTTGACAGCACCGTATTTAAGGTTGCACCCTTTCAAAATGTGCCTTGGAGAGATGATATATTAAACAAACTGCTTCTGACATGGATGGAGCTGTCTGTCCTTCTTAGTCAAGGGAACAGAACAGCATTTGAAACATAAACCCCTTTGAGCACAGGAAAACCCTGTTTCTGTATTCCATGATGAGTCAGGGAGAATGAACCATAAAGTGCAAACTATAGGGCATGTTGCATCATGGGTGTGTGCTGAATGGGGATGATATCAGAACATGCAGGAACATAGGCAGTATAACAGTGGAGATGTTTGTATTTAGAGTCTTTGCCCTGGAGAAATACCACACCATTTTAATAAACAATGCATCTTCCATATGAGGTCCATAATCTTGTATTTTCAAATCGATCCAATCTGTCTCCTATGGCAATTTCTACCAACTACTGCTCAAACTTGCAGTAGAAAAAGCCAGTGTGGTTTTCAGAGGGAAAACCTCACAAACGTTGTTACACAGTTCAAAGTGTTGGCCTTGTACCTGCAAATAAAACTGTGCATGTGTTTTCTCCATCTCCTACCTAAAATAAAAGGCTCAGTATTACCTATTGTCAATGCAGCCCTTTTCATCCGTTCTGAAAGAAGAGAAGAGCAGAACTCCCCATGAATCATCAAAACAAGCTGCAAATATACTAGATCTGGCTCTAAACAGCTATACTTTCCAACAACACAACTACAGATTAAGACCAGTCCTTGAGAAAATGTTTTCTTACCACTGACGTAATTCCACTGCTGTAGTAAAGCCAAGTTAAAGAGAAGAAAAAAGGAGGGACGGGGGAGAACAGTCAGGGGGAAAAGACATTGCTGAATTCAAAACACGTTGTGGTTTACCCCAAAATCACATCTGACATTTTACATGGTTTTTACAACCATATTGTAATACAGTTTGAAATTCACTTTTTTTTGGTATTGATTGCAAACCTCAATAAAAACCTAAAATATCTTTTCCTTCACTGTTAACAAGGTTGTCAGTTCTAGAACAGGAGTTGGGAGCAGGTACATGCACTCTAGTTTTATGGAGAAGGATAATGAGCTGGGTCCGTCCTTCAGAATCTTGGAATTGCAGCAGGTACCAGGATTTTATTTTCTTCACTTTCTACAATGTTTTACCAGTTCTTCTGAAGAAGAAACTTCTTTTAGTATAAAATTACAGTGAAGCAGGTCCAAATACCAGGACGAGCCCACAGTTTCGATCCGCTGAAACTAAGAGAGGCAAACTGCTTGTTACCAGCATATATATAATCTACCTAGAGTTCATGAGATGTATTTAAGTTTCAGTCTTCTAGAAAGTAGTATCAAGTGCTCTCCAAGATCAAATTGATTTACTGAATAGAAATCATGTGTCATAACTATTCATACATGGCCACAAGAATGGCCAAGAGTCTATCTACATAAATAATTGCTGCAGTTGGCTCCCTAAATAGTAGATCAAACGGGATACAAGCCATTGGTGATTATTTTGTAAAAATGTCTATGTGGGTATTCAGCCTCGAAAGACTGAAAGTCACAGCTTGCTTGGCACAGGTTTCCATAAGGTCCCAAACCCATGATGTTAGCAAGGCACAACTGCCAAAAGTGAGAAAATGGAAGCCCTCTCAGAGAAAAAGATAATTTTTCAGGTTTTTTCTTTTCGTATTTTTTTTCACGTCAGAAAATTCAGATTACTATCAATAAAATTCTTTGCAAGACAGGAAATTCACCCAGGACTGTGACTTACCTGTTTAAAATTACTTCTACAAAACCTTCTAAAAATAAATATAAATATGTATAACGCATACATGGAAATATATTAACCTAAATTTCTTTTTAGCACATTTATTTTTGTCCACAATAGAACAGCTCCTTCTCACATCCCAATGCCAGGACACTCCTAGGCCTTATTTTTGAGGAGGCGGGGGGGGGGGGGGGGGGGGGGCAGGAACGGGAGCATCCACCTTAAAAAGGATAACATCTAGAACAGAGGAGGAAAAAAGACTAACTTTCCTGACTCAAATTGATACCATTCCACTGCTAACAGGAGGAGGAGAGGTGTAAAACAGCCATCTTCAGCTCACTTCTGCGCTTGTCCCTTCCCCACCTCGTCCTAATTAAAAATAGCTTTAATTTTAACCTGCTCTACATCGCAGTCAGATTTGGGCGATGCAAATACAAAGACAGAATTGACATACAATGGCTTTAGCCTAAGCAGGAGGTACGTGGTGCTGCAGGTTAGAGCAACATTCCCTGAAAATCTGAGGGCTTCTCTTGTGGCAGCTAGATGAACAGCTGAAAGAGCAGCGGCTGACCAAGAGTTATTTTGGGGGTTAACAGAGATTGTTTACCATATGTGGAGACCAGATAAATGACCATCCAACTGCCCTTTCAGTCACCCAGTTTCAAACCTGTCAGTATTACTACGCTTCCTACAAATAGCTCATTATAGCAATTATCAGTTGCTACCACAGTAGCTTGAATATTGGTAAGTCATAAAGCCCTAATAAAGTAAGGTTCAGCAAAGCTAATGCATGCATAAAAAGCATCTGGATTCCTTTGAGATGCTACTGTACTTGAAAGATGCTATATTAAAAGGCTTAGAAGGTCTGTGCAGTTACTTTCTTCCCTCCAAATGCATGTCCAGTCCTCTGCACGTGTGATACAAATATTAAGGCTTAAAATGAGGAATGAAAGGGCTGCATACTTAGCTCCCAATCCTTCTTTCCACGTATTTCAAACAATGACGTTACATATAAAAGGGGTAAAATCCTCTGAAGTCAATAGTGTAATTCCCAGTATAGGAGCTAGGAGGATGCAATCCAAATTCTTTTTTTGTTTAAAAAGGGAATCAAGTAGGCTATTTGCATTTATCTGATCATTACTGAATTACGTTCATGTGCCTAAGAAGTCTTAAGTTACTGGGAAATCCGGTAATATTATTCACATCTAATCAAAGTGGAATGATCAATGCCTACTTAAAATCTCCTATTTCACAGCAGAAGTACTCAACATTTTGAAAAACAAGCAAAAAACTAAAATTTCATACTTGCAAGAAAATTGATATATGTGGTCTAGTGAGAGAATAGCTCTTTGTCGACAATTTCTGAGGCAAGGTAAATTCAAATCCACTGGATTTCCTCATTATGCTTCTAGTCTATTAGTAGATAAGAATTTTAACCAGTTTAAGAGCACAAAAGAATAAGCATCAATATTAACAAAGAAAAAATACTTTGTGTGTGTATATATATATATATATATATATACAATTTTTGTATTAATCACCTCTCACATTACAATGTGAGCATGAGCTTCCCTCTGGCATCAGACTATATATGGTGTGATGGTGTTTATTTTTAAATATTCATTCCAAATGAGTGTCATGATTAAGAAGTCTGGTTGCATAAACAATTAGGTCTCTATGTAATCCAAAGGGTTTACAAGCTCAACACACATTCCAGTCAACAAAGACAATAAAAGATGAAATAACACAAATGAAGCCAATTTTATCTGTTTCTAAAACGGTAAAGAATTTAAAGAAATTCGAAGAAGAAAAAACCAAACAAACAAAAAAAAGGTCCAAGAATTGTGATGGAATAAGGTTCAAACAACAGACAAAAAGTACTTCCAGAACACCAAACAGAAAACAGAACCAGGATAACACTTAGGGAGGTATTGCAATGTTCTCATTCTTCTCAGAAAAAACATGCCATGAGCAAAATACACACTGCTACCTTGTTAAAAGTCAACTTTATGTGTGTTTTTAATTAGTCTTCCTAAAGAAACAAAGCTTGTGCAATTACTTTTTGTTGTCCCTAATAATGGCTGCATGTGTTGGCCAACTTCTGCCAAATTTGAAAGAACATCCATTCATTCTTATATCATTCGAAATCAAGAGCTATCAAGAGAGAGGAACATCTTATGCATGTCCCTGGGGGGGGGGCTTGCTTGCTTCTGAAACTATCTGTTGAAAGGGTTCAGTTAGCCATTTATTTTTTAACTTTTGGACCATGTACCCTATGATTTTAACAAAATATACTAGGAAAGGTTTTGCACTGAACCTCTGTAGCTTGCACACACTTCTGAGAGCACAGGGATTAACAGCATTGTGAAGCAGGTAGTGAAAAATATGGAATACAAAGTGTGCACATGACTAATACACATTTTGTTCAAATTCTTGCATACAGTGCACAAAAACTACAGTGACTTTTCCAATCGTAGACATCTGCAATCTTACAAAAAATCATCTGAGTCTTTGTAAACCCATTCATTGGAGAACTACTATCCAAAACAAGGTCCAAAGGATCAGCTCAGTGGAATGTGAGAAGCTGGCAGCACTGCACTGACAGAGTAAAGGTTATCCAAGTAACATTCATTGTATTTGGCCATTTTCCCAAAACATATGAAGAGGGGGGTTGTTTGTTTTGTCATTATGTGAAAATCTTCCATTTCCACCCTAGTATTACATAGGACAACATATAAAAGTGAGGTCTCCAGAAATGCCCAGTACCAGCCTAGCTCTCCTCTCACTGAAAAGGATGAGTTTTGCTATTGACTTTGAGGAAAACAGAGTAAGTGCTCTTACAAATTATTGTTCTGAAAACAGCATTTTACTCTCAGCTTTATTCCAGAAGTATTTGATTTCCAATCTTAATTTTCAAGTTGAAGTTTTCCACTAGAAACATGAAGTAAATACATTGTTCAATTACTATTTTAAGCATTCCTACAGAAAAAAAAACACCTTTACCATCTAATTGTCCTTCTTCCTAGAATCATTCATACAGCGCTGTCCATTAAATCAAAGAAAAGGGAAAATATGAAAAAGCATGTAAGATCCACAATGCAATGCATGTGTATACATTCTTCATATTTATACTTACATATTAATTTAACCTCTTCATAAAAAAATAAAGACTTCCAAAGAAGTGGCCTGTGCCAAAGTCTATGTCTTTTCTCCATGTATCAGCAAAGTCAACGGAAAAAAAATTGTTAAGTCTAGACTTTAACCAATGCTTCTGGTTTAGAGCTATCCACATTCAAGACTGATTGTCTCTCCTGCTTCTTAAGAGCAAGTGAATTTTTGAAAATTAATTTTTTGCAACAGCTGTTCTACACATACCTAAGACTACAGAACATGGATTCCTTCCCCTTGCAACATACATGTTACCTCAAAAATGAAGCTTCAGTTCCTCTGCTTACACCCAAGCCCATCTCATTTACCCTACCCTGACTGCTGCTAATTACATTTTCAAAGCCGTGTCATCCCCCATACAGAAGAGAAACCTGAGGCAGAGATCATTTAGGATCATCAGTGAGTCTACAGCAGAGATGGGATGAGAATTTAGGAGAACAAGAATTGTGTCCTACAGTGTGTTAAACCACACCTATTTTCTTTACAGCCCAGAAGACTGTCATTACCAGCAACATTAGTTACTTGAATTCTGTAGGCAAGTATAGGAAGACTACCAGGAGCTCTCCTGTTTGTTCAACTCTTTCTCATCCAGCTCCCAACCAGTCAAAAGGATGTGGCCTACGTATTTACATTCTCTGTCTCTCCTCTCTCCTGTTTTCCTGATTCTGGACACAACCAGGACTTGAGGGAAAAAAAAAAAAAATTCAAACTGGCTAAGTCAGTACAAATCACTTGGTAATTTCAGTAAGTTCAAAACATGCGGGAAAAGAAGGATTTTGTGGCTGTTATAACTGACTTCTACTAATATGGGAAATATTTCTGATCTGCATAACCTCCAAAAATCAAGTAACCAAAATTTATCTTAAGCGTTTAATTTCCAAATAATCCAGAATTTCAAAAATATGAACCTTTTAAACAGCATCCCATTATTCAGGAGCATAACACAAAGTAAAATTTTGTTTGTGTACTAGTGTCTCCAACACCATCTATCCCATCTACTGAATCACAGAATTATGCAGAGAGATGATACAGAAAAACATACACACTTCATATTCTGTATATACACAGTTTGTAGTCATACTAAATAAAACATACACAACCTGTTGAAGTCTACCATATTCACCCTTATGTCAATAAATGACTTGACATTTTAAAATACAAACTATATACGGTGTATTTTTAGGAGTGGAAAATGTAATTGCAAAAGACATTAGGTATCCCATGTATCATAAGCACTTTTAAGAAAACATCAACAGCTTGGCCATTTCGGAGGGGATAAAAGAGAAAGCCAGACTCCTGAGCCCAGTTATCTCAAAATTTGTCCCCTTTCATCCAATTTTATCATTCAATTAGCTTAGAGAAAGATGGATTAGCTGGTTGAGATTCTGTCAACTAGAATGCTAAGACAGTACCTGATTCTTATCTTAGTTTTCACTAAATGCAGAGTAGATCCAGTGGAATCAGTCAAATCAGTGTTATACAGTAACTGTGCAAGTAAGAAAAGGATTCAGATACTGACTATTTAATTCAGACTCAGGAAAAAAGTAAGTCCTTTGTAAGTCTCCAGAGTCTTTCTCATTTGTTTTTTCCAGTTATCTAGGAATATCTACAAGTCTGTCAGTCCTTCATTCCTATCATCTGAAGTAAGATTCCAAAAAGCTGGATAGCTGAATGTCTCCAAAGAAATGCCTTTTGCCTGCAAAGATCTAGCACGGACAAAAGGACATCTCCACTTTTATATGGACTGAAATGAAGAGACATAATCACAATTTGTCTCTCCTGAAACACACAGCTTTCTGCATCACTTTTTTTCCTCATGAGACCTTTCAGTGCTGTATTTTTTTAAATTATTTGTGATGGAAAAAACATGGAAGCTTTCACCTTTTCTATTTAGGTATAATTGAGACCTGAAGTGACTTCAGATTTGTTTCCTCTGAAGGTCTTTAGCTCCATTTCTTGTGAAAAGGAATGTTTGTCTCTCAAGGTATTTCCCATTCATAACTTCTGGCTAATTTAATCTAAATTTGACAGAGCATCAGCAGTTTCAACAGATTAAATTCTTGCTAGTTTTGTGGAAATCAGCAACTAAGGAAGCATAGGAAGAGGAACAAAGTGAGTGCTCCCAGTGAAAGAAGGTAATTACACCTCAATCTTTATCCAACACTTTAGCATGTGAATGGATTTGCACTAGCCACCGTGTCTGTTGTCAATTCTCCAGCCAAGTAAGTAGGTAATACGAGAGGGATCTGAAAACTTTTTGTAGAGAGATAAATTAGGATAACAGGATACATTTCAATAGAAAAATCAGTCCTCATTAGTTCAGCTGTTTATGAAACAACCTGTTTTACATTTAAATTCCATGCTCAGTGTGCTATTGAGTGCCGTGGTTAGCAGAACAAACAGTGTTTTGACATTATAAAAGATTGAAAACTGAACCATTGAAAAAGAGGGAGAAATTTAGTCAGAATTATGACAACTCTTTACTGATGTAAAACCCAGAGGATCGGTAAAGAGGTATCAGACAGCAGTCTGAAAAGCAACTAGTTGAGGGGTGTCATTATGAAAATGGAGATGGGAGCTCCCTCGCTGTCCTGAATGAATGCCAAATCAGAATGTCAGGAAGAAGGGATTCAAGAACTCTTTCAGTTCTGTTTACAGTTCAAGGTTTAAAACAGATTCCCTCATACCTTCTCAGATGATATTTTCCTTACAAAAATGAGCTTAATCACATCAAATTAAATAACCCAACTATCCAGATAATGCCCTAAACAGCTATTTTTTACATCTCTAGCCAAATAACGTCACAACTGCATAACTGTAATTTTTCCTGTTACCAGGTCAAATGGGAAAACAGATAAGAAACCTCCTGTTCCCAAAAAGCAGTAATGTTCGTCCATTCTAGGACAACATGCAACCCTACCAGGGTGTTTCCTAAGGCAGCAGTATATAATAGACTTGAAAAATATGACCTTGAATCTTTTAGACAATGATAAGGATCAAATATTTAAATGTTTCATAGTCCAAGACAGTATTTTGTGCAACATTTTTTAGACCTCAAGGATAGCACTGTACTGCCTTTCAATGTACATAGCTCTTCCTACTACTGTGCCTATTGTCTCCACAATACATTTACAGAGAGCAGCATACCACTCCTCTGCCTCTATTTCAATAACCAGACAAGCCAAAGCAGTACCTCCCCTCTGCTTATTTGCCAAATTACATTCACCTTTTCTAAACAGGTTATTTAGGGTTCTGGATGTATAGCATTGCAGGTAAGTATTGCACTATCGAAGTATAATGGTTTCAGTGCTTCCTTGTTTTGCAAAAATACCTTTCCTGATCCTTCTTAAGATCACATTTGCTCTGCTTTAGGATTATATCACAGCCACCATTCATAATCACCTTGCAGTTAACAGTCATACACCATTCCTTCTGTTCCTCAGTCATTTTCAAGAAATACCATTTCCAGCATATAAAAGACAGTGTTACGATTTTGTTATTGGCATGATCTTTCACTTCATACTGCTTATCTTATTTTTCTGTCCAGTGTTCTGTCCACTATTCCAGTGCTCCACACCATCAGCAACTTTCAGCTTTCTTATTTTTCATGCCAACTTCCTTAACAAGAAAGCATTAGAATATTTTCAAATCTGATTTTGAGGTACTCCAGCATTATTCTCCCTCCTATCTAGCACTCTCTTCAGCTTTACTTATTGCTTCATTGCAGCCATTCCTCTTGCCCACCTTTCATTCCTTATTCTAAGCTTCATTTTATTTTAACTTGACTAGTATTTCCCCATGTAACTGTCCATCAGTTTTACTGAAATCCAGCTAAAGACCCCTGCCCCTTTCTAAAAATTAGTTGCGATGTTAGTAGATAGCAGGTTAGTGTAGTACAACCTCTCTCTGGTAAACTTATGATGTATTCCATCTCACTTGTGGTTCAGCTCCTGTAGGCAACCCCTCCCTCAAAGCATGTTCTAAACTAAGACACTGAGATCAAACTAACAACTTTGTAGTCAGGCAAATGTCTCAGCCCCATTTTTAAAAAAAAGACACCACAGGTACCCTTTCCCAGCCATATAAAACAACCTGCTGTTTGATAAATTCTAAAAAAAATCCTAAAAAGTAGATTCACAATTTCATGTGCTGGTTACTTCAGTATTCTGAGGTAGGGATTATCAGGTCTGTTCAGTTTCAACACACTAAGTTCTTTGTGGTTTGCTTCCACCTCAGAAATGATGATTTCCATTTCTATATATACCCCTTCCCAAGAGCTATCCTGCCTTCCCTACACGCCCTACATTATTATCTTTACTGAAAGCAACAGGCAGAGCACTCATTTAGCTTTTGGGCCAGATGCAAATTACTTTTAATCACCACCCAATCATTTCTGTATGGTGTTTTCATTCTTCCTTTCTCATCCTCTCATTACATTTACAATTGCAGAGCTGTTTACTATGTGTTTTGACTTTCTTTAAAGAGATCTACTCTTCTGCATTGGTGAGAAACTTGAGCACTCAATTTGTGTTGAAGGGTATTCTAGAAATAGGAACAATCTCATTCACCAGTGGGAATCACTGATTTAATCCCAAAGAGGGAAGTAAGTTTAAGAACTTGTGAAAGTGGCACACCCTTCAACCTGAAAACTGGGCTATGGAGATCTAGCAAAAATATGTGTAAAGAAGCAGCTCCATGCTGTAGCTGTTAAACTGAGCTTTTAAACCCACTATATATTTTCATACATAAAACTGCATCTTCACATCACTGGCTTTTAACAGATTTTATTCATTCTTTCATGGTAATGAATATATGAGGAAAATATTAACACGTGAACTTCAATGATTCAGGAAGCAGGTGTGTTGCTGCAAGGTACAACTGTGGGGGTTGGAGGGGAGGAGCTACAGAGGTGGCTCCTGTAAGAGGCCTCTAGAAGCTCCCCCGGCTTCAAGTCGGACCTGCCTCTAGCCAAGGCCAGGCCAATCAGTACCTCTAGAATAACATATTTAAGAAGGGAAAACCTGTCGGGCAAGTCTCTTTGTTTTGGGAGCAGAGGAGTGAAGGGGGATGTGACAGAAACAACTACATGGACACCGAGGTCAGTGAAGAAGGGGGGCGGGGGGGCCAGAGCAGAGTTTCCCCTGCAGCCCATTGTGAGACAGCAGGCTGACTCCCTGCAGCCCATGGAGGTTAACAGTAGAGCAGATGCCCACCTACAACTCGTGGAGGACCCCATGCCAGAGCAGGTGACTGCACCCAAAGGCTGTGACTCTGAGAGAAGCCTGTGCTGGAGCAGTTCCTGAAGGACTGCACCCTGTGGAAGGGACCCATGCTGCAGCAGTTCATGAAGAGCTGCAGCCCTACAGGAAGGACTCCCATTGGAGAAGTTCATGGAGGACTGTCTCCCATGGGAGGGATGCCACATTGGAGCCGGGGAGGACTGTGAGGAGCCCTCTCCCTGAAGAGGAAGGAGAAGCAGAGACATTGCACGATGAACTGACCGCAATTCCCATAGCCTGCGCCCCTGTGCTGCTCGGCAGGAGGAGGAAGAGAAATCGGGAGCAGAGCTGAGCCTAGGAAGAAGTGAGGGGTGAGGAGAAGGTGTTTTTAAGATCTGGTTGTATTTCTCACTATCCTACTCTGATTGGTAAATTGGTGGCGGTGGTGTTTAAATTAAATTGATGCTTTTTCCCCAAGTCAAGTCTGTTTTTTACCCACAACCATAATTGGTGAGTGAGCCCTCCCTGTCCTTTGTCTCAACCATTGAGCCTTTTGTTATATTTTCTCCTCTCCATCCCACCGGGGTGGGGGAGTAGGAATGACCAAGCGGCTGCGTGGTGCTTTGTCACCTGCTGGGTGGGCTTAAACCATGACAACAACTAAAGAGGTTAATTCTCAACTGTGACATATGCACAGGCTACCACGAGGCAAGTAGTTAACTTGTACCAGCTGCTGAGAAACAACCAGTATACACACGAGTATCCCATGCCAAAATGCAGTAGGTATGAAATATTTCTCCCCTCAGCCTAAAAACGAGTAAGCCACCATACAGATACTCTGCTATGGAGTCAGTGTGTGGACAGTCAACACAGGCAGCTGGCATATGGTATCTTGTTATCTATATTAACCTGCTTAAGTATCAGAATTCTCTAAATCTACAAGAAGGTTATTTCCACTCCTCCCAACCATTTTAGTAGCCCTCCACTGGATACAGGCAAGTATGGCCTTCTTGTGCTGGGGAACCCAAAACCAGACACAGTACCGTACTTGCAGTCTCACAAACACTGAAAAGAGGGGAATAATCACCTATCTCACCCTGCTGGCTACACTCTTGCTAATAGAACCCAGTATGTAATTGGCCTTCTTTGCTTCAAGGGCAAACTGTTGACTGATGTTCAATTTGTCGTCACGCTGGGACCCCAGGTCTTTTGCTGCAAAGCTATTTTCTACCCAGTCTGCCCCCACCCTACACTTACTGCATGGGTTAATTCCATCCCAGGCACTTGACTTTGCATTTGCCTTTCATTCTTTCCTTCTTGACTTAACTCTTATTTTGGGTTCTTATTTCCCACTCTGCGTCCAGATTGTTAGCCACACACAGAAATACAGTACGAATCCAGAATTTCAAGGACAGAGATTGATGTGTGACCCTCTCCTCTTTTCTCAGCTTTGTAATCAAGGAATGCTTAGTCACAACATGACTAAATCTATACAAAAAAAATGCATAGAGCACAAACTAACTTCTTTCAAACTCTTTGGCTATCAGCACACTGCCCTGTAGACTACTTTTACCAATCTTACTTTTCCCTTTCAGAAACTCTCAGGTTTTACTGTGAGACCTTGAAATGCTGTTCGGAGAGAAAGAAAAAAGAAAACTCATTGTCCATCTACTATCAGTCTTCTTCGCATTGTGTCTTAGCCATCCCTTATTTCTTTATTTTCCCTTTATGTCCTAGATGGCAACTAGTAATTTGGCCTATTGCCAGGAAGTGGAAATAAATTCGATCCCTTATCTCAGAATGCAATTCTAGATTGCTACTAGTGCTGAAATTTGCTCCTGCTTTTTGTTTTAAAATCAAATAGCTACATTACCTTGATTTCATAGCTAATGGGGGTGGGAGGTGTCCTATTTCTGAACATGTGCTATTTACAGAACAGTCTCATGTCAGTGCTAAAACACAGGAGGAGTGAGTCATCTGTATCCTGTACATGAGAAACTAAAATGATTGCTTCAATACTTACAAACCCCTTGACCAGCTCTCCTGTTCTAGCAACACACCAAGAGCAGCACTGTTATGCATCGCTTGGGTAAGGAGCGACCATGAATTTTCACCCTACCAGGCATGCCATATGTAGAGCATTAACTTAAACTGGGGCAAAGAAGATTTACATAATAGCTTTATACACTAATCGTATAGTCTTCAGACCTCTACAGTTGGCAAATAAAAAAAAAATTGGTGCCCTATTTATCAGGATAATTACTCAGGGGATCCCACAACACCAGAGAAAACCTCCATAAAAATCAGTAAAACATAACTTTTTTCCCCGTTCCCAAAATATCCTTCACAGTCTAGAAAGTACCATTATGGAAAATTCTTATGCCTTTCACACTGTCATCCAAATACCCTGTAGCAGACACCCCAGGAACATGTGGACTAATTTGAAGCGGTTCAAAGAAGGTAACTGGGAAGAATGTATGTACTGTCTACAGGCTTAAGTTTGCTTGTTCAAGATTATTTGTTTGAGGAGGAGAACTACTGTCAGTGAGGAAGACAGCAGTGCTAATATAACCCAGTGTAGTAAATCAGGTCGAAAACAGTGCAAAATCCGCAGTAAATACTCACCAAAATTATTCTAAGAACAATGCTGTAATCACCAAGACTTAAAGATTTTATTTATTTATCTTTAAACTGATTTGCAAGTTACGCAAAATGAGGAAACTGCAGCACTGGCTGAAGAAAAAAGCCTGCAGTATGCTAACTGCACCCAGCTTTGCCAAGCCACCTCTGTCCTGATCTGCAATAACTCTTCATTTCAGTTACAGGTCTCCTCTGAAAAGGGGTCCTCAGTTATATCAGACAACATAGCAGAGGAGGGTTGAGAAAAGAAGTCCAACAGAATAAGAATACCTAACTCTTTCACTTGGAACCTCTCTTGAAGTTGAATACTGCTGTATTGATCCCTTTCCAAAGACAGTTATAGCAAAAGCTAAAATTTAACAGGATCCTATTACTATTTACTAAGCACAATCAATTTCCATGACACTTGGCAAACCACTGAAAGAGGTGACCTCTGTCCGAGCAAACTTAAAACATGCAGTAAAATGAGAAAATATGAATTAGGTATTCATTACAGTAGAGGCAGTGAAATTGGAGAATTAGGAGAGAAATTCCACACATAAGGGTCTGCATGAAAAAAGAGGATAGTAAGCAAGAAGAACCTACAGTAAAGCTGCAATGCAGGGAAGGAGAGAAGAAGGGAGACTAAAGGTACAGGCAAAGACTGTTGCCAGCATCCTGGCATGCTGCTGTCAAATGTCTTGATGACTGTTGGGTCAGCTCTGAGTATGGAGGATAATTAGCTCAATAATCAAGGTACTTCGGCACATGAACAGTTGTTCTTTTTGCCTTAGCACGATTATTCATGGACTTAACAGTTATGCATAAAATAAAAGATATACGAATGAGGTGGAAACCAATCAGAAGACACCACAAGTGATTCTTTAATTGAGATAACACATCCCCCCACTGGTACCCATCCAAAGACAAAGTAGGAGGCTGTTCAAAAGTCTTGCAGGAACTGCCTCCAGTGTAAAGCCAGTTGGTTATTCTTTATTCAGGTAAAGACCTTCCTTCCCTTATCCATATCACTATTGCTTTCAGGTTAGATTAGTGCAGGGCACAATTTACAGAATCGTAACTCAATCTGTATGATTCCATTTCTGTAGCTATACATCCACATCACAAGACTCCTATGCCCCAGTTGTGAGCTGTGTCAGTGGAAAAGGTGCGACTGCAACACCCAAGATGTGGATAGTGAGAGTCATGCCACCATTTAATTCCCATCACTTCTTATACCATGTTGCTGTGGTGGCAGGTCCTGCTCCAAGTAGCTGCCTGCATACAAAGAGAGTCATTTGGCTTTCAAGCCCCAAAGAGTCACCGTCCATCTTCTCTGAGGAAAAGGTGGGAGGATAAATGGAAGCATGATACAGGCCAAGTCTGGCCCATGAGCTGCCATTTGGATCAAGCTGCTGTAAATCACATAAACCGGACTCACAGATGAGACGGAAAGTTTACCACTGAGCATATTTAGCATATTTCTCCTGCCTGCCTGCTGATGTTGGAAAACAAAGGTCTAGACAATCAAACCTCTGCTTATTCTAAAGAGCACTTAGCCATGCAAGACAGGTTGCATATGCAGGATGTTCACCTTAAGGGGATTTTCTTTCTCACGCTTTAGGATTTTCTTTCCTGTTTTCCCAGATCTCACTGTCCAACGTTTGCTGGCAAGCTCACGTTTGTTCTAGAATTCTTGGTGTACAACCCACAGAGCAGTTTTTGAGCTACTTTGTGCAACAATCATGCTCTTAAGGTTAAATTAGGCTCTTAAATCCAAGACCTTGACAATCTTGAGTCGGAGGAGGCTACTGACTGGATTTGGGTGGTTCATGCTTCATGGATCAAAAGAAAAAAAAAGTTTAACCCCAAATGGATACTTCTAAAATATTCTGTATTTATTTTTTACTTAGAAATTCATTACACTTCTCATGCAAACTATCCAGGTGACAAAGTGCTACTTACTAGAAGGCAAAGAATTGAAGTCATTCAAAGTACAGGAACAGAAACCGAACCTTAGTGAAAGCCTACAGAACACATGAAAATTTTCCCTTTTTTTCATTATTTTATTATAACCCTTCTTTCCAAATTCGGTTATATACACCAACCTCAACAACCACTAACTTCATGCCAATGTCTGCCATCTCTTTGTTACCCACACAGAAAAGATGAAAATATAATCTGCTTTTTTACTGTGGAAAAAAGTACGTTTTCATTAAGACTTACACAGCATCAGGGAATCATAGAACAGCCCAGGTTGGAAAGGACCTCAAAAGATCACCTGGTCCAAACTTTCATGGGAAAGGGAGCCTAGATGAGATTATCTAGCACCCGTTCCAGTCACAACACGTATCTAAAACAGTCATGTAACTGAAACATTTTAAGAACTGTCACCAAATAAGAAGCAATGGAGAACAAAACACGTTTTCCTGAAAATGTATGAGTAAATGAAAACAGGGAGCAATATTTAAAATGTCCTACTTCCCTCGCTATCTTACACATTACTGGTAATGCTATAATGGATTCAATAGTATTTACAAACCAAATTATTAGAGATTTATAAACTAGTGCAGCAGAAACTTAAATATCATAACATATTACTAGATAAATTGACAGTAACAAGAAATCTCTGTGACCAGCTGTCTGGTTAAAAATCAATCCCCATTATAAAAGAATTTGAATAATGTGCTAAATGTGGATAAAATGTGCTACATTGACTATCCTCATTAAAAACATGAACAGCAGATCTAATAAACAGTAACTGTAGTAACTGGCTGGCTGGTTTCAAACAAATTAAGAGCATACCAGAAAATCCCCCTGAAAGGAAAGTAGAACTCCTGGATCCAGAATATGGTAGAGAAACTCAATCCATAAGAGAAAGTCAAATTGCCTTCTCTTGCTAAATGCAGTATGACAGAACTGGAGATAAATAAGTAAGCTCTGTTTTGCAAATTATCAAATGCAAAGCAAAGTACTGTGGGCATGTCCTGCAGTGGTTTACATCCCACTTCACTGACTATGTTGATTACCATTTTATAAGCACAGACAAGTCCTTCGCTTGTCCACAAATTTTTTTCCCAGAATAATTCTGCTTCTCACTCCAAGATATAGCTGAGCTCCTAGTCACTGTTCTGCATAATAGTCTCTTTTAGTAGCTCTGCACTATTTAGTTTTGCAGCTATTCAACCAGCAGTACTTTCCAGAGATTGCTATTTCTCCCAAGGTTAAAATAAAAACCATACCTGCATTAGGAAAAATGACAATTTCCCAAGAAATCCTTGGATGGTCTGAGTGTGCCAAGGAAGTGTTGCTGCATTATAACTAAATACCAAGTTAAGTAATGAAGACATTATATAGCTCAGTCAATTATTTTCCTACTTTGCTATCCAGAATCATGTAGTTTCCCAGAATCAGTTTCTATCCTGCAATACAACTTTCCAAATGGAAAATCATCCAGGCACAAGATAAAATTTAGATTCTGTCCATTTGTCCAACTTTTCCAGAAAGCCTTAGGTGAATAAATATTCACTTCTCTATTCATCTCTCTTACTCTCAATATGATATTTTTCTTGTATTCATAAACAAGGAACAAGCCTTAGAATTCTCCTATTTTCTTTCCCATTGAACAAAAAAACAAAAAGAAAACCCCCCCCAAAAAAAAACAAACCAAAAATAATGAATAGTTACCATGGGAGAATCAGGCTGCCACCTGACTAACCAAAGGCCCTCCTGAGAGCACACAACATTCTCATGCCACTAACACAGAAAGAAATAATGTGCATTCCCCAGAACAAGTTCCCAGGAGATGGGAATGCTGCTGTTTAACTCCTTCAAAGGCAAGGATACTAGAAACGTGCATGAAGCTGCCCTGCTACCATACACTCCCGGGTATAATTAGTCAACAAGAAACTTTCCCTTGGGAATGACAGACAAAAAGAGAATGTGATCGCTGCGTAAAATACAAATGAACAGGTCATGCCAGTAAGGAAACAACAAACTTCCTGTCCATTAAGGCACCTGCCTTTTCTAGGTGTATGAACCAGTAAGAACAGAACATCAGGGCTACAATTCAGGACTCGGATGAAAATTTTTAATCAAAGAAACAAGACACATGTATTCTTGACTAAATTTGAGAAACCCAAAACTGATCTCTTTAATATTCCTTATGTTATTGTGAGTTCTTGAAATGTTCACTTGGGCTCTTTACTCCCACCCTACAGAAATTTTTCCACCTCCTGTCCTGCAGACTACGTGCATTGTTACTGACCTGCTAACTTGCATTTTCCTCTGGGATTGATGATAATTCACCCAACTTCATACACAGGACAGCCGATAACTGGTGTATCATGTGGCCTGTCCTCTTTTCCTATAAATTCTTATTGCTGTCTGCAAGGGCACTTGGTTCTTCAAAATGGAAGTTAACTCAGGAGCTACTAGACGGGATTTATTTACTTCATTTTTTGCAGCTGTAAACTATGATTTTTTACTTTCTTGCCCTTTTCTATCACCTCTTTTTAGGACAATCAGATTTATAAATCAGATACACAGAAAGGATGTTCAATAAACCTAGAGTATGGGCTGGTGATAGTGGCAGATGACTGACAGGCAAACAGGGAAAGATGCCCAAGACAAATAATTGAAATCATAGCTTTATTGAAAAATCTCAAAATAGTTATTATTTTGACATTAAAAACTCAAAGCAGTTGGGTCAATGCACAATCTCAGTTTTTAAAAGTATCTACATGGTACGGCTCTGAATGTATCATGAAAATGTAACCCATGTCCCATAAGGGCTCTGAACTAAAAAAAAACCAAAATGCAGCCTGCTTTAAAAATAAACAAACCAACTCACATGATATTGTAAGGTATGACTCCTTATTAGTTTTTGTTTTTTTTTTAACTGGTGTTGATAGTGACAGTTGTGTAAACAATTGATACTTAGTCAACTATCTGAGCTTCAGAAAAAAGTTCACTTGACACCAAAGGAAAAAAACTTGAAAAGGTCACACTGCATGGAAGGTGCAGCTGATGCTTCTGCATACTTATAGCAGAAGATGAAAAAAAGGAACCCTTTCATCCAGCAGCCCAGTGTACTCTCCCAGGAGGCTAGAGACACTCTCAGCTCACTCCTTCAGTTGAAGCAATCTGACCATTTGGCTCCGGTTGCACACATCTATTTAATATATCAGAATATCCCATGTTGATGCTTCACATATGTAGCTCAACCTACACTCAAGTAGGAAGCAAAACCTAGACATCCCACCTCAGAAAAGAGCAACACAAACCATGGAGAAATCCAAAGGTATAGGTCCTTCTAGCCTTCTTTATACAGCAAAGAGGAACAATCTGCTCTGCAATGGTTATCACAGTAATACTGGCTGCAATCTTAAATCCGTTTAAGCCAATCTAAAACTGAACCGTCACCAAGAACTGCAGTACTGCCTTCCTGCTTGCTTCAAGTTTCCTATTTCTGCAAAACTTCTGTGAATGGAAGCAAGGCTGCCTTTTACAAGTATGGCACAGTACACACTTCAAAAGAAAATGATGTGACAGAAACGGATGGCCCAATTTGACAAAGTTGCATCCAAAGTTGCTGACACCAACTGCCAACAAACTGCTGCCTCAGTCACCAACTGAGGAAGTTGAGACTCAGTCAACTGAGTTTGAAAGCAAATAGTTCAAAACTCCTTGGCATACTGACCCATCATCTACTGGGATACTATAACAAACTTCAAAAATAGGAGAGTTCAGATTTTCAGAAACACTATTCATAAATCAGCTTTAAAGGCTCAAACACAAATGGTTATTTCTCTTACCACTTTTATTCTTTTGTTTTTGACAAAGTTATTTTTCTCCCTAGTACCTGTAATAAAAATTGAAATTAACTCAGCTCCATTTTATATAGTTCCTCATTCATGCTTTACCAAAATGATATCAAATACAGAGTAGTAAATTTCTACCTGCTTCTACGAGTGATAGCACTCTAGAATTCACATTTTTTAAATATGTCAGCAGAAGGAACATAAATTTTGTATGGATGCTACAGCAAGGTTTATTTTCTGTGACTCAACAATGGTATTTTTCAACAACTGAGCTGTAGTAAATACATACATACACACATTTTATATATATATATATATATGTATGTATACATACACAAGCACACACAAACATGCACCTGCACAAACTATATGGAATCCAAAGAATATTCAGCTTCAGTATATAACAATTATGTAGTATAGCTACTGAGACTATTTAACAGTCTTTTAAAACTTTTTAAAAACTGAAAAATATTTCTTATTCTGCTTGTGCTTTCAAAATAGGTTCCATGACATTCCATGTCACACATTTCATTCCATTATAATTACGCTGTTTGAATGTAGCCATTTTTTAACATACAAATGGTTACTTTATTGATATTCATGCAATTTAATTTCTATGTAGTATTTTATTGTGATCAGCATTTATACACTATGCAACACCTATGACTGGGAAAACGTTTACTGTTTAGAATAAGGAGATCCATAAAAAAAGGAATCCCATTCCAGCATCATGTTTTATTTACCTCCTTAAAACAACAACACAAACTCAAAACAAGTCATGTTAGTGACGAAATTTCCTTAAAACAATTTAATATGCCAGTCTTCATTTCACCATGTTCTTTACTGCTTCCACCTTTGCAATTTACTAATATAGGATACTGCATAAAGAAAAATTGATGAGGAGTTCACATACCCTAGCAAAATCTAACAGTGTTACCTCTAAACTAGCTGAATGTAGGAAAAATGCATGAGAGCTGCACCAACGGCTAAGGGAATAAAGAACAGGAGAGGTCTGTAGATCATATATTTTTCTAAAAAATAATTTATAGATGCCAGAAGGAGGGATAGTGATTTGCTAACTTAAAAGTGCCTTCTATTTGCCCTTCTCTATCCTCCTCCCTTTCTGTTTTTGTTTGCTGCCTGGTCTAGTCACTTTTTCACCCTCTTCTTTCCCCCTCCCATTACACCTATCTTTTCCTCTGTATGATCTCCACCAGCCACTCCAAGATTATGTCCACAAGTGCGACGGATGCACTCAACCTCTTGACCAAACTCACAGTAGTTTGGTGCAGGCTCCAAAGGAGGCAAAGGCCTGAGCCATAGCTGGGTCAAGAATTCCTCTAGAAAACCCACAAAGGAGCAGAGTGACCCAGTGAGCATCAACGCATATGAGCTTGGACCACCGATCATGCGATTAACACATGAATAGCAGGTGGTTTTTCCAAGACAGCTTCATCAAGGAACAAAGAAAGTTGTGGGTACAGGTGCCTCATGCATACCTTTCCCATTGTATGCAATTTGACTACCAGTCAACCACTTTATCCCATAAATATGACAGCCTGAGTGAGTCTTCTTTGAGCTCGCTCTACTAGGCAGCATGGCGGTGATCTCCCCTTGAGCTGAGATGCCTCTCAAGGTTGCTCCTCGAAGTAGCAAGACCTTTTACCAATGACAGATCATTGGACAAGCCCCATTTGAGTGCTGCCTGAATTGCATCTGGAGTGCACACCAGGTGACTCTCCCCTTGAGCAGGGATGCCTCTCAATGTTTGAGGTTCCTTACCTGAGATTAAAAGATCCTTCCTTACTCAAGGTGGAAAGACCCCTTACTCCCAACAGATCCTCGGTAAGTGACTGATAGCATGCTGAATTAACACTAAGAAATCCATGTGTCTAACTCCATTAGACATAAACTGTCGATCAAGTCCGTGACTAAGTCTGGAATCAGCCACACCCAGGCTCCTCTCTGAGAAGCTTAGAAAGCAAGGGGCTCCATTCTGAACCTCCTGACTCAACAGGAGGTTTTCCTTACCCTTTGTGCTAATTCTATAGGCATAAACCGTTGACCAAGTCTGAGACTATGTTTGGATCTAGCCACATCTAAGCTCCATCAGGAGTTTAGAAAGCAAGTGGGTCCACCCTAAACCTTGTGACTGAATGGGAGAGTCTCCCTTATCCTTTTGCATTTCCAGTCACTATGTAAATTATTCTAAATCGATTCTAACTCAATTTTCCTTCATATGTTTCTTCGAAGTAGTAAGTAATAGTTAACTATTGTAAACAAAGTTGCCATCGTACTTTGTTATGTTGCACTTTTACAAATTCACATTAAAATCACTTTTGCTAATAGCTGACAGTGATTCTTTAAGTGATCACAATCACTCATTTGCAACAAGTCCGCCAGAAGTACTTAATAAGCAACTGCGTTTTCTTACTCCTGAGAAGGGTCAAAACTTAACCTATTCCTGGGGGTTGACCAGAACAGAAACATCCAGAACCCAGAGAAGTCTCTATTCCCTTCCTTCCTCCCCATTCTTCTACCTCTCTTGCTCTCAAGGATGGACCCTGAAGCAGAAATCTCCTTCCTGGTATAAAGAAGAGCTACAATTGAAACAAGGAAGTATCTACACTTCAGAGACGATATTGTTATTTCACCTCTCCAGTGTTGTACTTAGAAAAGCATTTATACTATTCTTAAGTCTTCTAGGTGGTGGTGATTCTCAACCCCTGACCCTCAGCTTCTATAAATCATATAAACACTGCACAAAAATCACTGAATGAAGATCTATACTTTTATTGAGAAGTAACTTCTAGTCTTTACTACAGCAAAGAAAAGCTTAAAAATTTTAATCTTTAAAGATTAAGAAGCCAAATAATAAAGGCCCAGTACTTATTTATATTATTCTGAATGCCATCTTTGCTTTTTGAAGAGAAATCAGGGATGCAATTCTGATCAGCAATTCTAGAATTGACAGTAATACCATAAAAAGAAAAATGCAACCCTTCTGCTCATGAAGACTACTGTGGCCTTGCAATAAAAATTATGCCTGCATACTTTGGGGGATGGGAATAACTATTTTGTAGCAAACTGGATTCTTGCTCAACTCTAAGCAGAGAAGCAGATAAATAAGACTTCATTCCTGCAATGTGCAATTGCCCACACAGAGTTTATAGTAAGACGGGAGCTTTGGACCTTGTTCGCACCAAAAAGGAGGGGCTACTGGGGAACATGAAGCTCAAGGGCAGCTTTGGCTGCAGTAATCATGAAAAGGTGGAGTTCAAGATCCTTAGGGCAGCTAGGAGGGTGCACAGCAAGCTTATCAGTACGCTGGACTTCAGGAGAGCAGACTTTGGCCTCTTCAGGGGACTGCTTGGTAGAGTACCATGAGATTGTCGTGGTTTGAGCCTACCCAGCTTGCTCCAAAAGCACCACGCAGCCGCTTGCTCATGGTTGTCTCTCCCATGCCCCTTCACTCACCAACACAAACATAACAAAGAGATGCAATCAACCACTTCTTTCACTCTTAAATAGTGTTATTGACAGAATCACCATTGGTCTGGCCTTGCCCAGAGGTGGGTCCGAAATTGGAGGCAGGGGAGCTTCTCAAAGCCTCTTACAGGAGCCACCTCTATAGTCCCCTCCCACACTACCAAAACCCCACCAGACACCAAACCACCATGGGATAAAGCCCTGGAGGGAAGAGGGGCCCAAGACAGCTGGTCAATATTCAAAGATCACCTCCTCCAAGCTCAGGAGTGATGCATCTTGACCCAGAGGACAAAAACACCAGGAGGCCTGTGTGGATGAACAAGGAGCTCCTGGACAAACTCAAACACAAAAAGGAAGCCTACAGAGGGTGGAAGCAAGAACAGGTAGCCTGGGAGGAATACAGAGAAATTCTCCGAGCAGCCAGGGATGAGGTTAGGACAGTCAAAGGCCTGATAGAATTAAATCTGGCCAGGGAAGTCAAGGGCAACAAGAAAAGCTTCTATAGGTATGTCGGTGACAAAAGGAAGATGAGGGAAATAGGTCCTCTCCAGAAGGAAACAGAAGACATGTTACCCGGGATATGGAGAAGGCTGAGCTACTCAATGACTTTTTTTGCCTCGGCCTTCACCAGCAGTGGCTCCAGCCACACCGCCCAAGTCGCAGAAGGCAAAGGCAGGGACTAGCAGAGTGAAGAACCGCCCACTGTGGGAGAAGATCAGGTTCGAGACCATCTAAGGAGCCAGAAGGTGCGTAAGTCTATGCAACCTGATGAGATGCACCCACAGGTCCTGAGGGAACCGGTGGATGAAGTTCTTAAGCCATTACCCATCGTATTTGAGAAGTCGTGGCAGTCCGGCAAAGTTCCCACTGACTGGAAAAGGGGAAATATAACACCCATTTTTAGAAAGGGAAAAAAGGAAGACCCAGGGAACTACAGGCCAGTCAGTCTCACCTCTGTGCCCAGAAAGACCATGGAGTGGGTCCTCCTGGAAAATATGCTAGGGCACATGGAAAATAGAGGTGATTGGTGACAGCCAACACGGCTTTGTTAAGCACCAATCATGCCTGATAAATTTGGTGGCCTTCTATGATGAGGTTACAGTGTTGGTGGATAAGGGAAGAGCCACTGACACATCTACCTGGACTTGTGCAAAGCATTTGACACTGTTCCACACGACATCCTTGTCTATAAATTAGTGAGACATGGATTTGATGGATGGACCACTCAGTGGATAAGGAATTGGCTGGATGGTTGCACTCAAAGAGTCACAGTCAATGGCTTGATGTCCAAGTGGAGACCAGTGACAAGTGGAGCTCCTCAGGGGTCAGTATTGGGACCAGTGCTGTTTGACATCTTTGTTGGCAACACCAGTAGTGGGATTCAGTGCACTCTCAGCAAGTTTGCCAAGCTGTGTGGTGCAGTCGACATGCTGGAGAGAAGGGAGACCAGCCAAAGGGACCTTGACAGGCTGGAGAGGTGGGCGCATGCAAACCTCATGAAGTTCAACAAGGCCAAGTGCAAGGTCCTGCACCTGGGTTGGGGCAATCCCAAGCACAAATACAGGCTGGGCGGAGAATGGATCAAGAGCAACCCTGCAGAGGACTTGGGGATATCGGTGGATGAACATAAGCCAGCAAGCTGCGCTCACAGCCCAGAAAGCCAGTCGCATCCTGGGCTGCATCAAGAGAAGTGTGGCCAGCAGGTTAAGGGAGGTGATTCTGTCCCTCTACTTTGCTCTGGTCAGACCCCACCTGCAATGCTGCATTCAGCTGTAGGGGCCTCCAGTGTAACAAAGACATGGACCTGCTGGAGCAGGACCTGAGGAGGGACACGATGATGACCAGGGGGCTGGAGCACCTCCCCTATGAGGACAGATGAGAGAGTTGGGGTTGTTCAGCCTGGAGAAGAGAAGGCTACAGGGAGACCTTATAGCGGCCTTCCAGTGCTTAAAGGGGGCCTGCAGGGAAGGTGGGGAGGGACTCTTGATCAGGGAGGTTAGTGATAAGATGAGGGGTAACGGTTTCAAACTGAAAGAGCGGAGATTTAGTTTAGCTATTAGGAAGAAATTCTTCACTGTGAGGGTGGTGAGACACTGGCACAGACTGCCCAGAGAAGTTGTGGCTGCTCCCTCTCTGGAAGTGTTCAAGGCCAGGCTGGATGGGGCTTGGAGCAAGCTGGTCTAGTGGAAGGTGTCCCTGCCTGTGGCAGGGGGGTGGGATCTAGATGGTCTTTAGGGCCCCTTCCAACCCAAACAATTCTACGATTCTGTGATTTCATTCCAACTGATGATTTTAGGGAACTGAAATAATTTCTAGTTATACAGCAACAACACAGCTTGAGCTTTGAGATCCCACCCTAGAGTGGGATCTTTTGTATATTTTACATTGACTAACTTCCAAGCTCAACAAACTTGTTCTAAAATGCATTAGGGAAAAAGTATAAACTCATTAATACCATTTTTACAGTCATTTTCTGGATTTGGCTACACTTTGCAACATTTTTTCTTCACATTTCTTACTGTAGATTTACCCATTCTTAAATGGGATAATTGTTTAACAGTTCTCATGGACTTTCTAGAAACAACCCAAATATCGTATTTCCCACATTTCCTATGTTACAACAGGTCTTCCATCAGTTCAGAGTACACTAGGTCGGTATCTTAAAGAAATACCCACAAGCCCTTGAAACCGAAGGCTAGATAGCTACGGCTTTGATCTTGGCAACACTTTTTCAAATGTTTAACTTCATCATCAAGAGTAGTCCATTCTCTACAAGATTACTTGCTTTACTAAAGTGAATTCATGGTTTATGTGTTTGCAGAACTATGGCCTAAGTAAAGAGGAACTGCATTCTGAATATTTTGTTATCTCAGTGTTGCAGCTCTTGCAATTACTACAAGTTCCTTGATATTTGTTTTTCTTCTTCCAAATCACAAGAGCTTTAAGAGCTTGAAGAATTGAACCATAACAGCTCAAAACTCCAGATGTAAGTAAGAAGAACCTATTTTAAAATTCCATGTTTTTTTAGCAACCTTTTGATTTTAAAATTGACACAAAAGTGTGCTGCAAGGACTGATCTTATTTCTCAGTTCATACATGGATTCCATGAAGTGTGGTATTTAATATTTTCCCCCAGCCCCCATTAACCCTTTAAATAAACAGAACGTTACAAAACCTTAAATAGAATTTCCTAGCACTAGGGGAATTTGTGTTTATTTTTTCAATTAAAAAAAGGGAAAGAGATATACTGCTGGAACAGGAGCAAAAGCAAGTGTGGCTTACGGTAGTATTTGTTCAAACTTCACCTCTTCCAATCAAAAAAACGGAAACATACATTACCCTATATTACACTATTTTACACTTCTGTAATCAACAGATACAGACAAAATACAGAACTTGACTTCCTATTTCCCCTCTAAATCCAATACGGTCCCCACTTCATTACACTCCTACAGGTCATTGGGCATGTAGAAACAACAGATGCTCTTGAGACCACACTAAATTCAAACAGCTTTTTTAGACTTAAGGCTTTTTTAGCCTTAGGAGAGGTGGAATCATCCATAGAAGAAACAAAAATATTGATATCTCATTGTAAATTCATAGAACCATAGAATCATTTAGGTTGGAAAAGACCTTTAAGGTCATCAAGTCCAACCATTAACCTAACACTGCCAAGTCTGTGAGATTACCACACTTGTGAAATTAAGTATTCAATAACAAAATACGAAACATCACACACACTTAATCAAGACTTTTTTTGTCCAGTGTTCTGTGACAGTCAAGTCTAGAAACATTCAGCAAAAGAGTGTGAACACGCTCAAGACAAACTTTTACAAGGCCTCCCACTAGTCTTGAAAATGGGAAGAGAACTTCGATTAAACTTAATCAGGGCTATTCAAAATTTAGATTATGTAGGGTTTCAGTTGTTTACTAAGGCTGCAATTGCTGACACAAACAAAAATTTAAGTATTGACAGGGGACTACTCCAAACAGATTTATAAAGACAGCTGATGAGATATTAGCAATAAATGACAATTTTGGAGCCTAGTTTTTGCCCCTTCTGCTTTCACAATCCCAAGAAGAGTGGCACCATTTCAAGTTCTTAGAGATCAAAGAAGAAATACAAATGCACATCGTATTTTAGGTGGGAAAATAAGAACAGACAAAGAAAACTGATTTCTTCTGTAGGCACTTCTTTTCCCTATCAGTTTTAGCTTTTAGACAAGATCCCCTGGAATCCAAACACAGGATACAACCAAAAGCCATAAGCCTTCCCATCGTTGTTGATCCCTTCAGTGCTCCAGAAATAGATTTAGTTTTTTGCCCTTCCCTTTCTCCCCACAGTCTCTCATGCACACTGTCCTGCTGAATCCCCTGTATTTGCAATAGATTCAGAATCTCCTTTGTGAATTCCCCGATGGTAGGAAGAAAATAAAAAGCCATTCTATGAATCTTTAACTGAGTATTGCTATGGCAACAAACACAATTCAGAACTTTTAAAGCATTTTGTAATGGGAAGTATTTATACAGACAAGTTAGTACACGGCTTTAAACACTCAGAAATGTGTAATCAATCAGGAGGGATTACTGATGAAAAAAGACAAAATGAATTTCAAATATAACATTAGAAGGTTTAAACAGCTACTGTTTGATTTAGTACTTAGACAGGACAATGATTATTATAGAAATGCTTGTTTGACCAGGTGAATGGGCACTGAAGTATAGAAATTTCTACAGTGATCATACAATGAATTTAAATAAAAGCTGTAAAATGCACTTCCTTCTCTGGTTCGATCTTCCATAGGGTTTACAATTGTACTTTAGTGCAACTTTCAGTGGCACAGAAACTCCTCGCTAACTTTCTTAACTGATAGATTAAGATTATAAACAATTATGGTTTTCTAGGAAAAGCAACGGGCTGTGACTCAAGGGATACGAGTTCTAGCCATAACTCTGGTCAAGAACTAGACAATTTGGTCAAATCACAATTGTTTCCATTTCCCATCTACATAACGGATAATACCAGCTTTCTCCTAATTCTTGGTCCAGCTTTCATTTTCACTAGGTCATGAACTTTTCCAGGCAAGAACTGCGTTTACAACATGGCTGTAGAGGGACAGTGCACAGATTTCAGTCAGGATTTCCAACTGTTATGATCAGCAGGTTTCAAACTGCGTATCACAGTTAGAAGACTGGTAGCAAACTCAAGCGTTGACTGTGGCCCTAATGACCCAAAAGAGTCTGTGGCTGCAATAACCTAAATATTCTTTGGAAATGGAACTGAGAGGAAAAGGTGTCAACTCATATAAGCACAAGTGGTTTTGATAAGCTTCATCTGTGTTACAGAGAGCGCAGTGACCACCTGTCCACAAACTGCTCATATGTGGAGGGAGCTGAGAAGCAAATCTGTGCTATTACCATTTTTTTTTTCCTGTTCTTCCCCTCCTTCCCCTTCTATTTTCAGAAAAGCTGAATCTAAAAATAAGGTGATCAGCACATAGAATGGCACTACTTAATAGGATTTAGAGAGCCTCTGCCTCAACAAAAAGGTTCAGCAAAACTCCTTGTTACAGCTTCCACAAGCTGACTTCATAGACTTGAGATCATCACGGCTTTATACTATATATTGTATATATTACTATATATATTACTGTTTCTGATTCAACTATGGAATTATTTTTAGAAGACAAAAAAGTCGATCTATTCTATTATCCTTTCAAGTCTAACCTTCCAAAGTATATTTCAAATACTTCAATAAAGCCAGATATCAACATCTACACGGGATCAAATTAACTCCATGCTCCTTCAACCCAGCAAGGCAATTCCAATACTACTACCCGTATAAGCAGGATGAAGGGAATGCAATTCTTTGAAGAATGCAAAGTACAGAGACCTTAAATTCAATTAGCAGTATATGGAGAGTAGGACTTTATCAATGCACCAAATTGACTTGTTGTAGCATCCTCTACTAATCTAGCCTAGAATTCACACCAAGAAATAGATCAAACAACAATTATCTGCTACAGGAAACCACCACACAACCAGCATGTATCTTCTTGAACTACCAAAAGAATTACTTCCATCACTAATCTAACCAATACAAAAACTGAAATATGCCCAATGCTTTAATTGCAGCAAGTCTATAATTCACTCTGCCCCAAATTTGCAGCACTGGGCATTTTCTCAGTTGCATTTATCTGACAACACTGTTTGTTATAGTGGCCATTGACAAAGTTTTCCCTTTCACAGCTAATACAGCAAGCATCGGCTAAAACAGCACCACTTTTAAATGGCACAAATAAGAGCTGAAAAAAAGTTGCAGTGGGGAAAATTTTCCAGACTCCAGAAATCTGCTTTTAAAATAAAATAATTCTCTTCTGTTATAACACATGCTGAGAAATGGATTTTTTTTAAAGCCCGTTTACACGCAAATACTTTTTTTTTTATATACTTCCTCTGCAGCTGCAGCTAAGAAACTATTCCCAGATCTTTGCTGAGATAGTTGGTGATCACCACGTGCAAAAGAAGAAACAAACATAAACATACTGTATGCCACATTAAGTTCTATTCCTGATAAAACCTTTGGGGGACAGAAACACAGTCAAATGAATGAGAAACAGACACAGCCTGAACTCAAGAAAGTGGGAGAAGTTTTTTTACACTACTGAAAGAGCATTACAAATGAAGCCAAATAAGGACAGCGCCAATTACACGTTACTGCCACTGCTCATGGTTTTCTTGTCAATTCTACATGATCAACATTCATTGCTGTAGAGTTCTGGCTTTCAGTATCTCATTGATTTTATTTAAGAAAACTTAGTATTAATGGGTCCACATTTTATAATTTTATGCAAGTCTGATTCTAAATTACTATTTTGACCTCACTGTATGAAAAGAAAGAATATTCTCTATTTTTTTATTTAAAAAGAAAAACAACCACCAGGTTAAGAACACACAACTGCAAAGAAGGCTTGATGAAGCAGTGTTATGTTCAGGACTTGAAAAGAATAAAATAAGCAGAAAATAAAAAATAATAAGAACAACAAAAGAAAGTCCCGAACTTCTTCCCCCTCCTCAAAAGCACAACCTTCCAAGTGTTAAACTGACAAAATTCAATGTATGAGATGCAAATACTAAATAGTGGTGCTTTTTCAAAACTGGCCTTTTTAGAAGGTATTTATCAGTAAAACAGTTTCTTCAAATCCTCTCCTCCTTCCCACTAACATATAGATAATGTCCTTATTATCACCATGAAAATCTAGTTTAGAACTACTGCCAAAGAAAAAGCCCATACTGAAAAAAAAGGCATAGCTTAGTAAAAAACACAAATGCAGCATTTTGTCTGTGTTATTCTTCTCTTTTACTTCCATATGGGAGGCCTTCAGTCTCAGAGTAATCAGGTATTGTGTGGGCTGCAAATCATACTTCTGTAAATATATCAAACATTACTTTGTTTCTTTTTGTGCTTCAAAGAATCTCTCATGCTTATATTGTTTATTTTTAAAGCATGTGCCTGCACTTAGATAAGGTACCTTAAGAAGATAGTTACCGGATAGGTAATTACCCCATTTACTTTGAAGTAATTTTTACTTTGCATCTTCCATCTAGCCTTTCACCACCCATTTTTATTCTGGTAAGCTGATGAGGAAAGGTCAGTGAGCATGGGAGCAAATTTGGTATTCTCAGTTGAGCACCACACTAAAGACAAAATTGAGAGCTGCAAGAAGATAAAGGGTAACTCATCTTCACTTGGTTAACTTCTGTGGACAAGAGTTGGTACAGAGTACAGAAGAAACACTAACTTTCCTCAGTACTTGTCAGACAGTCATTCAAGAATCAGTGCTAGCAGTCAGTAAGACTGGTTTGTCTACCTGGGGACATTCAGGAAAATTAATCTATATTAACCACACATGTGGAATTCAAGTAGATTAGCAAGACTACGTTTAGAGGCTGCGTTAACACCCTTGCTTAGAATCAAGAAAGCTCTATTGGTTTGATGTAATTCAATGGGAAGAGAAGGTATCCACATAAAAGATTTAATCGAGTGAAACGAACTTCTTTAAAAATCACATGTTAAATAATACAGCTCAGTTTTCCAGTGTCTCCATGTATGTAATCCTTGACTTCACATATGAAATTCTCATAGAAGCCCTGGCTCAAAGGGATATTTTTTGGTAAAACTCATGTGCTAGAGTTCTAATTTATATATAAAAAACAGTAAGTAATCAAGCATTCTCACTCATTGCTTGGAAATTAAACCAAATTGCAGTCCACTATATGAAGCCTCTCAGGTGAGTACCTAATTGTGAGGGAGAGAGAGATTTGATGCTCATAAGCTAATTGCCTAACCTTCACTGCTCACTGCTTTAGGACATAGAATTAGAACTCATGGAATGGGAATAAAATTCACATCCAGCCACCGTGCTTAACTAAAGAACACCCACAAAATCTGCACCTCCAGAAGAAAAAAAAAAATTCCGTGTGGGTTGCAACAGTCCTTAACTGTCCTGCAAACATATGCAACACCATGCTTGTAGCAAAGTGACTGATAGGCATTGGTTGGGTACATGCACATTCAGGTTTTAGTGGTCAAGTACACAAGAACCAGTACCCCTGGACTAGTCAGTAGCATCACTGCGGAAACTTGCAGACTACACTCTGTTAGTTCTACACTTAGCTAGGTTAAATCTAGTTTTTGCTTATTTGCAGAAGCTGTTATCACACCTCCTAACTGTAGCTTATATATCTGCCATGGCTTTGCGTAACTTCACTCATGCAATTACTTATATGGGTTCCAGATTCTTTAAGGCTCTGCCCAGCAATTCCCATATGCAGCCAGAAGCACCAAATGATGTTCTCACATCTTGGCTTAGATGTGAAAGACGGGAAAACATGTACATGCTTAAATTTTATCTATTTATATATGTATCTATGCTTGCAAGCATATTCACGTAATAAAAGGCATAGCATCACAGTGGCACCTTTAGTTGTATCTTTTTTTTCTCACAGAGAGATTCCAAACCTCACAACATGGAGTCTAGATGACAAATGAACCCTGTATCTCTCTCAAATATAACTATGGCTTCGAGACTTATATATGATGCCAGTTATTGGAGGGGAGGGCAAAGAAGAGGGTTGAATCAAATCTGCCTTCCAACAACTCTGATTTTCCTTCCTCTATGTTAATACAAAGGACAAGGAAATTCTTACAACTGTATTTTATTTCCAACTACCAGAATAAGTTACCCATTTGATTGTTAATTATCCTCTTTCATTATTTTAAAGAACTTCTATTTTAGTGATTTAATCCTGTTTTTTAATTAGATCCAGTAGTTTAAAAAAAAATCTTATCCATTAAAACTGCACTTTTATTTTAAACTTGAACAGGAGGAAATTTCAAACAAATAGACATAAATCAGGAATTCAATTCCTACTGGAAGTCACTGGAATTAGTCTCCTCTCTGGGGCCTGTATTTTTACATAATTTCAGGGAAGGTTTTTAAGCAAGACCCTAGAACAACACTAGTTTGAGCACTAATCTAGTCCAGACAGCATTAGTCTAGCCACTAAGGGTCATATCTGGATCACTGACTGCACTTGGTGACTTAGTTGTAATTACTGTTACGGCATCTCCCTTGAAGAGAGGAGTTAGCATTCAGGCATTTGCTATTCAGTGCTGTCAGGTCATGGCTTAAGCCATCAGTTTAAACACAGATCTTTTACCAGGGCAGGCCTTCCACACATGGCAAACCAGCACAGGCTTCTCGAACTGATTAAGAAAAGCCTTGTTGCACAGGGAAGCACATTTAAATCTGATTTATTTAAGGTATGCATATACCATCATTCTTCCAGAAGAATCCTTCCCACCTAAACCTGGTTTTGGAGCTCCTGTTAAGAGATATCTGTGGTAACTTTTGAACATTACCTAAAATGTAGGCTAAAAACTTCCCCCCAAACCTAAACAGTCCTAGTAACATTTTCCTATCAACACTTTACTAAAAATGTGACATTTACATACACCCCCAAAAGGGCTCACATTATTAAGGGTGTATCCCTCAGTTCCTATGCACAACAGTTGTCCTTCTTCAAAAAATTCACCTGTGGCTGAGAAGAGACAGCTAAATTTATCAGTCCTCTTCCTGCTGCACTGAGCACAGACCTTCAGAGTATTATCAGAATAAGAACAAATTCCTCCCCCTCCCCAGCTGCTCCCAGCCCTGCTATAATGAAGGCGTCTTTTTTGGGGAGAGAAGGGAAAAGGTCATGGGGCAACTTGGATTCACTGACAAGGAATTAATAGTAGCATTCATTTGGAAAAAAAAAAAACAACACACTATCAAAAGAAAATTCTGGATCAAACTTCTGTATCAATACTGCCTTTACAAATAGGACAGTAAACTCAAGTGAAGCGTCTGTTACTTAAACCAAAAAAACATTTATCTAAACCCCCCTGCTTACAATAGGATAAGGAATAGTAACAGAACAGAGTAGGCAAAAACACAATACATGACCATTTATGAAGGCACATGAGTAGTCCAAGGTACAGAACAACCATTTTCCTAGGCACCTTTCCAAATCCTGAGAGTCAGGTAGAATTACTGAGTAGATTTTCCTCCTCTAGGAATCAATGAAGTAGGTCAAAATGAGGCAGTCTACTTGCTGACTACTATGCCTAGTCATATCACTAAATAATAAAACTCGCCAAGATGTAACGGAGCTGTCACAGGTCAGAAGAGCAAATGACTTTGGTTTTGACGCCTACGGCATGGCAAAATGATATACTAATATAATTCCTAACCAGCTGTGACTGTACAGGACAGAGTTAAATTTTATCACTGAAAATACTCTGACGCCCTCCTGCAGCAAGGAATAAAAACAAAATTTTCATTTTAATGAAAAAGAATTGCAATATGCGACTGTCTGATCATCTGCAGACAATCATATTTGATAAGTATATACGATACGAAATTCTGTTTCATGAGACAATTCCTTGGTGTTACATACCATCTATATAAATAATTTCTCCTGGAAGAAGTTGTGGTAAACAGCTTCTACAGCACACGCACACTGCAGCTACGTCCATATGCATAGGACGAAGAACAGATAAGGTTGCCAGCTTCAAAGAAGAGAGGGCAGAAATGGAAGCTTACTCACAAGTCATACATTACTGGAGGTGTAGGGTAGGAGGGAAGAATAACAGCTCATCCTGAAAATAAGGATTGCTGCACATTCCCAAAATTAATTTGACACTGAATATAAAAATAATAATAAATATATAAAAATACATAAAAAGAAAAGATCCATAAAGTTGTCTTTGATCTTAATAAAAAGGTTACATCATATACTGCTAAGACAGGCAAGATAGAAAGGTAGATCAAAATTTTCCACATAAAGGGATCAGGAGAAATAGTTTCAGTGACTGAAAGAACTGTGCATTACACCATCAGTACAATGAATATCTAATAACATCTATAACCCTGCCAGCTCCCAGCCAGGAAAATTGATCTTAGCAAAATTTCCAGTCTAAAGCGCATTTGTTTTAAAACTTTTAGTACTGGGAAACATTCTAGAAAGTTAGACTATAATATCACTTTCTTTAAAACAATTGTGTATTATAGATTTGACAGGCTCTGCCAGTAACAAATACACTCTCCCACTCACCAACTGTGGATAAGAAATTTTGCAAGGCAAATGGACACAAGATTTATTACCGTCTGCAAATCTTAAGCTTTCATTTACATACATATCTACATACATCATAAGGTTGCAAAGATACTCTAAGCCCGGCTGTAAGACTGTCACTCCCTAAAGCTAGAAAGGCACCCTGAGACAACAGAAAGAGGTGTAAGGGATTTTTTGGTTTATTGAAGCAGCCTAGCTTTGCCTTTTCAAATCAGATGTGGCCTACAACTTTCACAAAGCTCCAGCTCCCCTTTTTATCTCCTGAATTGAGAATATTTAACAGAATGGCCACAGTAACTTGATGAAGTTTCCACTTCCTAAGGGAACTCAACTTGGCTGGCTGAAGGACAGAATTTTAGAACTCGCATCAGACATAAAAGAGATTAAAGGACCCACCCTACAGTACTCTGTCAAAGGTGTTATAGAAATATCTCCCACTGCATCAATATTTCATGGCTCCTGGCCCCAGGGAGAGGGGAGGTCGCATACCATCCCCAACAGTGGAAAAAACACCTTTTTTTTTTTTTTGGTTAAAACAAACTGAACACTACTTTAAGAATCCATTAGAAAACGAGAAAGCTTCCGACAATTATTTCCTTAGTTTTCCATCCTTTGACACTGCCATGAATCATACACTACCAGTTAAATCCTCCCTTTAGATGTCACATATTGCTCCACAATTAGCAATTATTTCTGTTCCTTTTTGCTTTATTATAAAGCTTCACAGAGTTCTATGCATACAGGTAATGCTTTTCACTTCAGCTTAGCTGACCAAATACTTAACTTTTTAAAAATATTTTACTGACAAACATCATTTCATTGGCGTAGATGATGAGCCAAGTTTCTTATTTTTCTTTTTAGAATTCTGTGGAAGCAGTTTCTTTACTATGGATACTGGCAACTTTGCTTTGTCTAGTAATCGAAATACTAAAACATCTCACTTGGTTTCCTCTAAAGCACAAGCAAGTTTTAGTGTTCATAAAAGACGCAGCAGTGCTGAAAAGTACACTGTGAAAAAAGACATCAGGCAAACTTCCTCACACACACTTTAAAACATTATAGGTAACTTTCACTTCCCAACAACAAAAAAAATCCACCTTCTTAGAAAGCTGCCAGGTGTCCTGTAGCTGGCAGCAGTTCCCCATCCCTCCTGACTAGAGTTATCTTCTTCAACCTGTAGGACTGCAAGCCTAAATCTTTAATCTTACAGGCTCTTTACATACTCTGCCAGCAAACACTACTGAATGCAATTCTCCCAAATATGTTTTGAAATGGTACCTAACACACTGCAATGCAAAAAGATGTTACGTGAGTTCAGTATCTCCTGCCTCCCTTCTCTGTTTCATTTTCCACAGTGAGTCTTGCACCCTCCTCCCCTGCTTATCAATACTGGCAGAGAAAGGCAGCCGTGGTTCCAGCTGCCTGCAACTTAATAAAAGTCATTAGGCAAAGCATGTCTCTCCATTGCTGCAAACAGAATAATCCATCACAGAAACAGACCACTCAAGAAAGCACTGATTGAAAGGGGAGAAAATTAAGAAAGGGAAAAGAAAGAGGTCCATAAAATACAACAGAGGAAAAAAAAAAAAAAAAAAAATTTAAGACATGTTTTAAAAGTTTACAGGGATTTTGCTGTAGAAGTGTTCCTCATGTCTAATGCAGTCCTAGCCTAGCAGTCAGTTAACAAGGTTGTTTTTTTGACTGGCTTAAAGTAAGTTGCACCATGAGCAAGAGGTGGGACTAGCTGACTTCCTGAGGTTCCTTCCAACCGAAATTATTCTACGAATCAATGATAAACATTAAGGGAGTCGGAAGATTTGCTGCTGGACACGTAGAACTCTGGGAGTATAAGACAATCAACATTTCTACAGTGATTTCAAAATGGCTTTGCAGGAGGCAAGACTAGGCAGTTTTGGGAAAGCTCTTCCAGGAGCCTCACCAGGTGGACAGAAAGATACATACAGCTTGGTAGCTAAAGCTGTCTCCATCTAGACATGATGCTGAGGAACAACAAACAGGCTTGCAGACAACTAGTTACTCTAAAAATACTTTCATTCTATACTTAAAACTGTTTAAGACACTGTATACATTATTGGTCACATATTTCTGAAGAAAAGAATCAAAGTGTGAGAACTTAGCTCAACGCAGTGGTTAAGAAGGTATAATATCAGAGGCATTATAGTCCAGAGCTAAGACTCAGGGGATTCTGAAATTCCACCACAGGTAAAGACACTGGATTGAACTTTTGAGACAAGAAAGGGAAGAGAGGTACGTATGCCCCTCAAGCCATGAACATCAGCCATCAGGAAAGACGGTGGAAATGTGGGTCGTGCTTAGTATATTCAAATACCGCACAAAATTATGGTATATAGTTTCTTTCTCCCTTTTTTAAAAGCAGCATTTCTCTGTTTATATTCAGGAAGCCATAAAGGAACAACAGACTCAGCATTACTACCAACTTGTTTGTCTAACTAAAATGATGAGGTTGAATTATTCATCTGTTGCAAACAAATTTATTAATCTAAGGCAAATTAATAGGATAGATTTTAAGTATCTTAAAAGTACATTTCTTGCTCTTTGCTCCTCTCTGAAGGTGCATAATGAAACTCAGTCAAGTCAGATTAACTTTCATATCATCAGTGTAGCAGTGTTTGGGTTTCAGGCAATAACAATTTTGTCATCCTCTAAAATAAGTTTATCATCATCACAATTTTTTTACAATTCTATGGGCTTTTGTACTTATTTTAAGGAAAACAGCTTCTTTTACAGCACTTACATAGAGGCTCATTTTAAAGCCTACATATTCTCTTGGCTTACTTTAAGGATAAATGAAGTTGGCAGCTGTCCATTGAGAGTTAGGGGCAGTAAAAAAAATCCACAACTTAAAGTGTTTATTATTCACTAAACACAATTATCACCCACCAGAAAATGGGCAAACTGGCGGGAATGATGACACTAATTCTTTAATAGTCTGCTGGAGATGTAGGAAGCATTCCTGCCCACTCCAGGAAATAAGCTAAAACTTTTTGGTGCATTCTGTCATCACAAGAAACATTGAAAACAGCTGCAAAGAATTCCTGTTAAGGCCTGCTGGGAAAAAAAAGACGGCGTGATGCCTACTCATTCTTACGAATGGAAAAAGCACAAAGGCTGGCAACAGAACCCACTTTTTTGGTACCATGCACTTAGATACTGACACGGCTGAAAGAAACCCCGGAACAGAGACCCCAAGAACTTGAGAAGTTGTAGATGTATTTGGCCCATTTTTTCCCACCTGCGCACTGAAGTTTCACAGTCTTGAACTGAGGGCAAAATCTTCAAAAACATCTCTAGAGTAATGAGTATCCTCCCAGACTTCCTGAAAAAAAGTCAAGCAAGTTTTTAACACGGATAAATGAATTTTTAAGGTAGGACTTACAAGTACATATACTCATACCTTTGTACTGCATAAATACAGGGAGTAAGTGGACTCAACTTTTCCTCTCTAAATGGGCTCCCACTGTCACCCATGCATCTTCCAGGCCAAATCAAAATGCTACGGTGTATTTAATACTGCAAACCAGCTCAGCTCTCAAGTGCAGTCCTGTAGATCAAGATGATCACAAACTTTAGCCCTTCCTAAACAGCTACCTTGACTTTTTTTTTACCACTTTCATTATTCCTTCTCTTCCCATTCACCCTATCACCACCGTCATCAAAGAAAAAAAATTTCAGTTTAGTTATGAACAACTTTTCTATATCTCTGATAGAAGAAAATATTTTTGATGTAGGAATCACCAAGCTTGTTACTTAGTTCTTTCACAGTGTTAGTAATACATTCTGCACACTGTTACAGTTCATTTAGATAGCTTGGTATAATTAGCAGAAAAAGAAACTCTCCTACTATGCCAGACCCATGAAGAGGCTTCGGTCTGGAGTTATCAGTCAAGACCAGCTAGTGTTCTAATTCTGTATTTAAACAGTGTTCTGTATTTAAATAGTGTTTAAAACAATGAGCAAGAGAAGAAAATGTGATAAATACAGTAACATTTTTTTGCAGAAGACATTGATAAAAGCTTCCTCATCTAATTACAGAAAACACACGTGGCGACTCTCAGGTTGGAAATTACCACCTGACCTTTAATGCAAGGTCCTGTTTCCATTCATTTATACCTCTGCCAAAACTCCCAAATCTGAGGGGTTTTCTATGCCGTCTGCCTCCCTGCATGTCAATTTTGTTCAGATTGTTACACCATGCTTTGCAATTTGAAATCTAGCACAAAGAGATCACTTGTATAATTTCATTGCCACTGGCTGAGCTTTATACCTCTCCTGTCATGAATCACTGAGCAACAAGCATTTGTACGACCACTTCACATCACACAACATGCAATCTAACCAATGAGGTCAATCAACATGCCTATCTTTCAGGCGTCTCAGGATGTTTTAAGGAAAGACACAGATTAGGGTCACAGCCACCCAAACATCCAAAATGAAACATTTCAGCCTGTAAAATAGAAAATTATGTTTCCAACTGAGAAGTACCATAGAAGTTGATTCTGAAGTGTCAAAACATTCTTCAGAACAGTGTGTTCTACTAAAGTTTCAAGCTGTCAAGTCACATTGTAAAGGTAAAATATCTGCTTACTATCTCCTCCAGGAAATGCCTGCACAACAGGTTTAACTAACAGCTGCATAGGGAACCTTAACTCTGACATTTCTTAGAGTGCTTCTTTTTTAATTTCATGGTCTTGCACGTTTTCTATGATGTATCTTTGAGCAACTTAACAGTTCAACAGTTAAGATCCAGTACCTCTATTACTAAAAGATTCCTAAATACCTATGTTTATTGTTTCATTAATTTTCTTTTAGTGGCACCAAAATGTTCCAAGAAAGATGAGTATTTCACTGTGCTAAACTCGACATAAACACTCCAGGGCAAAGGGGATTGTCATTTTTACGCTCTATTTTGCATAATTTCAGTGCGTATTAACAATAAATTCATAAACCAAAGAAAAATAGCCAAGAAATTTCAACACTGATCTCCTTCTTTCACTTAACTAATTTTTCTTCTCTCATAGCTTGACATCAGTATGTTTTTTCAAGAGTAGTTTCTACCAGCAGAACACTATTCTGGCTCAGACTGTCAGCCACAGTGCTGGGATCTCAAGAGGTCCACAACATGGACCTACTTTATCTCTCAAGCTCTGTGCTTCCTGTGTGGAAATCCAAAGAAATTCAAAGTTGCTATACCAAGCTGAGGAGCACACATTTTCTCCTGCAACATGGGGGTGTGTCACTGTCACACAACATGAAATGTGAGGGAACAGAGACCCTGGAACTGCATTTAGCCCTGTGGATCAACTGGTGCCCTCTCTTACAATGCCTTAAGGAAAGAACAATTGCTATAGGTGTACTTTTCCACCATCTCCATCTATATTTCTGAGGGAATAAACTAAGAAAACTCTGAGAAAGCGCATGCTGGAAATACTGGAAAACGTGAAGAGATTTAGCAAAAAAATTTACAATCTAGAGCAGTGGTTCTTATGTTCTAAAAGGGTAAAAATTTCTAAAGAACATACCAGTCAAACACACAAGCAGTCAGAAATCTTTCATACAACCTCTGGCATACGAGGAAAAGTCAGACTTTTCTCCCAGATGAGAACATGGACACATCACGTTGATCCCTGAATCAATCACTTCCAGGGAAAATTACCGTAATTAACTGTAATTAGGTCAGAAAATGGAAGCAATTTCTCCAAAAACTCTATTCCAGCTTGGCAGAACATAGCAGCCTTTCTACCTGCAAGAGACTTGCCTACTGTCAGTTCATAGCCCAGGTGCAAGGTAGTGTCTCATAGAATCCCCCAAACCACCCTCTGTTGCTGCAAACACAGTTCCACCAGTTCATTATCCTTGAGCTGGTCATGGTCTACCCAAAAAATGGATTTCATCCAGCCAATGGAAATTTCAAAAAAGATCCTAGATAACAACAGCCAGGGATAAAACATACCCTTAGTTCATAGGAATTGGCTGTGTACTAGGCATCCAAAGTAAAGTGCATTGATTTTGCCTTTACTCCACACCATTAGGATCCATACCATTTATAACACTTCCCACGATGTCTGAAAAGGGGCACATACAGTTTTACATGTACAGTAAAACCACACATACAAGAGCCAAAAAAAACCCAATGAAAACCCTTTCTCCACCCAAGGAAGGGTCAAGGCACACAAAAATCCAGAAAGATTCCGTACACAGATGTATTTCATGTGGTATTTATTTACAAAGGTTATAAATAAATCGGGTTTACCTACTAACACTCATTCTCTTATAGATTTCATTCTTTAAATGTTCAAGCCAACATTCTTACAAGCACAAAGATATATGTGCCCAAGTTGTCTGCACAGAGAAGACGAGACCATAGCTGTCAAGTTTGTACCATGTGTCTGGGGCTCCTCTTCACTGACAAGCCAGCTTTCAGACAGACTCTTTTACACCACTTAGGCATCATCAGCTGTTACGAGGTGGCTCTCAGTCTCAAAATCTTGCTAAATTCAATTTCCAAAAATCCTAGGCCAGTTGCTACTCGCTGTTTTTTTCCTCACTTGGAATAAGCATCTCTTTTCCTTGTGACCTAACAGAAAGGGGAATGGTATATATGGTATGTCAAAGCCTTTTTCCACCTCCTTTGTGCTAGGATGGAGGGTCTTCTCCTGGCAAGCCATCTGTGTGTTGGCTTTATCAAAGCACAGATCTTTTGGTCTTGAAAACCGCATTCCTCAATTTTACTGCTGGGAATGTTGTCCTGGGAATGGTGTTCTTTGTTATCAATACAGGCCATGCTTTTAACTGTTTTGCTTTGTTCAGCTGTTTCTTCTGGTGCTTACACACACATGCATTTCCACTCACAGTACATTCATAAAATCTTAGTATTTCTTTTACAAATCCCCACTTCTACACCAGCAGTGGTCAAGTGTGTCTAAAGGTGCTGTTATCTATCACTTTCTGGACATGTACTGATACTTACCAGTCTTGACAGATTGATCTGAGTTTTCAACAATTCTGAAATCATCATAAAGGCAGTCTGGCCATGATTTTAAAAGAATTTAATCTGAAACGTAAGAAGTCAGTAACTGCTTCTCTATGTCCTCAGATTTCCACTGGGCATAAATACATGTGCAAACTCTTTCTTTTCCTCTACAGCAGTCCCAATGTTTTGAGTAAATTAGTAAGGATAGCTTGTCCAAGAGGACAACAGTCATCCAAGCAGGATCATAAAATTCACTCAGCCTGCAATCTGACAGCACCAGGTATCAACTTTATGAAATTTATATTATCAAACGCACAATTAAGTAAACATATCCTTTCTCTTGTGTTTTACAAGAATCCTTAAAAGTTCCCACTCAGGAACACAAGGAATATTTACACACTGAATGTCCAGGCCAGCTGTCACCCCAGCAGACCACTTTCCTTTAAGGGTACGGTGGTGCTTATTACCTTGGGTCTAATATCCACTTGCGAGGAAACTTAAAGTAATGAATTATCTCCCACTTCTAATATCAACTTGAAATGGAAATAGAGCCCATGACATGAAGCAGTACTTTAGTCATGAACCTTTACCAATACACTAGGGAGCAGAACTTCGAACTTGTGGCTAATTACTGATTGGTAATGCTGGTTCTGCATGTAAAATCACTGCTACTTCAGCATGCACAGCAAGAGCTCCAATTAATAGACAGAAAAACAATTCTTGGCACAAAAAGCAAAACATAGCCAAACATGCTAATGCAGCAGTCTGTTCCTGAATTCGCAAGTCTAGATTAAGTAAATATTTTTAAGCCTATATCAGGTTAAAAGAAGAAAAAAGAAAAAAAGAAAAAAAAAAGGCAAAAAAAAAAGCAGTAATTTACAGTCACAGAGTATTTAAACTTCTTTTAAGATGAAGCAACTAAACTCCCCCCTACCCCCTCATTTGTATTTGCAAATTTAATAGAGAAGCTGGCAAACTTAACAGAGAAGCTGCAAAGTAATCCTTGTACTGTAAGTTAGTGTACCGTTTCTCATGGCAGAGGCAAAACATGGAATGGCTCTAGCACATAACATATGAAGATAAAAGATACATCAAAGAGTATTCTTGTCTTGGTCCAGGAGTTATTCTGTTTCTGAAACAAACTTATGCCTTCATCAGCCCTTCAAAGTTTTAAGCACAAGACAAAAACCATCTCAATATTTTCCATTTGCACGCAGATGGAACTAAATATATGTTTTTATAACATGAACAGTGCAACTGTTTAGATTAGAAGAAGATCAGTTTTAGAAAAAAACAAATCTCCATTAAAGGGTATCACCTGCTGCCATTCCTAGAAAACACTCACACAGCTTGTTTAGAGAAGACTCCTAAATACTACCAAAAATCATGTGTTTGCTGGGAAGATGGACAGGGAAAAGACTTACATAATAGACCACTCCATGAAAAGCTCAAGAAGGAACTCGTAGGTTTTTTTAATCCTCTGTATTTTAAAGTTTTTAACAGTGCTAGGAAATAGTCAACGGCATCAGTGAATCTGAAGAGAATTCCACAGAAATGTGCTTTAGTACATATTTACCTACTACTAAATCTCTTGAGGGTAACAGATGAGTACTGGTCTTCTGAGATTGATGCTGACTGAGATCCATGCTTCAGTAGTGAGTTTTAGTGATAGCTGAAAGCTGATCACACACTCCACAGATGTCAGCTGGGGTGGCTCTAGTCAGATGCCTACCCCAAAACCAGAACACTTAAGTCTGAGATACTTTGGGATCTAGCCAGTCTTGTAGTCTTCCTTCTCCTCTCCCCCTCATTTATCTCAGGCTCCTATAAAAAAATCATTCAGGCAACCATATAGATGAAGTGACCAATTATAAAATCTCCCTGAAAACTCATTCGAAATTATAAACGGACTTCTATTATAATCAGCAAAGGACCTGTACTGCAGCTTAATGCTGTCAATGCGGGCAAGTAACAGTAAACTCTGCAGTTATCCAGGGAGCAGATTGTCCAAGTTCAGTTATTGATTTTTACTTTGTTCAGAAAAATATCAGGTTATTGCTTGGGTTAGAGAAGAAATGGGTTAGCCTTACAAGGAAAAAAAAAAAATTTGTTTATTTACAGGAATAGGACAGGTTAGTTTAAATCTCAATAAAGAGATTTTAAGAACCCTTATTGAAACATCACCTGTGCTTTCCCTTGAATTATAAGTCATCCTGTGGGAAGATAATGTTCTTTTACTGGTAATACTAAATCTTGGGCCAGTCAAAAAGCAACAACAAATTTTAGAAGTGCAAAGTGCAGGAGGGGAAAGAAGAATTCCAAGTAGCATATAGTTTTTAATCTTGCTAGAGAAGTTAATTTGAAACTTCTAGCTGGCTCCCATTCTTTGAACATCTATTGGATACAGGTATCTTTTGTTTGGTTGAGAAATGTGAAGTCTTTTCTTATACCAAATACCTACTGTATTCAGAGTGCTACTAATAAAATGTGCTACCATATTCTTAAAGTTCTTCAAAAAATGGTGATGGTTTGTGTCATTCAAAATTTGCTACTACTAACCACAGTATAGGTATAGCTATCCAGTCTTTTGAGCTACCATAACTTTTGATTCATGCTTATGCATTCATAAATAGCATTCATAAATACTTCCTCAAGGTCAGCTGGGCACTTGTGCACTATAGTTTCTGAATGGTCTGTGCTTTTAGGCTGTACTGATCAACTGGTTTCCTAGAGAAATACTAGGGAAGAAACTAGGAAACACAACTGACAGTACAAGATAAAACAATCAGTGAAATATGATACCTTCTTTATGACTCAAAATCTTTAAAATAAAGATTGAAAATCTCAGCATTAGATACAGCTTAACTATTATTTATGGACTCTTAAGTCCTGGAGCCAGGAATAGCTGCTGGAATTCTACAGCCTGATTCCATCAGGCTAGATGATCTGATTAATTCCTCTGGCATCAGCAAAGATCTCATTATGAAAAAAGATGACAAAATTAAGAGCAAAATTTTTGCAACGTACCCTCTTGAAAAACAAAACAAAAGAACACCAAGTATATCCCCTATTACATCTCAACAGGATATCCATCTGGAAAGTCTTACCTTCCAGATGCTTTCCCCTACTATTTCATTGTCCTGCTAATCTCCGCAACCACCCCTAGGGGGAAAACAAAACACTGCACAATTTACTGTCAGGCTAAAATTTTGAAGGAAGGACAATAAGGACAATACAAAAGGAAATATATTTTGGACAACAGTCAGTTTCAATATAACAACTGTAAGAAGCAGAAAAACAAAAGTGGATCAATTTGTATAAGACTGAATGCAAAAACTGTAGCAAAATAAATTAACAAAATGAAAAAGCATCTTATGGACATAACAGTGAAGAAGTGCATTTGCAAAAAATAAAAATCACAAGTCAATGAGGAAGTGTACCAACCTCTTCCCCTCTTAACAATCAAAATTTAATTACATTAGTGTGCTCAAAGCTTCAGACAACTACCTTTTTTTTTTTTTTTTAAACATAGAACCATGAACTCAATTAAACCAAACTACTACTACAGTGTTTTAGAGAAGTCCACAAAATGTTCTCCCCAGGCTTCAGTAGGATGGCAAGGTTTCTTCTTACCAGGAGTCAACTGCACACTAATGAACCTTGCAAGCCTGTCCGTGAAGCAAGGAACAGTCAATTTATTAAGTTACAGGGGGGTTGTAAATGAGGTCCTTTAAACTTGAAAGTCAGATCTCCTAGCCAGTCACTGAAATCCTTGGGCTTTGAGCAGCTCAGCTATCTATTTGGACCCCTTTTGGTTCCACTGGAGCTGCGTAGCTAGAAATGCTACAGCCTGTTGCGATTGGAAGAGACTGAATGAGGGGTTCTTGTGCAGAGAGAACCTTCCTAAGAAATTAGCACAGTTCTCACAATAAACAGGTCTACCAGGTATCTGACAAAGGATGAGTTTAATTGCTATCAACTTCTTTTGTCTGGTTGTTTTTAAGTGTGATTGAATTTACATAGCACCTCTTTCCAACCTCATGGTGCACTGTAACAGTATAAACAAGCAAAAAGTCCATTTAAAATATAAATAGAGTAATAACATACTTCATGTATATAAATGCAAAAGGACACTCATCAAGGAACAAAAAAAAGCGCCTTTGGTTTTACACAGCTGCCATTCTCTTACTGTTTACTATTTTCCATGCTCAAAAAACGCTTCTGAAGCCAGCAGCATGCAACTTGCAGAACATAATCATACCCTATATAAAAGTTTCTATGTCCCCAGCATCCTCATCCCACTTCAGTGTCACAAACTTTTTTGCTTATGAGATGCTGAAAATATGAAAATCTGGCCAGGTATAGGCAAACCAAGTAGATACAGAAGAAACCAGTAAGAATTCATACTGGTTAGGCCAGAATTCATACTATTTGGCCAGCAATACATTTCACATCAACACATGCATAGACTAAGTACCCAACAGACAACTTAGTTATGTCTTGGATGTTATTCCAGAATTCCCCAGTGCTGCTTGGCTCTCCTTTTTGCCAGTTCCTTAACAGACACAGACACCTATTAGTTCCAGTTCAAATGAGTACAACCCTCCAATTGCATGATGTTAGCAAAATCATTTAGGGCTTCATCTATACTATAAACTGTAATGTTACTTACAAAAGATTTAGGGGTGTTTTCAGAGCACGTTATTTTATTCTTTCCAGTCGTAAATGTTACCTAAAAAATTCCCTATGCCATCAGAGTAACAAGTAAAATCATTGCAGCAAGTTCACATAACAAAATAAAACGTAGGGGTTCAAATCTCTTTTATCCTCCCACATTGGAAGCACCACAAACAAATGCTCCAAGAAGCGAAGCAATATATGTATCATGCATACTTGGAAAACTAATGTAAGCTACTATGAATTTCTGTACACCATCAATCTTTCCTCCAGATATGGAAAATATTCGAATCATAATTCTTATCTGCAAATATACAAAGTCTGAAATTTTAAAAATAAAGCCATTTGAGTTGTCACAACATGATCATAATCTTGAAAGTGTCTTAACTGAAAAAATTCCTCTTTTACACAGCATTCAGATAACTCAAAAGACAGAATATATATTCATGAAACCTCACAAAAAGAAAAGCATCTTCTAACTTCTACGAAGAATATAGGGCAAAATCCTCTGCATTTTTTTCAAGTTGTAAGTAACCATTACAAATTTAGAGATGCTGTATTTCAGTAGAGCTAGAGAAGACAGGTTCATTTGCTGTTGTAACATTTACTACAGAAATATTTTTATTTGCTATAGCATCACCCTCTATTGCACAAGTAGCTATCTAGTAAGATAGAATTACTTGCATTTCTCACCACTGTTATTTCGTCTCATAGGTTTTACAAAGATCTCTGTTCATAAAATGTTTGTCAAAATGCACTCACACATAGCACCAGGCAAAGAGGAGATGAGAGACAGATGCTTCTGCATGTTAGTGGGTGGGATGGGAAAGAAGCTGGGGAAGCAGCTTTGCATCCAATCCATTATAGTTATTTTCCTTTTAACCATCTAACAGCAACCCACAAATTCACCCGAAACGCATTAAATCCTCTGAACTTACGAAACGATGCATTATTGAATTCACAGTAGGGAAGCTAACTCAGTTTAGAGGACGTAAAAACCTAGTTCTAGAACAACTTTTTTCATTACAAGGTTTTGGATAAAAAACAAAGGTAACATTTTAATGCAGTGAGATGCACAGTCACAGAAAGCAAGGTAAAAGCACTATTTGTATTTCTTTCCAGAAGAAATTCCTTTCTAGAAAAATTCCTCTCAGACAGATTTTCCACCTCAAAACCAGCAAAACAGATCAGCAATGGCTTAATCTCTTAGTTCCTTGCTCCAGCATGTTACCTTTCTTCCACGTATGCTCTCTTCAGCTACTCGAGTGGCATGGCTCTTGCAATAAGCTAGCTGTCTTAAGAGCTGAAACTCACTTCCATCCTTCATAGATTCTATCACTGCAACATTTACTACTGTAAAACTGAGGCTGCAGTAAAGTTTGGAAGTTAAAAGAAATAAATTCTGTTTTTCATTTTTTTCCCCTCTGCTTCAGATGGCTTGCCTTTACATAGACTTTTACTGTTGCAATATTTGTTAAAAGTACAAAGTTGCAAATTCTACCAACCAATATTCACATATGCCAACTACATATATATACACTGCAGGTACAGTACATGTGTATCTTACTAGTGTTCCAATATATCAAAGCACAAAATGGAAGACATTTCTATGTAGTATCACCATGGAACAGAACTAAGTGAGCAGAAAGTCCTTATCTAGCTCTATCTAAGCTATTGAAGGTGAAATCAGATGTGAAATGCATGCAGCAAGAATGAGTAAACCCATAAATGGTCCAAAATTATTTGTTTTATTACATGAACACAAGAGACTACAATCATACCGAGCAGGCTATTATCAAATCTGTTCAGTGACAAAGCTTTCTGTCGAAGCGGACAAATAAAAACAAGTGTATAAATCACAAGGACATGTGGCTTAAGGCCGTTATCCCTGAGGATTACAGAATGGTTTTTGCATCCTTCCTCTTTGCTTTCAGTACCTCCATCTTTGTTTTAATACTGTACCTATTATTACCAGTGCTATCTGAAGACTTGAGTCCCCTGTAGTTATAAATGGCAACAGAAAAACCCTCTCACCTGTTAAGAGACAATCTAGGGTATGCTTTAAAGGTACATTCAGCAACCTTAGCATAAGGGTGTATTTTTAATGAGTCGTGCCAGTTTTGTCCAACTGTGTAATGCTATAATTATTGAGCACTGTCCTGAGCATTATGCGCTGTGCTTGCCAAGCACCACTAAAGACCCATGGTTTTGCTGTGCTAACCATGATGCAAATAACTAATGAAGTAGCTATGCCTGTCCCAAGGTACTCACAGAATCTAAAGGTACAATTAAGGTAAACAAGAGGCTAAAACATGGAAATATAGCTGAAGCAGAGAGGAAACAGGGCAAGTACAGCAATCAGCAGTTATTTGGAAATGCAACAAGGGAATCACTCTCAACGCCACCAGTTTCACCGACAATATTCAAAACATTCATTACAGGCTACATCTCACAGTCTTAACTTAAAATGAAGACTAGAGTCAAGGAAAATTGCTCAATTTATACATAGTACAAATGAGGATTTTAACCTGGACTCCAGACAAACGTGAGAAACTGATGCTCTGCGCAACCCTAAGCAGACAATTAAAAGACTTCACCAAGTAGCCCACAAACCTTACACAGGTCGTGACATCACCTCACCTCTGCTGAAATTACAGACATCACTACAGAGACACACAGACTTCTCAATTTCTAAGAACATTTTTCAGAATACACTTTCATGCAAAAATTAAAAAAAAATCCCCAAACACCTAGCTTACCATCAACTTTTCTTTTTTTGTTTTAGTCAGCAACTTAGTCAGAAACTTCTGGTCCCAAGGCAACCCACCTTTCCCAGACACACATTTGATCCAAAATGTGGATCAAAACTTGATCAGTAAAAAAATGCACCTCCAAAGTGAAAGGTGGGGTCCAAAAACAAGAAGCAAAACCAGAAGCGAGACAGCCAGTGAAAAGGTGGAAGAGAAACACAACCATGCTTTTCTAATCTACTAATACAAGAACTTGAATATGGTTTATAAAACCAGAATGCTCTTCCTGACTGCTAAGCCATTATTCTCTTCATGATGAGGAAGAAAGAAATTGGTTTTAAATCTTCAGTCCTAAATTTCTGCTTCAAAATTATGGTATTTTTCAGCAAGGCAGTTGCTGACTCAAGTAAAAAGCTTAGCAAAGCTGAGCAGTAATTAAGAGATTTCATTTACAACACATTCGTACAGGGGGAAATGTGCTCCTAATGACATGAAATTTCCCATAATACTGAAAAGATGCACGGAGATATAATGACATCTAAGTCTTTCATTTGTCCTCTGAAGCAAGCATTCACTTCTTAAGGTAAGTAAATATGTACTTGAATGAAGACAACTAGTGAAGGCAAAACTTAAGACATAATGAGTACCACTCAGAGACAAACAAAACAGTTCTTGGAGCTTTTTAGAATCATGTGCTCCAAAATTCAAGTCAACAGGCGTCATGCCATTACATTCCTACATAGTTGGAGCAACCCTCAGTGGTTCTGCAATATGCCTAATATAATTTCCTAAGTTGTATTTACAGAAATTAGACCTGTATCAGTTTACACTTTATTTCAAATCAGCAGTTTCAGTTTGTGAACCCCTGAATGTTTAAAGATGCAGATGGTAAAATAACATATATGAGTCTGCATTTCCTAGTCAATCAAGAACGATTTCATAGGAGCTAATGACCTTAAAGAGGAGAATTTTGACTATATAACATTCCATACCTATCTTCACCTAAAAGGAAGTTTTTCCTAATAGATCCACAGCATCTACTAATTTTTGGTTTATTATATATAAACATGGGACAGACACTTAGACATGTCAGTGTTTTAATTAGGTTTTGCAGAACTACTTCTTGCCATCTGCAGTTTAACAATGGCAAGAAATTTTGCACTAACTTTGCCAAGCCTGGGCAGAGAATCTCCCCTTTATTTGAATATTCAGTGTTTTTAAAGAAGTAAATATCTAAGAATCCAAAACTTCAGTCTACCTGTTAGCTACAGACATGCAGGGAGAGGAAAGAGAAAACCCTGCAAGTATGACAACACCTTGGACATTCAGTGATGCTTAAAGAGATGACTTGAATGCACTGAGCACATCCCAATCTGCATTCTAGATATAACAAGTAGTCTCAGATACACTTCTATTCCAGCCCTTTGCAAACCAGCTTCTAGAATACAGATCCTCGTCTGCATCAAAAAGCTACTCCTGAGCCACAGAATCAATGCAAAACCTCACATATCTATATTTGTGTTCTGCCAGCAAAATAAGTAAATCCTTAAAATCACAGCACCCCTTCTAGTTTTCACACCAAGTATAAGCCATGACAAGAACATCTTGAATGAAAATTAGTTCTAAATGAAAGCAAGAATACTTAGCACCTTTCTGGAGCATTTCATCTTTCAAAATCACTTTGCAAATATTAATGTGCCAAGATACAAAAGAACCATTGTTTCAGTGAAAAGAAGCAAGAAAAGAGGATGCAGAGTTTGGTAGCAAAATGGATGGATGGATGGCTGATACTTCAGTTCTGTATACTGTGGTTTCATTCCCATCTTAGTGATGCATCAAAACAGGTTCTTCAGTACTAGACAGCAAAGGAATACTTCATCACTCTATATTGAGAGATTCTGGAAGATTTGGGTTGCTTTCTACACTAATACTTTTCCAACTGAAATTCCTGTCGTTTTTCTTAAATTTAAGACTGCAAAATATTTTTATTCTATACCACTGTAAGAAAAAGCTTTTATATCCTTATTGAGAATAAAGTGGTTTTCCTTTGCAGTTCCCATTACTGCATTTCCAAAGGCACATACTCCCAGCACAGTCAAGACGCTAGATACAAAGCTGTAATTTGTTCAAGTTTGTCCATTCCAAGCCCTGCAAAATTCCATTTTCTTTTTTTACGGTGCTTTGTGGCTCTTTAGCTAACAGGAAAGACTTACGCAAAAAAAGATTCATCACGAAGCGTTATCTGCTACATTCATGTTCATTTGGGGTGTCTAATACTACAAACGTAGATCAATGCTGGGATGTCTACCAAGAACTCCATGCCATCCAGAAGCATCACTGTATGCTTACCAGTATTGCACCACAGCAAACACTGGTAGCTGATGGATGGAGAGCCAATCTCAAAGAGCAGGACTCTGACAAATGCTCATCTATACTGGTTAGTACCTCACTCACTCCACTATTACCATCACTGATTTCAATGAGCCTGCTTATAGGAAAAGTAAAGCAAGAATGGCAAGCTTTTCACATCGGTATTTAATGTTCAGCTCATTAAGAGCCCAGCTTGAAGCCCTGTGAACCTGGCAGAAAACATTTCCACTAGGATTTTGAGTAGGGCCTTGAGCTTGATGGAGAAAAGAACAGAAGCTTGTTAAGAGCAAGGAGCACAGGTTTCATGTCCTCCCATAGTTCAGTGTAGTTTAGCAAGCTTGGTTACCGTGGGGAATTTGCACTGTATTACCACAGTCAACTCAGATAAGAGTTCCGGTCAGCAAAAAAAAGCTTGGCAGTTGGCTGCCAGGTTGGCATTTGACAGGAATATCTAACTGAAAACATTAGAGGGCATCATCTAACAATCTCCTTGGCTAAAAGCAGAGAGGATTAAAAAATGGACCTGAGACAACCTGAACAATTAGAGAGTGATTCCTCACTACAAAGATTGAAGTTGGCATTACAAACAGCTCCTGAAAATGCTCCTCACTCTTAATAATGTTATCCCTGGCTTGCTAGAACACCAGTGCTCAGTCCACTAAAACTTCACTAGAAATTCCGTTTTGCTCTGATTAATCAGAGATACTAAGTCCCAAATATGACAGATGTACCTCACTCAAACCAAACCAAACAGAACGAGTTCTTGGTGATCAAAAAAGTTGTGCCACAAACTCTGATATGCACAGTGAATACAGGTAAAGAAAGGCAAAAAAAAAACCACAAGGAAACTTAGATTTCTTGCTATATAAGTGCAAAAAAATGGTGTTATATACTACTGTAATGGTTTATTTTAGCACTTTCAAGTCAAATATAAAAGTGTACTTAAAATATCACAACAATTAAAAAACAATATAACCTGACCAAGAAAACCAGAGCTACAGTGATTTTTTTCAGAACTGTCCTGTGTTGCTGCTTCCAATGGATCACAACACAAGAACACAGATTTTATTTTTTCCAAAGACATTTTAACAAACAAAACCATAATAAATAAGCCAGTATTACTGAATATGACAAATTATTGAGATTAGAAGTACAATATAAAACAAATAATTGAAAAAAGGAAAGTATAAACTATGAGTTTTCAAACACTTCAGCACACTCTTCTGTATTTTCTAAGCTCTTCTGGGCAGGAATGGTTTCTCACTTTGAGAATTTCTGACACACCAGCTATGTTGGCTGACGGTGTGAAGAGTGACTGTTGATTGACGCAACTTGGCTAGCAGAAGCTGCCACAGTAGTCACAGTTATATTGGCAAAAACAGTGCTTTTATCTGAATTGCTTCCATCATTTGTGGAAATTTGGTTTTGCATGAATAAACACAAGGTATTAGGAGATCTGTGTGCAGTTTCACAGCTATGATCTTGTTGGGATTAAGGAGGCATGGAGGGATGGTTTGCGTGACTAGAGTGCTGCAATGGAGGAATACAGGCTTTTTAGGAAGTACATGTTGGAAAGACAAGGAAGCGGAATCGCCCTTTATGTGTGAGCGCAGCTGTAATACATGGAGGTTTGCCTGGACATGGATGATAAGTCAACTGAGAGCTTATGGGTAAGGACTAAAGACCAGAGCAGTACGGGTGACATTGTAGGGGGCATCTGCTATAGGCCACCTGACTAGGAAGAACAAGTGGATGAGGCCCTCTACAGACAGGTAGAAGCAACCTCACATTCACAGGCCCTGGTCCTCATGGGGGAAATTAAACCACCCTGATATCTGCAGGATGCACAACACAGCCAGCGATAAGCAACACAGGGCGCTCCTAGAGACCACTGATAACAAATTCCTGACCAAAGTGATAAAGAAGTCAACAATGAGAGATGCTGTGCTGAACCTTATACTGACAAACGAGGAAGGGCTCCTTGGGGACATGAAGGTCAAAGGGAGCCTTAAGTTGCAGTGACCATGGTGGCATTCAGGATCCTGAGAGGAGGAAGCAGAGTAAAAAACAAGATCACAGCCCTGGACTTCAAGGTAGCAGACTTCGGTGTCTTCAGGGATCTGCTTGGAAGAGTCCCATGGGATAGGGCCCTGGAGGGAAGAGGGATCCAAGAAAGCTCCTCCAAGCTCAAGAACCATTCATACCAGTGAGCAGTAAGTCACGCAAAAATTCCAGGAGACCTACATGGATGAACAAGGAGATGCTGGCAAAACTCAAACACAAAAAGAAAGTACATAAAAGCTGGAAGCAATGACAGGTAACCTGTGAGGAATACAGAGACACTGCCTGAGCATGCAGAAATGCAGTCAGGAAAGCCAGAGCTCACCTGGAGCTGAAACTGGTAAGGGATGTCAAAAATAAGTATCTGAAGGGAGCATGTAAAGAAGATGGAGCCAGATCCTTCTCAGTGGTGTTCAGTGACACGAAGAGAGGCAATGGGCACAAACTGCAACACAGGAGGTTCCCTCAGAACATCAGGAAACACTTTTTTAATATGATGGTGACTGAGCAATGGCACAGGTTGCCTAGAGAGGTCGTGGAATCTCCCTCCTTGGAGATATTCAAAAGCCGTCTGGATATAGTCTTCCAGAACCTGTTCTAGGTGGCCCTGCTTGAGCAAGGGTGGTGGCCCAGATGACTTCCAGAGGTCCCTTCCAACCTCAACCATTCTGTGATTCTCCAAAAGCACTGTTCTGTCTTCCAGCCATGCACCAGTGTTTACATCGCTGTTTTATACCAGCCTTCCTATTCCATAAAGTACCTTAAGGTACACACAGAGTCTGTATTTGTGCTTCACCCAGCATGAAGAAAGACCTCTCTCAACTAAGGCCTCTAGGCATTTTAGTAACATGAATAAATAACTGCTTTCTAGACTACCTTCACAATTCCACTATTTCAACCAGAAAAGTCAAAATGTTTTCCCAAATCGTATTACCTTCATATATAGCAACTTACGAAAGCCTAAGAGAAAAGGAAAAGAAAGAAGAAAAAAAAAAAAATTCAAAATGAAACTCCGGCCTTTTTCAATATACCAGTGTCCAACTGCAGGACAAATGAAACTGAAGAACAAAACCCAAACACAGTAAATAAAATATGCTGCAAAATTAATTATTTCAGAGAATTCTTGATACTGAGTGCAGGTCCAGAAACCTTTATTAATGATATATAATACGATATCTTTTAGTCTGAGAGCAGAAAAGGATGAACCTCACCTAAGAAAAAACTGAAGAGCTTTAGGACAAAAACAAAGACATCTGAAAAATTTGTTCTGTATCACACCACACCATGTTCAGGTGCCTGTTGAATATGGATTTACCTCAGTGCTGTTTCTCTCTCTCTTCTTCATTTCTCTCCACCCCTTCACCCTTAACAAATTTGCCTAGCAGCACAGTGGGATACATGCCATACATACATGGCAGTAGCCTTCTATTCAGACAGATGCTGTGCCTTCCCCTGCTTATCGCTGGTGAAAACTGATATAAAATGATGTCAGCAATAAAAGTGCCACATTTTTAACCCCGTTAGCACATGTAAACAATTCAGTGGAGACTCTGGTCTCCTTAATGCTCATTTATGGTCAGTTCCGCTAAATGGCACTGGCCTGTGCCAGTTTCCCTCTCCAGGTAGTTAGCACCACCCGGCCATAGATAAAATTCCATATATTTAAACAACACTGACATACAACCTTTAAAGACCAAGATATATTTATTTACTCCTTCAAGCATTCTCCTATTTCATTCCCCTTTTAATGTTGCACTCTTTACTATTTTTGAAAAGTAAAACACACTCCTTTCTTCCTTTGGTCACAGCACTGCCTCTAAATCAACAATGATTATCTGTAAATTCTATTATGATGGATTTATTTTGTCATTTATCCAGCTGTCAATTAACTTTGCTTGTTTTTTTAAAGATGCACATATATTCTGTATATTTACATTAAAATAATTGTTATATGCCAAGTATCATCAGAGACTTGGTTTTATCATCTAAGGCAAAACTATATTAAGCAACAGTTCTTTCTAAAGACAGCGGTGTTTTCACATGCTTAAAGCACAGGGCAGCGACTCTCCCAGGAAACCAGAGTTCTACTCTTTACTTTTTGACTAACCACTTGGGCAACTTTGCTCAAATGACTTCACCTGCAGTGCATCAGTTTATCTTTCTACAATGTCATTTTCCTCATTCTAACCCGCTCTGTAAACCATTCAAGAACCTATGGATTTATTCCCACAATATGCCTAAGACTAGAGAACTGGCATACTTATTTTGCATATGAAAAATACTGTCATCAATTTCAATTCCTTACATACTGGTGGCACAGTATTAGTATTTTTGCTCATCTTGATGAAGAAAAAAAGTTAGGAACATCTTTCCTCTCAGCCCATTCACCAACTGTGCACAGTTACTCACACTGTGATTGTAACATAAATCAAAATCTAAGCTTACTGAACAGTATTTCTGATGTTTCCAGTATATGATGCAGTTTGATATACCTCAGGTGCCAGGTATGAGCAGTGGTGTGAGAACAGCAGCCACTGGCTGTGTGAACAAGTCGAGATTTTACATCGAACTGCCCCAGCGGGGCATGCAAAAGCAAGGGACAAGGCTCTGGGTACCAACAGAGATGAGATGTAGAGATGTAAATTCCAAATTGACAACCACATTGAAAGGTAGTACTGTTCATGGTTCCCCACTGTCCAAACCAGCTGGAAAGTGATCTGACTTTGTCCATGGAGGAATTGTTCCCAAATGAATGCCTTTACACAGAAAGAAGGTGTTCCAGTGATGAAGGATCTGCATCGCTAATCTACACAATGCGAGTTTGAATGACCCCAGAAGTTCGCTAGAAGACACTATTGTAATCTAGCAGCCTTTAAGCTGCACTAGCGTTATAATGAGAACAAGAGAAAAGGGAGGCAGATTGCAGTGTTTGGAAGGAAATGTAGTAACTCATGCCACTGTTAGTTTACTCTCCTCTTCACATATGAGGTCTGAGAGCAACTATGGAAAGATGTGAATTTATTCTCATGCACACTGCTTCTTTCCTAAAGTCATCTCAACTGAGACAATTGCAGGACAATGACTTGAAGACAGCTACATATCAAACATTCTCAGCTTGTACATTTTATTGTTGCTCTCTGAGGTGACTGTATAGACCAAAGTACTGGTTTCGTTGCATTCTGGAATAGTAGTCTGAAAAATTTGGTATAAAATCAACATCAAGAAGAAAAGCCTCCTTTTCTTGCCCATCACCAAGTGGTTTGTTTCAGCCGCTACCAGCAGGTCCTAACATCCAGCGGACTCAATATCAGTGCTGATTTTTTCCCCCTCCTTCTCCACTTGTAGCATCCTGCATTTTTTCAACATAAATCTCAATGAAGGAAGACATCCCAAACTAAAAGCTTCTACCATTTCTTTAAATGGACCATTTTTTGCATTGTGGAAGATAATGTCAACATGCAACTTTCCTAGTACTAAAAATTGTTTATGACATCATCACCTACTGATTTCAACTACTTGGAAGAGTCACCGAAGAGGAACAGAGTTCTCATAAATGTAGTTGATACTAAAGAGCTCTGGAAGACCATGATCAAGGACATAAATTATAAAGTATTCCAATAATAACAACAGAAAATGTCCACCTTTACAGGGACCTCATCCTTCAATGCTCCAATTCTCTACTTCCATAAAACAGCATCTAGTTGTAGGGTACACTCAACATTGAAGAATCCAAAAATACAGACAATTGTACCCTTTTAAAGCAGTAGGAACCATCTTTATCTTATTTAAGAATTCTCAAGCATGCCAGCCAATATTTTATCTTAGAAGACTTGTCTTACATGAATGATAACCTCCCAGTGTTTAAATGAGTCACACTCTAGAACCACTCTTAGGATTGAAAAAAGATAAGATTACAGAACTACAGAATTTAACTGCTGCTTGCAAAACCTCAGAGCTAATGTTAGTTCATTTTCTACAAAACCCAGGAAGCCCAGGATTCCCTTCTGTTGAAAACAAACAAAAGTTAATATTCTTAAGAACAACATTATCTAAAGAGTATTTGGGGGGTTAATAATGCTAGAATTACTGGGTTTCATTTCTTATTTCTATTCAGTGGCATACACCTTTCTAGTACCTTTGGTCTGAAAAATATTGAATTAAGCAGATTCATACATTGAAGTCCAGTAATTTCTGAACACAAAATTCCATTTGCAATATTGATTAGCAGCAGCATTAACTGAAGACAGAAGGGAAAACAACCACCAAGGGAATTTAGTACTGAAGTGACTGAGGTTCAGGGGCACAGCAGGGGAGTCAAAGAGAGAAGGAAAGTGAAACCTTGCCAGGAGGAGCTGGATTGAGAAGCCTGAGTATCAGCTGAAAACTTTGTCTCATTTGAACAGTTCACAATTATTCTTGCTCCCCGTATTTCACCATTCAACAACACCTTTTATTCCAGGATGAGAGGCATTCATTTCTCCAAGCGGACAAATTCATTCCCAAGCCCCTAAACAGGTATAAAAGCCCATCTGGAAATTGGAAGAAAACAAAGAATTTCATATTCTAAAAAAATAATAAATTAAATCAAATTCCACAGTTTCTTTCCTTCGCTTCTCTGCCCTTTCTTTCCTCTTGCTCTACCCGAAAACAAAATCCTTAATTCTTCCTCTCTGTATTTAAATGAAGATTGCTCAATAACACAGTTTTCTAGTTTTCTCCTAGTTCTAAGTCTTAGCTGTCAAATGCCTACCAGGAGACAAAACCCAAAAGCTAATGATACAATCATTTCAGATGGCATTTTGCATGTAAATATTACATTCTGTGATCAACTTTAGAGGAACTATTGAAAGCTGCAACTGAAAGTAACAATTCAACTTCCCTGGAAGTTTTAAGCAGCAGAAAGTTTCTAGAGAAGGAAGCTGGGGCAGGGGGGGTGTGGGGGGTGTGCTTAAAAAGATTTATTTTCTTTTTCTGAACCTAAGCTTTCTGGTAAAAATTTATCAGTGCCAGAACGTGAAAGCAGGAAGCAGGTTTAAGCAGGTATGGGTGTTGTCCTTCTGATTTAAGAAAGCTATGGTTCTGGTGTTAGTCCTGCTATTTGCAGTTTTTCCAAACAACAGCAGAACAAAAATTGTTATGATTTCTATCATTCTTACAGATACCTGGGAAAATAGTAAAGCCAGCCACTGTTAATTGATGTGACCCTTGACTAGCTGCCCCTCAGGCAGCATGCATAGGGTCTTAGTCAACATGTGTATTAACTATTCCCTGAGCAATCGGTATAGACGTGGAGTTATGGAAATGACTCGTCAATACTCAAAAACGCATGGGAGAAGAGTAGAGTGGTGGTGGCATCTATCTCCTCGTAGCACTGGTGAAGAGATTGAAGGCATAAGGACAGGGAACTCCAGCCTTAAAAAGTAATTATTTCTTTTTGTTATTTTCAAGCATACCTATCTTATGTGGATGTTAGTGAGGAAGACCACATTTTGCCTGCACTGCCTGAGATTTCCAGCTCCCTCCATCATCACAATTATATGATTAGATCTGGCTTTCTGCTATAGCATTGGATAAACATTGCTGGGGTGGTTATTACCAATTTTAAGTGTAGTTTCTACCCGGTTAACTCCATTGTTGTGGAAACAGCAGCTGTATCCCAGAAAGAACAGCGATGTGGATACTACTGTAAGCATTGTTAGATCACACCTGGTTTGATCTGCAAATTAGAACAGGTAATGGAACTATTTTACACAGTTTCCTTCTAATTCTGACACAGATGGCACTTAAACAAGGATTCCAGCCTTGGCAGTTCTGCTTCAAAGTCAGTGCCAAGGCCAGAATAATCCTTTATAGCAATTTTCACCTTGATTTTTGAGCCACCAACTTCTGTATAAAATACAATTTGCTACCTGCTACTCCCCTTCTACAGTCAGGAATTGAACAAGCTTTGACAAGACACAGGATAGACCCTCAAATACTGTGCCAAGTGACACCAAAGACAGTCATGAATCCCTATAAGGTACAAAGCTCATTTCTTAACCCTTATCTTCAGGTGGGTGCACCACAAGGAAGAGAAAATTAATGATCCAATGAAAAATGCAAATTATGCAAAGTGTGGGATAACGAATAATGATTGTTTTTTAAAGCTAGCATTCACCACAAAAAGAAAGACGAGCCAAACCCAGACAACTTACAGAGCAAAAACAGTGCATGTGCTTGTGTGTGTATGCCTCCTCGCACAAAACTACTTTTCAGAATGTTCTTTAGCCACAGAATTAGGCAAATAACAAATACAGCTAATGCTGGGGAGAACAGTGACAAACTCATGAAGAACAGCCAACTGTAAACTTGCACTGGCCATTATGCCCTCTTCTCACACAAGTCTTTATCAGCACACATAGGTTATAGGAAAAACAGATACACCAGAAATCTCATATCCTTAAAATGGATTTTTTTTTAATTTATTCTAATGCAGATGATGAAAGGTCTTCAACGAACGCTGGCAAGAGCTCATTAACACAGGCTTTCATACAAGCCAGAGAAAAAAAAATAAAAAAGGGAAGGGGGAAAAAAAAAAAATGGAATGCTGTTGCAGATCTAGACAAGCACTCCCATCAACATCGACAGGATGTAGACCAAGGTTAGCGTATACATAGCATATGCAAAGACTTTGTAGTCAGGTTATGGATTTTACCCTTTATTAGCCTTTATAATCATCAGGCAAAATGGCTTGGGTTTTGTTGGGTTTTTGTACGTGTGTGCTTGGCTTTTTAAAATTGCTCTTACAAAGGCACACATACAAAGAAGAAATCAGAGGATGAAAGAGGACAGTATTCCAGTAAGGGTCTATCGACAACTAGTCGTTTATTTCAGGTAAAAACAAAAAACACACATTTGAGCAAGAAATAGTCACACAAGTAATAGTTTGGAGGATTGTTCCTTCAAAATCATTATAATTAAAAACACTTCAGCAATTTAAGTGCGCATGGGAGATGCCTAGTTTTACTAGTTCTCTAAAATAATTCATTCAGAAGTAATACTACTTTTGCTAATATTAAAGTTCTACACACTGAAATTTCAGATGAAGCCTCTGACAGATCTTAATGTTGCCAACAGACATGCAGTCATTCACCATTGCTCTGCACTTTGGCTTTCTGATGACTGTGCTTTGGAATGCCTGTAGACTGAATAGCTGGCACAGGGAATTCAACATATTACTAATACCATTTTCAGTGCTCCTTCAAAGAAAACCAGTGCATACTTCTCTAGACTTGAGAAAACTTACGATCTTTTTATGTCATCTAAACAGAGAAGAAAAGAAGTTGTCATGCATATTTCAGATATTAAAAAAATATACATCTTGCTACATACTGCCATTCAAATACCTGCACGCCATACTTTCCTTACCAGCAACTGAGAAGGGGGTATATGTACTTTGAACAGGAAAGATGCAACACACAACATAAATCAAAAATTGTGAGAATTAAACATCAACAGGATGGAGAAAATGAACCTCCTACCACAGCGGGCAACTAAAAGACAAAAAAAAAAAATAGAAAAAACAACCTACCAATCCAATTATCCATCAGAGACTCTGCAGTTACTGCAGCTTCTACATGACTTGCAGCCTCGCTGATCAAGGGCCGTCACAGGACACCTAAGCAGTAAGAATTTCACATTTCAAACTTGGAATATGTATCGGCAATTTGCAGCTTTCAAGAAGCCTAAGGATATCTGTTTCACCTTGGTCATTTCTCCATCTTAAAAGAACTGCAACACAGTGAGGACTTGGCGGGGGGGGGGGGGTCAGGTGTTAACTTGTTCTGTTCTTGTAAGTAAACTAACCTTTGATAACCTATCTCCATTTGCAGCAGGGAGCAGAATTACTTTGTTCAAAGATCCCTCCCCTGTCCTGAACTTATTGCCTGAGTTTATACATGAAATTTTTCCTCTAAGCTTACAGTATAATAATGGAGCTTTCTAAGGTGAGAAAAAAAAGCCTTCATTATTACAACAGCCTGTGCATTTTCACCACTGAATGGGAAAAAAAACCCACAACCCAAGCTAGTCCCCCTAGCGTACCTATGCAGTAAGAGTCTAAAGAACATGTGGCAAATCACTACCCTGTCTTTTCGTGTGAAGCTAGCTTTTTTTTTTTTTTTCTCCAGTAGAAGACATAACCACTTACAGAAACTGCAGGGAAACTAGGCAACCTTTGAATCCATTTATCTAATTTTCCACTCTTTCTATTTCTGAACAAGTAAAAAAAATACATGTTATACAAAGAAAATTAATCTGTATCCAGAAGATTTCATTAAGTAAAATGTGCCGACCTGTTGGCAACGGCCAGGTCTGGCTTGAACATAGTACTTTGTTTAGCCCGGTGCTTTCTATTCCTTCTAGCACTGAAATTGTATTTAAAAAGCTAATGATGTTTAAAAGACTTTTGATTCATTGTCATTTCCACCCTGGCATCCATACCTTCCAGAATACATAAGTGACAATCAGTGCTGCGTAAATGTTTCCTGTAGTAATTTTAAGAGTGCTATAAAAACCAAGTGCAACACATACACACTAAGGTAAGACCTTGTAACGACAGTTCAGATGCATCCACAGGCTAATTTTCAGTTTAAAAAAATACGCGTGCTGGAAAAAAGTAGGCTTTATTTGCTGTCTAGCAGTACCCCTGTTCCAAGTTGAACAAAGCAGAAGACATTGCACTCAGGTGAAAACACACAACAAAAAGATTGCTTGTCTGATGCTCTACAAAGAAGAGAAATCACTTGCTTTCTAAAAACAAAACCGGGCACAGTGGAAGAGCTAGGAATCTCTCCAAAAAGTGTTACATAAGGCATTGTCAAACTTCATGTCACCTCCACAGAGGCCGCAAGTTGCTATTTACACACACACACACACACACACACACCGGCGAGCAGGGATTAATGATCTAAATGACACAATTCTCGGATAGGAGGTGATAGCAGAAGCTTTCCCAAAGGAGATCTTCCCAGGCTGAAGGCTTGCTGGGGAGGCTGGAGGGGGATGGGGACACCACCCTCCCGCCTCACCGTCCCACCGAAACTCCAGCTCCGCCCCGAGCCGGCAGGCAGGTCCCGTTCAGGCAGGCCGCCTCCCGCGGTGGGCACGCCGAGGGTGAAGGCGTTCACACCCCACGGCGTGACACCCTTCCAGCCTCACGGCAGCCGCCACCGGCCCCTGCCTCTCCCGGACTCCTTCGCGCAGCCGGCGGTACTTGGCGGGACGGCAGCCCCGTCCCCGCTCCGCCCCATGGCTGCAGCCCCCGCGGAGCGGGAACACCCGCCGGCCGGAGGGCAGGGACGCGGGGGCGGACTCCGGAGGGGCATGGAGTGACAGCCGGGCGGGGTAACCTCCCTTCGGCTGGGGGGACGTGCCCCTTTGTGCCAGAGGAGCGACACGCGTGTCCCCGCCTGAGCATCTCTTCAACTCCAGCTCTGATGGGGATTAAAATCCAGGAGATAAAACCACCATCCCAGCCCTACCGGACTCAGATGCCCCCTCCCCCGGGCTGCTGGAAGGGAGACACTCACCGATTGTTTCTCGCCCTCCCCCCCCCCCCGCCTCTAAAAGCAGCAGCGACCCAACGAGGCACTTACCTCCCTCGGGTGGCTCCGGGGCCGCCGGGACGGGCGCTCAGCGCCTGCCTCTCCGCGCAGGCAAGCGGTCCTTCCCCCGCCTTCGCTCCAGGCGGGCAGCTCCAGCTCTGTCCCCGCAGCCCGGCGCTCTCGGAGGTGTCAGCCGGCGGGTCCCAGCCGGGGTGGCACCGGCGGCTCCACTCCGCGGGACGAGGAGCTGCTGACGGTGGGAAGAGGAGGAGGAGGGCGGCGGGGAGGTCCCCACTCTTCCCGGGATGCGCCGCCGAGGTGGCTGCCTCCTCCTCCGCCGAGCTTTCTCTCTCCAGGGCCTGCCCGCTCCCTGCTTCGAGCTGTCCTGAGGTGCAGCCCGGCCCCGTCCGTCCGTTCGTCCCGCTCGCCTTTCCCCGCCCCTCTCCCCGGCGGCGAGCCGCACGGCGCACAGGCCCCGCCGGCGGCCAGAAGGACCCGGGGGCGACGGGGGATTCCGGTCCGGCCTCCTGTCCTCTCCCCGGGGCCTGGTGCACACTCTCCGTAGGGAGAGGAGGCCCTGCCCCGGCCTGGCTGGCGGCGAGCAGCCCCGGGAAGGTCACCGGCACCGTGGAGCCGAGCACGGAGAGACTCCCTCCGGCACCGCCGCGACCGCTGCTAGTGCTGCCGGCCCGGCCTCAGCGGCCGCTGGGTGCCGCGCTCCGCCCGGGCTCGCTCCGTGCCGGTGCCCGGCGGCCGCCTCCGAGTCTGACTGCCAGGCTGCCCCCTTCCCCTTCCTTCCTTCCTTCCTTCCTTGCCTCCCGCCCCTTCCCCGCTGCCAGCCTTCCCCCGCCGGGTCCCTCCGGCGCCCGGTGCCAGGCTGCCCCCTGCGGGTTTCGGTGCCGAGGCTGCCCGCCGCCGGCGCTGAGCCCGGGGGGCCGAGGCGGAGGCGAGCGGGAGGGCGGCCGCCGCTGCCGTTCCGCGGGTGCCGAGAGCGGGGTGCCCACCGCCGCTCTGCCCCGGGCTCAGCGGCAGCTGCAGTGACTGTGTGTCTGTGTCATGTCTGTGCATGGGCGGGCGGAGGCGCGGGGCCGAGGCGGAGCCAGCCCGCTGACACACAGCCCAGCGACAGGCGCCGAGCGCCCAACCAGCAGCCGCCGCCACCGCGGCCCGCCCGCCCGCCCGCCCGCGCAGCGCGGCGCCCCGGGCCGCTACACCTGGGCCCGGGAGGAGGGGGTCCGGGCCGCCGGCGGCGTGGCAGCGAGCCCCGTCCCGCGGGAGGGGGCTGTGAGGGAAGAGGCGGCCCGCGGCCCCTGCCTGACGGCCGTCCCAAACGCCGCACCCCAGCGCGCCGTCCCGGCCGGCGGGAAGTGAGGCGCCCCCGGCCCGGGCGGCGGGGTGCCCGTCAGGGAGGCGAAGTGGCGCCCAGCCTTCAAACGCGGACGCTCGGCGGTGGAAGACCCGGCTTTCTGCTACCGCTAGCGCGTCAGAAATGAGTATCACGTCGTTTCGCGTAACTGCGGCGGAGCGTGTCCCTGTGTTGGGTCCCCTGCGTGCTGGTAACTGCTGGGAGTGAAGTGATAAATGCATGAGTTGTTTTGTTGTGTTTTTTTTTTCTTCTTTCCCTGCCGTGGGCATAGAACAACCATCAACCTTGTTATTATTTTTATTCGTCATCTTTCGTTCACTTCATCAGCAGTGTAAAATGTATTGCTGCAATATATTAGCACAGTAAGAGGACCATATGATAAACTGTGTGTATACGTGGAGAGGGTGCCTAAAATTTTGAGAGGAGTGCGAGGAGAACAGAAATTAGAGGAGCAAATATGCCTACAATTCAATTTTAAAAAGGCATTGAACCATTCTTAGAATGGAAGAGGAAGTAAAGCATACACATGCTTTGAGTAACCACATAAATAGTCAAAAATTATAGGGATATTGTTCAGTACTTACTGCTTTCTTCTCCCAGAAGGGAATGGTTTAAGAGAAAAAACATTGTCTTACAAAAGATACCCCAGATGCTAATTTCTCTTGTTATATCAACTGCTTAAATGTAATAACTTCAAAGTTGCTTTATTGTGGGCAGAAATTATGTTTTGCAGTATGCTGTACCGAAATACTATGAGCTCTAGAACAAGTTGTTCATGGCAAGATAATATTTGCCAGGCTTGATTAAGACATTAGTCCATCAAGTTGCATAGTCCGTCACCAGCATCACACAGTTCCTGATGCTTTAGTCAAGAGTGGTATCAGATGAACTGAAGTAAATAATGAAGTTGAACATACCAGTGATGGCATGTAAGTGTTACTAACTGTGAATTTTGACATATTATGACAACTAGGAAAGCGTTTTGGGGAAAAAAAACAACCTCATATATCTGTAAAAAGAATTTAATTCTGATATGAATGATTTTCTTGAGAAGCTATGGTAACATACAGATTGGTCTCTATTGTGCTATTTATTTTCATAAGCAAATCAAAGTCAGAAGTGAGCTATACTGAAATGCCTTATTCTGTCCATTCTCTTAAGTGAATCTAAAAGATCAACTTTCATGTAATAATGTTTTCTTGCACTGTTGAAGTATTGTAACAAATTGCTGGGGATGTATGGAAGAGGAAACAGGATTGTGTATACAGCTTTATTATTAATAGAACCAGATTGTCTGCTGCCTGTTACTGGAAGTCCCAGCAATTTCACTTTTTTTTTCAGTTTCATGCTGCATCTTAAAAACTGGTAAAGTGTCAGAGTCTGATCCTACAAAATATTGAGCAATTTCCACAAGTTCTTGATGTTCTTATCTGCTATTAGAGCAGGGAACTCTCAGCACCCACAAAAATTCTTAGGTTTTAAGAGCAGCATGGATTATTAGGATTATCTAGTGAACCACCATACATGAAAAATGATGGAATTTCATATTGAAACAAAAATCTTACTTAAAATCACTCTGCATCTGTCAGGTTGGTGACCTGCTCACAAAATGGACAACAGTTGTCCAAACCGAGAGCAGCATTTGTCAGACGCTCTAGCCAGGAATGATTACCACTGGGTTACAAAAACTAACAGGGACAGGAGGAGTCACTACCTATGAAGATAGAGTTTTTCAGAAATTGTGTTTATAAGCGAGTAATCATTTCATATTCATCATAAAATCGCTCCATCAGTCTTTGTCCTTGAAAATCCTGAAGTGGCAATTGCTTTGGACATAGAGTAAACAAGCAATGCAGAACAATCCTTATGCCAAGGACAGGTAGAAGAAATTAGATGCAAATATTTGCACTTCAGATTTCATTCAGCCAGAAAGAAGCTTTCTCCAGAAGCAAGACAGATTCTGGAGCAAGATGTCTATTTACATTTTAAAAAGCCCAAAACCTAAAGCCTATAGTAACACCAAGTTTTAGAAGAACAGACAGTTATATAAGGTGAAAATCTCAAAGCTTTAACAATCCTATTATTAAAAAATTATGTAAACCAGACCTTTATTTTTTTGATAGGAACATGTCAATTTTGAGATAGTGTTATAAGATCAAGTTATACTGATGTAAAATTATCACAGAATCGTTTGGTCTCATTTTTTCCTTAGTGGAACAAGAGATAGACAAGGTACACAACTTCAAACAGGTTATGGTACTTCCACTACACCAGAACAGAAGTAAAATAGGATTAAGTGTTTATAAGACCCCAAACACTTAGAAGTTTATCTGGGGTTTGACAAAAAGAACAGAATTATTTCCAATATAACCATTTTATATGAAATGGAGGTATAAGGCCTATGAGTACCCAAACTTATAAAAGTGCATGAAGTTCATCTCCCATTTAACACCAGTGAAGTCCTTTCTATATTCTTACAGTTGCTTTATTGTTCTAGCTGAATTCAACCACTATGAGTTCTTTTGAGGAAAAAGTGCTTTGGTTCAGGAGGTGTCTGAAAAGTGCTTTGCTACTCTTACAGCACATTATGTGCCATAGAAGCTAAAACATTCCTGAAAACCAGGGTGGTGGTCTGTCCCCATTCCTCCACATATGCTCCTGTGGTTAACTCAGCATTTTAAATACCTAGTGAGCCAGATGCTGCTGTGTCACATTCAAGATATGATATGGGATGTGCATGGACAAAGCTAACTTCTCCATCACCTGCTTTGTGTGGAGTTGATGAAATAGCTACTTTTTGTAAAATCAACCATTCAGGGTGTTCTCATGGAGAACAGAAATTCAAATCTGATTTAGCAGGCTAGCTGGATTGTGTTGACCAACCCGCTTCAAAGGAGTTTGTATTATATATTGTTATTTGTATATAAATTGCTGCTCCTAAGTTCTAGATGCTAAATTACACAACTGTTAATAGTATCAGAGCATGAAGAGCAAGACCAAAAGTCTGAAGCAAGTCCTAACCCTCAAGATTCTTGTTATTATCTGCCACTGCAATGAGTAGAGGACTATAGCAGAATAGGCTGCTCAACGTCTTTTGCAGTAGGAAAAGGCTTTCTGAAAAGAAAAAAAGTAAAATCTAATATACTCTGGAAAGATAAATTCTCATTTCTTGAGTGTAAAGTGGAAGCTCTGTTACATATGCTGCCCACAATGGGCAGTAAATTAAAATTTAATAGAGATTTTCTCTACGTGTAACAGAAAAAAAAAAATAATTGAGAAAACCCAAGAAAGTCAGAGCAAGATCCAGATTCCCTAGGTTTAGAGGAACTGGAAAAAAAATAAAGACTGGTAAACTGAATGCCTTTAAATAACTAAACATCACAAAAAATATAAAACTTTCAGAATGCAAAGGAAATTAAGTTATTAAAACACAAATTCTATTTTATGCCGAAGTAGATTTCAGACAATAAACTGATTGTTCTCTGTTAACTTACTTTGATTGTCATATGGATTTCTCCCAGGATTTAGTTGTACTTCTAGGCACAAAAAGGTAAACATCCATACTATAGTCTTAGATAGTATTATACCCTGTATTGAAGAAAACTTGAAGGAAATGGGTATTTTCCTATTTGTTTTCTTTATATCCCTGACAGAACTTTCTGTGGATATTTTTTTTATTGCTGCCAATTAGTACTTTCCATTTGTTGCGACTCAGCCATTTAGAGAATAATTGAGGGTTTTTTGTTTGGTTAGTTGGTCTTTTTTAAGGAATAGTACTTTTAAAGCCAAAAAAACTGATGAAGACATGCAGAATATAGTACAACATTAATTCTCTGAAGTTAGTCTGATTTCACATTGGTAGTATTTCAAGTTTGGACCTACCATGATCGAGTCAATCACGTATTTCTACTTATAGAAATAGTTGATTACTGTTTTGCTACTATGACTTACATAACTCAGAGAAGACTTTTTTCATCCTCTGTAAAGTCAATGCCAGTTTCCAGAGCACTTAGAAATGCATAACTGCATCCTAAAAGAAAAGAGTAACAAGTGCTGTGTTCAAAGTTTGTTTTTTGGGGTTTTTTTTGGGGGGTTTTGTTTGTTTGTTGGTTTTGGGGGGGTTTTTTTGCTTGTTTGTTTGTTTTAATGGCGGAATCTTCACACCTATGCTGTTGGCAGTGAAATTCTGGATAATGTACTGTAGCGTAACTATTCTATACCAACGTGTATCGTTGCCTTTACAGAATATTCTGGGAAGAAAAGCAGCATTGGACAAATAATTTTAAGCTTCACTGTCTACAAAGGTGAAACTGACCCAGGTACTCTTAAGCCTAAATCAAGGTATGTTGAAGTCAGTGGAGCAACTGCACTGATTTCAGTGGTATTCAGTCTAAACTATCCTTTATGTCTTATTCTGTGTTCTGGGAAAAAATATATATGCATGTATACATACACACACACTTTTATGAAGTTCTTTTTTAGTAATTGTTTCTATTTGACCACTTCACCTCACTCCCAAGCAAATAGTGGATATAACATCACTCTTGTTACTCCCTTTCTTTTGTTACACTTCTCCATTTATTGCCTGGAGCACGAATGCTAATAAGACTATGAAAAGCCTTAAATGAATTGTAGACCTGTATAATTAATATCTTCTATCCTTTCTAGAAGTATTAAAGCACAGGATGTATCACTCTTCCACTCAGCCTTACACATTTAGATTTTAATTCATCTAAGGACACCTTTCACTACTCTGGTGAAAAAGAGAATACTTTACCTGATCAAAAAAAAGGCCTTTTGTTTCCATTAGAAGCACCCATCTTATACATGGAAGGTTTAATTGTTTTCAGAATAGCTTCATTAACTTCTGAAAATGTTACCAATACAGGCCTCCCCAGAGCCAGGATGCTAATTAGAAGGAAAACTAGCCTTACAGTAGTTCAAGAATTGTGTCTTCTTTAAGAGAGCGGGAAGACTTAATCATTGACAGAGTGTTTCTGCCAGAAAGTAGGAATAACTGCCAGTTATATGAACTCACAGAATACCTATGATAAATGAGTTATTCCCACAGTCAAATAGCCTCTTCAGACAGCCAACAGTAAGCCTAATGATTAGGTAAACAATGTTAAGATGTCCATCAAGTTCCATGCAGGCCAAGCAATGTCCTTTATGGCTGACATCATCTGTCAGCTCCGATGTCCCTAACTCAGTGGGTTAGGCATGTTTGGAGGGTGCCATGTGAATGCTTGGATTGCTTCCTTAGCCAGAGTGTCAGTAGTAACACGTCTGGCCTTAGTCATGTTTATGCTAATTTTATATTAAAGCTCTTGTAAGTCTGACCAAAAATATATCTGTACAGGACTAAAGAGTAAGCGCAAATATAAAATGTAAACAAAATCGAAACAGAAGATGAATGATAAAAACATAAATCCTGTTACAAGTTATGCATGATATCAAGACTTGTTAAAGTAATTTTAAGTTTTGTATCAGTGTTCAGGCCTTTTAAATCTATACAAAAAAATATCTGAATTAAAAATAGCACTGTGGGAAAGGAAGTTACCCCAAACTTACAAGAATCACTACCTAATGGGTCAAATAGGAATATTTTTGACCAAAAATAACCATAATTATCAATCAGATCCTAGAACTTCCATATTTTTTCCCCAATAAGGGCTATTCTTTTAGATATATTTTCTAGAGGACTTCTCTAGAAAGCAGCATTATAGCTGCTGCTATCCAATGCAGGGAGGGTAAAATAAAACCCAGGTCCTGTCTAATGACTCAGGCTTATTTGCTTTTTGGCCATCACAACAGTAAGACTGCCCAACGTGAATCCTTTCTGTCAGTTTAACACAATTGCCAGAAGAAAGTCCACTTTCATGTCCTTGTCAGACAAAAGCACAATGGAAATATATGTACATGCTTCTGAATATAAACAGGGAGCGTAGTCTAAACAGCCAAGCATGCAAACATGAACTCATTTAGAGGCCACAAATGGTTATGTATTTCAGAAGAACTAAAATGTTCCTTTGCTGGGGCTGAGATGCGACTACGAGCTGCATCCAGCTCTCTGGCCAAGACTGTCAATGCTAAAGAAAGTTTCTATGTTCTTGCTGGCATTTGAGAAGTTGTGAGCTATGATCTGGACTTGCTACGTTGGCAAAAGAATAGGAAAGGTCACCCCATCTCAGCAATGAAACTGTCAGTAACAAAAGGATAATCCTCCTCAGTCTCAACAGCAGTTACAGGGAAGTTGATGCTAAGTTCAAGCAACAAGGCAAGACCAATACTAGTGGCAATGAACCTGTCAACATTAAACACCTCTTTTTCAGAGAAGTACTTTAACACTTCAATATTCTGTGATTCAGACTGTATCTTGACACAGTAGAGGTTTTTTCCATTGATTCTTAGGTGAAACTAAAGCTGTCAAACATGCTAGAGGCCAAGCAGACCAGGCCGGACCCAGAAAGAAAGAGACAGTCCTTCAATGTCTGAAGGTGACATTGAAGGAATCCAGCAACAGACAGAAAAAAAGCCCAACCAATTCAATAGGTATTTTACACTCTGTGTGTGTACTTGCATTTCTGAGCTTGGCAGCCACACGGGTGCTGGCATTGCTACTTACTCTAAAATTGCAGTCTGTATCAGATTGTGTACTGAGGAAAGGAATAAGCTTTTACTACCATGAATGGCATCAGAATTCAAAGTTCCTGCAGCACCTAAAAGAAATGACCAGCAAAGTTTCCAATGAAATCATCAAGTGTTTAAATTGGTTAAAAGAAGAATTTCATCTGAGAGGGAAAATAATTTTAAACATCACTTCTTCAACCAACACACCAGATCTCAGTGCTGGAATCTGACGTTATGCTGGCATGGTGCCCATTGCCCATGTTGACAATATTTCCAAGCATGCTGCCTTATTGTTCCTATGCCAGTTTGATATTACAAGCAGTTCCAATGAGAGGGAATAACTTGAGTTTTTTCCAGTACCAGACTTGATGCCAATGACTTTTTGAAACTTTTTCTCACCTTCTTCCACTTGGCATAACCAAATGCAAAACAGATGCAGCCAACACAAGTGATCATCAGCAGGAGATACTGTATTTCCTTACCTTCTCCCAGAACAAGGTGAAAAAGATACCACTCCTTTGAGAATGGGCTTTGTGCCAAATAGTGGTAGCTTTGCTATGACAATTAGTAGGCTGTAATATAGGAGTTCTACATCATTTTTATCAATTAGCTCATTGAAAGGAAGGACTAGTTGCAAGTCCTCTATCTGCAAGATAATCTGTGACAAGTTTGAGAGGTGGTGGGCCACATTACTAGGTGGTCAGCAACTGGAACCTCAAAACTAGTGATGGATGAAGAAATCCTCTCAGAATTCTGCTAGGGAACAATGCCACCAGTGCAAGAACCTTGAAAAAAAATGGATTTTACTTATGTAAGCCTTTAAAAATCCGTATGTGCTTAGTAGAGAGTTGATAAAAGGGAAGAGCTGCATCCTTAAAGAATCTATACCCATAAGATGAGCTCAGACCTCTTCTTCATCCTTGACTAGATTAATACAGCAGCTAAGAAAGCTCACTGTCCTTTGAATTGTTACCTGGCTTTGCATCTGCTGATCCCTGACAGCAAATGATTTAAAAAAAAAAAAAAGAAATAATTTTCTTCTTTCCTATCCACCACTGCAGGAGTAAAACTGAGGTTTTTAAAAACTGGTTAACTCCCTTTACTCAAGCCCAGGTAGGGATGGATACTGGAATTAACAATGATGAGTTCGTTTCTTCCATAAGAGACAGAGAACAAATGAGATTTGATGAGGAGTTGGTACGGGAGATGAAAACCAGGATTGTCTGGATTGAGAAATCAGATGTTGCCAAGAGAGATGAGGATACTAAAGAGTGCCATGAAGTCTGCACCTGACCTTCTTGTACATCAAATGAAGTAAGGGTCTGGTAGAAATCACTCTGATACCCTATTTTTTCCAGATTATCATACAATTCCTGATTATGTATCAAATTCTGTTTGCATATGAGAATTTAGTTGCTTGCTAACTTTGTGTACTTGAGTTTGCAACCGCAGCAATGTTCTATTAATGTAGTTTTTGTGTGTAAGGCTGGATATTACAGATGGAAAAGATGGAGGGTTAATAAAGTTTTTCTTGCTTCAAGATTGTACTGACTACATTGCTCACAAGTGCCTGAATGAACAGGAAGCTTCCCCCCCGCAAGTTTCTTTCTAGTGATGACATTTATAGAAAAAAATAAGCTTAATACACACAAATGAGAGTCAGATGGCTAGATGTCTTTTATGCCATTGAAGGTCTCAATGTTATTTCACCCCAAACCATTTGTATTTATTGTAGGCTACAGTTAGACTAGGATTCTGCTATCAGATTTGGGATTTGTTCCCTGAACAAACAGGGTATCTCCTTTCTGAGCATTTTTGAAGAAACTGGGGCACTAATGAATTAGATTTTTAAGAATATTTTGACAGCATCAGTTTAACAGGGCATGAACAGGAAGACGATCCTATCCACCAACATACACATGGTAAAGACTTAGAGGCAAGTGACACCTGCATGACAAATAGGTGCTAAAAGATACAGCTGTCATTGCTTGGTTTCCGTCCATCTGCCCCATTACCTCAGTAGATCAATTGTTTTATACACTAGTAATCAGGTGCAAACAATGATTCTTTTGATAATCACTCTCACTACTATTGAGCAGATTTAGACTCAGAACAAAGTTGTGGCCTACCCTTCCTGCAGTAACTTGTAGCACAATGTCCATATAACTAACTTCAGGTGACAAAGTGTCAAATCCAGCAGAGGTGCAAGCAGAGCGTACTGTCGTAAGCCATTAGAAGGCTTATTTGAAAGAGGAACTACACCACCTGAATTAATACTATGTTGCATTCTATTTTCTAGACCTATGTTCCTTCTACTAAGAAAGGAGGTAGCCTTCAGGAAAATACTGATTTTCAGTTTCCTCTGCTGCAAAGAATAGCCTCAGAAGAAGGACATCCTAATGTTTGGGTTGGCTGGAAAGCTTGAGACTTCACAAATATGGCTCAGATATGCAGTGCAATGGAGTTTCAGCATAGCGTACATCTCTGATATGACTGATGCTTAACATGCTGCTTCAAAGGCATCCTTTGAAGAAAGTTTCAGTAGACCCAGCCTCTAGCCTGTCCACAGGGTAATTGTACAGCTCCACTCCAAGTCTAGTGAGAAACTGACACTTTATACCCTAGAATCTTATCATATATTGGACTGATTAACATCCCTTGAATGACAGGACTACACAACAAGGTGAATAGACCCACAACTCTGTACTTGCCGGTTAATTTTGATGCAAACATGTAGATACCTTTTTTTTTTTGATATCTTCTTCCCTTACTTTTGTAAACGTAAGTTTAGAACTGAGAATAGAATGCAGATGCTGAGGCATCAGCCTTTCTCTGGAGACTGAAGATGGTTATCTCAAAACCATCAACTCCTCAGCAGGCTGCTAACTCTAGGAGTCTGAAAGCAATATGCGTGTGTCATTTCACCAGTGACAAAGATATGGACTTCTTTTCTAAAATTGGATGAAGTGGGAAGAGTCAATGCAGGAGGACAAGTAGTTCTTAGAAATTACTAAGAAATACAATACTAAAAATATCCTATCCCCACAAGTTTAAATTTGAACCTAGTCCTCCCTGAGTAGGAAAGAGAAAAGAAGTTTCCGTCTTCAGCTTTTGAAACTTTGCGTGTCTCCTGGGTACTGAGCACCAAATCTTCATCTGGCAGATGTCAGCAGGCAGTGCTGAAACATTAATATATTCCTGAAGGATCCATTCTTTGACACCAGACTGCCAACTTGAGTGTCAAAGTCCCAAATAACTCTCAGCTCTACTTGAGGGCAAACGATTGCAAAAATTGCTTGGAGATCTTGCACAATGTTGGCAGCCTGAAATTGCTAAGCTGGGTAGTAAAGCAAACCATTCTGCAGGTGGGTAGAGTGTGTACTTCATTCCTTAGTCTCTTCCTGTAGCTACTAGGGCTGTTACCAGCTCTGCCTCCAGTACTGCTGCTCAAACCTATTGGTTTCCCGACACCTAGACATTAGTTCCTGATGAACCACATGAGTAGTACACTGGCTATTTAAACCTGGGGGACAACAGTGTCAAAGCAAGCCAGACACCATAAATAACACTACAGAGTAGACTTGGAGAAGGCAGTGAGCAAAGAGGAAGGAAATAAAGAGTTGCATCATGTACTTATAAAGTTTAGATGAAATGAACACAACAGTACAAGAGGCTGAAATGTAACTGATAGAAATGTGGGCACAAATGCCATTTTGACAGGTTAAGGCTGTTAATGAGAAAAATTACATAATTTCTAATGAGCATGCATGTCAAAAACTATGCCCCAAACAAATGGAAATTAGATAGGATTCTGAACATGCTATGTAACGTGAGGCCAAAAGAACAGTAGTGAGGAAGAGGAAATTACAAGTGAATTTTAGCAGTCACTGCAAATTATCTCAAATATGTAAATATAAAGAACCTATTCTTGTGATGTCAAGCTGCAGGAGCTCAGGAATTTTCCACAGTTTGTTGCAAGTGCTGTGGCTCAGTGGAGGTCTGAGACTCTTTGGGACAAGATCCCCTCTCTAGCCTCAGTGAGTCAAAGATGATGGGTGCTGAGACCACAACTCTGAAAAAGCTATACACACATGCTAAACACGGAATGCTGCCAGTTTTCCCAGAGAAATCAAGGTTTTTTGTAGGAATATGTAAACCTTTGCAGCAGACCAGCCCCAGGTGTGGGCTAGGTAAGCTGTGGTCCATCAGACTGCTTTGTCTATGCCAGGGCCATGGTAAACAAGGTTGGCTGCTGTGACTGCATCTGTCACCACCTAGAGAACAGGCAGGATGTCTGGTATCATGTCCACTGTTCAGTTTTGAAGACCCCTACAGCAATGCTGTGTCCAGCAACATGCTACCCACCCTCTCAAGAGTTGCTGGAGGTGAGCACTTTCCAAATTGTCTACAACATGTCTCCCTCCAATTCCTTTCCCATAGCAATAGCAGCTCCATCCTTAGTTCCTCTGCTTTGAGGCAGAAGCATTGCAGTTTGCATATCTTGTGAGATGTGTTGAGCTGGCTCTGCCTTGCAGGACTGGGGCTTACACGTGCATCAGAAATCACCTCAAATTTAATTATAAAAATTGGTGTTCCCCGTCCACCTCTTTGGTAAGTTTTGTCAAATAAAAAAGTGAGCTTAAGATATTTGGAATGGTGGTAGGTGACCCAGTCTGGGACAATACAGGAACAGAAGACAAGTGGTAATCAAGTGTTCATGGACCATTTATCATTAATAGAGGTTATTAGTTAGTATTGCTACATATATTTGCACACTTAAATGCCTTTTTTTTAATTCTGGGAAAAGATTACTACATTTTTCTCTATCAAGAAATGCTACCTAAAGGTATTACTCTTATTAATTCTGGTTGAGAGATAAGCGATTTCATACAGTGCTGTTCACACTCCATACAACCAAACTCGCCACCTTTCTAAGAAAAAGTCAAAAGACACCCACCTCAAGTAGGCAGATCCATAAGTTCCTTAAAACCTTACCTCACGTTCACATACACACAAAATAAGGGTCTCACTGTGTAAGTGATACAGAATCCCCTCCTCCTAGTCTCCACTAAAAAACGCACCTGAGGTTTGTCTCTGATGCACAGAATCTCTCCAGTGATTTTGGCAGGAATCTGCTCTGTTCCCCTACACTTATCAGTCCCTTTATTTGAAAAAAAGATTTGAACAGTCTGAATTGATTATTACATAAGCAATTGTTTCAGAGAACCAAAAGATGCGGTAGTAAAGAAGAACTAGTTAGGTTGGACCTACTACTGGTGTTACGAAAACATTGCTTTGGGAAATAAGTTCTTAAGTGGTAATCTGTATGTGATACAGAGCTAGTTTTTCAGTTTGACACATTCTCTCAGAGGGGGAAAAAAATAAATCAACCTGGCTTCTGTAGTAATAAAAACCTCTCTTCTAAATTTGTGATCTATTTACTTCATGTTTGCAGATCTCCTTGATTTGTTAAAACAGTAATTCATGAGGGCAAGTGGAAACATCTGGGCAGTGGGAGGGAGTAAAAGATAGCCAGAATAAAGAGCAATTGTGTGGAGCACAGACAAAGCACCGAAGAACTTTGCTGCTTATTTCTTGGTTTCTTTTTTTTCCTCCTTTATGGCTTGTGTTGGTGGGATTTACAGTCTAAAAGCTTTAACTTACTTTTAATGCTGGTTCTCATCTGGGAATATATACATTTAAATGCTCATAGTGTTGTAGGCACTGAAAATTAACAACCTTTTTTTACATGGATATTCTATAAAAAGCATAGGAAATGCCTATAAGAGGATCTTTTCCTTTAGCAAAAAGACAAAAAAAGACACCCAATTAGAACATTATGTAATCTTAATACAAATTTGATATCTTTGGTATCTTAACTCAGAACTCCACTCCTAAGATTCTGGTGGTACCAGCATGCTGGAAAACGTAAAATTACCAACCTGATGACTTTTTCATGGATTGTCCAGAACTGATGGTTATTGCTTGATGAGAAGGAGCACATGGGAGGGAAAGAAGGATGGCTGCCAACAGTGAAAGAGTCACTGTTGCTCCTTCCTCTACAGCTATAACAAGAAGCCAGTGCTGCAGCCATAAGCAGGGACAGGTTGGTGGAGGATTGAGAACACTGACAGATACCTGGCCTCCAGAGGAGGAGTGTCTAAGCAAGAAGATGGTCTTCGAATGCAAGTCCCCAAAAGTGAGTAAATAAAAATAAGCATTAAGAACGGGGTGTGTGGGGGGACAATGTCATAGGGAGAAGACATTGCAGCATGGTGAAACAAAAGGTGGGGGTGGACAATGGAGCCAGAGACCTAGGCAAAAGTAAACACAAAGGATGAACTAAAAAAAAAAAAAAAAAAGAGAGATTTTGCTGTTTCAGAGACCTGAAAGAAGTAATTAAAATGAAATCAAGGAGGAAAATCATAGAGAAGACACAGGGAAAGCTAAAGACATCTTCTGAATTGCAGCCCACATTTCCCAGTGTGCTGAATGGCTAGCTCAACACATCTCATCTGATTTGTGGAACATTCAAAATACCTTTAGTTAATTTTGTAATCTCCTCCCTGGAAATGCAGTACACTTGCTGTACCACTAAAGATGTCTCACAAGTAGAAGTAGTGATTATTTTGACAAGTAATTAGCTATTGAGCCCAACTGTCCCATCAGTAACCAACTTGAATAGAGAAACCAATGAATGTAGTGACAGGCAGTGGAACATTAATGAGTAAAATAATGATAATCCTATAGAGGTTAAATGGGAATGACAAAACAGCTATGTTGGTTCTTGCCCACTCCGCTTGTACACTAAAGAGGTGTAGTCAGTCTCCAAATGTTACAAACCAAAGCAAAAGTTAAGATGAAAGGGCTGAGCCTATCACTGCTCTGATCTCTTATAAAAAGGAGACAGTGTTTTATGAATGTCTTCTGAGTACAAATGAACTTTGAATTTAAGCAAGAACCGATATAATTGATTTATAAATACAGTGTAGAGAACAATTCCTAATTTTTTTTAAGAGTTCTTTTCATCTTTCAAGGACTCCTGCCCCCTTTTACTATCCATAGATCATGCTGAAAGTAAATTCCTCTATTAAATGTCAGCATCTCCAATAAATGCATTAACACCTTACTCAAGCAGATTGTTCCAAGAGATTTTAAAATGATTGGTACATTTTATACGCAGCAAAGGTCTTTAGAGATGTCTGTTTATCTTGATTTCCTGTTAATTTGTCAAGGACTGAAGCACTATCATCGCAGACCAAGACTGTGTCAGACAGGATGAACTTCTGATGAACATTGACCACTGAGACTACTCATACCTAATTATGGCGTTTCTCTCACATGGGCACTTGCAATGCTTCACACAGGCCCTGGGAATATTCACAGCTGCTTTTGTCCCTTCCTGTAAACTGATAAAGCCCTCACCAAAATGCAAATGAAAATGCTCTCTTCATCATAGCACCAAGGTCTCATCCTTCCTGCTTCCAGCTTTATTAACAGAAGGAATGTTCAAAAAAACCCTAATGACATCAACAACCAAAACACCAAAGTAATTCAGGCCAAGAACTTAGGAGCAGCTGTTGCTGGTTTCCCTTCTTTCAGAACTTTCTTCCAGATACTTGAAGTCTAATAGTCCACATCTGCCTCCAGCAGGCAGCAGGAGGTTCTGGCAGGTTCCAGTCTCTGCTGCGAGTCTGGGGCAGCAAGAGGTTCCTGCTCATTTGTCAAGTCAAATTTGAGATTCAGCTAAGGGTTTATGCGATACAAGGATTTCACAGCCCCTTTCTGCAGAATGCAATGCAGATGAAAAATTTGGATTAGCAAAAGGATATTGCAGAGCTTGAAATGCAAAATTAGACCAGAAAGTTACAAAGCAAGCATTTTTAAGAGAAAGAAATAGGTGTCACATTGGGGTTAAAGTCCTCAGAGAGAGAAAGTTAGAAATGTAACTCTGTGACTTCAAGGGTCTTTGGAAGATGGTAACTTATTCCTTGGAGAATGAAGCAACAAACCAGCTGGTAGGGAGGGGTGGTGCCAGATGCTGTAACATCTGCATTGAGGTAGGAGGGAAGCAGATGAAGTAAAGGGAACATATTCTGGTGTAATAGACAGCTAGAGGAATATTATTTCAGGAAATAAAAGCATAAGAAAAAAAAAATCAGTGGTCCAGCATACTGGAAACTGGAGGTTAATGAAAAGCTCTGTTGTCTCCTAAAGAGAGAGACAATCTTCTCTTAATGAAACTTTTATTATTGTTGCCCCTCTCCATGACACAGGAGAATTATGTCTCTGGATCTCAAAGTTACAGCCAGATAACCATTGCCCCAGAGAGTGACAGGGGAGAAAGGTTTGTAGTGCTGGTGACAGGGTTTCAATGGAGAATGTAGAGGGGAAAGAAAAAAAAAGTGCTTTGAAGATGCTGCACACAATCATTTAAGTTTCAAGCCAGGACTGATGTAAATCTCACACTGAGAATGAAAGATGACAGGGTTGCAGTGGGACTATCAGCCAGCAATGGACCACCCCATGAAGACATTTTTTCACTTACACATTAACTTCACAATATGCAGTTTTCAGTCCTGTTGATGCATCCTTATGTTTCTAGCAGCTGCCTATGCACAGTATGTATTATGGGAGAGGAATAACAAATCAGAGAATGCTTTCTCATGAGACTAAGCTAAGCAAGATGCCTGTCTGGTGGTAGCCAGCTTCTTTAATAATAAAAAATTAAAACCATTACATCTCCTTCATTCTAGGGCTGGCTCCAACACTCAGTCAGCCTCTGCCTTACAGAAATGCTGACAGTTAGACCAATTTTAAAGCATACAAATCTGCTAGTCTGGACTGCATCTTTCCCAAGAGAAGCAGAATCAAGTTTAAAAACCCAAACCGATATACCCTGAAACCACTAGTTTTAAGAGGAGCTTGTCACTAGACAGGTACCCAATAAAGGAGTGTTTTAAACCACTTTTCCCTGGCTTTCCTTTCACCTATGACTCTTGACCTGAAAATCAGGTCACAGGAGCACTGTAATCACAGAAGCAACAATATCAAGCCTTGACCCCTCTTTCTGGCAAAGAAAACCAGAGGGACAGCTGAGAACATGCTTTGTTGGGGTAGAAGCAGCGATACAGAAAGCATTCATTTCCTTAGCAACTAGGACAACCTCTTCTTTAATTAGCATGTCACGGTCTGAACTTTGCTAATAAAACCTGCCTACACTGCATGCTAACCATGGGTTAGGTAATCTTGCACTTGCCAACATACGGCAGCCTACCACGCTTCTGCATCCTGACATTCTCCACACTAGCTCTCTGTTCTCAGGTCCCACATCTGCAGGCATGCTGTGGGTGGTGGCAATGAATGATACATCCTCGCAGTTTCTCACCCTGGACTCATGATCCCGTATCCCATCACACATTTCGCTGGGTTGGCAGGCACAGGGTGCTGTGGAACAGCTTCTGTGTGCTCTTCTGGGAGTTGGGAGGTTACCATCTATGCCAAACAAATTAGTTCCCTGGCATTAGCTTAGCAGATATGATAGAGGAATAAGAGAGCTACCTCACTGCCCAAGCAGCCCCCTTGCTCTGTCCTCCCCAATTGCTACTATGTCACCTTCTTCTGGAGCTTCTTCCCCAGCAGCATCACTGACAACTGATAGACTTGCATAGGAAATCACCAAGATGCAGTGGCACCAGCAATTACAGAATACACTCTTCTAGAAAATACATCATATGGGTTTGTAGTGCAGTTGTACTCTGTTTCCGCCCCAATATTAGAAAGAATAAAATAAATTAAAGAAAAAACAGATCAAAGAAAGTTAAATATCTGGATGAAAACAAGTTTTGAGAAAAAATAAAAATGAGCACTTATAAAACCATTGTCATAGCTCTAACTACAGCTCATATAGAACTATTGAAACTTCTATCAGTGTAGCAATAATAGCACTAAGTTTAGAGCAGACAGTAAAACTGGTCTGAGGTACCACATGCTCAAATATTCTGGGCCAAGTTGGTACTGCTATGGATATTGGAGAGGTGGAGTTATCTACATTCAGCCCTAACTATAGCAGTTATCCTATCATCTGATGACCCCTCCCCAGTTGAGAAGGGGAATTAGGAAAAGGAGATCCAAAGGTTGAAGCAAAATCAGAGATAGGAAAAGAAATGAAGTATACAAAGTTATACTCAGCCTAGAATGTCTGGGCTCCTCAGGAGCAGGCAGAACCCCAACTAGAACTCCAACATGACCTCCTCTTCATCAGCAAACCTTCCCCCTTTATAATGAGCATGACATTATGGTGTGGGCTACACCTGTGGCTAACTCAGATCAGCTCCCCCGGCTGACCCAAGACTGCTAACAGCCTGCCTAGCATGGCTGGCCTATGATTCTGCCCCAGCCAAACTAGGACAAGAGTCCAAAGCTAGCATTGGTATGCCTGTTTGAAGTCTTATCACTCCAGTGGAACAAATTATGCTCTGAGACAACAGGTCTTACTCAGTGGGAGAAATAGTGCATTCAAAAGAGGAGAAAACTAGATTTTGAGTTTTTGAAATGCATTATTTAATAACAATATGGATTAAGGCAACAAACTTTTTTTTTTTTCCCCCCATTTTTTAATGAATTAACTCTGGGAATTTGGGAAAGAACACAAGATCACATGCTGTGTTTAGAGAGCCTGCTCAGCAGAACAGTGGATGAGGCTGGGATTACTTGTGGGATCACCTTCAGTATGCTTTTACATACAGTTTACATAAATGTATGTATCAGCAGGTTTCTTAATTACCAGATTTACATGTTAGAAATGACAAAGGGAAGTGTTTCACATTAAAGCAGAGATGATTTCTGTAGGTATTTGGTTTGGGTTTTGGTTTTGTTTCTTTTAAATGTTGAACAACATGAACTGAAAGAGAAAGCTGCTGACATCCTACAAGAAGAGAAATACCTGTTCAAGATACTAGAAACTCCTTGTAAATCTGCTCTCTGAAAATCAAGGAATTTCACCTTGGAATGAGTAAACTCTGTGAGTGCACGTACATACCATACAGTGTCATGCACACATACAATATTAAGCCTATGTTCTCAAATGTGGTTAATACTTGGAATACTAGCAACAAGGCACTTTTCTTCTGTGTTCGAAAGCTGCAGACTTTTAACAGATCATTGCCCCAACAGAATCAAAGATTCAGAGAAGTGAAATACCATGATCAAAGTCACACACCATGCTTCTGAAGAGGAATTCAGGAAATGCAACTTCAGCTGGTATAAAGAACTGTCACCTCTTTGCTCTGGTTATGTGCATCCCTAAATTAGCCATTAGATAATTCTGCCACTTCACTGAGCTCTTGCACATTCTGCATTGAAGGTATTTATTCTTCCTTGTCCAGGAGGAAAGGCTTTAGTGGTAGTTATGGAAATAACAGAGAGAATAAAGCTCCCATGCAAATCTTATGTTTTGTGTATTTTCTTCTTTGACTATAAAAGTGATATTCCCAAAGGTGTGGAGTCAGGGATGTTTTAAAACTGCTGATGAGCATCATCCCATTGCTAGCTTAATTAAGTACTGATGATTTACCCATTACAAAAGACAGTTTGTTCTGTTACTAAATCTTTTCCTAGTGTATGGGAGCATAAAAAGACAGTGTAGTATCAACTGCATAAACTATTTCTATAAAACAGAAATAGTGAAGTTGACTTCCTCTTGTAAAGTGTTTTGAGATCTACTGATGAAAAGCACAGTAGGGGCAGGTAGTTTCATTATTACCTTGAAAGCCTGTTGCTCCTCTCTGCACTGGCAGATGCTCCTCTCTGCACTGGCAGATACTCCCCTCAACCAATTAAGATATGGGATTAAAAGGATGCTATCAATTTGGAGTATTTTTTCCTTTAACTGGAATAGTAATAACACCTTGGAAAACACGCAATAAAATTGCTTTCCAAATGAAATCTGACATTCTTGAGCACTACCATTTGTTTTCCTGCGCTGATCCCTCTACCCATGGAGAGATCTTGCTGACAGTTCCTACTGCATTTGTGCCCCAGGATACTGATGATGATAGTACATTAAACATCCCCTTGGAAGCTAGCAAGCCTCTATTGCTTCTGTAAGAATCTCTGGCAAGCAGAGCTGCCTCTTCTGTTCCTGTGCAGTGGAAGCACAGGGGTATATCTCTTGCTTATTGCATCTTTTGTTTCATAACTTAGGACTTAGCCATCAACAGAACATGCTTCCCCAGGTTCAGTTTAAGCCTGTTTCTTTCACATCCTGAGTGTGTCACCTCCAGTTGAGCCTCCATGGATAGCCTTATGTCAGCTCACACGCTCCAGGGCACTGGCAGGATTAGCACACACAGAGAAGCTGGGGTACTTGGTACATAACTGGAGTCCTGGCTGTCCTGATATAGAGCTTTGGAGATCTCTTGTAACCTTTTATGGGATTTTATAGCTGTGTGGCTGATTAAGACATGGGAATCTGGGGTCTTGTCCATTAAAAATCTGGAATTTCTGCAGTATTTTGCCTTCCAGAGGTATTTTTCTCTGGAATAGAGATAGGCCTTCCCATATGGTGATGACCAGTGAGAAGGAGAGTAGAAGAAAGGCAGGAGATATTTGCTGTGAAGTTTTTCTTCCCACCATTTCTGTTGTGGAGAGATAGCCAGGAGAGGGTTTTCAGAGCTCTTCTTATTCTCCAAGTCTCTCTTGTCCTTTTAGCACCCTAGGCCTGGGGAATTTTGGGTCATTAATGCCCAGGTTAGGTTGCTTAAAAAGATTCAGGAGAGAATTTGATGATCTTTGTTTGCCAGAGAACACATCTTTGAGGGAAAAAAGGCCAAAACCAAGTAAGTGTTTTGCATGAAAAATACTTTTAAAACTGTAAACTTAGGCATGAGGGCTCCTGTAAGCAATTTGCTTTTGCACATAAATAGCGAATGGGCAAAACCAGGTAACTTTCAATAGTTTCCTGGACAGTGGGCCAATTATATGTGTGTTAAAGTTCTCTCTCATTGGTAGGTTACACAGATTTTTCTTTAGCTCAAATAGTTGGAGTCTCACTTGCTGAAGAAAGAGTGCTGTGCCTTCAATTATAATTTGCCTTTATCATAAAATGCTCTGTAGTGACAATGTATAGCATGTGAAAAACTAGCGAGCAATGTTAAAAGAAACCCACAGTGGTGCTCTAATTTGTGGACGTGTTTAAAACTCATCCCTAAAATGGATTCCTTTGAGTGATGGACTAACGGTACAACAGCCACAACTCGTTTGCTGAAGTGGAAGCTGATGTTCCCAAAATCTTGTTTTGCGTGAGCAGGAGCCCCTCTGTTTCATACAGTCAGGGCACACACATTTGGCCAGTCAAGGGGTCTGTCAGGTTCAGCGTGCTTAATTGCTTTATAATTGGATTCTTTGTTGGGCCACTTTGTGTGCATTTATCAGCAAAGTCCAGATCAAGAGAGGTCAAGACAAGCCTCCCCAAACTTGACACTGCCCTTTCCACAATTGAGAACACTCCTTTAAACTTTAGAAGACCAACATTTTTCTTTATGGCATCTGTGGACTAGGGTAACATTTACTTCAGACAAAATGTATTTCCATAGACTGACAGAGGGCCCCTATAGTCTTGCTTGCCTGTGGGAGCAGGGCAAGAGGAAATGCCAAGGGCAAGTCTCTCCCAGACCTGCAGTCTTGTTTCTTTTTGATCCAGCGTGTGTTTCTTTTGTATTCTTCCCTTAAGCAATGAACTGAGCTCCTGCAGCAGAGGAAGGATTGTTGACTTATAGAGGACACACGTAGTGGAAAGGTTACTTCAATCAGAGGGGAAAAAGAAAAATGAGAGAGAAAATGTTCCTCAAATTGTGTGTGTCCATCTAGAAAAGGAAGCTCTCCTACACACAAACGGTCAAAAGAGAGCTCCTTAAGGCACCTGCAGCAATCCTTCTAGATGACTTTTCTTATTGTTTTTAGCAGTAACATGAGCACACTTGAGAACCCCACTCCTAGATCAGAACCCCACTTTTTTAGCAATTGTACAAATAATCCCACACTGCCCCCTAGTAGGAGGTCTTACAGCTCTTCAGGAGAGTAGACAGAGCAATTATTAGGCCAAAAAAATTTTTCCTAGTTTACAAAGAGGGTCACACAATAAGTATATTCCTTGGCTGAACACAGAATAAGAAACTATTAACCCCTTGCTAAGGGTTTTTTGTTGGTTTTGTTTTTGGGTTTTTTTCTGGAATTTATGAAGAAGTTTCCTCCCTGTTATCTCCGAAAATGCTTGTGAAAATTCAGTGTGAGGATGAAGGGTTGATCTTAATTCCTCAATATGAATATGCACTGTCCTTCTGGCTCTGGGGAGAGCTCAAGTGGGAAGAGTCACAGAGAAAGTACACATCTCTGGTAATTACTTCTGTGGGTGAGAAAGAATGTAATCAAAGCAGGCCATTAATGGACTTCAGTAGTATTCATGGTCAAAGTACATGAGCCTTGTATCAGCCAGAGGTTGGGAGGGCTAAAGCAATTTCACCGGCTGTGTCATCTTTCTATGACCGGAGCAAGAGGTTTATGGATGGGAGCTCGGTTTTGAGAACACAGCCTCCCTTGTAGGGTCTTCCTGTACACAAATGTACACAAAAGTTTGATGTTCCTCCAAGAGCAAGGACAGTGAAAGCCATTAGTATGAACCCTCTGATTCAAGCACACATAACCTAGGACATGACAAAGGAACAACCGTATCCTGGATTAAATCAGTTCTCTTCAATGTTTCTGAAGGGTGCAGAGGAGCTGTGGGGAGTTAGCCAAAAGAGGAAACAATAAAATGGAGTTTTTTAGTTAGTTCTTAAAATAAAGACTAAAATATTTCATACCAACCCTGACAACTTACGTCTGACTTGATGTCTGTCGGGGATAGCCTGACTGAGGGAGATGAAATTGGCCTTGACAGCATCCCAGTATACCCATGAGAAGATGAAAGAAGTGGATGAAGAATGTTGTAAACAGGGTTGAGGAGGTGATAAGAGACTGAGCAAGGAGAGACTAAACAAGTGAATACTACAGAACAGAAATTTGGCAAAAGAACAGTAGATGAAGTGTGAAGTACAGTTGGAGCTCCAGCCAATCAGGATGTGAATACAGGTGAATGGACAGAGCTGTTGAGCGAATCATTATAACAGCCTTAGTGCATGAACCGGTGGACAGATAAGAAAGGTTATAAAGGAGTATGCTTTTTCTGCTGCACCATCTCGGCCATCTTGGCTTTGGTAACTTAATAAAGGCTGCCTTCTTTTCTACATATATTTCTGTCGGCGTCGATCCCTACTGCGACAGATGTCCTTAGAGACAGCCAGCCACAGCCCTGTTTTTTAAATTCCAGTGAGGAATTCAAAGCTGTCCAGAGTCCTCAAGCCATAGTGAAATACTCATGTGGTCTGGTTATAACTTTGTGCTCAAGCCTGTGTGAATAATTAGTGTGTGCACAATCACCTGTGTTTATTGGTATCTGGGTTTTCCAAAACAAATTCATTCTCTTTCTCAAAAAATTCCTTCTTCTCAGAGGCTGCACACCCATTGCTTTTCACATAATAGAAGTAATTTATTTCCCTGTTGCATCACTTTGAAAATGTGGCTGTTTCTGGAATTCTATTGAGACAAATGGCTTAGATATCTGTCCAAGAGCAAGTCTGTGAAGTTGGAGCAAGTAAGAATTCAATTCAGTGTCAGTTCCCCAAATAGCTGTATTGTTCAAGTTCCCCTAGTGCTTTCTCTATACAGGGCAACACCTCTTCATTTTTCCTTGGACATTTTAGTTGTATATCGTTTTGCTAGTGCTTTGTAACATGCTAAATGTACATTGACATATTTAATCTGTGATTTTGCACCAGGCTACGAGGCAGCCCTTTACTCAAAATCAGCCTGTGGCTGCACAGAGGTGAGCAAAGTTTTCAGTTTCTATAGTTAATAGAGCTGTTGCTTGAAATCTCCACCTGCAGATATAGTGAAAAATTGACTGGACAAGGCTTTGAGAAACCTGATGTAAATTAGAAGTCAGTTTAGAGCAAGAAGTTTGGACCAGATGACCTATTGAGATCCCTTCCAATCTAAACTGTTCTGTGATTTTTCCCAAGCCAGACATGACAATGAGCATGATACAAAGCAGAATTAAAAGCAGACTGCCTTGATTTATCAGAGCTTGGGTAGAAGTGGCCAGGACACCAAAAAAAGGTTGTGCCAGCTCACTCACACAAATGTTTGATGAGAGGTGGAGTGCTGTGGAGCGGGGACACTGTCCTCTGGGAGTGCTGATCTCAGCTCTTGGGCAAACGGCAGTGACCTACATTTAGCCAGACAAAAGCATCTGCTTCCTGCAGATTTCAAAGCTTCTGCAGTCCCACCTCAGGTGCTGATAGGAGTAGTAGTTCCCTGCTCATGATGGACCCTAAGTGTACACAAGAAAGGCTTGTCCTCGTGAAAGAAGTGTTTTGACTGTAGGGCTTGTCTTACTTTCCAAAATCAATATCACTGTCCAAACAAACTGCTGATATAACTGAGTTTAGGACTGCTGTCAGAAAAGCCATCAGCAGCAAGACTCTTTCTCTTTTCTAAGCTACATAGCTATGCTAGCAAACTCTAAAAGTGGCTCTGATTATTGTTACTTGTTGGAGAACCTTATTGGGGGTGCTTTAACTTGAGGAAATTAGAGCAGCCCCCAGAAACTCTGCTGCAGTTTCAACAAGAGTCCAAAGCAGTATAGACACGATGAGTATGATTCACTTCTCCAGATTCATCTTGTCTTAGTGTAGGTGTCTAAAATAGGTCAAATGAATCACAGCCTAAAATTCCAGCTTTAAAGTCAGTCTACTTGCCTTGCTCTAACACACATGTCTTTATTATGATTGATTCTTACCAGATGTTTCTAACCTCCCATATAGGAATGGTACATATATGTTGCTATATCAATATATCAGGTAATCAATACAATGAAACAAGATATTTCAATACATTCAAAATAATTGTCAATTTTTCTTAACATTTCCCAGATGGGAATTCATCATTTCTGGGTTCCAGAATGAAGGCATGTGTCAGGATTGCCCACCAAATGACCAAAATCTTCTCCATCTTCCAGATCCCAAGGGCTCTCTTCTACTTTTACAGTTTCCACATGACAGAAACTGCATTTTTTATATCCAGGAAAAGATGTAAATATGAGAGGAAAGACTATCATCTGGCATTCTTCTAAATCTGGTAAATTCTTTCACTTATATGGTAACAGTCTCTCCTATCTTATCCGAGAAAGGATTCATTTAGTTTCCTCAAGAGATATAGCAGATAGCTTTTCACAGTGTTCAAAGGTCCCGCAGTTCATATTCAATTCATTCATAGGTCTGGCCAAATAAATTGAATCACACTGCACTGGTCTCATTTAACCTCATTATTCTAGTTTATTTCATAAAGAACATAGTCTTTGCTAGCTTTTTTTTTTTTTAAAGCCAGGGGGTAACAGCCAACACACACACACAAAGAGTTCATCTTCCTTGAAAGCAAATAACATTATCACTTGTAAGTAAGCTTTTACTTCTTGCATGGACAATCGGTAGGCTACAAAAATCACGTCTATAACTTTGATCACGACATACCACTGTGCTTGCCCGTCACAGCATAAAGTTTTTATGTAGTTGTCTCAGCACTCTGAAACACATCTATATAGGAACTAGAAAAAATTGGTAGTTCTACTGAACAGAGTCTGTCAAAACAGAGCTCCTTACCTGAAATGCCATTCTGGATGTTTAGTTTACCCATCTTTGAAACAATCCAGAGTCAGGTGTGTTAAACATACATATGCGTATATACCTGCATAATGGATCTACAGAAAGATTCAGATAAGAGAACATAAAGCCATAAAATAGGGTTTCAAATTATAATGTCTTCATATTTTAATAATTTCTGTAGTAAAAGATGAAGACCAAGACTCTCGGTGATCATCAGTGTTTCAGCATTTCCATGCACCCACCACAAAGGTTCCCTAAGTTTTGAATGATTCACTCTCTGACAAGATCCCTTTAAGATATTTCAAACTAAAGCAACGAGAAAAATTACAGTATATACTATATAACTATTCATTTGTTCATTTATTTTTGCCACAAGCTCGTAATTTTCACTATTAAGCATCTAGGTAAGTACCAAGAAATCACTATTCACTGGCCAAATGTGTCCCCATTAAGCAGAGTTTATGCGAATACTGTCTCAGTTAAGTAACAGTTATTCATTATCCTCAGGCTAAATTGTTTCACTGGCAGATGTCTCATTAAAACAGCTGTTCTGAGCAACCACAACCATGCAAACAGGGGATTCTCTATTGTCATTATTGTTGTTGTTATTATTAACAATAAGCATTTATGTAAACACTTCAGATGTAAGTAACTTACAATAACTCTTTATGTATGCCTTACCCTGGAAGTAGGGTGATTCAGAGACCATTTGTCACAATGGAAGCAATTGCTAATTGGTGATAACACAACACAGCATATGTTTTTTGATATTACTGTTATCCTGGAGCAAGTGTTTGACCTTACCTTATGCTACTTTGGAACTTTTCCTCCACAACCTAATGGAAAGCATAATGAATTTAGAAAAGACAGCAGCATTCTCAGTAGCTAGAAGAGGGCCAGGGAGGCTTCTCTCCTTTCCCCTTTTCTTTCCTCACTTTCCCTCCTCGCTCTCTTTGGCTTTCAGCCTCACCTCTCTGTGCATTTATTCCCTCTAGAGCCCCATAAACTCTCCTGCCGGCGCAGTGTGCCATGCTGCTCTCTCCTTTTCCTTGCTGAAGGAATCTCGAAGCTTGGAAGGCAGGAAAACCAGTCTTTTAGCCCTCTGCTTTTCTGCCTGTGTGCCTGGAGCACTGCTCAGCCTCCCCTGCCCTGGAAGGAGCCCGCCCAGGTCTTCTTCAAGGGCAATGCTTACAGAGCCGAGCTGGCCCCTAGAACATTCTCAAACATTTAGCGGCCAAGATCTAACAAGGCTGTAATGAGCACAAATAAAATGTTTCAAATGCTCAACCTTGCCAAGTAAAAGCAGTTTTCCATAGCAACAGTAGAAGGGGAAAAGGCTACCTCTACCAAATATTATGTCCATCCTACAAAGGATGGTGTCACTGCAGTTTCTAACATAAAGCTTTACCTACTTTCTGTCATGACAAAAAAGTGCTACCTCTTCCCCTAGTCTCGTTTCAGGGAATTTTTCAACCATTTTTGTTAAAACTTAAAAAATGTGTATGCTAATTCAGAGATAAAAATCCCACATGGGAAACATCTGTGTAGTTGAAGCCAGTAGAAGTTGAAAATAAAGACTTATAAAGGGAAGTGTTAAGTGATGTTTCTAATGCTGCTTGCAAAATATCAGAAATTGGAAAAGAAACAGGGATATGAGCCTGTGCTTCCAGCCTCTCTAACAGATAAGAGAGGGCTAAGCAGCTCAGATCCTCTGTGACAGGTTAGCAGTGAGGAGCGGGAGAAGTGGGACCATGACAGTTTGCTCCAGATCAAAATCTGTGCAATCATCCAGGCAGCCCTTGCGAGGTACCGTGGGCCCAGAAGGCCATGGACCATTGGGTGTTTGGGTCTGGGTTACGATAGAAACATGGGAGCAGGATAGCCCAACATGGCCCCATGGGCTGGGCAGGGGAGGAATGGGATGGCAAAAGGAGACAATCAGCAGGGAGGGTCAGCATCCTGAAGCGAAGAGGAGCTGCTCTGCTTTGCATTAATGGGTGCTTAGTCTCAAATGTCAGTGTGTCCACTTCATCAGTGAAGAGGGAGACGAGTAAGCAATTGCCTGCTATCCATGGAGGCTGTGGGGCATGATTCAGCTGTATGCAGCAGAAGCGCTGCCACCTCACCTCTAATGAACTAACACTCTAGTGAACACAGCTCCCTTTTGCACAGCACTTGTTTTATCTGTTGAATTAGACTTGTTAGACAAACCCTAGAGAGGTTTTTCTTTTCTTTTTTTTTTTTTCCTTTTTCATAGTCTGTGAAAATTAAAAGCTTGTTGTTCTTTCAAACAGTCATAGATTTGTCTTTTTACTGTTTCATAAAGGCATATTTTGACTGCCTGAAATGGTTTATCACCAGTAGTGTCAAAGCGAATGCAAGGAACTCTCAGAGGACAGTTAATCAAGATCATTAGCAAGGTCTCATGTAGAGTGTTAAATACCAGTTTGGGTAAATTTAACGGTGTGATAATAAATAGAACAGGTAAAATCACCGTGTTGGTGTTATGGTCAGTGCAGGCAGAGGTATCTGAAGTTTATGTTGCTCAAATTACATGAGTAAATCAGTTCTGCTTTTTTTGTCTTTAATGATGTGAGTGGGAAACACTTCAAATCCCAAAATATTTTTTCAAATTTCAGATTTTTTTCCTAATCTAAGCAAAAATAGGGAAATAAATCTCTTGAAAATGTACATAGCAAGAAGCCCTCCTCATATGCAAAAATTAGTTCAAGTAAGAGAGGAATATTTTGCTTTAATAATTTTTTAAAAAATTAATTTGATTTTGACTGCCCTATCTCTTATGTAGGCCTGGTGCTGTCATCCTACTCCTTCACTGAAAATTTCTTAAATAATTTTTTTTAACTTGCAACTTTTGTTACGAAATATATATATATTTTCTGATAATTTTCAGTTCAATGTATTTAATAGCAAAAACCCACTCTGACTGACCCTCATTACAACCATTAACAATTTGCATCATTAAAATAGTACAGGGAACCCTGGAGTCAGATCCCATCTCCTTTGTCAGGAACTGTGAATCTTATCTACATACATGGTGAGCTAGATGCAGCTGACAATATCTAAAAAAGCTTTTAAACTAATAATTCCTCAGGTAGCTTGGAATCTGGGGGAGAGACAGTGGGAGTTTGGCATGCAGTCTGATAAATTTTGGTAGCAATATAGTGGCTTTTCAAGCTTTGATGAATGTTGCATCAGAGTATCTCTAAGAGATAGCATCTTCATCTTTATACACAGATTTCCCCCAGCAAATCCGTGCCCATAGCACAATGAGCATTCAGGAGTTGCTTGTGCCCAATCCTAATTATTTCCCTTTTTACTGAGTTTTACTTCATTTTTGTCCAGAGGATACTCTGGTTATTGTGCAGAAGTACAATTTTATGAGCAGACAGAGAGACTGGAGGGAAGAGAGTATGTGCTGTGATGAGCCTGACACAAGAGATGTCCAGCTGTGACTGTCAGGACCAGGAGGTGCCCATCGAGGTGCCCATCAAGGTGCCCACTGAAGCCTGCTGCAGGTCTGCCTGCTCAGGTGCCTCCTAGACACTGCAAGAGGCCTCTAATGCCACTGGTTCTGGAGGGGAGGAAACCAGAGATGGCAAAGACTGATTCGTGCAGAAATATTTTGCTTCGGCCATGACCTGGGTGGGAGCTGCACACTGACACTACTGCAGCTGTGCTCAGGCCCTGGATGCATGGGAAGAACGCTGGGTGATTTTAAAGGAAAGGTGTCCCAAAGCGCATATCTGCTGTGTTTTTTTCCAAAACTGCCCCCACATAGGGTGATATATGGTAGTGCATGACAAATGCATGGGCCTGGTTTACAGCTGGGTGGGCACAACACTGCTTCAGAGCTGCTGTGGCCAGAGTGGCTGGGGGGCACTTTTTCGCACAGGAGCTGGTCATCGAGTTGTGATTCAGCCCCCTGAACCTCAGAGAAACATGGACATCTCCAGTTACTGGAAAGACACAAATGTTCTTCTCGCCTCTCATTTGATGGGCTGAGTTTTCCTCTGGAGGGAGCCCTCTGGCTCCATCAATGACAGAATGAGCTGGAGGATGTGCTTAAATTACGTGCCTAACTTTTATGTGTCTGTGATATGAATCCTGTGCCTAACCACATCAAGAACTTTTAAAAATCCTGTTAAGCATTTTCTTGAATCTTCTGATGCCTAAAAATATTTGCAAATCCAGCCCCAGCTATTTCCTTAAAGAAACGAAAGATGAGTTTAACCTTCATGTTTAGGATACTCCAAAATTAAGGCATCATGACTCATGATGAATCATGAGTACTCTAGGAGATCTCAAAAGTTTCTTCATCGTTTTCAGTGTCTGAAATGAAGGAAGTTTTGTAGGAAGAGGCAGGCATCTGGTATGTAAAAACACACCAGGAAGGCAGAAGTCTATATTCCATGGTTTGAGAGTTTTTTGTCCTTGCAAATCAAAAGGGTGACGTTGAGGTTAAATTCCTGGATAAACATGTATTTTATTTTCTTCAGTACTGAGGAGTAAAAATAGACAAAATGAGAACTACTTTCATTGACAGAGTGGGTCAGACCGTTCTGGCACAGTTCAGCACAGAAATATATACATACTTATTCATGACTTTAGACCAGCTCAGCAAATAGCCTGATTTGTGGCTACTTTTTGCAATTATTTTCAGGAAAAAATCTTCCACGGTCTTACAGTAAATAATTCATGAGAGTATTTATCTAAAACTCTTCATCCCCTGGCCCCGTAATTACTTGCTCTTTAAACAATTCCTGTGGTTTGTATACGTGTAACTGACTGTGTCTCAATTGCCTATGACAATATAATACAGGTAATTTTCTTTGGCTGCATTACTCTATCATTACTTTGGCTCTCTGCTTAATATGTCACAGTAATGAATGTATAACAATGCCTGGTAACTTTTCCCCTGCTCTTCTACTAGTTATTTTACATGAAGGCAGGGAGATAGAGACTGAAGTCTAATTAATAATATGTTCATTTCAGATTTGTAATGAGAAGAAAAAGGAAAAATATGAAGATGTCTGTTTATTTCTTAAGCCAATATAGCTTCAATCCATGATTATGGCTGGCAATGTGACTCTATGTGGCTATTTCATTGTGAGTACATAAAAAACAGCAAAGAAAATTAAGTGTAAAAAAACCAGACAAGCAGCAGGAAGAAAACATTTCATCTTGTACACAACCAAATGGGAAAAGAGACAAGCAGGCAACAGATGACAGATGAATGGGCCTATGATGGACTGCATTTTTGTGTCAAAACAGAGCCAACTGTCTAACAGTCATTCAGACGGTAGGAGAGACACCACGCAGCATGATTTCCAGTTCAGCTGGCTCTTAGGGGTTTAATTATGTACATGGTAAATATTCTGCGAGGACAATATCTTGGCTTCAGATATGGGCACCCAAAGCCAAGGCTTCTTTCTAGCTCTGCCTCTCCTACTGTTCTTAGTTTTCACTTTGTACTGATATAAAACTGTGCTGTGAATTCCTGGGGATGAGGGAAGCTGTCACAAATGCCACACCACCCTTTCCCATCCCTGCTACAAGGAGAACATTAATTGCTCTGTTTGTTCTTTGCAGGAGTCCTGTGCTCTGATGAGTCCTGCTATCTGACACGAAGCGGTTTGAAAAGACAAATAAGGCTGGCTCAGGGTTAGTTTTTACATTGGCAGGTGGATATAACCTACAAGTCCATTTGTTTCCTGCTTTTCTCTGACCAACCTGTAGCCTGAGCAAGGTAGTTCAGCACAGATGCTTACCTTAAAACTGAGATGACACCAGGAGTGTCAGATAGAGCCTAATGATGAGAAACAAGGATTTCTGACCAGTCAACTTTCAACCTGGAAGGAAAAGCAAGAAGCTTTTTGCAACGCACAACAATAAATAATTGCTTATTTATGAATAGCTAATATTACAGTATAACTAGTACTGTATGATTACTAGTAAATGGCTTTGTTAACTATATGAGACCATTCCTGTGTACACAACTATCGTTGGTTGGTAGAAGCCCACTGAACAGCAGACTGAGCAATAATGTCCCATTATTGCTGATTTCTTTCACACTGCCTCCAACTCTGCTTTTGCTGCTGTAAAACCAGCAGTAACTTCACTGAAGTCAACGAAGCTGAACAAGTCCAGTGTTGAACCCAACTGCCTCCAGCTGATCCAGCCTACAGAGGGTCTCCACCCAGAAGGGCACCTTTGGGGACTTCACCTGTTCATTGCTTTCCACGGAGCAACGTTCAGACCAAGAAGAAGGGGTTAGGTGCAATGTTTGCAAATATTCTGCTTTAGCTGCTTCAAGGCTAAGAAGAGCTTTTCTTTTTGATGGCCATAATCACTGTGAGGCTTTGACCAGTGGAAATACTTAACTTGCCGTTAAATCCAAGGTGCTGCTTGTTAGAGGCAGGTATCTTTCTAATACATTTCTGGTCTTTGAACAAGTAGCCTCAGAGAGGGGATGAAAGGACTGGCTCTGCAAGAGCAGAAAAATGTCATGTCTTCTCCAGGCTGAGTTTCCTTCTGGCTTTTCTTTTTACGTTTTAAGACATTAGGAAAGTGATGTAGCCTGCAGATTAGCCTGTTCATGGTGTGTATATACTGAAGTCATACACATACCCCTCAGCCCTTGGATTTTGGTATTGTGGGAAAGATGAATGAAGAGATGGAAGACAGGGAGTGGGATGCCCTTTGGAGCTGTGTAAATCTTTCACCCTTTGCAAAATAACTTTCAGTACTTGAGACCTTACTGGTTTATTCAATTCAGTGCCTCTTAACAAAGGTGGCAGATCATTTTTCTGTACTGATTTGTTGAGACCATGTTGCTGCTGTGTCCTGACTGATCCTGACAAGAATGGACAGGGACTGTCCTTCAATAGCTCCTTTCCTTCTTTGCTAATAAGCACCAAAGAAATGTTCAGGCATTTGATCATTTGTGTCAATGATCATCAGGGGTGTTCCCCAGCTGTCCAGGCTTGTCCCTTTTGTTGTCTGCATATGTGATCAGAGAGAACATGAGACAGCTGCTGTGCAGATATGCTGGCTGTAAAAGTGCCTCTAGTTCTCTTTCCAAAGCCAAGTCTTCCAGAAATGAGGGTTATCCTAGGAATTTACAAAAATATTTCTCTTCTTCCCCTTGGCAATATTTTCCTTTCCATTTTAGTAATCAGAATTACAAAATTATCTCCCCCAGTTGACTAATTCCTTCCTTACAAGCCTTTCAGTTTTCCTGGAGTTTGGTTGACCTACGAAATGTAAAACTCCAGGAAAGCATTCACTTTCTACCCACGCTTTTTTTTTTTGTTAAAATAAACTAAACCTACCCAAACTGTGTTTTTTCCGGTACAGAAATATTTAAATGGAAAATTTTCATCTGGTGCTACAAGAGCTGGTGTCTGCAGACAGGGCCTGCAGCACGTGAGGAGCAATGAGAGGGGCAGGAATGATGGCTGTCCACCACATGACCTGGTACCACCTTCTTACACATCCAACTAAATCTGGCCCTGTGCTTATAACAGGTGTTCTTCCTCTTCTGCCATCGTGGCTGTTCTGCCAAGCTGTTTCTGCCTGGGATAGGGCATGGCTGCCTGCTGACTCTATTGTGGTTGTTAGAGAACATGAAAGATCCCTTCTGTACTTGTGCAGTTTTCTCACAGCTTTTAGGAATAATCTGAGAAGAATCTGATTTACAAAGCCTTTCCAGCTGTGGGCTGTGGTTTCCCTTCCTAAGACTTTTTGTTCATTACAGTAATTGAAAAAAAGCTTGGGCTTTTCTGCATATAGTCTCCAGATTGAAGATCTGTCTATTCTGGCTACATGTTACTTTTCCTTGGTGCTCTTAAACCCTGGAATTTGCTTCTCTGCTAGTCTAATAGAAGCAAAATCTATTGACTCTTCTAGCATGTGGCAATCCCTGAGGGTCACAGTAAATGCGCTTTTAACTGGCCTTCTGTTTGTGTGTGGTTAGAGATGCAGGGACAGGAAAAGATACAAAGTACTTGCCAAATAAGTGGTTAATTATTTAGCAATAGCAGAGATGAGCTGAACCAGGAGAAATTGATCTTGCAAGACCTAATTGAGCTGATTTTTCTAAGGGGAGCAAGCAGCTGCTTGTGACTCTAGGCTACGCTGAGGTCTAGAGGTCTAATTAGGGTAAGGTAGATAGCTGTGCAAGTCTTCCAATGTTTGGGGAGGGAGTAAAGCAGGGATGCCCAGCTCTGCTATCATTTACCCTGGGCTTCCTCTTAGGACCCTTGCCTGTTCTGTATCCAGAAACATGGCTGCCAGTTTCCCCTACAGCTAGGCAGCTGGATAGGATTTCATGATATATTCCCTTGGTTACAGATTCTTCCTTCTATATACAGTGTAAGAAGAGATACAGAGCGAGAGTGCGAGGCCTGTATACCGCTAATGGACTCTGCTTTATTACTGAACTGCATTATCCAAGCTTCCCAGATGGAATATGCAATTTCAGTAAGTTCACAATGATTTCTCTTTATTTGTCAGTTGTTTTCCTGCTATGTGATACTAAGAGGGTATGAAGGTTGCTGAGGTGTCAGCAGCCAAGGAAATAAATATGCTGATAATATGACTTACTAGGTTGTGGTAACAGAAACTGTCTAAATTCCTTGCTAACAAAACCTCGTCATAATAAATTACATCCCTGCATTTGAAAACACCCCCCGTTCCCTAACAATAACCTTTCCAGACGAATCTGTTCAGCACGGGCTATGTTTCAGTTTATGGGAGAATCATGCTACGTCCATTTGAAGAATTGATGACTCTCTGTAGCCATTTCAAATGCAATTTGTCCCACAAGCTGTAAGATAAAGATTTTCACTTGTGTTGAGTGTTAACCCAGAGAGTGCTGAACTTCTGCAGCCCTCTCACAAATTGACAACTGAGAAGGAAAGGCCTGTAGAGCTCTGTCTGATAAGAGCAGAGTGGAGATGCTGAAATATGAACACTGTAGAAGTTCTGAGTACATCTTTTGATACTGTCCTTATAAATCCCATATTAAAAGGAAGTCATAAGTGTGCATACTATCCTATAGGAAATGCTGGTGATTTAGAAGTTCAGGCAACCCTGAGCCAGAACACATTACAAAGATTATAGAGAACATAACATGTGTAAGTGAGCTCCTAACATACTATTACTAGAGCTTCCCAAAGGATAAAAGGAATCTTCCAGTACATGGAAACTTCTTTAGAAGGGTTTTTACCCCACCTTTTGTGGCTTAAACAGAAGAGCCTAGGCTAAGACATGCAATTTTTCCCTTGGCTTTTGTTTATCACAGAATGGCTGAGATTGAAAGTAACATCTGGGGGTCATCTTGTCCAATGCCCCTGTTCAAGCAGGGCCACCTAGAGCAGGTTCTCCAAGACCATATCCAGATGGTCTTTGAATATCTCCAAGGTCGGAGACTCCACAATCTCCCTGGGCAACCTGTGTAGGTGCTCAGTCACCCTCACAGTAAAAAAAGTGTTTCCTGATGTTCAAAGGGACCCTCTCATGTTTCAGTTAGTGCCCATTGGACCTTGTCCTGTCACTTGAGACAACTGAAAAAGGCCTAGCTCTATCTTCTCTGCGCCCTCCCTTCAGGTATTTATACACATTGATGAGACATTCCCTGAGCCTTCTCTTCACGAGGCTGAACAGTCCCAGCTCTCTTAGCTTTTCCTCATATATGCGGTGCTCCAGTCCCTTCATCATCTTAGTGGACTTCACTGGACTCTCTCCAGTGTATTCATGTCTGTCTTGTATTGAGGAGCCCAGAACTGGACTCAGCACTCCAGATGTGGCCTCACCAGTGCTGGGTAGAGTGGAAGGATCACCTCCCTTGACCTGCTGGCAACATTTCTTCTAATGCAGCCAAGGATACCATTAGCCTTCTTTGCTGCAAGGACACATTGCTGCCTTATGTTCAAATTGATGTCCACCAGGACCCCCAGGTCCTTTTCTGCCATGCTGCTTTCCAACCAGGCCGCCCCCAGCATTTACTGGTTCCTGGGGTCCCTCACAGAAATTCATGAAGTTCTGTCAGACCATTTCTCCAGCCTGTTGAGGTCGCTCTGGATGGGAGCATGACCTTCTGTGTATCAGCCACTCCTCCCAGATTTGTGTCACCTGCAAATTTTCTGAGGGTACACACGGCCCTGTTATCCAGGTCATTAATGAAGATGATAAACAGAATCAGACCCAGTATAGACCCCTGGGAACACTGCTAGTTACTGGCCTCCAGCTAGACTTTGTGCCACTGATCACCACCCTCTGGGCCCAACTACTCAGCCGGTTTTCAGTCCACCTCACTGTCTGCTCACTCAGCCCATACTTCAACAGCTCGTCTATGAGGATCTTACAGGAGACAGTGTTGAAAGCCTTACTGAAGTCTAAGTAGACAATACTCACTAGTCTTTCCTCATCTACCAAGCCAGTTGTTTCATCATAGAAGTTTATCAGGTTGGTCAGGCACCAGGTTGGGTACCTTCTGAACACTGAACTAGAAATTACTTTAGTAGAACAGATTTAGTAGAACATCTGCTTAACACTTCCTGCGAGTCAGTCTTTTATAGGTATCTAAGATATTGTGCATTTAAACTAAGCAGTTTAAATTTTATCTTAAGTGGTGCTGGAAGCAAATAGCAATTCAAGATGAATGTCTGACTACACCAGACAACATCTTTACTTTTATGTTTAATGATCAGGGGAAGAAAAGAGCCTTTTAAGAAAAATCCCTCAATTTATGGTTTTCCTTATTAGCAAAGATCTATAATATCTACCTATACAGACTGAAAATCATGCCTTTCTGTGTGCTATTAAGTGCTGATTCTTAAGCAGTAGAGATCTATTTCGCCTCTACATGAGATCTGATTTAATTATTCAGTATTCCGTAAAGGCCTAGTTCCAGCTCCTCCATAAGTCATTGGAAATGTTCCCTTGATCTCAGTGTGTAGGTCTCCACGAGCACTGCTCGGGCTGAACACTCAGCCTCTGGAAGGAAGAATTACTGCCTGCTGCACATTGCTGAAGCTCTCCTAGCCAACCCTAGTGAGTTGCTGCAGGCCTCTGCAAGGAGAAGTTGGTCCAGTGCGGAAAACAGGGAAGACAGACCCACAGGAGAGGAACCTCTCCCACTGTTATGGCAATATTTTAAGTGGCCTTTTAACTGAGTAACATTATAGACGGCAAGGACCTGGATGTTTTGTAACATCTGTCCTTCAGGCACATCAGTTGCCCTGGTCTCTCTATCTGTCAAACCCTTTAAACACCTGCCAGCAATGTTTGAGAAGGACTGTGAATAGCACTCAAGCTTCTGTTTATACTTCCATAAGCCCTTCTCCAGGTGAAACCCTTTCCATGTGGGGAGTGTCTACTATGCCCCTGCTCTGTAGAGAGATCAGGTTGGCACTGTGTTTCCCCTGTATTCAGAGCCCTGCTCTGAACCTGAAAGACTGTTGGGATTGAGTGATATTGCTGAAGAAGAAAGGAGGATAAAAAAGGATAGGCTTCAAAGTTTAAAGGGAAACTTAAATCTTCAAAGAGATCTTCAATGCCTGGATGCCGTCTTAGCTAGAACTGCAAGATGAACCAGTAGGACACAAATATGAGGGAGGAGACTATAGCAGATGGCAAAGCTCATTTTATTCAAACCAAAGAAAGCCTGAAGATGAAGACACTATTTTAGACCAGTGTGATTATGTCTATATGCATATTGGATTACCTGTACCAATGAACTGTAGAGCTCTAGTCACAAACTCATGGGTTTTTGAGATGAAAGGCTGATGTTTTTTAGAACTGGCAGCATGTTGTACAGAGTTTCTGCAAAGTCAGTTGATAATATATGAAATACAGTAAGTTCTACTGGTTTTGCATGTGTGATTTGGGCACTGAAACATCAGTCCAGAACCAAAAGCCGCTTCAATACATCTAAAAATTTAAGTAGCCACTTAATATATCTATTCTGAAAAGCACTTAATCGTGCACTTACATTTATGCACGTATTTAAGTCCTATTGATTTCAAAATGGAATTTAAGCACACACCTAAATGCTTCACTGATTTGTGATATGGAGGAACAAAAGAATTGCATAGTGGAACACATTAAAGGACCATCTAATAACGTATCCAATACCCATCAATGCCCAATAATGCATTTTACTTTTTAGTGCTATACCATGAAGAAATTTCTTCCTGACCTCAGCAGGTAACCATGCCCCAAAGCATGAGGATTGATAGCCCTTGTAATTGCATTTAGCTAGTGTCCTTGCAGATGTTCTTTTTATTTATATAATGCTGAATCACTATTTGAACCTGGAGAGCCGTCCCTCTCAATCTCTGGAGCAACGAATATCATGGTTTAATTATATCTTTTGTAAACAACTTTACCTTTCACCCACTCACAATGTGTTGCTTTGTAATTTTATTCAGTGTCCACCAATTTATTTTTTATTACCAAAAAGGCTGACTAACAGTGCTTTCTTGGCCTTCCTTTTGCCATTTGTAGTTTTCTATACCTTTATCGCAGCTGTCTTTAGGTCTCAAATTATTATTTTCCTTATTCTGAAGTGTCCTAAAGTGAACTACCTTGCTCATAGGGAAAATAAATTTCTGAGAGCTCCTGTAAGTGTCTGGTCCCAGGCCTCAGTCACAGCTTTGGCATAAAGTTCAGCTCAGGAGCAATGCATGCAGGAGCAGACCAAGAGCTTGGCAACATCTCAGGGTGTATATGCTGTGAGCTAAGATGTCACCCCTGCCCTCTTTCCAAACCAGCGTTGCCGATCATCCATGTCTGCAGACCTGCATGAAAGGCTGACACTGCAGTTTGCAGAGGAGAAGCCCAGGCACGTGCAGCACCTCAGTGTATGCCCAGGCTCCTCGTCAGGGGATTTAAATGCACGAGATATGATCCAGGCCCATCAATAGCTCTTCTGCTCATAAACACAAAGTTGATCTTTTGAGCTCATATGAAACCTTAGCTAAAAGCTACTATCGTAGGCAGAAAGCAGATGGCTCAAAGGGATCAGTGTGTTCATGGCCTGCTCCTTTTTCTTGCTATACACAGACAATCTCAGAAAGTCACAACCTGGTTGTTGCTTCAAGCAAGGGAGTAACTAGAGGCAAGCATTTCCTTGAATAGCACCTTCTGCAACAGGCTCAGAAAACATGGATATTGTGTGGCAGGAAGCAATAAAATCTCTGCCTATACTTCCATCTTCCTCACATGGACAGGGAAATAGCAGCCCTCAGTTGTCAATTATTCTTCACTGTGTTGCTGTGAGCAGCTGGCACAGAGCAATAGAAGGACACCACTTCTTTCCTATCTCATTTCTTTGTAAGTGTGGAGAATGACCATGTCTTCTTAACCTGAGGCTGATTTCTGACATTCTCTCATACCTGTTATTACACATGTTGGTTGACTGACATCAGTGGAGGCCTCACTTTGTGGAGACATCTAAAATTCTCCAAGAGAGGTTATCTGAATCTGGCCTCACATAGGATCATTGTGCAATGAAGGTGCAAAAAGGCAGGAGGATGGGAAAGGAGGTGCAGATCAGTTGATCAGATCCCACAGCAACTTTTGCAATGGTTAAAGGGCAACATGAGGCATTTCTGAGTCTTTATTCACTTCCTCCAGTTTCTTAAAACAGTGGATAGTCTGTAAAACAAGGCTGTCCTCCTTGATATTAGTATCATGATTCCTATGGGTCTTAGTGGAAAGATTGGAATACAGAAATACTGACAGCCTGGAGAACCTGATTGGAAAAGGCTCCCGTGATAGAGGGGAGCATGCAAAAAGAAGAGACAGGTTGATGCCACTTGGGGAACAACAAAGTCAGAGCAGGGATCGCTAATGAAGTCTGGCCAAGGACGCTGGATGTAAGGATAGCCTCTTCACACTGGAGGGGTGATATCCTCGGGGATGAATGAGACGAGCACAAGACAGGAATGGGCTGAGACACTCGGAAACAGATCTAGAGGAAAACAGCAAGATTCAGGCACAAAATAGATGGAAAAGGCAAAAATAAAGGGAAGATGCCAGTGGGGATACCAGGTTACAGGTCAAGCCAACAGGGAAGAAACTGATTCAGAAAGCAGAAAGGAAAAGCTTTTAAAAGGGGAAATAAATACCTTCTTTCTGTTATGTCCAATATGACCAAATTAAATAATCTTAGGCATTTCTAATCTTCCTTTCAATGGAAACTCTCCAAGGCTTCCCTGGCCTCTGTAGGCAATCACTTTAGGCTCTGAAGCATGAGATATGATTACCATTATAATTACCTTAGCTTGTATAGATACAAATGTTACTAATGGTCATAAAATTATCCAGTGTGGGCTCTTTTTTCCCTTCCTTTTAGCCAGCCTCTGCATTAGGGTTCTTAACTTTCTAGGGCTGTGAATTTCTGAAGCAGAGTGCACGCTGCACAAGTCAGTCCGCTCCTTGGATTTGTTCTAAATATACAGCCTTTTACAATCCTCAGCCCACAGCTTCCCTTGGGTTTCTAAAGGATTTCTGAATAATGAAAAGTGAATTGGGAAATGAACTATTGTTATGGGTGAATTTTATCAGATAGTTTTATGGAAATTGGTGGATTATTTATATATACTGTAATTGTAACACAATTCACTAAATACATTTGAACGCTAAAAGTACTGCTTATTAATTTACATTTTAAGAGTCCCCTTGTTCTTGCATTATGTGACAATATAAAAAGCACAGACTGATTAGTTTTCACTATTTCTCATATAATTATGAATACCTCAATCAAGCCTGTTCTAGCTCCTTTTTTCTTTCAGACAAAACACAATAGGATCCTTAAAATTTTCAGGTTTTACCTTTGACAAGTAGATAAGATTGCCTTATTATCTGAAATATTGCCCTGTACTTCCCTAAATTGTTACTGGAACTATCAACATGCTATTTAACTGCACAGGCTTGCTTAGCTATCCAAGGCATTCAAACAGGTTTAATGGCCACTTATGCCTGTGCGGGGTAATTACCACAATGCCACCTCACTCCTTACTTCTCTCTGCAAGTCTTTGGTTCAAAAAGATATGCAACCTTGTGCCTGATTTCAGAAACAGCCCAGCTGAAGCCAGTGGGTTTCTTCAACTGATTTTGATCGCTGATAAGCTTAAAGCCTGCTTTGGAAGAAGGCCTAAACAACTCCACCAAAATGGCAGACAAGCTTTTGGTGGGCAGTTCTTTGGGGTAGGGGCTATCTTTTAGCCTGTGCTCCTACGGTTGGGAGGCAGCTAGTGCTGCTGGCACCACCACAATCATCATGCTCTGAGAGCAGCAGGATTAGTAAAGCCCTGTTTTGCCTGCATCTATACCCCTGCTCCTATGCATCCCCCCCTAACTCCCTGTCTTCCTAATTCCTATACAATGCCATTGCTTGCAGGGCTTTCCATAGCCTGCCCTCCCCCTTGGCTGCATCATGGGACTCACATCCCCCTTCCTATGTCCCTAATGAGCAGCTAGGCAGAGGGAAGATTGTTCTGCAGCAGACCTGCATGGGTGGGCTGAGCAAAGCAGATAACTGTAGAGCTCACTTTGAAACCTTTCCTTCTATGGTGACGTTGATTTGGATCCCTGTCCTCTGTCCAGCTCCAATTCTCACGAAGGCATAGGACTTTCATATCTCTGAAACCTCCTTAAAGGTTGGTTGAAATTAGGCAATGACTTAAAGATATGCAGGGAAGGAAGTGGGGAAGCAGCAGGCAGAAGGACAATTTCATAAGGCTTGTTTCCTCAGGAAATAAGGATAATAAATAAATAATCAAGAGTCAGGCTGCAGGTCTCTGTGATTATATGAGCAAGATTAATTCACTTTTTTTTCCCCATAATAACCCTCACTGTAAGAGCCTTGCTCTGGGCTTCTTAAATGGCAAGAAGTATTTCATAATCCTGTCAATCATAAGAATACAAAAGATAGTTAACCTGGTAGCTCTTGGATCTCTCTGCTATTTCCATGCGATTTCCTTCCAAACTCCTATATCAAGGAAGTTCCGTTCTGGGGAAATAAACAGTGTGTGTGCTGCCCAGCAGGCAGGAGAGATCGATGGTCTTTCACATGCCTGTGATTTACACTGCAGGTCATGAATGCTAAATGCTGGATCAACAATCTCTCCTCCTTTCTCTGCAGAGGCTTATTCTCTTTGGTCCATGGAGGCCCTCCGGAGTGGTAATGAGAAAATATTATTCCTGGCATGATACAGCAGATTACTGCTGAGGGAACTCCACCATCCAGTTAGAGAAAATGCTCCAGGTGAGAATGGGTCCAGCTGAGGAACTGGCTGTGATGTCCTGCAGGGCAGATGGTGACTCTAGGGCCTCTTCTGCCTTTGGCTTTAACCTAATTTCAGCCACTCCTGCAAATGCCTGTGTGGACAGAGAAGGCCAGTTTCCACCATGGTCCTCATTAAAGTTAAAACTCCAACTGTAGCAGCTAGGCTGCAAAGGACTGACGCTATAGCACCAGCCACCTGTGCCTGTTAAGTAGATCTTTGCTGCTTTCCTCCTCCCTTCTGCTAACACTTTTCGAAGACAGGCTGTGTGTGTGTCTGTACAAGAGAGATGGACACCTTGAGCTGGACTCTTCCCTGTTGCTGACACCACACTTCTACCTCAGCAAGATGCTGCCCTAGCAGGAGCTGCCAGCCTTCCAGTGAAGCATCATCCGTCAGGTGGAGCATTAAGCTGCTCACTATGGAAGCCAAGCCTATTAAAATACAATCCATCTCAGAGACATCTCAGTGAGAGATGCATTGACCAGTCTCAACATTAAAAGCAGCAGCAGACTTCCTGCCCTCAGCATTTCCACCTGAAAACAAGCTTGCTAAATGATTCCTTTGCACGCTTCTTAGCTTGCATCTACAGGCTTCCCAGGCTGGTGTGTTTGCTGTATCTCCTGGATGCATTCTTAGTCAATTTTTCCTCTTGTCATAAAAGAAATGAAAGTTTACCAAACAGATGAATAATTCCAATTAACTACAAATGGCTGGATCCCAGAGGTGTCCCTGTGATTTCCCTTTGCTGTAATAGAAGAGCATGTCTTTATATTTCTGTCAGATGATGATACTGCATTAATTTAGTGCTCTGCAGGCAAACACCATGGCTTGGCCTTGCCCACCTCCATCCAACCTACCCTAGTGGCACAGCTCACAGCTGGGACTACAGGGAAAAGCATTATAAGGAATTTCCCCACATTATTCGGTGGACAAACAAACAACCCCTACCCTGGATTAACTCAGGAAACCCATCCCTGAAGCTGCAGAGTCTCTTAAAGCCCAGGATATGTACTTACAGACACAGTAGCTACATTTCAGCACTTGCATTTTTAGCAATGCTGCTGTGCTGGAGTGGTGCTACTCACAGCTCTTACTGTGCCCCTGGTCAGCAGCTCTCTAGAAAGCCAAAGGTTTTATGAGCACTGGATAACACAGCCTGGCATCCAGTCTTCATTCTCCTGCCTTTTTAACCACACAAAGGCAGCAGTGCTGGTTCCTCCATCCTCTCTTATTACCTGTTAAAAAATCTAATGGAGAAAGCTGTTACTGATGTCTCTGCTGTAGAGAAAGCTTCATTTGAGGAACAACTTATCTTTCTGCATGCTCAGATCCTTATTTTTCTCTTCTTGTATTTCATAGGAGCTGTGTAAAGAAACAAGAACTGAAAAAAGGACCCGGGCCACACTCAACTGTTGTTCCTTGCAGCTGGAAAAGCCTTCCAGGATGCAATAGGTGAGTGAAGGGTCTGCCCTGGCATCCAGTACAGGGTATATCCCTGAAGTGCCCTCAGAGTTGTGAGTCCTAGTCTTTCTCAGCTCTTTCAGATTTCCTTGTGCTCAACCACATATGTGTATGTGCTGTCTCTGTCATAAAAAACAAGATTAATTTCAGTACAGATAGTCACAGAGCCAGAATACAGCATTTAACTTCTTCCATTCTCCCAAAGAAAATGTTTGGAGTTACCTTGGGGCTTTAATTAAAAACCCTAATTAAAAGGTCTTATGCAAATTCAGGAGGAGCAGAGATTCTCTTCCCTCCCCCCAAATGCTTATTCAAGCTTTTAATTTTGGGAGATTTTAACCTTTAAATGTTTTTGTTCTTTACACGTGTTTAGTACATTTTAGAAAGAATCCTTCTGTCTAATTATTCAGAAAAGTAGGCCGTGTTTCTTCTTAAAAATCCCACAGACCCCAAATTAACTCTAGAATGTTGTAGGAGGTTAAATTTAATACCATCCTTCTGACTTGCATTGATTGGCAATGCAGCTATTTCTGCTGTACATTTTCCTTCTTTTCAATGTCATTATTATTTGTTTTTTGTAACGTGGGAGGATCTATCCAACCTACCTAATTCTGAACTAGGGCTCCACTGTGCTAAGTGTTGTACAAACACAAAAGAAAACCACAATTCTTACCTTGAGTGTTCAGGGTTGCGAGACAGCAGCGAAGAGCTCAGTAACAGCAGCTGGAGCACACGCAGCAGCTGCTGTGCCAGCATCAAGTATTTTGGGGGTGTCACAGCACTGATAGCCTTAATGTGATTTTGGAGGAAAATAATGTAAAGGGAACTGTGGATTTTAATGGGGAACCTGTTGAAAGTTGAAGGTGCCATGCAGGGAAAAGTGCAAAGGTGATTATCAGAAATGGTAACACAGGAGAGAAAAAACAGTGTCACTGAAAGAAAAGAGGCAGTTACCATGCCGCCCTTTTCACTTTAACTCTGCTACTGCTGAATGGAGTTTTGTTTCTCTGATTAGCTCAGTCATGTTGCTATTATTTCAAGACTTGCCATGAGAATGCAACACCAACACATTATTAATCTGACACGTTATCTGAGCCAGCATAGATAAGAGAAATCTCGATATCTAGAGGACAAAATTACTGCCAGCAGCAATAGCTGATTCACACAGAAAGTTTCTCTGCACCAAAGAGTCAGCATAGGCTCAGCAAAATCCCATTTAAACCCTTGGATTATATAGATGAAGCACCACTAGGAAACAGGCCTTAAATTGTAGTCCTGGTCTAGGTAATTTTCATGCAAGTGTGTATAATTTTGAAGATAGGAGATCTCTGGTCTCCCGGTGGCCCAACATGTACACTGCTTTCCTTGCTGAAAAGCTGAAAAGCTACTCCAATACCACAGACAGCAGGGAGAATGGCTGTATTTATATCCTGCTGGAGCAGTTCTTCAGAGGTTGTAGGAACGCCTGCAAAATCTGCAGGTCAGCATTTCATAGTAATGAGTAGATGGAAACTGTAAATCACTTCCCACACTCAAGTTATGTGACCTGCCCTCCACAGGAGTTAATAATCAGATCTGTTAAAAAAAAACCCAACAAACCAACAAAAATACCCAAACAATAACACCACCACTACAAGGGCTTTTTCCTTCACAGCTGCTTTAGTGCAAGCATGAGTATCTGAATAATCACACTGATGGTTTCCCAGATTTGGAAGGGATGCTAAGGTTCAAGGGAGCAGATGGGAACAAACAGCTGCTGGGAAGTAGCAGCAAGCCTCTGTTCCACAGAACACAGAGGACTGAACAGGAAAATAGTTATGCAATGGGCAAAAACCATCATGACCTTTTTGAAATTGAGACTATGTAATTTGCATCTTCATTCATGGAGATGACACTGGACACCCTATGCTGGAAGTGACTCTGCACCAGCAGACTTATGAGGTCCTTTGCTTTTCTGCTCCTGCACCTGTGCTCTTAGTGATGGATATTCCCTAAGCTGGAGAAAAAATTGACAACAGAATGTCCTCGCTGATGATTAGAGTCCACTCTAAGTTTTAGTGCTTCCAAACAGTCCCAACAGGATGCTCCAAAGCTATGAGAAGACCAGAATATTAAAAAAAAAAAAAAAAAAAAAAAAGCTGTGACACTTTATACTCACTGTATAAGTGAGCTGCTTCAAGTGATGCTCCCAAAAGATATGCTAAAACAAGAGGGAACACCCAGGAGCGTCATCCCAGTGAATCAGGCCTGTTCTATTTATTTATTCCCCTGATTTATAGAACATCTACTGCCATGGCAGCAGGGTGTTTATTTACAAGTAGAAGAACATAAATTCTGATAAATTCCATAAAACCTGGAGAACAAACAAAGCTTAGGAAAAAACCAAAACTCTAGCTAACGCTAAACATCTTTTATTGTGTTCTGAGTTACTACACAGGCTCTTGTGAGCTCCAGGGTTTTTAAGAGAGCTGACTGATAAAAATAAAACACTCTGAGGATTTTTTTGAAGGCATTGAAAAGGTCAGTGGACATATTTTCAAAAGCACACATGTAATTTAGAAAACAAAGTCTTATTTTTGAAAGATACTTAGGTACAGGATATTATTGGCATTTAGCATCTCATTCCAGTAAAATCATTGGAGATTAAATACCTCTCATTCTGGAGATTAAGTACTTCATCATCTCTGGGTCTAAAAGGTCTTGTGTTCTTTCAAAGTCCTTTAGTTTAGGACTTTAGATCTAAATTAGTTTCATAATTAAGCCTTAGGTGCCTCAGTCATTTAGATTGTGTAAAACTGAGTTGGAAAACCTAAATGAGTGCCTTTAGAAATTTAAACCTTGGGAGATGAATGTCTTTTGATGTTGAATGAGACTGCAGGCCTGAAGGCCACATTCATTGAGACTGAAGCAAGTTAAGTGCCTCAGTTCTGCTAAGGATCTCAGGACCATCTGTCCAAAGAAGAAACTTTCAAAGGCACAAAGATCTCTAAGACCCTCAGGGTTGTCTGATATGGCTTAGGAGGTGATTTTTCAAAGAAAATGCATCAATGAGGAACTTAGCTTTCACAAAGGAGAGAGAGGCTTCCAAATCAGATACAACCATGTCTTCCAACTTCTGTCTCTAGTTAAGGAAGGCTTTTATCTATGAATTTTCTTAGCCTTTCAGTAAAGTTGCAGGAGGGGGAAAGTCTTCTCTCTAAAGCTCTTGGAGAACAGAATAGTTCTACGAAACCTTGCAGTGAAGGAGGAAACCTATTGCAATGCTTTGCTATCCTTACTGACAGCATTTCCCTAATGTTTAATCTGGTGCTATCTTTCTTCAAGTTTTTCCCCATTATTTCTCCCCCTAACCACCATGGACATGGACAAAACTTAATTCCTTTCTTTGCAGCAGTTTTTGATGTATCTGGAGACAGTTATGGGTTTTGCTCAGTCCTCTCTTCTTTACAATAAATAAACCAAATTATTTCAGTCTATCCTTGAAGAAATTTAACTTCTCATCTCATCTGTGCCTCAAACGGTAGGTACAAGTCAGTTATGACTGATGTTGAAGATGAATGTTCTCTGCACTAACAACAATCTCCCTCAAAAAATGCAGTGGAACACTGGAATGCAGACAGATTGAGACTCCATGGCATAGGTAAAGCAGCATCGATCCTTCAGGCTTGTAGACAGACTGCTTACTGGTCTGCATGCCCAACCAGGCAGCAACACTTTTGGTACACTTGTGAGACCAAATACATATGTGAAGGGAACAAAGATAAACAATGGATTTTTATTTTTTTTCAGAGATTGCAGAAGCGTGGGAGCTTGCACCCAGTTTCTTCAGAAGTGACAGGAAACCTTACTGACTGAGTGTCTGATGTCTGAGTATCATTATCAGACTTCTTGTGTCAAAAGGGATTGAACTAACTCAAATTGGCTTTCACCATACAAGACAAATGCAGCATGTGCTGTGTGCAAACCTTCAGGGAGGGTTTTGGTGAGGATCTCTGCACTGTAAACCCTTTGTGCTCAATATGTCAAGTTAGGGGTGAATGACTGATATTAATGAAAGTGGGCTGGATGACTTGTTCACCAACACCCCCAGCAATTCTCGGGCTTAGGAAATTTAATGGAGTTCAGTCTTCTAATAACTAAGGAAGTATACTTGAATGCAATGTCTGAGAGATGTGCTAGCTTTAACCTGTGCTAGCCAAACAACTCATGAAGAAGAGAAAAATATTCATCATCGTTTTAGGAAAGACTTTGTGTGGGAAGAGGAAAGTTAATATATTGCTTGAAATATATATCCCCAGGTTTTAAAGCATCTATATGCTTTAACAAAGAGAAAATATTATGTTATGTGATTATGGTACTTTTGAACAGGGAATATAATTTGTTAGATGCCTTGTATTAAACTCTCCTTTTGGCTAATAAATACATAATGCTTATGTAAACTGTTAGAATGCAAAAATATATTTATCATCAGTGGAGAGGCTGTTAGCATTAAGAACATAATTACTGCTACTAAGCTGCCATTCAGTGAAGGTTATCATATCTAAACAAAGTCTATGGTCCCGGAGATTTTCTAAAAGCGCTATTAGAATTTGCCACCTAAGGTGGTACACATAACTGTGACTCCTGAGGCTGGCTCACTGACAACTCTCAGAGAAGTGGAAGGATTATTTCATGGGCTTGGCAAAATATCCTTTTGTTTATACAGCTCAGCAGGATGTTTGCTTTCTTCACAACAGCAGGACCCTGTGGATTCAAGTTCAGTTTGTGATCTGCTGTAACTCCCAGCTCCTTTCCTACAGACTTGTTGTATTTCTTTGTTCTATATTCATTCATACTCCACACATGGCTGTCCACTACCATGTGGTTTCCTCCCTCATATCCTCCTCTTGTTCATTTGTGGTTTTGTCTCCCATTTTGGAATGCATTCACATGTTCCCATCAACTGTGTCAACACCCTTTCTGTGGTGATCTCCTCTGCCTAGGGCAGATGAAATTCACGAATCTATTGGGAACTGTGCCTTCCTAGCAAAATCTGCACCAGGATGCTGCAAAGCACTCTGGAGCTCTCAGATGTCCTCAGACTATCTTCCTCCTTCTGCCCTGCAAACATTAGCAGGGAGTGGGATCAGGAGAGAACAGATCTCTTCCTTTGTTGTCAGGGCTGGACTGTACCTGACCCTTGGGGCAGTCCACAGAAGAGACCAGAGAGAGAAAGAGTCAGAGAAATGTCTCTGTTTGAGTGTTTTGTGGGCAGACAGTGAGGCACGGGGTGGTTTCCAGCTGCAGACAGTAATGGTTATGGCCTATGGCCTCACTGCTTGTTTTAGCAAGTCCGGAGATCTGCAAATCTGATCTGGCCATTTCTGTTGCCATAAAGGAAAGACTAAAGGTTTGTGTTGTAAGGAGCAACCTAATATGGGATCAGCAAGCCACTGCTCCTAACTCCTTCTAGCCAGAGAAACCAACCATGTTTCTCCATGGCTTTCTGTCTCAGCTTACAATCTGCCCCAGGTGCAGACCCGATACAGGAACAGTCTGGTTTTGGCACAGACCACATCATTCATCCATGGGCTGAAAAAAAAAATGCAATTTTTTCTCTTCTGTTGAGAAGCCAGGGCCTGGGGTGAAGATAATGCCAGCAGGAACAGGGAGAAGATGGGGAAGCCCCATAGGGTGCGGTCTCATTCTGCCAGCCAAACTCCTGGGGCGAGAGGGCAACACGCTTGGAGCTGCCCCCTCCCCGGGGAAGGAAGGTGTCCGCACATTGGGTGGGGGGACACAGTGGCCCTCTGCATGCCACAAGATAGGCAAGAGTGCAGGGGCTTGGAAGAACGTTTCTTTCTGCCTACATGCACCTGCCATCTGCATTTGTAACTCCTTTGGATTTCAGAGCCTGTTTAACCCGACTAAATGTGTCCTGACAGCTTTGTAACTTACATGCCCACTAGACTAAGCATCTGCTACCACAAGGGAAAGGAGAGCACTGGTGGTGGTGGTGGTGGTGGGGAGGGAAACACACAGAAAACCCAACAGCCCTCAACCCTAAATTTGTCTGAGGAACACTGGCAAGAGTTCAAAGCCCCTTACCCTCTCTGTCCGTGCCACCTGTGCTGTTTCCTTCTCTTTCAGTTCATTTATATACCATTTTTCAGGCTCAGAAGACATTTGTGAGGGAAGTATAGAGAATTAGACTGTCAAATTGGATGCCATGAAGGAAACATCTCAGGAAGACAAGTACCCGAGCCTCTTGAGATAATGCTGAGATGGAAAGATGTTATAAATAAGGAAACTGGGACTAGATGGGGAGGGTGTCTTATTAAGAATTCTGTCCTGTGCTTTCATGTAGAGGGACCATATTCCTGGCACTGAGGAGAAGTCTGCTGATGATATACCTCTTTGCTAAATGTCCTGTCACTTCTGAGAAGACATGCAGTCCCGCAAGCGCTCTGTGCCATGTTGCTATTCACACAGCATGTGGATCTGAGACAGCATTAGCAGCAGATTATGGGTTCACCATTGGTGCCAGAAACACTTGCAAACATTTTTTTTAAGAATGAAAGTTTTACCTTGGATCGAGCTGAACATTACATTTGGTAGTTAAACCTGTCTCCTTTTCAGAAAAGATTTAAGGAATTTTCCAAACAAAAATATTTTTAAAATTAAAAATCAAATGTTTGATTCACAAAATGCCAAGACACACTGCTTCAATTTTCTACTTATGTATTTATTTTCTTAAATGATTTTGTGAGACATTGAAGTGCAACTAAATCACCTCTTTCTGTGGCAAAATGTTAGAGTAGATACAATCCTTAAACATCATAGGTCTAACTGTTCTCTTTCTGTTTATCTCTTCCTTTTTACTGATTTGTCTTCCATCACATCTATTTCCTTCCTACATACATTTTTCACTACATACATTTTTTTCACAGGAACATCCTTTCTTTCTCTCTTTCCCTCCATATCTGGTACCTTTGTTTTTTCTGGATCTCTTTCGTATAGGTCTGGTGTATTTTGTAAAGAAGACTCAGTACTGCATCTTTTAACAGTAGAGCTCTTCGGCGCTCTCTTAACTTCTTTCAGCAGCTCACTGCAAAATAGTGAAGGTGATAAATGGAGTCTTACCACCTTTGCATACAACGGCGGAAGTATTCCCATCTCCTTACTGGGCATATTGCAACCAATGTATCGCAAGATCAGATTTGTTAGGCATGGTTACCTAGTGACTGATTTATCACATAGATCTTTTGTCATTCTCCATTGTTCCCAAGTGATGAATTTCTACTTCATAGGAGAAATTTCTCGATGATACAAAGTCAGGAAATATTGTCAACATACAGGAGAAGAAAGCAATGCTACAGGGAGAAGTGGCTAACCTTAAGGATTGAAATAATAGAAATAGGACAACAGTCACTACTTTAAAATAAAACATCATGTGCTTAGGGACTAATAAGAATTCTCTCTGCTACAGAGATGGAGTTTATCAATTAGAAACAATGTATTGAGGCAAGCTAAAATTAAAGCTTTTTCATAAAAAAGGAATATTTTTCTCTGGAAAAGGTAATTTATATGAAAAAAATCAGCTTGCTAACTTTTATTTCTTTTTAAGAAAATTTGATTAACAGTGATTCTTTAGGTAAACATTCCAACTGCAGTGAAA